>NC_136063.1:740194460-740794460 GCF_964261635.1 Lissotriton helveticus | reverse complement strand
AGAAACAGAGGTTCACAAAGGTTCAGCATATAAATATGCAGAGGCCAAAGAAGCAGCTGTTATAACTTAACAGGTCCCCAACAGGAGTCCTACAATCCAAGAAATTTGTGTGTATCTCTCCGTAGCTATCACTAAACTGAGGAAACTCAAGACAGCACTGGGAGAAGTTGAACAATTCCAAGGATGCAAGGGAAGCCTTTCAGGTGATGCTGGAGATGGAATTTCATGGTAGCATTCAGGGATTCAAGGTATTTTATACTGACAGTATGATGACAACAGCAACTCACTCAGAGAAGAATTAATCTTCAGAGCAGGGGTGGAGGAGCCCCCTCTACTTAAGCAGCTTAAGCGGGGGTTGTCACTGGGTGCCATGGGTTGGTGAATTCGGTTCCACTAAACATACCTTTTTTGTGTATGGGATTCCTCTGTCTACTGGTCTAGCTCACAAAGAGCTCATATTTAATAGTGTTAGGCAAGAAATGACATAGAGGCGTGGGAGGTGGGCAGACACAGCAAAGGAAAGTGAGAAACAAAAAGAATGAAATCAGGAAAATAGGAGAAAACACAGTGGGACAAGTAGTTCAAGTTCAAAAGACCTTTATTCGAATTTCATAAAATTCATAAAAGTACCGATAACAACAACAATTCATTAGATAAAATATACAAACAAATGAAACAGTGTTATACAGAACAGCGTTACATGATTTCATAATATACAGCCGTATTACATGATTTCATATCATACAATTACATACAATAACAATGCAGTGCACTTCATTTCATTATATTATTTACATTGTAACAGCATTTAAAAACTAATTATATTCAGGGATTTTCCATCGTTTTACGGGCTCGTATGGGCGATCTTAGGAAAGTGCTGGTGCGGAAAGTCAATTCATCGTTACCCAAAGTAACCAACATAATGTATGATTCTTTGAGTGTGAGTGGTCTGTGCTTTTTGAAATAAGGAATTAAAAACCATTTAATAAATCTGAGATAAAATTTACAGAAAAATAGGAAGTGCAAATCATCCTGTGTACTCACACCATCACAGGGGCATGGAGTGAAATCAGCGCTATGCCGATATCCCAAAGGAAAAGACAATAAAATTTTTACAGTACCCGCCCTTAAGCGAAACAATAATGATCGCTCCCAGCTGGTCATGGGAAGGGAAAGATAAGGCGGCAAAGTTTGTCTACATAATTCATTTCCTATGTATTTCATATCACTTGATATCTTTGATTCACTTCCTGTCCGTTCGTTATTGTAAAGTGCATACAGTGCATTTTTGACCTCGATTTTATCCTTTGTTTCAATAGTCATAGGATTAGTAAACAAAGTACCTTTATCAACTTCATTAAGTGATTTACGGACTTCTGAGAGCCATGGGATTTCCATTCCATGATCACAATTTAAACAGTCTTTATGATGTTTTGTGTAAGGACAGCAGCATCATTCCTCCAGATTCTAATCCAGAAGAGTGCTGGTCTAGCTCTGATAAAATCACTTAAATATGGAAGATTTAATTCACTATGACAAATAAAATCAGATGAGGAGATCGGTGCGCCCAACACTTTTCTACAAAAGCGATTTTCTTCCCTTTGAATGCAAAGGCTGCTCCCCGACCCCCATACCTCAGCTCCATACGAGGCAACAGGTGAGCACTGCAATTTAAAAATCTTTAAAATAGCCTTAGTGGCACCAACTTTCTTTGGGCGGGGACGACTCAAAACAGAGTTGTTGGCTTTCGAGAACTTGCTCGTGGCGTGGGCCAAATGCCCACTCCACGAGCCGTTCGCAGTGAAAACCAACCCTAAGTAAGGGAATTTGGGGACAGATTCTAGTTTATCTGTACCTATCTGTATAGTATTGAGTTTCCTTTTGCCAGGGCCACAGGACATAATAAAAGATTTTTTTTAATTTACCCTCACATCCAGAACCTCCATAAAATTCACAAAACTATGTACAAGCAGACGGAGAGCATTTGGAGTGCGGGCCATAAGCACCGCATCGTCTGCATATAAAAGCACTGGTAGTGGTTTCCCTGAAATTGTTGGAACATCTGTAGTGGTTTTTTTCAGACAGTTAGATAAACCATTGATATAGATGATGAACAACAGAGGTGCTAAAACGCACCCCTGTCTCACCCCCTCCCTATGTCAATGGCTCCTGAGACCTCTCCCCCCATCCCGATACGTACCCGTGCTTTCAGGTCAGTATGGAGGTAGGCTAAAAATTTTACAAGAGTGTCATCGAGGCCATTGAGTAAAAGAATTGACCAACGTTTGGATCTATTCACAAGATCGAAAGCAGATGAAAGATCCATGAAAGCAAGGTAGGTAGGAGATGAGCGGGCAACACTATATTTGTCAATTATTAATTTCAGATTTAGACATTGCTCCACTGTTCCCACCCCTTTTCGAAACCCCATCTGACAAGGGTCCAGAAAATCTGTATCAATGGCCCAATCCAGTACTCTATTATAGATTATGCGTCCCAAAACTTTTAAGGTGTTATCCAAAAGGGAAATGGGGCGATAATTCGCAGGATCTGACCTGTTTCCCTTTTTGTAGATTGGGACGATAATACTGGTTGCCCATGTGGCCGGCATGGCTGCTTTCGGGAGACAGTTAAAAATATTAAGAAGTATTGGTGTCCATAAGTCAACATTATGTTTAATGATATCTATGGGAAGGCCATCAGGTCCGGGGGCCTTATTACCCAGACTCTCTTTTATAGCTATTTTTACTTCATAATCCAGAATCTGTAGGCCACCTGATTGTCCTAGATTAGACAAAGGAATATGCTCCTCAGGAGGAGCTGCATAGATTCTGGAAAAATGGGTCTCCCATGCTGCACTTGTTCTGTTACAGCTAATTTGGGTGAGCTTTTTTCCCATTTCCCTGGTTTTTCTAACAGCAGACCAGAATGGGCCGCTGCCACCCAGATTTGCGCTGATCACCAAAGAGTCCCACTGTTTGGATAGTAAATTAGCCTTCCTTTCAGATATTATAGCTTTGTAGTTTTTCCTGGCAGATTGGACAGTAACTTTACACCTAGGTTTGGCAGAAAGTGCATTTTTTAGCTCTCTATTTGCCAAGGAGCAAGATGAATCAAACCACTTTGGCTCTCTGCCTTCCCTGGGTAATGGAACTGACAAGAGGGTTTTAATGGTTAAACACAATACTTCAAAATCAGCAATTAATTTATCATGATTACCACTTGGGAACAAACAAGAATCAATCAAGTTTAAATGTGACTTTAGTACACTGTCTAAAATGGCCCCACAGTCAACTCCCCTCCATTTCAGGCGGAGACCGTCAATTGACGGTCTAATGTCCCTAGCACCATTTAAATTCACAAAGATCGGGCTTGGTGCGAGGTTTAAAATTACAACCAGTGGATTATGATCACTAAAAGAAGTTTGTACCACAGAAGTATTGACTATACAATCTGTTAACAGTGGTGACGTGAATACATAATCAATAGTAGAGCTGCTATCCCTGCTAATAAATGTAGGTACGTAGGGGGAATTAGGGTTATACCCTACTTTCATAGCGTCAGCAAGGTCAAATTCAGTTAATATTTTAGACAATTCCAAGCCTCTGCGTTCCGCTGAATCTAGATAGGTCTGATTTCCAGGCCCATAACATTCTGTAAGTTTCACATTAAAATCGCCCCCTATTAGAATACCTGAATCAGTATCGGCTGATAAGAGACATTCCAATTTACTTAAAACCTTAGATAGTGTCAGAAGGTTCTTGTTCGGTACACAGTAAAAATCATTGTTATAAAAATTAATTAAATAAACTGTGGTCTTTGACTTTAACTTATATTCAAGAATTTGAATGTTGGGATTATCAGGATTAACACTCTGCAGGTCTCTAATTGTACCTCCTGCCAAGATCTTAATCCCAATGAATAGGCCACCCGCAACTCGGCCAAAACTGGGTTTAGATGATGTTAGACTAAAACAATGATAGCCCTCTATGTACAGATTCCCAACAGCCCATGTTTCTTGAAACAAGAGAATATCCGCATCATTAATTATCTCAGTCCATGCAGGGTCCAGTAACTTGGATTCCAATCCTGCAACATTCCAGCTTAGAATAGATAGACCATTGGAAGTACAACGTTTCCCAGGCCTACCCCCAGTACTTCCTCCTTCATCATCAATTATATTAGCAACGACAGGCAAAGTACTGTTAGTAAGCGTGGTTTTCACAGGGCCTATTGGGTCCTGAGAATCAGCAACTGGTGCTGAATGTCCCTCTGGTTTGCTGACTGTGACTTTGGTGATAGTATTACTTTTAGCCATTGTATCCAGTCAGTCCTGCTCATCCAAGTTGGAAAAATAGTCAAACCGATTGTGAGTAGGGATATTAAATATTGGCCTAACTTCAGTTATCGGGGTGAACTGATGGAAGTCAGGGGCAGGATAGGACCTATCTCTATGGTTATATTGGTGCATGGTTGAGAGTTGCGGATGGTACAAAGGATGGGGAAAAGGTACTGACATACGAGCCTGGTTCTGCCAGTTGCGGCCATTCATGTGATTAGGAGTGAAATCTTGATTTTGAGTAAAGAGTGGTGATTTGATCCTTGCTCCAAAATTCAAATCTTGATAAGGGATTATGGGGTAATTCACCATGGCTTGTTTAGGTGGTATCAAATGTCTGTAAAAATAACCTAATGGAAGGAGTGTAGTGTTAAATTCCCATGGTGAGGGTAATGGGGCGCTTGCTAATGTTTTCTCTGCCCATTGTGGATTTTTAAAATTTATTGTAACACAATAACCCTCAAACTTTTTCCTGAGTCGGCCCATCCAGCCCACTCTCTGGGTGATAATTATTCTTCCTTGCACCTTCTATAGGAAAATTGCAATTTGCAATTAACCAGTGTAAGGTTTTGTTTTTGAGGGATATGGGAGTTTCATCTTGGTCCTTCCTTAGTTTAGAGACATTAACTAGAACCAGCACAAATGCCCCACATTCCGGTGGAAGGTTAATATGGGAGGGGACTTGCCTTGTTGTTTTTTGTGGCGGTTGGACCATGTGGGAACTACTTGCGGGATTCAGAAGTTGGCTCACAGTCGTCCCATTAGACTGTTTAGTGTTTTGGACCCTCCTTGTGTCTGGGGCTACGTTTTTGGTACTGGGATTAACTGTTGACTGGCTAGCATTGGTCCCTTTAGATGGAACCAATGGGAGTTTGGCGACAGTATTTATATTTGTAGTCGTTGTTTGTAAGATATTAGGTTTAGTGCCTACTGTTTTAGTGGTCGTAGATTCGATTACACCATTTACAGCGCCTTCTTTAGATAGACTATTGATAGGAATTCTCAATTCGGATATTTGCTTTTCAATCCGAATGAGCCTACTTTCAATAGGGGACAGATAAATACTAAGTAACTCACCCAACCTTTGTAGCATATGATCATTTATGATCTCGGTATTGTCATTAATTTTACCATCCTTATCAGGTATCCCACCCTGCTGCTCCTCCTCTCTTTGGTCCTTATCAATGGTCTCCTTTGTCTTGCTCATTTCTAGATGAGGGTTGGAGTTAGTGCCTTTCCTAGTTTTTCTTTTGGGCAGAGCGTATTTTCTAACCTTTGGGGACCAATGCTTCGGTGCGTGTTGTTTATGTTTTTGGATGGCACCCTCGCGTCTACCTCTTAAATGCCTCATATTGTCTGCCGGTGTTACTTCAGGAGTGGGACTGATGTGCAGGTCTGGGGTCTTCTCTAAGTCCATACTAATATCTGTCTCAGATTCTATCAAAGGAATTGAGGCAGATAGATTTACCTCACTAGGGATGGTGTGAATATCAGCGCGTATATCCACTAAAGGTCTGATATTATTAGGCATTACCTGGTTGGGTGTAGTGGCAGAAGCAATGAGTCCAAGGGATGAACGTCTGGCGTGGGCCAGATCTTGAGAAACCCTCCGTTCTAAGAGAGAGATACCCTGATTTATGGCATCATTGGCTTTGATGATAAAATTATCAATAGGGCCGGTTACTGGACCACCCCCAGCAGCAGCTGTTCTGCTGCGACTACCCCTTGGAGACATGTCAAAGTGGTAAGTAATTACTAAACCGATCACAAGGTGGAATCAAACAACAAGATATGCTGTGCAGTTCAGTGAACAGATATATGGGAAAGGATATGAATACCCACACGGGTTGCCGAACACGACAAGACAGTTAGCTAGATTTCATTAGCCTGGTGTTACCTACGCAAATATGGTACAATGATGTCAGTAGTTCACAGGGCATCTCCCCCGGCACATAGTCAAAAATACAATCCGGTACCTTAAAATGGAAATGTTAGGGGGTGCCCCCGCCCCGACCTCCTCCTGCCTCTGAGGGCCAAAGAGGGCCCGCCGTTTTCCCGGGCTTCTCCCGCGCGTGACTCTCGTGGCGAGAGGGAGGTCAGCGTTTATCTAGCGCCTCCGGGCGCTCCAAGCGCGTCACAAGCGCGCCGCCCCTGAGGCTGCTGGGGGCTGTGGTTCTTCGAGTCTCCCAGCGCTCCCGCCAGGAATGGAAAGTGCCGCCGTTCACCTCACGGCCCTGCCCGTTGGCGAGTCCGGTAAGTTTACTGGTCCTGGTGTTCCCCCTTGAGCTCGAGTGGGGTCAGCGTTTATCTAGCGCCTCCGGGCGCTCCAAGCGCGTCACGGGCGCGCCGCCCCTGAGGCTGCTGGGGGCTGTGGTTCTTCGAGTCTCCCAGCGCTCCCGCCAGGAATGGAAAGTGCCGCCGTTCACCTCACGGCCCTGCCCGTTGGCGAGTCCGGTAAGTTTACTGGTCCTGGTGTTCCCCCTTGAGCTCGAGTGGGGTCAGCGTTTATCTAGCACCTCCGGGCGCTCCAAGCGCGTCACGAGCGCGCCGCCCCTGAGGCTGCTGGGGGCTGTGGTTCTTCGAGTCTCCCAGCGCTCCCGCCAGGAATGGAAAGTGCCGCCGTTCACCTCACGGCCCTGCCCGTTGGCGAGTCCGGTAAGTTTACTGGTCCTGGTGTTCCCCCTTGAGCTCGAGTGTGGTCAGCGTTTATCTAGCGCCTCCGGGCGCGCCGCCCCTGAGGCTTCTGGGGGCTGTGGTTCTTCGAGTCTCCCAGCGCTCCCGCCAGGAATGGAAAGTGCCGCCGTTCACCTCACGGCCCTGCCCGTTGGCGAGTCCGGTAAGTTTACTGGTCCTGGTGTTCCCCCTTGAGCTCGAGTGGGGTCAGCGTTTATCTAGCGCCTCCGGGTGCTCCAAGCGCGTCACGGGCGCGCCGTCCCTGAGGCTGCTGGGGGCTGTGGTTCTTCGAGTCTCCCAGCGCTCCCGCCAGAAATGGAAAGTGCCGCCGTTCACCTCACGGCCCTGCCCGTTGGCGAGTCCGGTAAGTTTACTGGTCCTGGTGGGACAAGTAGAAAAAGTGAACATGAGAGAAAGGTAAAGAAGACCATATAAGGATGAAAGACAAATGTTTAAATAGAAGTAGAAAAGAAATAATAGCAGTAGAAAGATAGGATGAAAGGAAGGAAACATTAAAGGAAATAAAGAAGAAAAGGTAGAATAGAAGGGTAAAATGAGGAGAGTATGGAGGAAAGAGAAGAAGGATTAATTAGATATAAGATGAGTGGAAGGGTGATGAATAGAAAGATGGGGAAAAGTAAGGATAAACGGGTGAAAGTAAGGATAGATGTATATGTGGACATATTGATGGGCAGTTGCACGAAAGGATGGGTGTATATAATGATAGTTGTTTAAAGGGGGAAAGTAACTCTCCTAAGGAGCGCAGGGTTTGCTTATCTCATGTGTTCGGTGTGAATAGAGGTATGGTTCAAGTGGGGCTTAGTTTAATTTTCTGGCTTCTCCCTTGCTTATGAGTTATGTTTAAGGTTAAATTGACAATTCCCATTAGTGCAGAGGCAGGTTGTCACAGTAAAATTAAATGAAAACTTATCCATACAACTCAGTGGCTAGTGGTTAGCAGTACTTAAATATTCTGTAAGACCAACTCCTCAAATTTAGATCTTTACTATCTTAATATGAAAAAAGGAACGACAAACTGTTAAGAGATTCTTAGATGTGAGTGAGCAAAAAGTTGAGTCATTATTTAGTATTCTAAGTATATTACTTTGAACTTTTTACAACCATAAAGGGGCCCCTTACTTAAACATAGTGAAACATAGTTTGTATGCTAAAACAGCATGGGCCCGATTCACCAATGTAAACTTAGACGTTTGGTCTAAACTTTGACCAAATGTCTAAGTTTACTACTTTGGGAATTCACGAAAAGGCATTTACGAGTACTATCTGTTGGGTACTCTGTTGTTACATGAGCTGTCACGAGCATGGTGATTGTCCTGTCACAGCTCGTGACAGTCTCGGGTTATTAGTTAATAGGGAAGAATGCTATCTTTCGAAGTGGGGGGAGCCTGGTGATTCTAGAGACAAATAAACCTCGTCACTTTCCATCCTGCTTCCTGTCTTTGATTACCATCTTCCTACACTGGCGACGGGCGGGATTGAATTTACTGCGTGATTGAAATTAATTGAAGATAATTGAAGGAAGATTGGATTAATTGGAAGCAGAGATTCGCCGAAGGAAGCTGAGATTCGCCGGAAAACTTTTCTCCGCCTAAATAATTTTGCTTCGTAATCTTACCGCTGCTGAGGATTTCTCTGTGCAGTTCAGCCGAGCCTTGCTGGAATTGAAGCGTGTGGGAATTTGGTGTTTTGTGATTGCCGGCGCAGGGAGGTCACGGTGACGCAGGGAGATCTCGAGCTCACACGTTGCTGTGTTGTTTATGCTCGATCTCATGCAAAACATCACGCACACCACATTTGACGCGCTGCTGCAACAAGGCCCATTTCCCTTTGAAAAGAGCGTGTGAACGACGTGAAGGCCATTTAAAAAAAAAACAAAAAAAAAAAACAGTGAAATGAGATTTATCGATCGACTTGTCAATTGAACTACCTTGCACCAAGTGAACTCAGTGAAGTATTTCTGTACTTGTTTGTCCATTTAATATTGCCAGTCCGGCGTTTCTGAAAGTGAATATTGATTATTACATTTTCTCTTTCAGTTGAACATTGACTACTACATTTTCTTCAACAAGCGAATTTAAAAAAAAAAAAAAAAGTAGTTTTTTTCTTTCTCTTTTTTTTTCTTTTAAAAATGTCTGGCATTGTTCCTCCTCCTGCTTTTCTTTCATCCCCAGGTGAACCACCTATGACTTGGGAAATATGGGAGCCTGTGTTTTTAGCGTATGTAGATGTACTAGAGGAGGGAGAGTGTGAAGCTGAGAGGAAATTAGCTTTATTAAAACATTGTTTGGGTGGTATTGCCTTGAAGGAATATAAAACTCTTCCACCTCTAGGTAATCCAGGGAATTTAAATGTTTATGAGCATGCTTCGTCGCAATTGAATTTGCGTTATGGTAAAAAGAAAAATGTTGTTATGGAGAGGTTTATTTTCTATTCACGAAAACAACGTGCTGATGAACCTGTTGAAGATTTCGTTTCAGCCTTACGATCATTAACTGTTACGTGTGACTTTGAACACATTTCTTATGAGCAAGTCTTAAGGGACCAAATTTTGATGGGAACAAATAACAAAAAAGTACAAGAACGGCTTTGGACCACATCTGATTTATCCTTAAACAATTCCATAGACATTGCCAAGTCTATTGAACATTCAGAAAAATTTGTGAGAGAAATAAGAGGCAATGATAAGAACGACATTTTCAATGTGTCTAAAGATTCTGATAAATTTAAAAAAAATTATTCGCAAAGGAGTGATGTTCCGTTTAAAGAGGATGGCAAGGTCAGGAATCAAAAGCAAGAAAGGAAGAACTCGAAACCACTTTGTTTCAGGTGTGGAAGTGATGGTCATTTAGCAGATTGTAGAAATTGTCCAGCTTTTGGAAAAATGTGTTCAAAATGTGGAAAAAAAGGCCATTTTACTAGATTGTGTAAATCTTTACCAAGGAAAGTAAACTGTGTACATGAAGGTTGTGATAGTGATACCTTGGATGATGAATGCGAATTTCAAGTCAACACTGTTATTAATGTCTGTGGGGAGGGTGAGTGTACCAAGTTTCCAACATGTCTAGTAAGGGTTGACAGTGTTGATATAGAATTTTTTGTTGATTCATGTGCTTGGTTTACCATTATTTCATTGGATGTTTTTCATAAAAAATTGCCGGACAAAACCTTGATCTCACCTGATGTATCACCTGGTGGCTACACAGGTCACAAAATTGATCTAATGGGTTATTTTGAAGCTGATTTGCATTTTTTTGGCCGTCATACTCATGGGAAAATTTATGTAGCAAGATCGGGTTTGTCGCTTCTGGGGTGGCCACATCAATATCTATTGGAAATGAAAATTGATCCCAGAGCCAATCCTCCTGTTTTTGCTGTAGAACCACACAATGTATCTAGTATTCCTTTGTCCAATACCCATTTAGTAGATGATTTAAAGAAATCATTTCCTAATGTTTTTAGCGGTACTTTAGGACGGTATCAAGGTTTTGAGCATGTTATTAAGCTACATGATAATGTTATTCCTGTTCGACATAGAGTGAGGAATGTGCCCCTATCTTTTAGAAGCAAATTGAAGGATATGCTTAAAGATTTGTGTCAAAAGAACATCATTGAACCAATCGAATCATCCCCTTGGGTTTCGCCCATTGTAATTTCCATCAAATCGTCTGGTGAACTTAGGTTGTGTGTGGACCTTCGTAGTGTCAATGAGGCGATTTGGGTTGATTCTCATCCCCTACCTAACCTTCATGAGATGGTTTCCACTTTAGCGGGAGCACAAGTTTTTTCATGTATTGACTTGGCCAGCGCGTACCATCAAGTAGTTTTAGCTGAGGAATCAAAAAACATGACCGCTTTCATTACGCCAGAGGGTCTTTACAGATTTTGCCGTATGCCATTTGGTTTGGCGAGTGCTGCCTCAGTGTTTCAAAGGCTTATGAGAGATACTCTGGAAGGGTTAAATGGCGCCGTGGCATTTCAGAATGACATACTTGTCTTTGGCAAGGACAATGAGGAGCATGATAAAAATTTTCAGGATGTGATTGCTGCCTTGTCAAAGAAAGGACTTACTTTACGTCTTGATAAGTGCAAGTTTGGGCAAAAAGAAGTTGAGTACTTAGGGCATACCATTAGTGGCATCGGGATTAAACCTAAACGTAATCATATTGAGAGCATTATTAAAGCTCCTGTGCCTTCCTCCAGAGAACAGCTTGTGGCGTTTCTGGGTCTCATTGAATTTTATGCAAAATTCATACCAAATTTTGCTTCAAAAGTGGATCCGTTCAGATGTTTGTTGAAGAAGAATGCTAAGTTTGTGTGGACTGAGGAGATGACTGAAGTTTTTGGGAAATTGAAAAAGCTTATTGTGAATGCACCTTGTCTCAAGCCTTTTGTGTGTGGCGCCAAATGCATAGTCATGGTGGACGCTAGCAGTTCTGGTTTAGTTGGTGTGCTTTTGCAGAGGGATAAAGAGAAGGAGTGGATTGTTGCTTACGCATCAAGAGCTTTGAGGGACGCGGAAAGAAACTATTCCGTCATAGAGAGGGAATTATTGGCGTGTGTGTGGGGAGCTGAACACTTTAGACCGTTTCTGTGGAGTACAAGGTTTATCATAAAAACTGATCACAAGCCTTTGATTTTTCTCATGTCTCCTGGCGGTGGCAGGACAATGTCAGCGCGCCTTGCAAGACTAGCATCTAGACTACAATCTTTTCAATATCACATTGAATATGTTCAGGGTAAAGCAAATGTACATGCAGATTGCATGTCCAGACTGGTTTCTTCTTGTGAAGTTTCTTGTGAAGTCTTAGAAGATGATTGTGAAGTAGCTTTTACTTTTGATGATGTTGGTTTGGCGGATAAAGATCGATCATTTTTGCAAGAAGAAAATTGGGTAATGGAAATGAGTAAAGATGAGGAGTTGTGTAGTGTCAAGAAGTACCTAGTACAAGGTTGGCCTGAACCAAGGAAATTGTCTGGTGATATGATGGGTTTTTATAAAGTTCAGGAGGAGCTTGCAGAGGAGAATGGTTTGATTTTAAGGGGAGACAAAATTGTTCCACCCTTTTCTTTTAGAGATATTATTCTCAAAATTGCTCATGAGGGGCATTTGGGGATATCTTTTACCAGAAGACGAGTGAAAGAAACATTTCGGTGGCCAGGTATTGATTCTTGCGTAGACCATTTTGTACGTTCTTGTGTTTATTGTTCACACAGTGACAAAACAGCTGTGGCCTTGCGTCATGAACCACAACCTGTTGATTATCCCAGTGGCCCTTGGCGTAAACTGGGTTTGGACATCATTGGTCCTTTTAGTTGTTTATCTAAGCAAGAGACTTTTGGAATTGTCCTGATTGATTACTACTCTAAATGGCCGGAGGTTAAAATGGTTAAGGATGTTACTTCTCAGAGGGTGATTGAATTCTTGGATGAAGTTTTTTGCAGGGAAGGGATTCCCCAATCAATCAATCAATCAGGACATTTATAGAGCGCACTACTCACCCGTGGGGTCTCAAGGCGCTAGGGGGGGGGGCTGCCGTTACTGCTTGAACAGCCAGGTCTTGAGCTTCTTCCTGAAGGAGAGGTGGTCTTGGGTCAGGCGCAGGTCGGTCGGGAGGGAGTTCCAGGTCTTGGCGGCCAGGTAGGAGAAGGACCTTCCTCCTGTAGTCGCTCTTCGGATGCGGGGGACGGCGGCGAGGGCGTGGCTGGTCGATCTGAGGTGGCGTTTGGGAGCGTAGAAGTTGATTCGGTTGTTGAGGTAGCTCAGGCCTTGGTCGTGTAGGGCTTTGTGTGCGTGGGTGAGGAGACGGAAGGTGATTCTTTTGTTGACGGGGAGCCAGTGCAGATTTCTCAGGTGTCCGGAGATGTGGCTGTTTCGTGGGATGTCGAGGATGAGTCTGGCTGAGGCGTTCTGGATCCGCTGGAGTCTCTTCTGGAGCTTGGCGGTGGTTCCGGCGTAGAGGGCGTTGCCGTAGTCCAGTCGGCTGGTGACGAGGGCCTGGGTGACAGTCTTCCTGGTCTCTGTGGGGATCCACCAGAAGATCTTCCGTAGCATGCGCAGGATGTAGAAGCATGACGAGGAGACGGCGTTGACTTGTCTGGTCATGGAGAGGGAGGAGTCCAGGATGAAGCCCAGGTTGCGTGCGTGGTCCGTCGGTTTGGGTGCGGTGCCCAGGGCGGGGGGCCACCAGGAGTCGTCCCAGGCGGATGGCGAGGAGCCCAGGATGAGGACCTCCGTCTTGTCTGAGTTCAGTTTTAGGCGGCTGGTCGTCATCCACTCGGCTACATCTTTCATCCCTTCGTGCAGGTTGGCTCTGGCGGCGGCGGGGTCGTTGGTCAGGGAGAGGATCAGCTGGGTGTCGTCGGCGTAGGAGATTATGTTGAGGTTGTGTTGGCGTGCGATGGCCGCGAGGGGGCTCATGTAGACGTTGAAGAGGGTGGGGCTCAGCGAGGATCCTTGGGGGACGCCGCAGATGACTTCGGTGGCCTCTGATTTGTACGGTGGTAGGCGGACTCTCTGTGTTCTTCCGTCGAGGAAGGAGGTGATCCATTCCAGTGCCTTCTCCTGGATTCCGATGTTGCCGAGGCGCTGCACTAGGGTGCGGTGGTAGACAGTGTCGAATGCCGCGGAGAGGTCCAGGAGGATGAGGGCCGCTGTTTCTCCGTTGTCCATCAGGGCTCGGATGTCATCGGTGGCAGCGATGAGGGCGGTCTCGGTGCTGTGGTTGGCTCGGAAGCCAGACTGTGAGGGGTCGAGGGATCCATTCGTCTCGAGGAAGGCGGCCTTTTCGATGACTTTGGCCGGGAACGGGAGGAGCGAGATGGGACGGTAGTTCTTGAGTTCGGTGGGGTCCGCTGTAGGTTTCTTGAGTAGAGCGCTGAGTTCGGCGTGCTTCCAGCTCTCAGGGAAGGTGGCGGTGTCGAAGGAGGTGTTGATAATGTCCCGCAGGTGGGGTGCGATGACAACGTCGGCCTTGTTGAAGACGTGGTGAGGGCAGGGGTCGGTCGGAGATCCGGAGTGGACGGAGTTCATTGTGCGAACGGTGTCTTCGGTGCTGATCGGAGTCCAGGCGCGGAGGGTGGTGGTGGGTGGCGTTGCTGCGGTTGTGGCGTGCGTCGGTTGGGTGCTGAAGCTGTTGTGTATGTCCGCGATCTTGTTGTGGAAGTAGGAGGCGAGGGAGTTGCAGAGTTCTTGCGATGGGGTGATGTCGTTGTTTCCGGCGTTGGGGTTGGAGAGCTCTTTCACGATGTTGAAGAGTTCCTTGCAGTTGTGTGCGTTGTTGTCCAGCCGGTCCTTGTATGCATTTTTCTTGGTGGCGCGGATCAGTTGGTGGTGTTTCCGGGTGGCGAGCTTGAGGGTGGTCATGTTGTCCATTGTTGGTTCCCTTCTCCATACTTTCTTGAGGGCTCGGCAGTTCTTCTTGGAGCTCTTGAGTTCGTTGGTGAACCATGGGGCTTTTCTGCTGCAGGGTCTGCTGGGCGGGGTCCTTAGGGGGGCGAGTTCGTCCGCGCAGTTGCTGATCCACTTCGTGAGGTTGTCGGCGGCCTGGCTGGGGTTCGCTGAGCCGGCAGGAGGGTGCTGGCTCAGGGAAGCGGTGAGCTGGTCGGCTGTGATCTTGTTCCAGCTTCTGCGGGCAACCTGTTGCTGGTGGTGGTGGATCGTCGTTCTTTTGAAGGTGAAGTGGACACAGCTGTGGTCCGTCCAGTGGAGTCCTGTTGCGTGGCTGAAGGCGATGTCTTTGCTGGATGAGAAGACGGCGTCGAGTGTGTGTCCGGCGAGGTGGGTGGGGGTGGACACCAGCTGCTTGAGTCCGAGGTTGGCGAGGTTGTCGAGCAGGGTGATGGTGTTCCGGTCGCTGTTGTTCTCCAAGTGGAAGTTGAGGTCCCCCAGGAGGATGTAGTCGGCGGAGGGGAGGGCATGCGGGCTGATGAAGTCGGCGATGTCCTCGCTGAATCGTGTGCGTGGTCCCGGGGGTCGGTAGATCAGGGTGCCTCTGAGGGTGGTCTTCGGGTCGGTGTGGATCTGGAAGTGCAGGTGTTCGGCGGTGGTTAGGGTGTCGTCGGTGTTGGTCGTGATGCGCATGGTGTCCCTGTGGATGATGGCGATGCCTCCTCCCGTCTGGTTGGCGGTGCGGTCCCTTCGGGTGATCTTGTAGCCCTCTGGGATGGCGATGGCGATGTCGGGCGCTGAGGAGGCGTTCATCCAGGTCTCCGTGAGGAAGGCGATGTCAGGGGCTGTGGTGTCGAGGAGGTTCCAGAGTTCGATGGCGTGTCTGTGGACGGAGCGGGTGTTGAGCAGGATGCACTTGAGGTGGGTGCTGCTGGTGGTCGGCTTGGCGGGTGCAGGTGCAGGGTAGGTCCGGGTGCAGGTGAACTTGCAGGCGTGGCAGCTGAAGGGTCCGTGGGTGTGCCTCGGGGTGGCTCGGTGACATCCCGGGATGCCGCCGGTGTTGAGTGCGAGGAGTTCGGCGGCGTTGTAGGTTCGTCGGGTCGGCTTCCGTCGGTGGGGGTCAGGGGTCCTGGCACTGGGCGCGGTCCAGGCGCGGACGGGCGCAGACGGGCTTACCTTTGGCGCGCCTTCGGCGCACAATCGGCGCGCCCGCTGCGCGTTCGCACGGTCGCCATATATGGCGAAGTGCGCGGGTGGGCGGAGCAGCTGGGAGGCGGGAGCGGGGAGGGAACAGAAGGAAGAAATGGGCGGGGTCAGCGGTGGTGGCGGGAAGCGGGGAGCGGGGAGGGACGACAGAGGGCGGTAAACCAGGAAACCAGCGGGAAAATAAACCACAGTAGTACAAATACAGCGGGGGAAGCCCCAGTTAAGACAGATATAGCGTGATAAAAACAATTAGGAAAAATACAGCGGGAGAAAAGCACTTAGGAAAAATACAGCGTGGGAAAAACAATTAAGATGAATACAGCGTGGGAAAAACAATTAAGATGAATACAGCGTGGGAAAAACAGTTAAGACAATGGCAATGCTGCTTAGGCAGTACAGTGAATACACCAGGGGCACAGGCGGCAGTCGGGCAGCAAGGCACAGCGGAGGGGGAAGCGCACGCAGCAGCTGGTGGCCGTGCGGCGCGGGAGCGTCCTAGGACTAGGACACACTCACCTGCGTCGCACGGTCGCCATATATGGCCAAGTGCGCGGGTGGGCGGAGCAGCTGGGAGGCGGGAGCGGGGAGGGAACAGAAGGAAGAAATGGGCGGGGTCAGCGGTGGTGGCGGGAAGCGGGGAGCGGGGAGGGACGACGGAGGGCGGTAAACCAGGAAACCAGCGGGAAAATAAACCACAGTAGTACAAATACAGCGGGGGAAGCCCCAGTTAAGACAGATATAGCGTGATAAAAACAATTAGGAAAAATACAGCGGGAAAAAGCACTTAGGAAAAATACAGCGTGGGAAAAACAATTAAGATGAATACAGCGTGGGAAAAACAATTAAGATGAATACAGCGTGGGAAAAACAGTTAAGACAATGGCAATGCTGCTTAGGCAGTACAGTGAATATACCAGGGGCACAGGCGGCAGTCGGGCAGCAAGGCACAGCGGAGGGGGAAGTGCACGCAGCAGCTGGTGGCCGTTGTCCCCACCAAATGGTCCCCAATTCGTTAGCAAGGAAATGGAAAGTTTTATGATTAAGAGTGGTATTGCTCATAGGAGAATTGCAGTTTTCCATCCTGAGGCCAATGGCCAGGTTGAACGCTTCAACCGTGTGGTCAAAGAAGCCATCCAACTCTCTGTCAAAGGTAGTTTGAATTGGAGGATTGCATTACAATCCATGCTTTTGGCGTATAGGACTTCTCCTAATTCTGTAACCGTGGTTAGCCCTTGTGAGCTTTTAAGAGGACGTAAGCCTAGTACCAAGTTAGCGCCTTGGTGGTTAAAAAAGAATATGAGTGGATCCGATGAATTTTTGAAAGTTGACTTTGAAGCTGTTCGCCGCAGAGTTGAGTTATATAAAAAGAAAATGAGGCTTTCCATGGAAAGGAAGATTGGTTCTGCATCCAGGGGTTTAATAAAGGTGGGTGACAATGGTCCCCAATTCGTTAGCAAGGAAATGGAAAGTTTTATGATTAAGAGTGGTATTGCTCATAGGAGAATTGCAGTTTTCCATCCTGAGGCCAATGGCCAGGTTGAACGCTTCAACCGTGTGGTCAAAGAAGCCATCCAACTCTCTGTCAAAGGTAGTTTGAATTGGAGGATTGCATTACAATCCATGCTTTTGGCGTATAGGACTTCTCCTAATTCTGTAACCGTGGTTAGCCCTTTTGAGCTTTTAAGAGGACGTAAGCCTAGTACCAAGTTAGCTCCTTGGTGGTTAAAAAAGAATATGAGTGGATCCGATGAATTTTTGAAAGTTGACTTTGAAGCTGTTCGCCGCAGAGTTGAGTTATATAAAAAGAAAATGAGGCTTTCCATGGAAAGGAAGATTGGTTCTGCATCCAGGGGTTTAATAAAGGTGGGTGACTACGTCCGAATAAAAAAAAAAGAGGGTGTTAGTAAAGGTTTTCCTGTGTGGTCAAATCCTAAAAAAGTGATTGAAGTTTTCAAGAATGCCGTTAGGGTTGATGGTGGTTCGGTTTGGAATTTTAATAGGGTGTCGGTTTTTTCTGGGCCAACCTCGTTTCAAAATGATTGTGACAGTAATGTGTTTTTGAATGTTGGGGAGCACACTGAACATACTAATAATACTGGAGTTGACAGCAATTCTAGTGATACTAGAAGTGTTCGTTCGCATCGTCTTCCTTCTAGGTTTAGAGATTTTGTTATGAACTAGTTCTACGATATTAATATGTATATATATATTTTTTTTTTGTTTGTTTTTTTTGTTCTTGTTTTAGGGGGGGGTTTGTTGGGTACTCTGTTGTTACATGAGCTGTCACGAGCATGGTGATTGTCCTGTCACAGCTCGTGACAGTCTCGGGTTATAAGTTGATAGGGAAGAATGTTTTCTTTCGAAGTGGGGGGAGCCTGGTGATTCTAGAGACTGTTTTATGCATTGGCATTCTGACACTGGACTTCAACATGAGAAGTAGTGACAAATAAACCTCGTCACTTTCCATCCTGCTTCCTGTCTTTGATTACCATCTTCCTACACTATCTATGTGTCCGCACTTGGGGCAGCCCGAGTGCAGACATAAAGGTAGTACTGGGCACCCCCAGTGATGCATGAGTTTATTCTGTGTACGGAACAATAATATCCAAAGATCAGTTGGCATTTACTCTTCTTCACACTATATTCAATTTCTCGCATTTTCCAATATTTTATGTTTTTGTATGCTTTTTTAACCCATTCTTCGTGATTTATTTGGTCTTCTTCTGGAATTGATTAGAAATGTCCGACCAAATCGAGCATATATATTTGTAGTGAGTACGCTGTGTAGGGGTTTTATTATTTCATTCAGTCCAGTTTCTGTACTTTATAGTAACTTTGTGAAATGCAAATTTTAGGGTAGTATAGTTCAGCCAGTCAGTCAGTAAATACTTTATTCGACTCCACCGAGCCATAAACGTTTCCATCAAATACATTACAGCACACAATAGTAAAAGTACATATTGAAAGTCATTTAAAATTCATAAAATAATCGATTCAGTATTTACTGAGGATCCTTAATGCACATACGATATAATTCAACATGTCATGGATAAATTCTGTGCAGTGCTTCCCAGATGATATAAATAAGCCAAGGCCAGCTCATGAGACCTAAGTCTACAATGCTGGTAACAGTGACCGGAGAAACTGCCTTCTCTGGGGGTATAATATAAAATACAGTGCTTAGTGCTTTGGTGTGCAGTAGTGTGTGTGTTTCTTGGCTGAAGCCGGACATCTCATTGGTGTAGATGTGTTGCCGTCTGCAGGTAAATCTACCTTTCAGCACATCAAGGTACGAATAATCATACTGTGCAGCGGCCATAAACTTACTATTTTCTCATTATGGGCAGTTACATGCTACAGCACAAAAATATAAACAGGTAATTACAATATATATTTTTGCAGCTGTCTGTTTAATAAATTATGTTTACTAACCCCCGTTTTCAATTACCCATTGATAATATGTTTTTATATCAATAAACCTATGTATGCTACCTCCCTTTGAAACATCTTTGCTCTATCGATATACAGCGGCATGCATGGTAAAGAACGCAACACATTTTCCTCAAAACAACACTTAGAACAACAATCCACGTTAATTTCTTGAGTTCTTAAATATGTCAGATCACAAGAAACAACCAGCCGACACGTGTTTTGTCAGAGAAACAGTGTACTCCGACTCTTCGGGGCTAGAAATGATACATAAGAACTCACTTAGCATAATCAACATGATAATGTCAGGTGTACAAATTACTCGGCATCACCCAACACTCGTGGAAACTACAATCACTAATCAAGCCCATTACTTAGGTGTAGTTCAAGCCCAAACGTAGGACCTGCAGAAAACAAGAGTTTAGGTAATGAGCGAAAATTGGAACAAATGTAATGAAAAACTCTGTGCCCAGGTGCAATCTAGAAGGTTTAAATATAAAACGGGCAATGCCAGTGAAAACACAATGCTCTCAACACAAACCACAGTTCTCCCAGAACAGAGTGAAATGCACACAACGCCCAATCATGCAACTACAACCTATAAAGTCCAACCGTAATGAAAAAATCCGAATGTACTGGGGGTAATGATCCCAATGGAAGAAGAGTGGTGTATTACCTCAAGGTGAAGACGATGAAAATGAAGAATCTAAATAACATACATGAAAAAGAGAAAGAGGGTAGGGGGAAAAAGAAAAAAACACTCTATGTCACAGAAAAATCCAAATGCAATGAGTAGTCAACAGTGGTCAAACAAATCTGCCCAGGCTAGAAACGAAGGCCAGATTTACCCCTGTACCGGTGATAATTCCAACCCGGTCGGGTTTCTGAAGAATAGTCGTGTGTGTAGACCAATTAAAATAAAGTGATAAAGGCTGTGAGGATAAAAGGAAAGAGGAATATGTCTAAAGTACCAGAAAAGAAAAATATAGCTAAAGCTCCTACTACACGATTCAGTGTTCAGTACAGAATAAACTGCACCCATACCTGTAAGTAGATGCACTGGATGGTGTTAGCTAAAAGACAGGACAACAAGCAAAAAGGCAAGGGGGATTAAATAACGAAGGCATCATAAGGACAAGAAACCTATCATCCCCACCAAAGCTACAATTTCAAGTCCCAAATGAGACAAAATAAGAAAATAGAGTGGAAAATATAAAGGGACACTCACCGGGGTGGCGGTGGAAATTCCAAACCGGCACCCACGCTGGAGAGGTTAAGTCAGTTGCAAGGTGCTGGTAACTGTTAAAGAAATGTTGAAGAAACTGTGCATCACAAAGGCAATCTTGTAGTGTTGACAGAATAATAAAAGATAGGGAAGGTAATTGCAAGTAAATTACCTTTACACTGTTTATTTCTACTCTGTATGTGTGCACAGGTCTCCTGCATATGTTATGTGTGGTTGGTCTTTCCGCCACAAAATAAGGGGTTAGTATGGTCGCCCCTTTCCTGGCAGCACAATAAACGAATAGCTTCCCATCTCTCTTCTCCTCTTCCTGGCCAAGGTTAACAGACAGCTAACCCGATACCTCGAAGAGAACAGAATCCTGGACCCTTCCCAATCAGGGTTCCGCAGCAACCACAGCACAGAGACCGCCCTCATCGCCACCACCGACGACAGCAGGACCCTGCTAGACAATGGGGAGACTGCATCACTCATCCTCCTAGACCTCTCCGCCGCCTTAGACACCATCTGCCACCGCACACTATGAGCACGCCTCCACGCCGCAGGATCCGAGACAAGGCTCAGGAATGGACCACTTCCTTTCTCTCCGGGGGAACCCAGAGCGTCCGCCTACCCTGTTCCGCCCTGAAGCCTCCGAGATCATCTGTGGCGTACCCCAAGAATCCTCCCTCAGCTCAACACTGTTTAACATTTACATAGCCCTGCTCGCACACGTCGCCCGACAGCACGACCTCAACATAATCTCCTATGCCGACGACACTCAACTGATCATCTCCCATCACTGCCAAAGCCAACCTCCATGAAGGAATGAAGGCCGTCGCCGACTGGATGAAGATCAGCCGTCTGAAGCTGTACTTGGACAAGACGGAGGTCCTCATCCTCAGCTCCAACCCATCAGCCTGGGACGACTCCTGGTGGCCAACGGCACTGGGGGCTGCCCCGACCCCCACTGACCACGCACGCAACCTGAGAATCATCCTCGACTCAACGCTCTTAATGACCAAGCAAGTCAACGCCGTCTCCTACTCCTGCTTCAGCACCCTCCGCATGCTCTGCAAGATTTACAGATGGATCCCGACAGATAAAAGAAAGACAGTCACCCAGGCCCTCGTCAGCAGCAGGCTCGACTACGGAAACGCCCTCTATGTGGGGAGCCCCGACCAAGCTCATCAATCGACTACAACGCATCCAAAACTCCTCGGCACGAATGATCCTCGATGTACCACGACACAGTCACATCACCACCCCACCTGAGAAACCTGCCCTGGCTCCCCTTCAACAAGAGGATATCCTTCAAGCTCCTCGTCCACGCACACAAGTTCAAAGTTCAAGTTTGAAAATTTGTATAGCGCACTACTCACCCAGAGGGTCTCAAGGCGCTTGGGGGCAGGGGGGAGGGGTAATTTACTTATCGAATATCCAAGTTTTTAGTTGCTTTCTGAAGGAGAGGTGGTTCTGTGTAAGGCGGAGGTGGGTGGGGTGAGAATTCCAGGTCTTGGCCCCTAAGTAGGAGAAGGATCTTCCCCCCATGGTGGATCTATGGATGCGCGGAATTGCGGCGAGGGCTTGATTGGACAATTGTAGTTGGCGGGTGGGGGTGTAGAAGGACAGACGTGTGTTGAGGCATTCGGGTCCTAGGTCGTAGAGGGCTTTGTGTGCGTGGGTGAGGAGACGGAATGTTATTCTCTTGTTGACGGGGAGCCAGTGGAGGTCTTTCAGGTGACCGGAAATGTGAGCTTGACGGGGGATGTCCAGTATGAGTCTGGCTGAGGCGTTTTGGATGCGTTGGAGTTTTTTCTGTAGTTTGACTGTGGTTCCGGCGTAAAGGGTGTTTCCGTAATCCAGTCGTCTTGTGACCAGTGCGTGGGTGACCGTCTTTTTTGTTTCGGTGGGGATCCAGCGGAAGATTTTTTTGAGCATCCGTAGGATGTTGAAGCATGATGATGAGACGGCGTTGACTTGTCTGGTCATCGAGAGGGAGGAGTCCAGGATGAAGCCTAGGTTACGTGCATGGTCCGTAGGTATGGGTGCGTTTCCCAGGGCCGGTGGCCACCATGAGTCGTCCCAGGCAGCGGGGGATGAACCTAGGATGAGGACTTCCGTTTTGTCCGAGTTCAGTTTTAAACGGCTGTTCTTCATCCACTCGGCTACTTCTTTTATTCCTTCGTGTAAGTTTGTTTTGGCGGTGTTTGGGTCTTTGGTGAAGGAGAGGATCAGCTGGGTGTCGTCTGCGTAGGAGATGATGTTGAGGTTGTGTTGGCGTGCGATGGCTGCGAGGGGACTCATGTATATGTTGAAGAGGGTGGGACTGAGTGATGATCCTTGTGGTACTCCGCAGATGACTTCGGTGGCCTCTGATCAAAAAGGGGGGAGGTGGACTCTCTGGGTTCTTCCGGCGAGGAACGAGATGATCCAGTCCAATGCTTTTCACACAAGGCACTCCACAAGATCAGCCCAGCCTACCTCAACATACGGCTCTCCTTCCACACTCCCAACCGCCAGCTTCTCTCCGCCAACCTCTCACTCCCCACCGTCCTGTGCATCCGAAGAACAACCACCGGCGGGAGATCCTTCTCCCACCTCGCCACCAAGACATGGAACACCCTCCCATTGAGCCTACAACAGACCCAAGACCTGCTGACCTTCAGGAGGATACTAAAGACCTGGCTGTTTGATCAGTAGCGGCCCCTACTTCCCCCCTACTTCCCCCCTATCACCTTGAGACCCTTGCGGGTATGTAGTGGGCTTAACAAATGACTGACTGACTAATAGCTGTTATTTGTTTACTCTAGTGGATTTGCGGAGCGCCATTTTATCCTAAATACTAAAACCCTAGTCTCTGGCAGCACATTTTCCTTAAAACACACCGTCAAACCATTTATTCTCTAATTCTCATGTTTGGGGTACAAATGCGCTGACATCTAACATCCCTGGTGAACTCTAGTGAAGAGATCACAGGTTTAATCTGCCTAATAGATGTTGTGTCCATTTCACTTGGGGGTCTCATAGTGTAAGCCTGATTCACACTAGGACACACTGTGGAGTGTTTTACATGCTTATCTCAGCTTCCTGATAGCATCATATTGTGCCGGTTGTATTCCTTTTCGCCGGCTTCATTACAATAGAGACAGTTGGAAAGGAATCCAACTGGTCATTCTGACTCACTTCCAACAGGCTCGGAGAGCCCGTCCGCCAGTCGGAATGCTGTCAGTAATCCCAAGGGCGGCTCTTTCCAACTGGGGGATTTTGATGTCAGGTTTCGGCAGCCTTTCTGTGCTGGCCTTGCTGACACAGAAAGGCTTTCGGAACTCGACTTTGGTCGAAGGAAGAACTGAAGTCTAAAAAACAACAAAATACATTCAAAGAAGTTGCCAGTGCTTCCTGACCAATGACCCACAGGCTAAAACAATGGTCTATGGTCATATGACCCTGCTTAAGGCTGCCTTATTTAATTGGCACCAGCTTTGTAGACTTATCCACTCCTTCAAGGACAACTACATCATTTTTTAATGCAATTCATCCCTACCTCAATCAAGCTGATCTATCAAATATTGCTGGGATCCTTTTTCTTGTGTATGTGTTTCATTATTGCTCCCCTCTAGCTAACCATAAGGGTTCCTGGTTTCATTACACACATAATAGCCCTATGGAAAAAGCGGATCACTGACTAAATATCGAGGGACAAAATATAGACTACCCAAAATATCGATGCCAAAATATCACCAGACAAAATATCGAATTCCTATCTACAAACAGGTAAGTACCAAAATATTGAATCCAAAATATCGGTAAAAAATATATACTTTGTAAAAATATCGAATTTCTTAAAAATAATGTAAAACTAAATGAATATTAAACATAAATAGCTAAAATATAATTAAAAATACTTAAATTACCTTAAAATTATCAAATCATTAATTTAACTTATAAAAAAAAACATACAATCATATATGTTAAAACATATATATATATTAACATAATATTAATAAAAAAGTACACAATATTATTACCGTAGGATAACGGGAGTGTAAAAATTACTATTCCCACTCCTGGAAGTGCAACAGTAGGGAAAGCGTTGGATAGCGTAGGGGTAAAAATTACTATTCCCACTCCAGAGAGTGCAACAGTAGGGAAAGCGTTGGATAGCGTAGGGGTAAAAAATACTATTCCCACTCCAGAGAGTGCAACAGTAGGGAAAGCGTTGGATAGCGTAGGGGTAACAATTACTATTCCCACTCCAGTGAGTGCAATAGTAGGGAAAGCGTTGGATAGCGTAGGGGTAAAAATTACTATTCGCACTCCAGAGAGTGCAACAGTAGGGAAGGCGTTGGATAGCGTAGGGGTAAAAATTACTATTCCCACGCCAGAGAGTGCAACAGTAGGGAAAGCGTTGGAGAGCGTAGGGGTAAAAATTACTATTCCCACTCCAGAGAGTGCAACAGTAGTGAAATCGTTGGATAGCGTAGGGGTAAAAATTACTATTCCCACTCCAGAGAGTGCAACAGTAGGGAAAGCGTTAGATAGCGTAGGGGTAAAAATTACTATTCCCACTCCAGAGAGTGCAACAGTAGGGAAGGCGTTGGATAGCGTAGGGGTAAAAATTACTATTCCCACTCCAGAGAGTGCAACAGTAGAGAAAGCGTTGGATAGCGTAGGGGTAAAAATTACTATTCCCACTCCAGAGAGTGCAACAGTAGGGAAAGCGTTGGATAGCGTAGGGGTAAAAATTACTATTCCCACTCCAGTGAGTGCAACAGTAGGGAAAGCATTGGATAGCATAGGGGTACATTTTACTATTCCCACTCTAGTGAAAATAAATTAATAAAATTCACATAATTATCAATTAATCAATTAATAAGAATGAATTACTAATTAAGAATTAAATAATTACCAATTAAAAATTAAAAAGTAATTAACAATGTATTCAAAATAAATACCAATAAATAAATTAACATATTTAATGAATTATAAATAAATTACCTCCCACCCTATTCCCCTATAAACGCACAACCTGCTACATAAAATAAATGAATATTATTCACATAATTATCAATTAATCAATTAATTAAAATGAATTATCAATTAAAAAATAATTAATTACCAATGAAAAATTAATTAACAATGTTTTCAAAATAAATACCAATAATAAATTTACATACTTAATTAATTATAATTAAATTACTTCCCACCCTATTCCCCTATAAACCCACAACCCGCTACTGACCCACAACCGGCTACAGAAAATAAATTAATATTATTCACTTAATTATCAATTAATAAAAATTAATTATCAATTAAGAATTCATTAATTACCAATTAAAAATTAATTAACAATGTATTCAAAATAAAAACCAATAAATTAATTAACATATTTAATTAATTATAATTAACTTACTTTCCTCCCTATTCCCCTATAAACCCACAACCCGCTAAAGAAAATAAATTATTATTCACATAATTATCAATTAATAAAAATCAATTATCAATTAAGAATTAATTAATGACCAATTAAAAATTAATTAACAATGTATGAAAAAAATACCAATAAATTAATTAACGTATTTAATTAATTATAATTAAATTACTTCCCACCGTATTCCCCTATAAACCCACAACCCGCTACAGAATTAAACTACGCAAATATTAAATAACATAAAATTAATTACTTAAAATAAATTAAAAAAAATATACACTTTTCACACATATACTAACATACAAAACGCTTAAAATAAATTCGATATTATTAAAAATTTGATATTTTTAATAACGTGTATTATGTACTTCGATATTTTGACTTTCTATATTTTTAAAATCGATATTACATTACTTACCTTAAAAACAATATTTTTGATTTCTATATTCTGTCCATTCGATATTTTGTCCATTCTATATTTTGGACTCAATATTTGTGTTACTTGATATTTTGGACTCAATATCTTGATCATATACCGGAAAAAGCTTGTCCACAGTTGGGATTGGATTTTAAAATAATTACAGATATATTATCTGGACCAGCTGGCTTAGTTACCTTAAGAGAAGTTATTAATTTACTTAAGGACTGTTCTGTAAATACATTCAATAAGGCCTCTTCTGGAGGTAGCCACATCTCTCAATTCATCCCCTTCTGGGCCCTATGGATGTTACTCAAATAGGAAACCCACACATCTCCCAGGACCATACACTATATTGGTTCTCTTTTCTGTTTTGCACCCTTCCTGGACTAACTTCCAAAATGTTTTCATGTCTTTAGCAAGGGGGATACTAACCTTCATTTCCCAAGCTTCTTTATAAAAATCTAGGGGGCATATTATCAAGACAGGCGATAAAATTATCGCCGCTTCATCGGCAGAAAAATGCAGATAAAGCGGCGATTATGGTCTTGCTAATATGCTCTATGGAATTTCAATCGAAGCCCATGTTAAATGTGAAGACATCTAACATAGGCTTCGATTGGAATTCCATAGAGCAGATTATCAAGCTCATTATCGCCGCTTTATCTGCAGATTTCTGCCGATAAAGCGGCGATAATTTTATCGCCTGTCTTGATAATATGCCCCTAGGTTTTTTGCTTTAATCAATACCTCTTATTCTTTCTTTACTTTACTTTTACTTTATTGTACATGTCAGCCTCCTTTTTCAGATCTAGACATTAGTTATCAAACCAGGGCTGTTTATGTACCAAGGAGCATTTATCACTTTTGGCAGCCATATTTCATTTTATAATCAATGCGGTCATGCAATTCACAACCTCTCTGATGAACTGGATATACCAATTTAACACTTCAGCATCAGTTACCCCCTCCAACAAAACAGACCCTGATACTTGCTATTGCTTAACCGTATGATATACCTGTCATCTATCCTAGTTGTCAGACATTTTGGAAATGAGACATCCATGGGAATCACTGTTTTCCTGGAACAAGAGACAGAATCAAAGGGCAACTGTAAGCACCAGTGATCGCTCGCCACGATTCTTAAACTTTAAACTTTTACAATATTTAAAGCAGGATGCTTCCAAGAACATATAGTATATTGGACAGTTCTGATTTCTGTATATAATTGTTTGGGCGCCTGGCATATCATCCTTAAAGCATCCATTTAAACAGACAAACCCTAACTCGGTGTCCTGATTGACGACAATCTTTCAATGAGGCAGCAGGCAACAAAGGTCGCTGCAATCTGCTTTAACACTCTACGCTGGTTGCAGAAGATCATCTGGATGTTGCCTGAGTCCACCCGAAGAACTGTCGTACAGGCTCTTGTGATGTCTCGTATCGACTATGGCAATGTGCTCTATTTAGGAGCAGATAAAGCCACAATCAATAAACTCCAGGTTGTACAGAACTCAGCTGCGCGCCTGTTGCGTAATGTTCCACGGAGAACGTCCGCAACGCAAGCTTTGCGTGACCTCCATTGGCTAAAAATCTCTGACCGTGTGGTCTTTAAAACTCTGTGCTTTCTATTTAACCCCTTCCAGGCTCATGACGAGCTGGGCTCGTCATGAAGTAGCCTGCTGCTACACTGATGACGAGCCCAGCTCGTCATGTTGTATGGCATTTACGATTTCTCAGCACAGCAGGGGAATATGTTGAGCATCCATGGGGTTAAGATTCGTCAGGGTTCTGCTCCCAGCTACTTGCTCAATCTTGCCCAGCCATATCAGCCTGGCCGCTCTCTTAGGTCATCCAACAACAACAATCTTGTGATTCCTAGGATTCGATTGACAAAAATGGGAGGCCGCTCATTCGCATACCTGGGACCCAAGATGTGGAATGCTCTCCCGTTGGCGCTAAAAACAGAAACTAGCCTTTCTGTTTTTCGTAAAAAATTAAAGACTTTTTTGTTTTAAATTTTCCTTATCTTGTTTTTATCTTCTGCCACTGCTTGTTTTTTCTTCTCTAGTCTGTCCCTGGCGCCGGGAAACCCATTGCGGGTAGCTGTGCGCAATATAAGTTCAATAAAATAAATAAAAATAAAATAAATAAACTTAACTATTTGCTTCATTAGTGGCAAATCACTCTTCGACTGGGAACATTTAGGAAATATTGCCTAGAAATCCCATAACTCTCAAGTATTTTGCTGGGGACATTCGTTGATTAAAATCTCCCACCATCAGATATGGGGTGGCTCCTGGTAGATCTAAGAGTCACCGAATCACTTACAAATAATTATCTTTGCCAAATCACCTCCCATGCCTCTCCCTGAGTCATTCATTACAGTCAAAATTATAAACATATTGGCTGAGAGATATCCAGACATGGCAGTACCCAACCACAACTGGTCGGTATTAGACTTGCCTCTTTTATACATTTCCTAGAAATCATAGTCCCCAGCCCACCTTTTAGGAACCCTGCCCCCACTTTAGTTGCCTGATTTGCAAGCTGCTTAAAGCCAGCTTGATTCCACATTTCACCGGCTAACCTTGTCTCCTGGAAACAGATAATCATGATTTCCTCTCAAACTTCTGCAAGATCAACTGTCATTTGTAGATGTTCAAGCCCATGAACATTCCATAAGAAAACAAAGTTGGCAAAGGATCTAATCCAAATGTCTTACATAAGAGGGGACACTCTCCCGATGAAAGCATAAACACGCTTATCTATTGAGTAACTGGATGAGATCTACTCCTCCATCTCTTAAAGATGAATCTACTGTTACATCTAAGCTTCCTTGCTCATATGCCACTGACCAGAACTGTCGAGGTAAGGTTACCACCCAAAAAAACATATTTAGCTGCTCTGTGTTTAAGCCACAATGTTTCATTAGGAGGGGTTTATTAGCCTGCTGGTTCTGTCCTTCCACTTCAGGTACTAAGTATAAGCCAGTTTCCCTATGCTCATATTCAACATTTAAAATACATTTTACAAACACTGTTGAGCTGAAGGTAACCTACGTAATTTCTCTTCACTTTAAGGTGTTCCTAAATTCAACTTGGGCATTATCTCTAGATGTAATCTTATCTAATGCATTACATTTTTCAAAAGCCCTTAGCAGATTTGACCTATTCAGCAGTTTCTATTAGGTTGCTTTTTCCTTTTCTTAACAACATCCAAATAAACATAAGATGATGTATGATCCCCTTTTTGGTTTTTTGGTCGTTTCTGATTCACAGCAGCAATGGGAGACTCATAATGTGAGCCTTTCTGTGACTTTACCTGGGATCACTGTAGCAGCGGAGCATGATATTTCGTCTCTTCCGGCCACTTCGCCACGCCTCGCGGCTCCTGCTTCGTGGGCGCCGCTCGTGGCTGTTGAACTTTGCCGTGGGCATTGCTTTTGGGACCCACCTGGCCGTCTGAGGACCTGTTGACTTTCCGGTGACCATCTGCCCCACACACACACGGACAGAGGCGGGACTGCGAGGACCAGCTTGCACAGCGGCGCTGATCGGCCACAGCTGGTCCTCTTCCCGCCTCCTCCGGCAGATAAGAGCTTGCTGAGTGTGTGTCGAGTGGGAGCCTTTCTGTGACTTTACCTGGGATCACTGTAGCAGCGGAGCGTGACATTTCGTCTCTTCCGGCCACTTCGCCACGCCTCGCGGCTCCCGCTTCGCGGGCGCCGCTCATGGCTGTTGAACTTTGCCGTGGGCATTGCTTTTGGGACCCGCCTGGCCGTCTGAGGACCTGTTCACTTTCCGGTGACCATCTGCCCCACACACACACGGACAGAGGCGGGACTGCGAGGACCAGCTTGCACAGCGGCGCTGATCGGCCGCAGCTGGTCCTCTTCCCGCCCCCTCTGGCAGATAAGAGCTTGCTGAGTGTGTGTCGAGTGGGAGCCTTTCTGTGACTTTACCTGGGATCACTGTAGCAGCGGAGCGTGACATTTTGTCTCTTCCGGCCACTTCGCCACGCCTCGCGGCTCCCGCTTCGCGGGCGCCGCTCGTGGCTGTTGAACTTTGCCGTGGGCATTGCTTTTGGGACCCGCCTGGCCGTCTGAGGACCTGTTGACTTTCTGGTGACCATCTGCCCCACACACACACGGACAGAGGCGGGACTGCGAGGACCAGCTTGCACAGCGGCGCTGATCGGCCACAGCTGGTCCTCTTCCCGCCCCCTCCGGCAGATAAGAGCTTGCTGAGTGTGTGTCGAGTGGGAGCCTTTCTGTGACTTTACCTGGGATCACTGTAGCAGCGGAGCGTGACATTTCGTCTCTTTCGGTCACTTCGCCACGCCTCGCGGCTCCCGCTTCGCGTGCGCCGCTCGTGGCTGTTGAACTTTGCCATGGGCATTGCTTTTGGGACCCGCCTGGCCGTCTGAGGACCTGTTGACTTTCCGGTGACCATCTGCCCCACACACACACGGACAGAGGCGGGACTGCGAGGACCAGCCTGCACAGCGGCGCTGATCGGCCACAGCTGGTCCTCTTCCCGCCCCCTCCGGCAGATAAGAGCTTGCTGAGTGTGTGTCGAGTGGGAGCCTTTCTGTGACTTTACCTGGGATCACTGTAGCAGCGGAGCGTGACATTTCGTCTCTTCCGGCCACTTCGCCACGCCTCGTAGCTCCCGCTTCGCGGGCGCCGCTCGTGGCTGTTGAACTTTGCCGTGGGCATTGCTTTTGGGACCCGCCTGGCCGTCTGAGGACCTGTTGACTTTCCGGTGACCATCTGCCCCACACACACACGGACAGAGGCGGGACTGCGAGGACCAGCTTGAACAGCGGCGCTGATCGGCCGCAGCTGGTCCTCTTCCCGCCCCCTCTAGCACCTCCCCCTTTTTAGAGAGTAACTGCCACGCGCACGCGGGACGCGCGCGGGACTAAGGTCGGGGCAAAGGGCGGGCCCTCTGTGGCCCTCCGAGGCCTGCAGAGTCTGGTCTGGGCCTGAACTCCTGATTTTGCTGTAAGCCACTTTTTAATTTTCTTCTTATTTATTATTGTGTAGTTTCTGTGGCCCGCTATTATTGTGAGTGATCTGCTTGTTCCTAAAGTAACTGTTTTGTACTCTGTGGGGTTCTGTTTTGCTAGTTAGGCTTAAATCCTTACTATAGGAATGTGTACCCGTGAAACGCGAAGTAAGACCGCAGCTGGTGCCTCAAAATTAACAGGTACTCTAGATAATTTTATTGTGCGTACTAATTCCCTAATTGACGAAGGTATTGCCCTTATGGAAAGAAGGGTGTCCCAGGACCTCGCAAAAGCGAGAAGATCGTCTTTAGGTATTATAGCTTCTGCACGCACGCCATTAAAAGCTCATCAAACCTCTGAGCCAAATTCAATTGTATCCTCTCCTATAATCCATTCCTCAAATAGCAGCCAGCCCCATTGGATTCCCTTGTTTTGATATCCCCTCACTTAGCCCTTCCTATCCCCTCCGTGACCCCCCAGTCAGTTACTGACCGTCAGGAAGAGTCACTCAACCATAGGGGCATACGGGAGGGTGCTATCCCTAAATGTCCTAAACCAACTAGTAAGGAAAGTAGTGATTGCATGGAGGTTGATGAAGGGGCAGGGGGTCCTATTGAGATCGCAAGCACCAATAGTGGCCATATTGAGGGAAGGGCTAGTATGGTTAATTTGGGCAATAGTGCAGTGAGAGTAGAGGTAAACCACGTATCCAACCCCCTCCTGATGGGTATTCCTGACGATTCAGTCTCAAACACCAGCCTTGCGAGTCTCCTCGAGACAAGCAGCCTGGATGAAACAACAGAGGGATTGGAAGATAGAAATGGTTTATTTATGAGTTCCCTATCCAACCTCATCAAATCTCTACTTACGCCCTTGGAGATTAGATTGCAGGGGATTGAACAGCAGCTCCAGGCCCTACACCTGGAGCTAAAAACTCCACCAAAAGTCCCTGTTCAAAAAGCATCGGGTACTTCAGTTTTGTCTAACACTTAACCACCGGTTCTTCCTAAGCAGCCAGTAGGGAAAAATTCGACAAATAAATCACATCCACCTAAACCACCCACTCCCATGATCACTAATAACGGTGCAGCCAAGTTGAAATCTAACGCTCCTAGTAAACCCCAGAATTCTGATGGACCCACCATCCCGGCACTTAATTTGCCAACACCCCCACCTGTGAACCTTAAGATACGTCGCAATATCAGTTTACCACCTGACGCCTGCCCATATGTAATAGTGTTAACAGGCATCCCTGAGCTTGCCCCCTCAACAACAGAATCTTTTTGGGCTCTCAAAAATAAAGTCTGCCATTGGTTAGATAAAAACTATCCATTACCACCAAATATCCATAGTAATCTGCTTATGGTAGAGAGAGCCCCGTGGGTGGGTGAAAATAAAAAAAATATCCAAGGGGACTGTGTTGTTGTGACATTTGAGGACTCGCGTCCGGTTGAACATATATGTGCAGGGCCCCCATGCAACATTAACTCCACAATTTCAGCTAAACCATTATCCTATTTCTATATGCTTACAGACCATCGTAGTAATAGGATGTTTTGGTTGAGAGCTCCTAACCAAACGGGAGGAGGAACAAGAGGGGGGCCTTGGCTGGACCACAACTTAAATCAATGAGATGGTAGTAACAGCGGAGGGTGGACTCCAGCGCAAAGAATAACGGGATAGGCGTCCTCCTGCCGTCAACCAGCAAAATGGGACATGGTTTGGTCAACATCCTAATAACCTTAGCCAGTGGGATGGTGGCGACAATGGAGGGTGGAGCACAGTCCCCAGAAGAATTGATAGGCCCCTGTATGGGGCTAACCCCCTCAATGGGGCATGGTCAGGTCCACAGCACAATCCTCCTCCCATACCTTGTTTTAATCGTTATAGTGGGTTGGAAGCAGTTGACTGACTACCAGCTCTTTTACCGGGTAATGTAGCTCTGAGGGAAATGTTGGATCCTCCAGGGGTTGATGTGGATAGTGCTAGGGAGCGCCCAGTATATGTGGAAACCTGTAGCCTCAGTCTAAGTGAAGTCGAAGACGACTTTACACACGCAAATTCACCGGGTAAAGAAGTTTTGAGGGACGCGCTAGACCCTGCAGGGGCTGAAGTTGGTAGTGCTAGGGAGGGCCAAGTACATTTGGAGTCCGGCGGCTCTAGTCTTAGTGAAGAGGAAGCGGGTGCCACACACTTAACTACTTTATCGACTCCAGCCACTACTCCCATTAATATTCTTTCCTGGAACATAGCAGGGCTTAGGAAAAACCTTATAATTCCAGACTGGAATGATTTTATTGTCCCCTTCCACATCTGCATGTTTCAGGAAACCTGGTGTCTGTCCCCGCAATACAAAAATGGCTACTCCACCTATCATGTTCCGGCAGTGTCCTCAGGGAAAGGTCGCCCGTCTGGTGGCCTTCTCATATGGGTGAAAGTAAATTTAAACTATGTGGTCACTATGTATAGTGTCCCTTCCAATGATATTTTGCATATCTCCCTGAAAAGCCCCCAGGGGGGTATTATACATCTTTTTTGTGTCTATGCAAGAGGGACACAGGGTGGCCAAACTTCGCAAATAATAGAGCTGTTAGATACTAAAATATCAGAACTGCCTCCTGGGTCCAAAATCCTGCTGGAGGGCGATTTTAACTGCACATTTAAACCCCTGGATGATGAGGACATATTGGGTTGGAGCTCGGAGGACTGGAGATATTCTATACCCCCTCTAGCATTGGCTCCCATTAGGAAATGGTCCCCCAGAGCAATCCAGCTGAATGCTCTGGCTTTGGACCATGACTTACGGGCTCTCAATGGGCGGATCATCTCTGATCGCAATGGGGCGATGACCTACAATAGGATAGGTTCCCCTTCGCGAATTGACTACATCTTTTTAGATGTCCAATCCTGGGCCAACCTTGTAAATATGGAGGTCAGGCAGTCCTCAGACAGCGATCATAACCCTCTGTGTATGGGAATCAATTGGACCAATGGGTTATGTGAGAGTGTGGGGCCGAAGTTGATCACCAAGGAGGTCTTTCCTTCTAACTGCAACAGGAAACTAAGATGGGATGTGGTTAAGTGCGAAGAGGGGAAACTTAACTGTATCAAAGAGCTAGTTATAGCTGAAACTTCCCGTCTTGCAGTGATGGATTTGGCCAATCAAAATTGTTTGGGGTCGGATTTATTGGCTCAATACCAGAATTTCACAGTAGAAATAGGAAAGTATTTCCTAAAAAACTCTAAGGGGAACCCAGCGGCTGATCCTAGACCCCCAAAGACTAATCCTTGGTACACAGCAATTTGTAGAAATAAAAGAAAGGCTATTGCTTTAGCTATAAATTTGAAAGACCCCATAGCAGTGAGACTGGCCAGGAGGGACTACCGCAGCACTATTTTCCTAGCAAAAAGAAACTGGGAGGAGGACCATTGGCAGCAGCTTAAAATCGCGGCCTGTGGAAAGAATTGAGTCATTTTTTGGAAATTAATTAATATCCTAGACCGTAGAGGAGTTGATCCTATTTTAAATCACATTAATGAATAGCAATGGCATGCCCATTTTTCAAAATTATATTTTGACGATGTTGCTCAAGCTAACCCAACACCATTGCCCTTGTCCCACCTAAGAACAGACTCTCTTACCGAGGCTACCCCATTCTCCCTGCGAGAGGTCCGAGATGCTATTTCCAATATCCTCCCAGGCAAGGCAACTGGTCCAGATGGCTTGCCTGGAGACTTATTTTCTTACGGCCCCCTAATTTGGGCAGATTACATAGCATGCCTCATGAATTTAATCCAGTTAGGCCATCCCGTCCCGGAATCCTGGAAAGGGGCGGAGGTGATCACGATTTATAAAAAAGGTGATAGAGAGGACCCTGCCAACTACAAACCAATTAGTTTAATTGATACCATCCAAAAGGTAGTTGGCAGGGTCATTATAAGCAGAGTAGAGACATGGCTTATGGATGAAGGTGTACTAACACATTTTCAGGCCGGATTTAGGCGGAATGTTGGTGCAATGGACCAGGTGTTTTGGTTCTGTGCGGTTTACTGGAAGTCAGTATCTATCAATAAGGGCAGCCTCTATTTGGCTTTCATTGATCTCAAAACCGCATTTGATGTAATTCCACAAGCTAAATTATGGGAGGTATTATTGTCCATGGGGTTTCCAAGCTATCTGCTGCAATTGGTCATCAAGCTCCATGAGGACAATTTTGCAAGGATACGGTGGGGGAGTCAGGGGCAATTGTCAGGGAGGATATCTGTCAACAGAGGGGTGCGGCAGGGATGCGTAATGGCCCCAACGCTATTCTCCCTCTTCATAAATGGGGTGGTGGACCATTTGAGGGAGGACCCTGCGGACGTGCCTGTCCTTGCCGGAGAGAAGACCCCCTCGCTCCTCTTTGTGGACGATACCCTCCTGATGTCTAAGACCCCGAAGGGCCTGCAAAAACTGCTTGACCTTTTCGCTCTCTTTTGTAAAGAGCGCGGTCTATCGATAAATACCTCGAAAACAAAGCTAATGGTTTTATCTGCAAATAGAAAGGTTAGGAAGGTACACATCACATTGTTCGGGTCCCATCTGGAGGTGGTGGATGAATTCGACTACCTGGGGGTTAGGCTATCCAACAATATGTCCTGGGGCTCTCACATATCTAAAATGGTACTTAATCTCTAAAGGGTCTCTGGAGCGATACTAAAGAACCAGCGCCTTTCCATCAGCAGACCGGTTGCCCCAGCCTTGGCAGTTTATGAAGGGAAGGCTGTAGCCTCGGCAGTTTACGGTTCTGAACTATGGGGTACCGAAAATATCAAGGCCCTGACATCCGCAGAGAATACGTTCATTAGAGATTTGGTATCACTCCCAGTGTCAACACCTTTGATACCATTATTTGTTGACATGGGTAAAAAACCAATTTCTGATAAAGTCCATCTTAGGCCGCTGTTATTTTGGGTGCGCCTTAGAAGGACTCAAGAATTAACAGAATATGCTTGAGTGCTGGACGAACTAATATCCCTAAATGTCAACAACAAGATAAAGTGGCTTAACAACCTTAAGTTGTTGGCAACATCTATAGGCTTCGGAGAGTCTTGGGCCTCGCAATGTCCACCTGCTAAACAAATTGTCAAAAAGTTATATTGGGACTGGGTTGAGGCCAAGGTTTATGTCAAACCCAAATTGGGAACCCTGACGATCAACTTCCTTGATCATAAACCAACTTGTAAGCTGGAAGCCTTCCTGGACTTTATCCAGCTACCTAGAGACAGGAATTTGTTTTTGAAGTTGAGATACGGTACTCTGCCCCTCAAGAAATTTATGGAAGGTTGGAAAAGCCAGGGGGTGCATGATTTAAATTGCCCAGGCTGTAGCTGCCCAGAGGAAACCCTGGGCCAATTTCTATTCGCATGTACAGCCTATAAGCATGTTAGGAATAAATGGTTGAAACCAGTGTGTAGGGTTTTGGGTGTGAAGGATCATAGAGCAGCCCTGCGAATTATGTTAACCAACACTGCCTCTATGTATATTGTCTGTGGGGTTGCAAAATACCTTGCGGGTGCCTGGATAATCCGTTCTAGGCTGCTGGGCAATGTATAAAAGCTTTTTAGGATGATTGTATTGTTTTAAAACCCTCCTTTTTTCCTTTTTTATTTGTTTTGTGCTGTTTTGCTGGAAATGTAATACTATTGGGTAGATTGTTTTTATGTATTTTGTATGTTTGTACTTTTATGATAAATATCTATCGAATAAAGTATTACAACAACAACAACATAATGTGACCTATCTAACCATGGCAGAGAATTAACCCTGTTTTTCCTGTAGGGAAGAAAAAACATCCTTCCAGTCACCTTCTTACTTTTGGACCCCTCTTTATCTTGAGAACTATTTAGCTCATCAACTTGCTATTAGGCTCCAAAACCTGTCCCCCTGTTCCTTATTTTCTTGGTGTGTTCCTTTTCCTCCTTTATTTCGCCCAACCTTTACTTCTAAACTTTCAACATTACACCATGTTCCAGATGAAATAGTCGTCCTAGCCCCTTGCAAGACCTTTCTAGAGCATTGTTTACAAGGTGTATATCTCCAGCTCCTATCATATGATCGATTCTGCTTCCCCACCCGACGTTGATACCAACTATTCACTAAAATAGATCATCTGAACATATATTCAGAACCATTTTTGCTCCCATCCATTGATTTAACAAACACCTCCTCCCTCGGCACAGGCACATGGGAGGACAACAGCCTTACTAACCAGCGCCTTGAGAACCTCACGGGTGAGCAGTCATGCTTTATAAACCCCTGAGTGAATGAGGGAATAAGTCAAATTTACTGGCTTTAGTTCATACAAATTCTCCTTTAAAAGGCACGCCTCTGATTTCAAGTTCCTATTAGTTGAAACTGTTGATTCCAGGGGCCATACAAAGACTTTTTAATTAAAAGAAGGACATCCAGCATTGGTGAGGGCCCACAGACGGGGGAATCTAAGTTCGAAGTAGACAGATCAGGGTTTTGTTCAGTCACCCTTGTGGGAGTCTGTCTCGATAAACTTGGTCCTTTGTTATACCTCTGCCAGAGATATCATTTGAGGACAATCCCTTCTCCTCTTCTTTCTCCACCTTCCCTCGCTACTCCAAGCTCATCCTCAGAGGCAGCATAACTTAAAAAAGAAGGGCAGACCAATCAAGAAGAGGATACACGTGGGTTCATCATAACCATATCCTCTAACTTATTAAGCTCAACCGTTTTCCGCAAAACCTGTGCCACCTGCTTCTCCATGTGGTAATTTGAAGGCAAGACCACATGGTTTACATTAGCAGGTACCCGTAGTGTTTTATTCTTGACATTTTTCCACACAAAATCCTTTAAAGAGGAGGCTAAGGCCATTGCAGATGGATGTCCCATAGAAGACCGATTGGCATGAATCTGATCTAATTGCAAAGAAATTGGGGGATTATCGCTCAGAGAAAGAAAACTTTCAACCTCATTTGAATCCTTAATGAGTGCTTCAACCCCCCTCACACTCACTACTGATCCTCTCACTGGCTTGGCAAAGACATAAATTGTAGCACCTCTTTTCCTTTGGGAAGTCATCCCTTCAACCTTAATACTGGGCGGCGGCACTCCTCTTCTCCACCAATCACCGAAGCACCAGGTTGTGTGTCTAATAAGGATGCTCTAGTCTTCAGAGTTTATATAAGTAATTATTTAGAACAATAGGAGATGCACTCAAAAGTAGATATACTGCCCTCTATAACACTTACCTCCTCCTCCTGACCACCAGAATGACCGTTCTGTGCAACTACTGCAACCCCCCTTAAGTTATGGACGTGATATAAATCCAGATCTCAATCATAGGCTTGGGCTTGCAATGAACCTCCAGCTCGAGGGACCAACTTCCCTCAACCAACCATGCATCGCAGCTCCCTGCTCCATGGAAATCAGCTGATATATGACGAGTAAGGGGTCAAAAATACTCTGCTGTATGTTCACAAAAATCATTAGTTGATAGTAATTTTGCAACTGCAGAGAGTCTTCAGTTGGGGCAGAGAATTCCACACATAAAAAAATATGCCTCCCCTGTTACAGATTAGCATCATTAATGCTGTTAAAATGACATGACTAAATGTTCATAGGGGAACGTTCTAAGACAATACCATAACACTTGGCGAGAAGGTGGGAAGGGAAAGAGGGAGGAGGAAAATACAATGAGGCCATAAACCATTACATAAAATCATAATGAATATAGCAATTGCCATGTTGGGCACCCTCCCTTTCTCCCACAGCCCTAAGGCTAACAATATTTATTTATCACTTCAAAGCCTCTTTGTTGCCTTCATAATCTGCTGTGAGAGCCCCAGGCCCATGTATAAATTATCACCATTGTTATGGCTCATTTTTTTCTGTAACTTGGCTTGCCAGATTTCCTGCAAATGGCAGTTCGGGGATTACTTACCTCTAGTTCCTCACATATGCCCTCAAAAGGGGCTCTTCTCTCCTTGAAACTACCAATTTAGTTCTCGAATTTAGTGTTCATTTGCCATAGAGTTTGAATTGATACATCTCTCCCCTTCTGCTGTCTGTGTTAAGCAAAGGCTTGGACAGCCTGTGGAGGCTTAGAAATGTACATGGCCTCTTATCTTCCATAGACAGTGAACAGGGTGGAACTTTCACTTTTTAAGTAACTGAGAGTTTCTACAGACCTGAAGGGTGTTGCCTTATATAACTCTGAAAACACTCACTAAATATTAAAGTCCTTTTAAAGTGTGCCAGGCTACTGACATCTGACAGTCCCCATGATTTCACCCAATTCTGTTTGTAAAATGTCCTATGGGTACCCCCTTATGTAAATAATTACCTCCATTGCGAGGACCAGCATTTTACCAGTATGGCAAATTTTGCCTAAACATTACATACAATATGCCAGTGCCATAATTTTCCTAACATTGCTTCTATTGCACTATGGAGATCCCTTGTGTCAAAGGTTATGTCTAATATGTCAATGGCCACATTTTGTCATGGATGGCCCCATGACCATATACCAACAATTTTCTCCAATGTGCCATCACCAAAAAATTGCCACGGGTACCAACTATGCCAAAAATGTCCTCCAAGAAGCCAGGGCTGCCATTTCGTCATGGGTGCTCCATGTCACAATTTACCTACAGAGTGCCAGCAGTACCATTTGCCAAGGGTATCCCATATGCCAGTTTTGCCTCGAGTATTCCAGTGCCAACATTTTGGCAAGGGTGCTTCTATAAGTCAAGAAGCATGCCAGGTCCAACAGAGGATCTGCAGATCTGCAAGCATAACAACGCATGCTCACTCTCATTCACTTTTCACACTCATTCTATCATTAGCACCAACTTGCACTCATTCATTTTCACTTACTGTTTTGCACTCACGCTGACCTTGAATCACTCATTTGTACTCTCCCACTCATTCTAACTCTGACTCACTTATACTTACTCATTTTTTACCACATACATCCACGATCTCATATACAAACATAAACGCTCACACATATACACACTCTCTCACCCAGACTCACTCTCACTCATATACAAGCACACAACATACATCAAAGCTTTTATTTTCCTTATCTAAGATTCCAGTGAATGTCCAGATCTTACTGTTCCACTTTTACATAATACAATGACCAGAAAACGAAATTAGAGTCTAGCTCTGATAATGTGAGACACCCCTGTGTTCCTGCACAGGTTTTGCCACCTCTGAGGCTGGGTGTCGTAAAGGCAGTGCAAGGGGTAGCAAGGGGCCAGCTACGGGCCGCAACAGGGACCCCTAAATGACGTCCATGGCGCAGTTCTTCACTCCTGACTGCGGAGTCTCCACTGTTTTAATTTTATTATTGAGTCGAAGTGCATGAATACCGAACATGAGTAAATTACACCAAAGTGTAGGTTTACCTTTGTGAATCAGGCACTAAGGGCCAGAAGTAGGTAATTTCTATTTACCGATTCCTCAATACCGAATTTTACCGATTCGGTATTTAAGAATCGGGAAATAGTATGTAGGTAAAAAATCAGTAATTTTTACCAATTCGGTAATATTCGTTATTACCGAATCCGTATTTACCGAATCGGTAATAAGCAATACCTACCCATTCATTCCTACGGGCCTGGAGGCCCATAGGAATGAATGGGAAGCCATTCACTATTTACCAAATCGGTAATAGGGAGAGCATATTCAAGGGTGGCAGGGTGTCACATTGACACCCTGTTGCACCCCTGAATCATGCATGTGTGCACATGTGGCAAACATACATGCCCTAAGGGCATGTATGTTTTAAAAAAGCACAAAATTGCTTTTTTAAAGGTATTCGATATTTACCACCAACTTGTAGTTGGTGGTAAATAACAAATCCTTAAATCACAAATGCACTCACTTGAGTGCTCCCTACATAGGATTTAAAGATTCGGTAATTTACCAATTCGGTAATTTAAGGAATCAGTAATTTACCGTTTCCTTAAATTACCGAATCGGTAAATTACAGAATCCTTAAATCCAGCCACCTACATTGGAAAAAGCTAAATACCGGTCGGTAACGGGAAATTTACCGATTTTCAGCCGTTACCGACCGGTATTAAGCTACCTACATATGGCTCTAAGAGAGCTGCCATGGATCAGAATAACAGTATAGCAGCGACAACATGCTAATCAACCTTCTTGAATTTTTCTACCCTTAAAAGCCTAAGTCTTACAGTGAGGGGCAGTCAAAACCATGCCACCAATTACAGATTCAGCAAAAGGCAAGTCATACATTAAAAAATGCTCTTTGATTGCATTGGTCACTGGGCAAATAATTATAAAAGCCAAAAGAACTATAGTAGTGACATTGACGCCGGAGTTCTGATGGGTGAGTATTTAATGCAAAAGAGGCTGATTTTACTAACTATATAAATTGACACTTAGGTACACTATGGTGTCTGCGTGACAGTAAATATTCTGTTTAAAAGGGGCATCGGCAGAACGTGTCTTGCTTGTGTGTTATTCAAGATCTCTTATGCATGGTGCAACCTGCACACACAATTTTCTCCCAGGAGCTAATTAGTTAAAATTAACATTTACACCTACAATGCTTTGTATGTTATTTAAAGATGGCAATTACATTTGAAGGTCGTCATAAATTAAGATTCCCTTTTTACAGCCCTGTCCACCCTCATTAGAATGTTATTCAGATGTGAAAACTATTTTCATGAACAAATTCATCATTCTATAAAGGTGCGTTAATTAGCTGCTTTTGGGTTTTCCTCGCTCCCTCTGGCTTTGCTCATAATTTCTCTGAGTGAGTTCCGAGGAGAAAGAGGAATAGGCACTGGGTACATTTTATTTACTACCTGACACAGAGCAAAGAGCTGATTGTGCATTTGCAGCTTTTGGGTGGCAAACATCTAAGCAGTTGCCTAAAAATAGAAGACATTTTTATCAGTACTCCTTTTATAAAAGCACCAAAGTAGGTTATTCTCAGTATGCTGGCATACAAGTAAAAATATTTAGCGGGAAAATGTCAGAAGGTTTGTTTTGCCTCATAAATCGATTGTAAAGCACTGCCCACGATATATATTTTTAGAATCTCTGCACGTTCATTCACATCTGGAAAATCTAGTGAATCCATGTGTTTGTGTGCATGTGTGTGTGTGTGTGTGCGCGTGCGTGCTTCTCTGGGTACAGTATAGAACCCTGGGGACTAGGCGAAAAGGATATTGTCGGATCTGGAGGTGCCAAAGTAAAAAAAAAAGTCTAATTTGAAAGGTATGGGGAGAACATTGCCAATGAAATCCATACATAACTTCAGAGTGTGAGTAGGGAGGGATGTTCGACTGTGCAAGAGGCAGGTAAGTGGTGGAGCAGTATCAGGAGGCAGGAGTCATTTTCATTTGTCGTGAGGAAGACATGATCTTTGATGTGTCAGATAGTGCTGCAGCATGATCTGAAACTAGCTTGGTATTCATGTGAGAGATAAATTACATTGATGTGTTCTTGAAGTTGGACTTAGGCTTCATTTTCCATGCACTTGCCAATGAAGGGTAGGTGAGTGATGAGCTAGTAGTTGACAAGGTGATCAGGGTCTTGTACAGGTTTCTTTTTGGGTGTGACGATCTGACCTGCCTTGAGAGTTTCTGGGAAGACGTCTTAAGTGAGGGAAGTATTGGCAATCAAGAGTAGTGGTGGGAGAGGTTCTCCATCGAGAACATTGATGAAGGATGAGGGTAAGGCATCACCTTCATAGCTAGGGACTTTGAGGGAGTTGAGTGTGTAAATGAGATCTGCAAGAGATAAGGCTTTGAAAGATGGTAATTTAGTGATTCTACAAGAAGTGGTGAGTGTAAGAGGAGAAGCAGGTTTGGGGTTGTCATTGAGCTGTCTGATCTCCTGTATTTTTCACTGAAGAAGAGGCTGATGGCATTTCAGTTGTATGTGGAGTGTGGCATAGGAGGGACAGGGAAGAGCTGATGCAGTGTATGATTGTCTTGGAGAGTTTTATAGTTGTGTTGGTGGCATAATTGATGGTATTGCTATGGTACTTTGCTTTGGCTTATGTGATGATCTGTCTACATTTTGTAAAGGGGGACTTCAGTATCAAACGTATCATAAGGTCTTCAGGGTTCTGTTTTTTTCCCCTTGTTTTTCATACTGTGGATGGAGTACTTATTGTCAGAGAGCTCTTTAGACTACCAGTGAGCTGAAGGTTTTGGCTGAACACTTGCTTTTTTTATTTGGAAGTTAGATGTTCACAGATTTAGAACAAATTGTGTTGCAGTCATTTAGACTGGTACTGGCTTCGGACAAGAAATTGGCAGTGAAAGAGAAAAGATTACTTCAAGTGGTACATATTCCTCAGCCAGTTTGCTATTTTATGCCACTGTTCATAAAATATTATCAATTTTGCTGGGATGTGTAAAAATGTTTCCCATTCTTAAGTACTTAAGAAATGTTGGAGCATATTTACAAACCCCTTTCGCCACCACAGCATCACTGTTTCAGAAATTGTGGTGGTGAGGGGGGCTTTGCCTTGTTCACAAGGCAGCATTAAGCCACTAAATGTGGCTTAACGATGCCTTGTGCATGCATAAGACTCTCTTTCACACTATACATGCGTGAAAGAGGTGGGCAATGGGTGTTGCAGTGGGTGGTCGACAACAACACCCATTGATTTTGATGCTACCCCATATTTACAAGGGCAGCCTAAATGTGGGGCAGTGCCAAAATTAAGATCAGGGGAAAGCTGATCTTAAACAAATACAATGAGGAGAAATAGAAAACAGGATGTGGGAGCACACCGCTGACCTCTCAGGCAAGATTCGCCCCTGGCATTCTGGTAAATGCAGTCTCTTGTAGCTCGCTCCGATATTTTTTAGCGTTTCGCCAAGGTTGGTGCAGATAGTGCTGATCTCTAGACACGTGTTTCTGGTTTATTAACGGTCATCAGTAGAGAATACAGTCTTGTATTTTGGGGTTTGCTGAGTAGGCTGCCAAATATTATATCAGGTCCGGTACCTCTCCCTGGCGCACAGGTGCTTCATCCACGAGCTCGTCAGCTCAATAACTCACTGGAGTACTTTAAATAGAAAAAAGGATGTAGGAGCACACTGCTGATCTCTCAGGCAAGGTTCGCCCCTGGCATTCTGGTAAATGCAGTCTCTTGTATTTTCGAGTGTTTCGCCCAGGTTGGCGCAGATAGTGCTGATCTCTAGACACGTGTTTCTGGTTTATGAACCCCCATCAATGTTCTCCTAGTTTTTGCAGTATCTATGTGTGCTGTGTTGTGCATCACACATAGAAACAGAAAAAGGCCATGGATTCCTTACATGCAGGAAGGTGACTGATCCTGCACATAAACAATACATTTAAAAAATGATGTTTTGCTACTTCTATGCTTGCTGCATTAAGCGGCACACATAGAAGTTTCAAAATGCTGTTCCATTCCTACAATGCAGACATCCTTGCGCTATGGTGCAAGGCTGTCTGTGTTGGTGCTAGGCAGCTAAAATTAGCACGAGCCCAGGGGGAAATGCAGAGCTGCAACTTATGCTTGTAAATACGGTGAAGCCCTGCGTTTTGGAAGTAGTGGAGCACGCCATTAAGCCAAGGTGGCTAATGCTGGGCACCACCACTTCCTCATAAATATGCCCAGTTGTGTGACCTTGTTCTCCACAGGGGTTTGTGGTGTCCAGTCAAATCCCAAAATCTAATGGGTGATTGTTGATTTCTTCAGGACTACAGCAATAATGATATACATTAGATTCTGGAGAATTATTCATATTTTGAGAAGTGCATTGATAGATCTTGAGGTTTTAGCAATTCAGGCTCAAACAGTTGTTTAATGGAAGTCTCTAGAGAGGCTGGGTTGAGGAATTTGGGCCTAGATGTAGGTAATAGCAAATTATCGAATGGGAAATACCGAATTTTACCGATTCGGTATTCACTATTCGGTAATTGCTATGTAGGTAAAAAATTCGGTAAAAATACCGAATTGGTATGATTCAGTATTTACCGATTCTGTAACTACAGAATCGGTATTTGTCATTGATTCCTATGGCCTTGAAGCCCATAGGATTCAATGGCAGATACCGATTCAGTAATTACCGAATCGGTACAAATGCCGAATTTACATGGGGGACAGGGCATCACTTTGACACCCTGTTGCACCCCTATTTCTGGCTTGTGTGCCATGTGACACAAAGACATGCCCTTAGGGCATGTCTTTGTGTCACATGGCACAGGTGTACTTGCACAGATGTGCATGTACACCGGAATTCGTTATTTACCATGGAATAGTATTCCATGGTAAATAACGATTCTGTAAGGGCCTGTGGCACTGATTACAGTGCCACCTACATATTGATTTACAGAATCGGTAAATTTACCGATTCTGTATTTTACCGACTCTGTATATTTACCGTATCGGTAAAATTACCGATTCTGTAAATCAATGGCCCCCTACATTACAAAACCCAAATACCGGTCGGTAATGGTCGAAATCGGCCGTTACTGACCGGTATTTGGCGAGCTACATCTGGCCCTTGATGATTTTATCATTCCTGTATGTTAACGTGCCATTCACTGTATTTTGGTGATTCCATACTTTGGATGCAAGCTGGCCTAATGTGCAATTGGTGGAAGGGAACATTAGTCTTAAAAAAAAATAAAAAAATTTCTGTGTTGATTTTAATGGCAATCTCAGCTCAGGTGCCATGTGAATTTAGCGTGACTGTGCAACTTTTGAGTTGGTTTCTACAAAGAAAGAAATTGCCTTCCCTAGATGGCGATGTCTGGTCAGTAGCTGCTCTCATAATCTAAGACATTTAGGGTCATATTTACAAGGGCCTTGCTTCATGCTTGCACTATGCAATGTGGTACATGCATGACGCAAAGCTCCAAGTCATGTTTATGAAGCCAAGTAAAGACACTTTGCATGACTATTTAATGACTTTATGAATATAAAGTAATGCAAAGCAGTGCAAATTGCTGCATTGCTTTACTCTGTGCAAGGGAAGCATTCAATGGGCACTGCAGTGGTGTTTCCACACAAATCCCATGGTTTCTGATGCATTCTTAAATTTACCCAATCTGGTAAACATGAGAATGCCCCACAAAGATACATCTTCCCAGATGAGGCCCAATGAGATGAAATATCTTTATGTATTGTCCTTTTATTCCACTTCCTATGTGAGACACATTCTGCAGCACACATAGAAGTAGTAAAACACCACTATGGATTTTTTTGTGCAGGAAGGTGCCCACCATGGTGCAAAGGTACCTGGAAAACAGTCTGTACAACATGAGTCCTTCTTCAATTAAGAGCTTGCAGGTGGAATCACAGCTAAGATCTTTGTAAAATGTACAAAATGAACGTTTTTCTCTGAGAAAAATAAGAGCCAGCACTATAATTTCGGTCATTGGATTTGAGTTGAGAAAACAACTTAAACTAAGGGGCATATTCTCAAGGACTTATCGCCGGGTTATCGTCACTTTATCGCAACCAAAGTCGCGATAAATTTATTGCCCCATTCTCAAGCTGGTGCTAACATCCGATATCACCAGCTTCTCCACGATAACAGCCGCAAAAAACATCGCCACATATGACACCAGCAATTATGGCTAATGATATGCAGAGTAGGCGTTCCTTTGCAAAAAGCAGCAACAACTAAGTATGGGCGAATTTTGCGAATCAGCTGTCCGTGAAAAATCTGCGAATTCGCTGATTTTCCCGCGAAATCGCTGATTTTTTTGCGATTTGCACCATACTTAACTGGAGTACTTTCTACTGGCTAATCAGTAAATGCTACCTTGTTGGGTAAATGTATTGTGCTTTTCCTACACTACAGCTGTTTAAAGGCCCAGAAGAGTTGTCTCCAGTGACCCCGTGTGTCTGTAACTTTGCCACCGCGCCCATAGGCGCCGAGGTCCCTCGAGTGAGCTGTCCATTACAGTGGGGGAAAGGGCGGGAAAAGGTTCCATAGCCTAGTGTATGTGGGGCCGGGCTTCTGTGCGAGTTCACATGCCTCTCGTTTATAAAGGGTCAGAGACCGATCAGAGCAGCAAATGAGGAGAAAGCAGTAAGTGCTACCTCATTGGGCAAATGTATTGTGCTTTTCCTGCACTACAGCTGCGTAAAGGCCCAGAAGAGTTGTCTCCAGTGACCCCGTGTGTCTGTAACTTTGCCACCGCGCCCATAGGCGCCGAGGTCCCTCGAGTGAGCTGTCCATCACAGTGGGGGAAAGGGCGGGAAGAGGTTGCATAGCCTAGTGTATGTGGGGCCGGGCTTCTGTATGAGTTCACATGCCTCTTGTTTATAAAGGTCCGAGGCCGATCAGCGCAGCACATGAGGAGAAAGCAGCCTCCTGGTCACTGGAAGTACAGGGGAATAGCGCTCGAGAAACTCGTGGATGCCTAGACCCCCATCACGGATTACAGCTAATTATAGACGGTAGATCTGGGGAGAAAGCACACATGCCTAGCATCGACCGTGCTCACTAGATTCTTGGGCTGATTAGAATGCGTTACTGAATTTGAGCTTCAACTCGGGCACCTGTTAACTGTAAGTGCTTCCTGCTGAGGTTTAATTTTAGTGACAGGAGCCTTGTTGCCTAATTGTAACTATTCTCTGACCCTGCTTCGAGGGTCAGAACAGGGTCAGAGAATAGTTGCAAGTAGGCAACGAGGCGTCGCTCAGGAAGCACTTACAGGGTTACAGCAGGTGCCCTAGTTGAAGTTAATTTCTTTGTAAATGGTTACAAGGAAATTAGCTTCAACTTGGGCACCTGCTTTAACCCTGTAAGTGCTTCCTGAGCAAAATTAGTCCCGGATTTGTGGATTTTGCTGCGATTTCACGCTATTCGCGGATCGCGAAAGTGCGGAAAATCCACAAAATCCGCGAGCAGAATGAATTTTACGCCCATGCTTAGCAACAACACCACTTCGCAACATTCTCAATGAACAGCCAGATCTGCGATAAGATCACAAAACAGGCGATAAGGCGCGTTAGCAGCAGGAATTTGCTTTTACCTGGTGGAAAGTCGGAAGACAACCTGCACCAGAAAAGGGAGCCTAGCCCAGAGCCACACCTGAGGAAGAACAGATGCCATGGAGCCACTGATCATGCAGTTCGGACACCCAAGATGGCCACAACACCCACCGCCACTACCCCCGGGACCTCTCCCGGGCCCTACGCCGGGCACCCCCCCGCTGACAAAGATATGTTACATCAACTTTACGAAATTGTGAACAAAACAATTTGCCTGATGTCGCACAATTACAACACTTAACATTCATGTGTGGTCAGAAAAGGGAGAACCATACATTCATGAACAGAGAGCAGAGAGAGAGAGCGAAAGAGAGAGAGACGTACAAAGAGAGGGAGGGAGAGAGAGAGAGAGAGAGAGAGAGAGAGAGAGAGAGAGAGAGAAAGAGAGAGAGATAGAGAGAAAGAGAGGGAGAGAAAAAGAGGGATGGAGAAAGAGTAGGAGAGGGAGAGAGAGAAAGGAAGAAAGAAAGAGAGAGAGAGAAAGAGAGAGACAGAGAGAAAGGGAGAAATAGAGAGAGAAAGAGAGGAAGAGAGAGAGAAAGAGAGGGAGAGGTAGAGAGAGAGAGAGAGAGAGAGAATGAGAGAGAGAGAGAGAGAGAGAGAGAGAGAGATAGGGAGTGAGAGAGAGAAAGAGAGGGAGAGAGAGAACAACAGTGAAAGCAAGAGAGGGAGAGGGAGAGAGAGTGCCGACACTGCGGACCCAGGGCTCACTGCTCTCCTGCTGCCAATGGTTTGTCTCCAACCATGTGCCGGTATGCACTGCAGTCCACCAGATCCGTTATCTGAAACAGAATGCAGATTTATGAATGGCAGGGTACAAACAATTGCACATGCCATCATCGATTGCCCGCCCCTACACACATAGGCTGCTGCACCCCAGCCCCGGCCCGCCGCCCAATGGTGACAGCCTGCCCCTGCGCACCCAGGCCTCACTGCTAACCTTCCGCCACTGGCGTGTCTCCAAGAGGGCCCAGCACGTGCCAATGCAAGCTCCAAGCCTGGGGTCCGCGACCATGGCAGCCCCCACATCATGCCACCCCGCTCCGTGGGCCACCAGGTCACACACTTGATTTTGCTATGGCAGAGATCATATCAGTGCACACAGCATCATCTCACGCTGCACACCTGTTCCGCTGCGAAGGTGCCCCTAACTCAGCGCACTGAAAGTCACAGTCCCATGGGAGTGTGCCTGTGCCGGCCGCAGTGTATCCGGTGCCACCAAGTCTGTGCCCCGCAAGTCATGGACCCTTTATGATTGAGTCTCATGGTGAGGACGCCATCATGTCACCTCTGGCACTGAGGAATGTGATGTTGTAGGGCCCTAGGCCCTCAGGCATAAATTATAACCACACGGATACACCCAGATAGAGCGTGGAAATGGTGTCCAGCATGTGTGCCCGGGCCTTTTTATTGGCTGGGGCACATGTCCTGTGATGCGTGTGCTGAATGGGTGTTGTGTGGGTGTAAACCAGTCTTGAGGGAGTGGCTGTGGCATGCTAACAACTAGACCTGTGATCAGCAGATCACTAGAAGGAAGACCTGGGAAATGTAGCGTTGTCGTCCCCCCTGTGAGCGTAAGCGGAGTGGGCTGGCCTGGCGTATGCCAGTCCAGCGTAAGGGTGTGAACAGTGACCCCGGGGTTCTGGGGGGGTTCTATCTTGGGCTGGACAAGGAAATAACTAACGCATGTGTCTTGGTTGTAGTGTCAGCACCACCCGGACCGCAATCGGAAATGTGTCACCCTGTGACCCAAGTCCCACAACATGAGCAACATGGACTTAAGGGGGAATCACTGACCCTACATTCATCCATACTTCCACACTTGAAAGATCATAGACATGACACATCTGTGTGAATATGAATGTTTAATGCACATTCAGTTGAGTGTTGTAACTGGAGCAGTACAGGGCCATGCAAACCCCACTTTACATTGTTGGCCCGTGGAGAGCCAGCCGGAGTCATTTAGGGAATGATAAGTTAATCGGAAGAGGAAGAGTACAATCCGCAGTCTGAATGCTGTGTCATTGGTGACCAAACAAAATATGGCAGTCCATGTCGAGCTCCAAGGTGAGTGCCGCAGAGCATATCGGGGGACAGTGGAAGGTGATGATGCAGAGGGCAGACCAAGCAGAAACAGGCCATATGGCGGAGATGAATGCTACTGCGTCCTTCTTACCATGAAGGCAGATTCATCCGCATCTTTGTCGTCAGCTGTTTCATATGCCTCACATGTGGGTGGTGGTGTTCTGTCTCCAGCACTGTGTGGCAGTGATACCTCAGAGGCAGGATGTGGCCTGTCTGCTGCACTGTGTGGCACTGACACTTCAGGGGCACAGATCTGGATGTAGTGGTATCAGCAGCATTCATCAGCTTCAGGCCTTGTGGCAACAATGCCATGAGGAGGGTCTTTAGGGCATTGAGGAACCCAGCTACCTTTCACTGGTGTGCAACCGTAGCAGCTGCTCTTTCCGCCTGTGTCCGCTTCTTGGACTCCATCATCCTCTGCATGTGTACCAACTCCCGGGTGACATCGCTGGAGCCACTCTGACTAGACAGTTGTTCTTGTCTCTGAGTCAGGACTTCAGCGATGTCAGCCATGGATCATTGGAGAGCATTCAGCAGACTGTGGGTGTCTGTTAGGGACTGTGAGTAGTTCCTGATGGGACTTAGACCCCCACGTATGGCATCTAGTTTGGCTGACATGCGGTCGAACCCCAGCCACACCTGTTCAGCTACCTTCTCCTGGCACCCCAACACACAGCGTTGGAAGACCATGTGTTCTTAGTGGGAGTCCAGGGAGGCAGCCGTGGTGGTGGGTGCTGCCTGCTGTGTGGTCTATGTAGGGGGTGGGGTCTCCTCGATTCAGCTGGGCTGCTCTGCTCCTGGAGGTAGGATGTGGAGGCTGTCCATGAGCTGTTGGAGGGCGTCGGGGTCGAAGGTGTGGTGGTCTTCCTCGTCATCAGAGAAGAGAGGTTTAGCCTGCTCTGCAGGAGGTGTTGGTTTTCTCTTTGCAATGTGAGGGGGAGATGCAGTTTAACATTGTGTCCACATGTATGTTGACACATTGTACATGTTTACATACAGACTGCCTGACAGTGTACATTGTGACTGTTTGGGGGGAGCTGCCTATTTGATGAGGGACAGTGGACATTTCGTACTTGTACATCATCATCTCACATTTCCCTGCAATGCCAAATGTGATTGGCCAATTCCTACATACAAGCAGCACCAGTTGTGTCCTCTCTTCTGTTGTGGATGTGTTGCAGTTTGCACCACATTGTTGTCAATGTTGATGTGCTCTGCATGTTATGTGTGTGTCCTGCATTTTGGGAGAGTCGCCCCTGCAGCTTTGATTTTGCTGCCCCTTATCTCTTTCATGCGGTGTGCCATGGACTTCTGTGCTTATACAGTGCTGAGATATTGCATGCTTGGGTACATTGGTCTCTTGGTGGGAGTTGGGTCCCTGGGGCATGGTTTGTCCGCAGATGTGCTATACTTAATGGTGCATGTGTGCCATTGTGCCCATCTCCCCCATCCCCCCAGTTGTTACTCACACTGGTGCTGTTGTGTCAGGTCATGTTGAGCAGTGTCGGGTCCCCCAACTCCTGCCACCGTCTCCCCACTGATGACTGTGGACACCATTTCCTCCATCTGGTCAAGCTCCTCCTGTGGTGCTGGACTTCCACCCCCAGTCTGCATTGCTGCCTTCCGGTTGTTGGTGAGTATCTGCTTTGGTTTGCGCTTCACATCATTCCAGCGCCTCTTGACCTCTTCCATTGTCCTCTTCAGCACTCCGACTGCATTCACCTTGTCCACGATGGACTGCTATATTCCATTTTTTGTTGCCAATGCCACAGTGGAGGTGACTAACAGTTGTTGATGGTGGTCTACCACCTCCATTATCAGCATCCTGTTTCCTGCGGACTGAACCGCGTCTTCCTTTTTTTCTTGTCCTTGCCCTTCCCTGACCCCGAGGTCCCAGGCTGATCCTCCAGGTGGGTTATGGGTTTCTGGTTGTCCTATGTACTTGCTGCGGCTACCGCCATTGTGCTTCGCTGTTGCTTTGCTTTTGTTTGTATGTTTTTTTTTCTACGTTTACAGTGATTTTTCCCACCTGACGAGAGTGACTTGCAGGCCTGGCAAAGATTATCGCTGATTTTTTTATCCCGGTTGAGCCCATTGCAACTTTTTGCGCATTGGGGTTTACATTTTATTGCCGTCCCAGTGACTTAATCGCAGACATTTGACGTGTTATCGGGAACATAGTGCATGTTATCATCGTGTTTTGAATAGGAGGTTAACAGTTATTTTCCCGCGATAGATGGCGATATGAAACATCGCGATAACCAATTTTGGCGATGATTATCACACGTTCTTGAGAATATCCCCCCAAGTGTTTTGACATTGTTTGGGATTACCCAGCGAACTTTCATTTAGGCTAATCCTGCATTTCTTTTTTACGGAAGGCATCCTTGTGAATATTGATGAGATATATCTCTGACCAAAATATAGTAACAATTTTGTTTTGTAGTAAACATATAATAGAATGCCACATTATGTAGAAAATTTGAAGCTAGCAGCTGAATTTGTGGTAGATTGATCTCCATCTACTGGAAAAGAAGGACGACGTGACCTGGCCAAAAAACATGGAACAGTGGGAACAGGGGTATTAGCTACCTATTAATTATTTGCTGGTCTCTATAGATTGGGAACGATTCTCAACAAAAGGACTGAGCTCCGAGAAAAATCACTAAAATGTTTACCATTGTTCAAATAATTATAAGAGACTCACCTAGCCATACACATCATACAAAGCACTCAAACTCCACTAAGCATAGACAATGCATACAATAGAATAGAATGCACCCAAAAGCCACAAAAGTTTAGAAAAATCTATATGTCTTTAATCCTATTTTCTAAAATAATATCACATAAAAATGGCATATCAGATAAACACATCGATGAATAATACACACATACACATAAAATGATAAATAACAATTCAATAACAAAAAGGAAAACAACTGCGACCCAATAATTAGTCTTCAAAGAAAAACATATCTGTTCATTATGTCAACAGGAGTCCATGAATTCATTAACTTCCAGAAAAAGTCTCCTGCACACTGCAGATCCTGCTTTACTGAACCTGGTGTAGATATATTTCTATAGGACACCACATTATGGATAAATCGTGAAGCTAGCAGCTGAAGCTTGAAGATGTCAGAAGGAACGTGGAAAAGAAGGACCATGTGGGGTGGCCAAAAACCATAGAACAGTGGGAACAAGAGCATGAGCTGGCCATTAGCTATTTGCTGGTCTCAATATAGTATGAATGATTCTCAACAAGAGGACTGAGGTCACAGAAAAATCACTGCTACACTTACCAGTGGAGCAATTGGACGCTCTTCTTTATGTTCCAGTTCTCGCCTGCTCCATTAAGGCTACTAATACATGCTGGCAAAAATAAAAACGCTCTCATTTACAGTCTAAACAATGTTGTTTTCAAGGGGAAAATGTAAGGAAAAATTGTGATTGGGGTTTGCACTATTTACTCATATTTAAACCATGACCTCAATAGTGGTTAAATTGTCGTAAAATGTTCCCTTGAAATCATATCATACTGCCGAAAACGTGAGGAAATTTGAGAAGAAAGCGTGGTTCTTAAAACCTTTGCTTCTCTGCATACTTTCACATTCCCTGCTGTTTTTAGTAACAACATTTTTCAGAAGGTATGGGACCGCCTTTTAAATCCGTCTGGTATGAGGGGGGCCTGAGGGGGCGATGATTGTGGGACAGAAATGTACTTCCAAAGGTTCAATTAATAGGAAGTGCAACAAATATGTCAAAATGCAAGCTCAAAGTGATTTATAGTGCTTCCCCGGTGGGGCGGCCAATCTTGCTACTCTGACACATGCTGGCACACTGGTGTAGGTAAACTGGTCAATCAGGTAAGAGCTGCAGGGTTACTGTTTTGCAGTAAATACACATGGCTAAAAATGAAAGAGCAAAACTATATAGGCTCAACATAGTCTCAATATGTGGAAAATCAAATTGGCATTACAAGCAGTTCCGAAAGAATTCGGGACAACCAGCATCACATTTGTTTCTCAAAATTCTAAGTAAGAAAGGCGCTTTGTTTTTGAAAGAAGCTTACTACAGAGTGCCCAGGCCGAATTACAAAATGCAATGGGAAATATACAGTTGAAAGTGGGTGCCTGCAGAGTGCATGCATCCTGGCACAATCGACAGTTAAGGTGAAGAAATGCTTACACAGATTTGTGGTCACTTCTGTCATGTATGAGATATGGACCACCACGCGGTGGAGAAACTATGAGGGGTGTTTTGGTACAAGGAGCCAGCGAGTGTAAGAAAGTGGTCACGGCCATGATATAGGGTGAAAAAGTAGTAAACGGGGCCAGGACGGGACCTCGCAGTTTTCAGCCAGCCAGTGAGCAGTTACGTGATGCTTTTATCATTCTTCATTGCGAGCCCACATTCGCACCAAACTGGCGACGGCTGGGTACTTGCCCACATGAGACAGGGCTCCTGCTTTTCTAAGTCTCGCCTGCTCTGCTCCCACAGGTGTCTGGTGAAGCATCCTTCTTGCTGCTCTGACAGTGCTGATATGGCGTATTCTGGCCGAGGAGTCCTCTGACCTCGGTCCCAGGATCTCACTCTCCCAGGCAGCCCCGCAGTACTAGCTTCCTTCTGCAGCCTGCCAGCCCTTCGCTGCAGGGTTCGAGCCCTCCCTGAGCCCGCAGGTCTGTCTTTTCCTGCCGCACTGGTGGCTGTGCTTTTGTACTGTACTGTTGATCCAGCGGCCTATAGAAAATATATCATAAACAACGCTACCCTACTTCATAACCTATAAACAAAATTCTACACTAACTTATGGACCCATTTATAAACATGACATATTTGGGCCTACTGAATCAGGTGGTCAGATTAAATCTATATACACATTATTTACAAACTATATACAAATTTATACATCTGCGGAAAGAATATTGTCATTAGGATAAATCCTAACCATTTAAACGACCACCATTGGCGATGAGATCTAGCTAATAGTAACCTGCACTTCTGAATAACCAAGACCAGCTTGTTTGTCAAAAGTAATATTTTATTTACTAAATTATGGTATTTCAAAATGTAATTTTATAAATGCATTTTTATTAGCATTAAAGTAAGCATGTTTGAAAAGCTTCATAAGAAAATTACAGTTTAAGTAAGAAATTCAAAGTTTAAGTAAGATTTTAGCAGTTTAGCATTTCTAAAGCCTAAGTCCCTAGCTAAGCTAAATAAATGGAAAATAAAGTAAAGTTCTTTGAGGATTCTTACGTGCTCCACGCAAAGTCCAGCAGCACTTCACCCTCATCGGAAAGTCAGAAAGCAGCAGCCAGCCCATCCCTAAGGGCATGACTTTTTATACCTTTCTATGCTAGCTAAACTAAGCGAAGGAAAGTTTTCATAAATCCTCGAAGTCCCATTGGTTGAGAGTGACAAGTGACATGTCACCCACATTTCAAAAGTTCCATTAGGTCACGTTTCTTAAAGACCATTGTCTTTTCCGAATGCAACCAGGAGCTTCCTTGGTTTGCAACAATTGTAAATCAATATTCTCACAGTGTTCATTTCATTTCCGCGGGTGCCAAGTTAGAGCTGACAAAATTGTCCTTTATCACATTTCCGACCTTGGCCACGTCCGACAGAATGATGACAGCACATCAGTTTTTGCTTTGTGGATGCAGCTTTGACGAACACTTTTTTCAGAATGGGCTTCTCGTGACTTGTGCAGAAGTAAAATTCAGTTTTAGCAAACTCGAGCAAACTAGGCCCAAAAGCAGGCAACTTATGCTTTCTAGTAATAAACAAAAACAAGAAAAGTATTAATTAAAGAAATAATGTTGATTCTGTATCCACCCTAGGTTTACTAATTAATTAACCCTCCCGATTAGTCTAATGTTACCTAGCAAATGCAAACAAATAAAGCAGCGTTTATATCTACCAGTCTTCATTAATCCATGAGACTTATGTGCACCTAGAATAGTAGAAATGACATCACATAGACAAGGAAAAGCAAATTAAGCACATGCTTCTTTTAAGTTTGCTGCTGTTAGTAATGACAAAAACGAAAACGACAAATTATTTTTATTATTTTGCACGAACAAAAAGATGCAACATTTATGCACGTTTATGAGCACACATGTTAGTCCCCCCATGTGTAAAGTTTAATCTAAGTTGTATTAATACAATACATCACAAATCATTAATATTATTATTCATGTTATGGAAATGTGACTTTGCGAGTTTAAACAAAATTTTTTTTTCTATCTCGCTCCATCAACTCCCTCATCTGGTGATTAACAAATCACCACACTAACACCCAAAATTTTGTAATTTAAATTTCCGAGAAATTGATTCAAATTCATTTGTATCAGTAATCCTAAAAATCTGTTTCTGCATAATCTTTGGAATTAGCATAACGCTCTCTATGTAACTCCTGTAATTCGATCTCCCTTTCTTCTTCTTTTCTAAGTTTATAGATTCTTTTCTTTTCTTTCAACTGCTTCTTTCTCTTATGCAACAAACAACCTATTTTAGTTAAAATAAAAATGAATACTATTATAATCAAAGGTGCCAAAATCTTGCCAAGAATTGAACTACCAATATCATGAAACCAATTTTTAATTGCTTGGAACCTTTTTGAAAGTTTCCCTGTAAAATCATCTTCTTCTAAAGGAATTATCTCTGAATGCATTTGTGTAATGTTTTTAATGTACATGTCAATATTCTTACTTTCGTCAGGTATATATGTGCAACAATGTTGTACATGTAAAATGCCACAGACTCCTCCCTCTTTTGCTAGGAGTATGTCTAAAGCAAGACGATCTTGAATCACCATAGATCTGATTGCAACTACTTCAACATTCACTAATTGGAATCCATCAGCAGTGTCTGTTGACAATCTGTCAACAATTGTGGACAATTTTCTAATTCTCCCTGCATTTAGGGTTATACCAACAAAAGGTATCACTGCTTGAAAAATATCTCCCAGAACTTCTGTAAAAGTTTCTCTTTTGACTCTATTTACATAATTATGAATTTTGAACAATCCTTCTGAATCTCTATCAACATGAAACACTTTAGGAAAAACAATTCCCACATAACAAGTTCCATACCAGTGGTCTGGAAGGTTGTAGTAGGCTTTGTCACCACAAACAAAATAAATCCCAGGGAAGATTGGATCTCTTCCACCTTTGAATCCCCAACCTCCCAAAATCTGATAAGTATCTTCACAGTTACTTGCACCTACAAAATAATTATCAAAAAGTGTATTATCTCTTCTAATGCAAAGCTTTCCACTAACTGGTTTATCTATGTGAATAGCAACATTTTCAAGCATTTTGCCATTTAATTTCTCATCCTCTTTTTGCCAAAATTTTGACTTAGTCTGCTTGACTAATTCATTTCTTTTGTAAATTGCTCTTCTCTCCTCAACCATATTCAAAAATTTCTTTCCTTCAGCACTCAATTTGCATGTTAGATTATTCTTGTAAGCATACTCGTAAGTGAGTTCATTAGTAACAAGGAAAAATTCTCTCATTTGTTTTGCTTTCTTGTGCTTATTTAAAGCACCATCAATCTTTATATTCGCAAAAATTTCGTCAAAATCTGAATAGTAATATTCTAAGCGTCCAGTTTGATAAAATAAGCTAGTTAACACACTACATGTTACACCATATGTGAGAGGAAGCATATTGTATGTCACTCCCTCAGAAACAGAAGCAGGTAACTTGACGCAGACATAGCAGTCTTTAGCATCCATTACCTTGACATATTCACTCAAAAGCTTAGTGAATGTATTACTTGAAAAATCACTAATAGATTTATCTTGATGAAAGTTAGGTTGATGATCAATAACTTTAGCAGATGCACTATGTTTATTTTGACTAACCAAAGCTTTGCTTGTCATGTTAACTTTGTGTAATTCTCTATTCATCTCTAATGGGATGATCACAGCTAAAATTAACCAGAGCAGTATTAAAATGAGCAGACACACCAGAGTCATCTTACAGCATCTCTTAAAAACAGAACACTTTGAAGTGCTCTCCTTAACATAAGGCATTTTTGGTTAGTTAGTTTTGCCACAAAATTAAAAACAAAATTAATTTTAAAATTTCTAAGACTTAAACTATTTATACCCCCCTTTTAAAATAATTTTATTTTTAAAACCCTAAACAAGTTTTCTTCGACCTTATGTCATACATAAGATTTCTTCAACTAAACAGTTTTTCTTCGACCTTATGTCAGCTAACAAAATTTCTTCAGCCTTTTGCCAAATTAAAATTTCTGTACTTCAATCATTGTCACTAATTTCCTCTATTTCGTTTTCTTCTTCACTACTACCATAAATGTCAATAACAGGTGGAATTACTAAATAAGTCCACTCAGGAGACTTGTATTTCTGGTTTGGTCTCACTATTCTTTTTCCTTTTCTCGACACCACTTCAATTTTCCTTCCAACTCCCACTTCCTTTCCAGGACTCTTTTGACTACTGATTTCTTCTACTTGCTCTTTAGGTTTCTTGATCAACCTAACTCTCAATCTTCCACCAGGCCAGTAGTCTGCTTTTCTCACGTATTTCTTCTTTGGTTTAGAAGCATTTGATTCTGACTTCCAAGCCCTTTTCTTTCTGTTTTCACTTGCACCATCCACGTCACTTTCTTCAGTTTCGTAGTCTGAAATTTCAATTGACTCAGGAACTTCTCTATTCGGCAGTTTTACTCCTTCAGGAACACTTCTCTGATTTCCAATACTGGTACTTGGTAATTCGTCTTCTTCTTCTTCTTCAATTACCTCCAACTTCCCAGACTTTGGATTTCTGTTCCTTACTTCAGAGCTTGTTTTCTGCTTTTCGATACTCTCCTGGTCTGAAACTTCTTTTTGTTTCGCTTCTCTGTCTTTAATAGAAACAACTGAATCCTCAGTTATCTTTCCTTTTAACAGATTCTCTTCACCTTCAGAATCGATTTCAATAATTTCCAAGTCTTTTCTTGTTGAATTTTCATTCACAGATACAGGTTCCAGATGTCGACCTTCTTGTCGATCTTCAGGATCTGGATTTATTTCACCTTCTGCTTCAGAATCAGAATCATCTGTAGTATCACTTTCAACATCAGAACTTTCAGGAGTTGGTACTGGAATAGTATGACTAGGATGAATCCAACGTTTCAATCCTTTGCATTTTACAGCATTAGTAGTGATCAAAATTATTTGCCTAGGCTTCTGCCATCTAGGAGCCAGACAATTTCTTCTCCGATGTACTTTCGTTCTGACCCAGTCACCAGGTCTCAGGTCATGTGTCAAAACTTTCTCATTTGATTGTGCTTCAGTTCCCACCTGATTAGACACAGAAGTCACTATATCAGATAATCTTTTACAGTAATCCAAAATAGCACTGTCATTTATGCTCAACAGTTTACCTACAGGTACAAAAGCTTGCCTCATAACTCTTCCCATTAAAATTTCATGAGGACTCAAACCTGTCTTTTTATCTGGTGTACTTCTTAATGACATCAAAACAAGTGGAAGAGCATCTGTCCACTTTACACCTGTTTCAAGACACATTTTTCCAATTCTGTTTTTAATCGTTCCATTAATCTGTTCAACTACCCCAGATGCCTCTGGTCTGTATGCACAGTGTATTTTCTGCTCAATGCTCAAAGCTTCACAAATTAACTTCATCAGTTTGTTATCGAAATGGCTTCCTCCATCACTCTCAATAGTGACTGGAAAACCGTACCTTGGGATAATTTCTCTGAGCAGTAGTTTTGCTACTGTAATTGAATCACAATGTCTTGTAGGAAATGCTTCTACCCATCTTGAAAATAAACAAACGATTACAAGAACATATTTTAAGCAATTGTGTAAGGGCATTTCAATGAAATCCATCTGTAACCTGGTAAAAGGACCACCCTCTCGACCAATTATTCCTGTTCCCACCAATGATTTTCTGTTTGGATTCATTTGTTGGCAAGACAAACACCTTTGACAAAAAGATTCTGCAATTGTTCTGAATTTAGTATTGAACCAAGTTTCTCTGAAAAGTCTAATCATAGAATCTCTTCCAAGATGTGCTGGACCATGATATAATCTGGCCATATCTGCAATTAAACAATTTGGTAAGACTATTCTGCCATCTTTGTAAACCCACACTCCATCTTCTTCACGTGGTCTACAATCTGATCTTAACCACAGATCTTTTTCCTCATCATCTGCTTCATTTTGTAATTCTCTAATCTCATTCCATGTTTCTACAACTGTTGTTAGCATTAATGAATTTGAATCAGTTTCTTTACTCCTTTCCCGATTGTAAGAATAACCTTTTCTTGCACAGAATTTTGCCGTTTCATCTGCAAATGCATTGCCTTTTGAGATATAATCAACTCCTTTAGTGTGTGCTGCACACTTGACAATTGCGATTTCTTTCGGCAATTGTATTGCTTCAATTAATCTCCTAATGAAAATTGCATTTTTAATCGGAGATCCTGCTGATGTCATATAGCCTCTCTGAGACCAGAGTTGTCCGTAATCATGTACAATTCCATACCCGTACTGACTATCAGTAATGATGGTAACTCTTATATCTTTTGATACTTCACAAGCACGAATTAAAGCAATCAATTCAGCCACTTGTGCTGATCGAACTCCTTCAAGACATGATGCTTCTTCAACATCTGCAACTGTACAGACTGAATATGAGGCTTTCAAGACACCTCCTTCTGATCTCAAACAAGAGCCATCCACAAAGTAGACAAAATCTGATTCAGATAGAGGTCTATCTTTGATATCATGTCTTGGTTTCGTGCAGAATTCCATAACATCTAAACATTCATGTTCTGTTTCGATGTTATCAATGATCTCAGAATCAGGCAGTAATGTAGAAGGATTCAGATTCAAACATCTTGAAATCGAAACATTATCTGCTCCTAGTATGATTTTCTCATACTTTGTCAATCTGCTACTTGTCAGATGCTGAGTTTTACCTCTTGTCAGCAATATTTCAACTGAATGAGGCACAAAAACTTTCACAGGAAATCCCATAATGATTCCTTCACTCTGCTCAAGACTAACACTTGTAGCTGCAACTGCTTTCAAGCAACCTGGTAATGCTTTTGCAATGGGATCAAGAACTGCAGAGAAGTATGCAATAGGCTTCTTTAAATTCCCATGTCTCTGAATCAATACAGACAATGCACATCCTTCTCTCTCGCTGCAATACAGTTCAAAATCTTTCTCATAATTCGGCATACCCAAAGCAGGAGCTTGGCATAAGCTCTTTTTCAAATTCTCAAAGGATTCCATCTCAATTTCATTGAGAATGATTGGATCTTTTACATCAGACTTTGTTAGTCTCTGTAGTGGTTTTGCAATTACTGAAAATCCGCTTATCCATTGTCGACAGTAACCAACCATTCCTAAGAACATTCTGACTTGTCTCTGTGTTCTTGGAGGTTGCATTGCTTGAATCATTTTAATTCTCTCAATTGTTACTTGCCTTTTTCCCTTTGCAATTCTATGACCAAGGTATTTTACTTCTTGTTTGCAAAATTGTAATTTTGCTGGAGACACTTTATGTCCCTCTTCTGCAAGGCGATTTAACAGTATTATTGTGTCTGTCACACAATTTTCTCTTGTCTTTGCAGCTATCAACAAGTCATCAATATACTGCACTAACGTAGACCTACCTGGTAAGTCCAAGTTTTCCAAAGATCTTTTTAACAACTCATTAAAGATTGAAGGACTTTCTGTATAGCCCTGTGGGATTCTTGACCATCCAAGGGTCTTACCTTGGAATCTGAAAGCAAAGATTTCATAACTGTCTGGATGTAAGGGAACAGTAAAAAATGCATTGCAAAGATCAATGACAGTGTACCATTCAGCATCATGTGGAATCTGGTACAGAATTACTGCTGGATTTGGAACCACAGGACAACATGGAACAACTATTTGATTAACCTTTCTCAAATCTTGTACGATTCTAAATGTTCCATTTGACTTTTTAACTCCCATAATTGGTGAATTACAAGGACCATTTCTTTTAATACACCTTGTTTGATTAATTTTTCAATTATAGGTGTAATACCTTCGATTGTTTCTGCTTTCATTTTATACTGTGGAATGTTAGGAAATTCTATTCCCTGTTTCAATGTAATTTTTACTGGATCTACGTTTTTCATCAGACCCATCTCGTTCCCAGTAAAATCCCATATATCAGATTTCACTGTTTCCTTGAGCTCTTCAGGCAAATCTTTCTCTTCAAATGCAGGAAACAATTTTGTTTCTTCTGCTTCCATCATCATCATTGTCATTCTGTACAAACCATCTTCCTCCATTGTTTGTAACTCAACTCCATCAGGAGAACAATATATTCTGCAATTCATTTTACACAGAATATCTCTGCCTAGTAAATTTACTGGACTACTATTACAAACCACAAATCTGTGTTTGTCTCTATAATTTCCAATTTCAACTGGAACTGGATCAGTTAAATCAGTTTTAATTTGTTGATTGCTTACTCCAACAACTTGGATGGTATCCCCAGAGAGAGGTAGGTTTTCAATTTCCACTGATCTAACAGTAGAACGGGTAGCACCAGTGTCCACTAGAAAAGTGATGTCTACATCGTTAACTTTCCCGTTTACAAATGGACCGGACTGGTCAACCTCAAGAGTGGCTCCAACAACACACTCTTCCTCCTCTCTCGGGCACCGTCAGCAATAATCATCAGAATCACTGTCTTGGCTTTCTGTTAACAAAAATTGTTGTGAAGCATTTTGCATTTGCACTCTTTGTTGCTTTTGCTGTTTTTGTGGTCTTATTACCTGTTCATTTCCCTGAAATCCCACGTTTGGATTATATTTTTGAACTCCCCCACAATTCGGAAATGGTGGTTGTGGCAATTGATCCTGACAGTTATTCACCTGTTGCTGTTGCTGTCGCTGAATGTTTAACTCGTTTAACCCCTGTTGCATCTGTAGCTGTTGCTGCAGGTCAACACCATTCTGCATCTGTGGATTTAATAAGGGATTCTTTAAGTTTCTAGGAGGTTTAGGACACTCGTCTCTCCAATGTCCAATTTCGCCACAATTAAAACAAGGTAATCTTTGTTTCAACTCCTCAATCTTTGGGCTAAATTTTCTTGGAAAAATATTACCTTTAAGCTTTCCTTGTATCTGGTTCGTATTTCCAGTTTGAACAAAATTTGTGTTCTTATTACCCATGCTGGCAATTTGTTGCTCAGCTACCTTTACCTGAGCCCACATGGCTTTCTCCTTGAGCTTCTTTTGTCTCACTTCTAACTCATCACTGCAATACTTAGCTTTTCTCAGAATATCGTCCACAGAAAGTGATTGCCATCCTACAATGCTATTCCTGATCATATCTGCTATTTCAGGTTTTAGTCCATAAACGAATCTATAGATAAAATGACTCATGTCTTTTTCATCTAATTTTTCATAGCCACTGTATTGTTTAAAAATTAACAGTAACCTCTCATAAAAAGAATGAACTGATTCTTTTGTTTCCTGATTTGTCCTTTCTATTTTAACCCAATCAACTTCTTTGGGTGGAATTTTGTTTTTCATCCAAACGATCACTTTTTCGTAAAAATCCATTACTAGAGGATTTGGGGCACCTGTTTCTTTGATTCGTTCAGGTTCTGTTTTTGGCCAACTTATTGATATTTTACATTCTGTCCAAAGATCTGATGGTACGACAATGTCGAAAAATCCATCTAAATCAATCCACAGAACTTTTGACACTTTGATAAATCTATCCACTTGTCTATACCACTCTACCGGTTTCTCTCTCAATTTTGGAAAATCATTTGTGAATAGTAGTATGTCCTGTCTTGACCAAGGGACATGAACATATCCTCCACCTGCAATCTCTCTCATTGGAAATTGTTTTGACAATTTTTCCAATCTTTCATCTTCCTTCTTTTTCGTCCATTTTACTCTCCATTTATTGATTTCTCCCAGCTTTTTGATGTAAACAATCAAATCTTTTATATGCACTATTCTTCCCATTGAGTTCAAACTCTCAATGTCACTTTCTGAAAAGTCTAATCTGTAATGTTTTGCAAAATTCTTTTGTTTACTCACATCGATTTCAAGTTCCGCTGCTAGATCTTCTAATTGATCATATTTATTTTTAGTTTTCCACTGAATACTTTTACAAATGAACAGTAGTTCATCATCTCGATAATAGTTTAAACTATCTGGACCAATTGTTCCAATTATCAATTCTTCGATATTTGCTTTTAATTTAGCTACATCAAGTTTTGGAGTAGTTACTCTAACTTCAGGACTCCCTACATCTGAAATAGCACCCATTGGTGTTTTTGGTGATAAATCCTCATTAAAAGTTAAATCTGGCATTCTCGATCTCGAAGAGTTTATTTCGGATATGTCTGAGTAAAATTTTTCAGCAGCTTTTTGAATTTCTGCATTTAAAGGAATAGTTAACCCTGTTTTGTTTGATTCTTTATGGTCAAATACAGGCTGAACAGGACCAATCGTTACTGGAACTGTCACAGCTTCCATGCTTTTTGTCATTCGTTTAATTAATTCTTCTTTAGATTTAAAATATTCAGCAGAATCAACAGCCTCAACATTTCTTGTTTCTCTTGCATAGTCTTTTGGAGCTTCTCTTGCTCTTGGAGTCATTGCAAAATGTCTACCTTCATTTCGAGCATTATCAAATTCTGGTCTTCTTGGAGTTTCAATAATTTCACAATTATTTGGATAAAGTTTTGGAGCTTCATTAATTGGAGGTGCACTCGGTGAAGTTTCAGTAGAAACCACCGGAGTAGACCATGATCTAGGAGGTCTCAAAGGTTGATTTTTTCTAGCTGTAGTGTATATTTCTTCCATAACTGCATCTTCAGATTCGCTTTCTATAGATTTCCCAGCAGGAGTACCCATGACCATTTCCTGAATTAAATACAATCCTTCACTCATGTTTCCCTGCCTCCACATTCGCAACCTGTCTTCATGAGTATCTCTTCTCCAAGCTGGAGTTTTAGTAGGTCTTTTAATTCCACTAGCTTCTCTTTGTAACTGATACATCTCGTCTTCCCACTCAACTAAAGCTTCAAATTGAGTTGGTCTCGGTTTTGGAATAAGAGCATTCATTTTCTCTCGTAAATTTCTCAAGACTTTTACGTTAAATGAACCATCATCAGGCCAAGTTAAAACACCGTCGTTCTTTGTATAGCGTTTCCAGCTATCAAACCATAAAACAGTATGATATCCATATTCACCTTCCATGTACGCTGCAGGTGTTTTATACTTATGAAGTAATTTACCACCTCGCGTTTCGATTTTCTTGTCAGGTGAGAATAAGTTTTTAAGTTTCTGAAATAATGTTGGCTTTTTCTCAACATGTTTAAAATGATAACTCATTTTAAAAGTTAAATTTAATTCGCAAAATCGTTCGTAAAATATTTCCGGGATGTTCCGCAAAGCAACCAATCCGTGCGCGAAACACACCAACAAGCCAATGACAGTTGAGCTACGTCAGTTTCCTGCTCAACGAATAAAATTGGAGTTTTTCTGAAGGACCAATCAGCTTACAGGTCGTCAGAAACTCGAGAGCCAATCAGAGTATAGCTTGTGACGTAGGTCACCCAATCCCAGCGCGGCTCTGTGACGTACACAGCAGCTGCGGTTTCTCGCTTCTCACTCCTAGCGCTTACCCCTCCTTCACAAAATCTTTTCACAGCGCCATTTTAAGGGCACTTTTCAGTGTAAATTAATTCTTTAACAATGCCAATAAGGACTCATCTGTTCGTTTCACTATTTAGGATAGTTTACATACATTCAAGTATCCACACTTCGGAATAGTCGGCGCTATTCACACTAAGGATAATTTTCAATTGTCAGTAGAGTAACTCTTACCCCACCCTTCTAACACGTAAAATTATGAACTCGTTTTCCTCTGAACGCACCGCGAAGTGACAGTTCTAAGAGTTCCACTTGAACATAAATTACAAATCAAATTCGCACTTTCACACGGAAAATTCCCTAATTTCAAACACACATGAAATCCGTACAGGACTCTCACCTGTTTATAGAAATCATGCACCGTTAGCAAAATAACGACGTTATCCGTACAGGACTCTAACCTGTTTATAGATATAAAACATGTACCCCTACAGGACTCTAACCTGTTTATAGATAATCATGCACCGACGCTACTCTGCCCTTCATTCAAGCTCGGATATAACTAATACTTTTATCACAGTGAGTTTTATGGAAGGCGCTTTGTCCCTATTCTCATGCTGCTCTAATTTCTTAGAAAACCCTCACTTTACAAGATTCACACCTAGCCCTAACACTGTGCTGCACGGCGACAACACTATGGTACACGGCGATACCTCTTGTGATACTCGGCGATATCACTGCAAACAGAACAGATGACTTGCGTGACTAATTTCTCGTCACACAATCTATACCGGTATAGCTTACAGATAGCACGAAAAACAAACTCAACATGTGTTAAAACATCGATCCTATTTCCATACCATAACACTTTAGTAACCCTTAGCAACCAACATATTACCTTGGTTACCCTTAGCAACCATCAATTTCTGCTACCAGAGAATTGATCCAGCGGCCTATAGAAAATATATCATAAACAACGCTACCCTACTTCATAACCTATAAACAAAATTCTACACTAACTTATGGACCCATTTATAAACATGACATATTTGGGCCTACTGAATCAGGTGGTCAGATTAAATCTATATACACATTATTTACAAACTATATACAAATTTATACATCTGCGGAAAGAATATTGTCATTAGGATAAATCCTAACCATTTAAACGACCATCATTGGCGATGAGATCTAGCTAATAGTAACCTGCACTTCTGAATAACCAAGACCAGCTTGTTTGTCAAAAGTAAGATTTTATTTACTAAATTATGGTATTTCAAAATGTAATTTTATAAATGCATTTTTATTAGCATTAAAGTAAGCATGTTTGAAAAGCTTCATAAGAAAATTACAGTTTAAGTAAGAAATTCAAAGTTTAAGTAAGATTTTAGCAGTTTAGCATTTCTAAAGCCTAAGTCCCTAGCTAAGCTAAATAAATGGAAAATAAAGTAAAGTTCTTTGAGGATTCTTACGTGCTCCACGCAAAGTCCAGCAGCACTTCACCCTCATCGGAAAGTCAGAAAGCAGCAGCCAGCCCATCCCTAAGGGCATGACTTTTTATACCTTTCTATGCTAGCTAAACTAAGCGAAGGAAAGTTTTCATAAATCCTCGAAGTCCCATTGGTTGAGAGTGACAAGTGACATGTCACCCACATTTCAAAAGTTCCATTAGGTCACGTTTCTTAAAGACCATTGTCTTTTCCGAATGCAACCAGGAGCTTCCTTGGTTTGCAACAATTGTAAATCAATATTCTCACAGTGTTCATTTCATTTCCGCGGGTGCCAAGTTAGAGCTGACAAAATTGTCCTTTATCACATTTCCGACCTTGGCCACGTCCGACAGAATGATGACAGCACATCAGTTTTTGCTTTGTGGATGCAGCTTTGACGAACACTTTTTTCAGAATGGGCTTCTCGTGACTTGTGCAGAAGTAAAATTCAGTTTTAGCAAACTCGAGCAAACTAGGCCCAAAAGCAGGCAACTTATGCTTTCTAGTAATAAACAAAAACAAGAAAAGTATTAATTAAAGAAATAATGTTGATTCTGTATCCACCCTAGGTTTACTAATTAATTAACCCTCCCGATTAGTCTAATGTTACCTAGCAAATGCAAACAAATAAAGCAGCGTTTATATCTACCAGTCTTCATTAATCCATGAGACTTATGTGCACCTAGAATAGTAGAAATGACATCACATAGACAAGGAAAAGCAAATTAAGCACATGCTTCTTTTAAGTTTGCTGCTGTTAGTAATGACAAAAACGAAAACGACAAATTATTTTTATTATTTTGCACGAACAAAAAGATGCAACATTTATGCACGTTTATGAGCACACATGTTAGTCCCCCCATGTGTAAAGTTTAATCTAAGTTGTATTAATACAATACATCACAAATCATTAATATTATTATTCATGTTATGGAAATGTGACTTTGCGAGTTTAAACAAAATTTTGTTTTCTATCTCGCTCCATCACTGTGCCCGTTTATGTACTTTATTTCAGCTTTATTTTAGCTTGTAGTTAGGGCAACTGTGCCCTCTGTTGTTTACTGTTCTCCTCTGTTTCTTCCCCCGTCGTTGTCCGCTGACTCCCGCTCCTCCACCCCACTCCCGCCCGCCCAGCTGCTCGTCCCTCGCCGTCCCCTACAAGTGCCGGCGGCTGTGGGGAGCGCGTGTGAGTCCTCTGACCTCGGTCCCAGGATCTCACTCTCCCAGGCAGCCCTGCGGTACTCGCCTCATCCTGCATCCTGCCAGCCCTTCGCTGCAGAGTTCGAGCCCTCCCTGAGCCCACTGATCTTTATTGTCCTGCCGCAGTGTGACTGGTGGCTGTGCTTTTGTCACCTTTTTTACTGTACTGTGCCTGTTATTTTTACTTTATTTTAGCTTGTAGTTAAGGCAACTGTGCCCTCTGTTGTTTACTGTTCTCTGTTTTTCCAGCCCTCACTGTCGCTGTCCGCTGACCCCGCCCCTCCTCCCCGCTCCCGCCTCGCAGCTGCTCGTCCCTCCCCCGGCCACTACAAGTGCTGACTGCTGTGCGGTCGCGCAGCCGACGAGCGCTGTGGGCGCGCCTAGGGCAAGCATGTCTGCACCTGTCCACGTCTGGATCGCGGCTCCCATGACCCCCACAGGACCTACCAACGCTATGACACCAACACCCTCCACGCACTCAACGACGGCCGAAACTCCACCTGCTTCCAGGCCAACATGAAACTCACCCACGGGCCCATCGCCTGCCAAAACTGCAGCTACACCAGCTGGCTCACACTAGTACGTTCTGCCCATCCCAACACTGCAGGCCACACCCATCTCAGCTGCATACTACTCAACACCCGCTCAGTCCACAAGCACGCAGTCGAACTCTGGGACCTGTCTGACTCCTCCGCCCCGGATGTCGCCTTCCTGACGGAGACCTGGATGAACACCTCCTCGGCACTGGACATAGCCATAGCCATCCCGGATGGCTACAAAATCACATGCAGGTACAGGAGCACCAACAAACCAGGAGGAGGAATCGCCATCATCCACATAGAAATCTCAACAAACACAGAAGAAGCACTCAGCATGGCCGAACACCTCCAATTCCAGATCCACGTCGATCCCAACACCACCCTCAGAGGAACCCTCATCTACAGACCCCCGGGACCCCAACCACAATTCAGCGAATCCATCGCCGACCTCATCAGCACACACGCCCTCGTCTCCACAGACTACATCCTCCTCGGAGACCTGAACTTCCACCTCGAGAACGCCAATGGCAACAACTCCACAACACTGATCGACAACCTCATCAACCTCGGACTCAAACAGCTCATCACAACAACCACCCACTCCGCCGGACACACGCTCGACCCCATCTTCTCCGCAAGCCCCCATTTCTCCTTCAGCCACACCACCGAACTCCACTGGACTGACCATTGCTACATCCACTTCACCTTCGAGAAACCCACCGCGCACCACCGCACCCAACAGATCCCCAGCTGCATCTGGAGCAAAATCACCGAAGACCAGCTAAACACCGCCCTCGTCCGATGCCCACCCGCTGACCCCACCGACCCCACCAACCCCGACACCGCCGCCAGCAACCTCAGGCGCTGGATCGACGACTGCACCAACACTCTCACCCCGTTCAAGAAACCCTCCAACAGACACACCACCAAGAATGTCAGCTGGTTCTCCGCAGAACTCCAGACCTCTAAACAAACCTGCCGAAAACTAGAGAAGAAATGGCACCGCGAACAGACACCGGAGAACCAAGAAGCTCCCAAGAACACCATGACCTCATCAGAGCTGGCAAAAGTGCCTCCTTCAAGGACCGCCTCGACAACAACACACACAACAGGAAAGAACTCTTCAACACCCTACTCAAATGCCTCCACAATGCAGGGATCCAAGACAAGGCTCTGATATGGACCATCTCCTTCCTCTCTGACAGAACCCAGAGCGTCCGCCTCCCCCTTTCCAGTTCGAGGCCTCAAAGATCATCTGTGACGTACCCCAAGGATCATCCCTCAGCCCAACATTGTTCAACATCTACAAGGCCCCGTCCACCCACGTCGCCAGACTGCACAACCTTAACATTGTCTCCTACGCTGACGACACACAGCTGATCCTCTCCCTCACCAAGGACCCCCCTCACCGCCAAAACAAGCCCCGATGAAGGAATGAAGGCCGTCGCCGAATGGATGAAGAACAGCCATCTGAAGCTGAACTCGGACAAGACAGAGGTCCTCATCCGTGGCTCCACCCCCTAAGCTTGGGATGACTCTTGGTGGCCAACCGGGGGTTCATCCTCAACTCAACACTCTCCATGACCAAGCAAGTCAACGCCATCGCATCCTCCTGCTTCAACACCCTCCGCATGCTCCGGAAGATCTACAAGTGGATCCCAACTAACACAAGAAGAACGGTCACCCAGGCCCTCGTCAGCAGCAGGCTGGACTACGGAAACCCCCTCTACGCGGGAGCCACGGCCAAACTTCTGAAACAACTGCAACGCATACAGAACACTTCTGCCCGCCTGATCCTCGACATCCCTCGACACAGCCACATCACACCCCACGTAAAAGACCTGCACTGGCTGCCCGTCAACAAGAGGATCACCTTCAAACTCCTCACCCACACACACAAGGCACTACACAACACCAGGCCAGATTACCTCAAAATACAACTCACATTCTACACTCCGAACCGCCAGCTCCGCTTCACCGACCGCGCCCTCGCTACCATCCCCCGCATCCGAATGTAGATAATAGAAACCTTCTCAGGGGTCCCACTGATACTTGGTCCTTTTAAACCAACAAAGAAGACATTGGCACAAAAGCTGAAATATAAAAGTAACATCTTTATTAACCTCAAATGAGGGAGACTACGTCACACAGAAGCCTTAGCAACTGAATGAGGCAGTCTGAGGAGTACAGAAAACAGAGGCCTTATATATGCTTAGGGTTACATAGTCAGCATAAGACCAAGGGGCTGTCCTGGCACATGTTAGCATGCAAAATGACTAATATGGATATGCAATATCTTCTTGCTCAACAAAGTGGGAGGAGCTAACAGTTGCTAATTCTGGTGAACACATCCTGACATTTACAGACTAGGAACAGTTGCAAGGACAGCTGCAAGCTCAACTGAGCATGTGCGAAGGTGGAAGATGCTAAATATAGTTCGTTTCTAGGCAGATTACAAGAGCAGTCGACACTGAGGGAGGACAGAGCACATGGCGAGCACGTGGCAGCACATGGCAAACAAGATGGCTGCCAGAAATACAAAATGGCTTTCAGCTCATGCTAACAAATCCCTGCAATATTTAACAGATAGTCATTTTAGCATGAGCTAAAGACATTCCTATGATCCAGTAGGAACATAGAAAATATTTGCACATTAATTTTCATAAATTTATCAATATCCTAATTCATTACTAAGTGGGCATTTTCCATTCTAAACATTTCATTAAGCGGGTATATGGGAAGTATAAGCACGAATACAAAGGGAACGGAGCATCGGGTCATCATTAACATACAGATAGCAGAAGAAAGTAATGACCACTATTACAAACAGAATTATCATCTTTCTAGTCCAAAGGAAAAGCAAATCCTAAAATCATCTAGTAAACATTTTCAGGTTTCCTATGAATTTCAGTGACTATTCATTTCAGTTTTTTTAGAGTAGCTAACAGGACATCTCTAATAAAAACATTTTCCAATTGACTGTTTCATTTTCCTTTTTTGAGGGCTAGAACATCAATTTAATACATTCAAGGAAAGGGCAAAGTCACATTTTTCAATTGCTCCGAAAAAAGTTTTTCGTGCATAATACATATAACTAATTCAAATATTAAAGCTACTAAACAGATTATTACAAAAACATCCTGGCTCCAAGGGACCAGGAGGACCACACAGGGCCATAGGAATTAGCACGAAGAGCTGCAAAGGACTACTTAAAAACGGGACATCCAAAGGGGTAAATTATTGACAAAAAGAAGAAGTCCTTGGGAAAATAGAAGCCGCTGTACAACCAGCCAGGGGGAGTCTTCTCCCTGTGTCCGTTTGAGCCTCACAGGCAGGCTCATGTTGTTTCCACGGTGGAGCTGCACAACTCGCAACTCAAGAATAACAGCCCAGTTTCAAGGAAAAAGTCTCTTCTTTCAAGATAGGGCAGTCACCCACCAGGGCAAATGCTGTTAGCGATCTTGTCCAGTGTCTCAGGCAGTGCACCAGTTTTCTTTACTTCAATTAACAGGCACCAGAGACACAGCACCTGTACCCTAAACTCAAGTCCTTCCCTAACTCCTGTATTGCTCTGCTGGCGCACTGCTCATTTGTTGGGGCCACACATTGCATCCAGTGTGCTCAGGAATCTCTTGACCAACAAACAAAGGTGCAAACTTGCATTCACTTTGGGACCAGGATTCAGAGGCCTGGTGCTAGGATCTCTGAAGCAACCCTTGTTTCAAAATGGGTCACCTCAAGTAAAGCTTCCTCGCCATTCTGGTCAGTCTGTGACTCTCATCTGGGCATTAAATACTTGATCCATAATTTCTCCTTTCTGATTCATGAACCCGTCTTTCGCCCACGACAGTGGCAGGGGTACACACTCGATCACAGGGCTTCCGTCTTCACTGAGGTCCTAGTTGCCAGCAATACCTGTGCTGGTTACCTTCACTTTGGCTTCAAGCTGAACTGGTGCTGAAGCTGTCTCCCCAGGCTGAATCTGATGTCCGGGCCCCTCTGGCAATGGTTGTAAGGCAGCAAATATCTATTGGTGGACAGAACAAAAGGTCTTGAGAAAAGGCACAGAAACAGTCTATCAACAGAGAGGATAGTCTCAGAATACTTCCTAATCTTGGGACGTCACATATATTAGCAAGGCACCCAAGAACCACTTTCATCTATCTATCAGAGAGTAAAAAAAAACAACAGCCTGGACCTATTGGCAAGTATAAAAGGAACTCTTTGGTAAACTGACAAGAGTAATACATCACCCAATCCCAAGCAGCCAAGGAAGTCTGTATTCATTTACTAAATTGTGAGGAAAAGAGAAAAACAACACAGACATACTCTAAACCCTTACATTGGTGTATTCCTGTGTACTAATCTGAAAACCCTAAAAAAAAGGAAATGTTCTACACTTTTGCTCATAAACTTTACATTGCTTGTACAGGACTGCAGACACTTCTAAAACGATTCTTCTTAAAAAAAGCACCCACATTGTACGCTTAGGACCATGCTCTCATGTTATAGGAGCAACAGGAAAAATCTAAAACTGCTCATTTAACAGGGGGTCTTATCTATAAAACAACATTTCCTTCAAAACATTTTTTTTTTGCTAAGGATAACATGGGCATCTTCCCTGCGTTTTACTTTTCATGATCCAAACTGTGCAACATCAGCTCTAATAAGGACTGTCAGTTTATTTACACAGACTAGCTAATAAAAAAACTAGCAATGCCCTTGCAAAACTATGTAGCATAGAATAACATACAATAATGGTGTTATCACCTAAGAATTTTAGAACAAAACCTACCCACATCTAGTACCTTTAAAGATCAAAATAAGGGAACAACCATCTAGACTACTGATCCTGTCATGATTTCATCAAACAGGATGGGCAGTAACATAACATATATACTAATTTATTAATGCTAATAATGTTTAAAACAGTATTACTGAATAGCCAATTAAATGTCTCATTGCTATTTCACAGACAGATTAGACAGGCTAAAAAAAATTTGAGAAAAGGAGAGAGCAACATACATATTACCTAGCCTTAATTTGTAGAGGAGTTAGCCTCCTTCCCCCATTTTGACAGTAGGAAACCTGAAACAAGTTTCACTTCTGTCAACACTTTCAACCCCTATTTGTAGCAACTGGCCATAAACAAAGTTATAGGAGGTCATAGCACTTTTGAGAGAACTAATAAAACACATGAATACCCGAACCCCAATCCCTTTTACCAAATGTACAAGTGCAACATGAGGGCACATGAAGTCAAATACATTTCATTGCCTCAGCTTTTAAGCATTAGTGATGTATAAATATGGCAAAGCTGATCTGTTAATCAGAGTTCACATATACCATTATATCGTTTTCTATCATATGGGTACATTAAGTGACTGCTTTTGCCAAAAAAAGTAAAACTTCGCCTTTTCTCCCCTGTCGTCTTTCAAAAAGTTTGAGAGGTCAAAATGACAAAGCAGACCTTGCTCTGGGAGCCATGCTAGGCTTCTAAATATAGAACTGACTTTTACCTCTTCCCAGCTGTCCTATTCTGTGTGTGAATGCAGCCCCATTCCCCTGTTTGTCAGTTTAGAGTTAAGAAAATAACTTCTGCACATCTTTTATACATATTTTCAATTATAAGCAGTGTGCAGTATACTTGTCGAACAATATAGAAGTCAGCTGTTTGTATTATACCTAAATGTATGCATTTACTGAGGCCTAAGGCAAGTTAAAAGCTGCTCTGAATGCAGAATTTCTTTTTAAATTAGTGAATTTTGCCCAATTTCGACTTTGATATTTGGGGCACCTAAAAATGAATATCCTATAATGTTTTTGCATAATAGTCATCCTCAGAATGTTCTCTGCATAGCCCAGGAGTTGGAAATTAAAAATAATAATATATACCAATATAAAAATGATTTTTTTACGCCTGCGTGGAGTTATATTTCATTTGCACTAGGTCCCTGAGGGGGATAGCCGGGGAACCCAGGTCCGCTCTTACACCTGATTTATTGCTGCTAGAACTTGCGAATTTGCACAAATCTCTTTGGCTACATTTTTTAAATTTTAAATTAGCATTGTACATTGTATTGTTGGTTTTAATACCTGCCTCAGCTTTTCAGCAGTCCCCGCAGCCGATTAGGTGCTGACGGGGGACGCTGATAGGTTACGCCGCCATTTTTGGTGAGGGGCTGGGTCGCGGACCAGTTGCTTTGCCCGCCCGCCCTCCCGGTATAAATTCCAGCGTTCTCTTTGCTCATATTGATTTGCACTAGGTCCCTGAGGCGGATAGCCGGGGAACCCAGGTCCGCTCTTAAACCTGATTTATTGCTGCTAGAACTTGCGAATTTGCACAAATCTCCTTGGCTACATTTTTTAAATTTTAAATTAGCATTGTACATTGTATTGTTGGTTTTAATACCTGCCTCAGCTTTTCAGCAGTCCCCGCAGCCGATTAGGTGCTGATGGGGGATGCTGATAGGTTACGCCGTCATCTTTGGTGAGGGGCTGGGTCCAGGACCAGTTGCTTTGCCTGCCCGCCCTCCCGGTATAAATTCCAGCGTTCTCTTTGCTCATATTGATTTGCACTGGGTCCCTGAGGCGGTTAGCTGGGGAACCGAGGTCCGCTCTTACACCTGATTTATTGCTGCTAGAACTTGCGAATTTGCACAAATCTCTTTGGCTACATTTTTTAAATTTTAAATTAGCATTGTACATTGTATTGTTGGTTTTAATACCTGCCTCAGCTTTTCAGCAGCCCCCGCAGCCGATTAGGTGCTGACGGGGGACGCTGATAGGTTGCGCCACCATCTTTGGTGAGGGGCTGGGTCGTGGACCAGTTGCTTTGCCCGCCCACCCTCCTCCATTACTTATGGAAGGCACCCCCCATCCGCATAGCGGGCAGGCGAAGCGGGCGCACCGAAGGCGCGCCAAAGGCAAGCCCGTCTGCGCCCGCCCGCGACCAGAACACAGCCAGAGCGGGCCATGCTCCTCAAAGTTCAGGCTCGATTGGGATTACTTATAGCCGCAGTGATCTACACACTCTTCGACCACTGGGCTGCTCCCTGAACCGAGTCAATCTTTGGGAGCCTCCCATTGAGGATCTACTCCGTAGGCATCAAGGCTTCTCCTCGAAGGCTCTTGCAGACCCTTGTAAAATCTCCTTTCGACCGCCCTCACGGGGCCCTAAACTGACCATACAAATTAAAATCGCTCGAATAAACTGCAGGTCTCTGGTCAAGCACTCTTTTGACATCCAGCAATCCCTCTCTGAAAACGACTGGGATTTTCTGTTTTTGACCGAAACCTGGCTCACCGAGGATACCAACCCCACCATTCCCCTGGCCATCCCTGAGGGCTTTAGTATTATTTGTGCTAAACGGCATGGTGGTAAGAGGGGGGGCGGTGTGGCCATTGTGTATAAAAAGAAATGGTCTATCACCTCTCCGCAATTTGATCCCATCGACAGTATTGAAGGGCTTCCTTTCTGCATTAAACTCTCAGCATCAGTTTCTTTTACAGGTCTTCTAGTATATAGGCCCCCCAATTCCAGCCCCTCTCACCTTCCAGTTCTATTGGACTATATTACCCAATCATGTGCCCGTTACGCCAATGTTACGGTCCTTGGGGACTGTAACTTGCACGTTGACGACCTCTCCTGTCCTATAAGCTCCAATTTCCTATCCTCCCTGGCAGCCTGTGAACTGCCTCAGTTAGTGGCTCACCCTACCCACAGAACCGGGCACATACTGGACCTAATTTGTTCCAATCTCCCGGATATCTTCATTGATGACCCTATCCCAGTAATATGGTCGGATCATTTCATCATCCCTTTCTCTATTCTTCTGACCCGCGTAGACAGACCCACGGCTACGCCACGGTTATTAGGGAGAAATTGGAGTAAAATCTCTCACAGCTCTCTTCGGGAGTACCTTAAAGATAGCCTCCCTCCCCCTGCGGAGAATCTGGATTCTCGCATCTCCAATCTTAATGAGTGGATCTGTGAGGCAATCGACTCGCTGGCTCCCCTCAGGCCGATAAAAACATGTAGGGCCTCACCAGCTGCCCCCTGGTACTCGGATGAATTACGTCAACAGAAATCAGCGTGCAAAGTATTGGAAAGACGCTGGAGATCGGGGTACTCTACAGAGAGTAAACAAGAGTACCGCAGAGCCCTCAAAGAGTATCGGAGGCTGATTGTCAAACATAAAAGAGGCTTCCTAGCCGAGAAAATCGATAAAGCCAGTAATGCCCCGCGAATTTTTTTTCTCCATTGTCAGATCATTTACTGACCGACAGGCGCTGACCCGACAACAGCCTGTCTCTCAAGAACTTTGTTCCCAGCTTTCCAAATACTTTGAGGACAAGATCGCTCAGATCTACGCTTCTTTTCCCAGTCGGGACAGCACCGAGCCCCCTGTGGCACAGACAGACCTGTACAACCAAGGTCCTGTCCTCTCTGAGTTCACTGAAATATCTAGTGAATCTTCTCTACGGGAACTACTTAGATGCAGGTCAGGAGCCCCTGGGGATCCTTGGCCAGTAAAACAAAACAAAGCACTAGCCTCTTTTCTTAATCCCTATCTTAACCCACTATGGAACTCCTCCCTGAGCACCGGCATTTATCCGGAATCCTGGAAGCATGCTTTTTTTAGTCCCGATCTTGAAAAAAGCCAACGCGGACCCAGAAAATCCGACCAATTATAGGCCGATATCACTGCTCCCCGCTCCAGCTAAGATCCTGGAGCGACTAGCCCATCAACAAATTGCCAGCTTTATAGAGAATCATGGTCTTTTTCATGATTCACAACACGGCTTTCGCAAAGGCTATAGTACGGAGTCAGCCCTTATTGAGATGGCGGACTCGGTCCTTTGGACATTAGATCAAGGCTCGAGGGCGGTGCTGGTGCTGCTGGATTTATCAGCAGCATTTGACACCGTCTCTCACCCCATTCTACTGGGCAGGCTGAAGACTATAGGAATCCAGGGTAAGGTCCTCAAATGGATTGGCTCTTTTCTGTCAAAATGAACGCAACAGGTTCACACACCCCCGTTCACTTCTACACCCAGGCCGTTGAATTGGGGTGTTCCCCAGGGCTCATCGTTAAGCCCTCTCCTTTTTAATGTCTATTTTTCCCCGCTTGCTGACATGATCTCTGTCAGGCATCAAAACCACATCGTATGCCGACGACATTCAGCTGCTTTTCACTTTTAAGGACCCATCCCCTCCCGCTTTCGACCCCCGTAAAATCCTGCATCAGAGACATCGCCAAATGGATGGATTTAAACTTCTTAAGACTGAATGCAGCAAAAACTGAAGTGCTTTTCTTTAATCAGCTATCCCCACCAAATTCTAATATCTGGTGGCCGGAAGATCTCAGACAAGCCCCGATCCCGAAAGACTCAGTTAGGAATCTTGGAGTCCATTGGGATCAACAGTTGTCATTAGAGGGTCAGGTCCAATCAGTCTCAGCATCTTGCTTTTCTAAGATTAAAATCCTAAAAAATCGTATAAATTATTTGCCCAGCGCCAGTAGAAAAACAATTGTTCACGCATTGATAATCTCGCATCTGGACTATGCGAATGGACTCTATTTGGGTCTGCCCTCCGGCCTTTCCCATAAACTCCAAATTGTCCAAAATGCTGCGGCTCGCCTGATTGGAGGTCAATCACGAAGGCAGCACATCTCACCCTATCTTCGCGAAATGCATTGGCTGCCCATGAGCAAGCGAATTGAGTTTACGGCCATGATATTAGGCTATTGCTCTACTCAGGGAAATGGGTCTGCCCATCTTAGAAACATACTCCGACCTTACTGCAACTCTAGAGCACTACGCTCAAACTCAAAATTCTTACTGGTCATACCCAGAATTAAGAAATCCCGCTCTGGAACCAAACATTTGAGCTAGGAGCCGCTCAACGATGGAACAAACTTCCGTCGTGCCCTGAAAACTTATCTTTTTTGTCAGTAAATTTCTGTCTGAAGGGATCTGATGTTAATCAATTAGCACCGGGACACCCCGTTGGGGTAGCTGCGCGCTTTACAAAAGACACAATAATAATAATAATAATAATAATATGCAAATTTCCTCATTATTCAGTACAACACAACTTAAATTAAATTTTAATGCTAGGAGGCCACAGTATGAGTATTAAGCTTTATAAATATTAAAAAATGAATTTAAAAGCACTTATTTTTTAATAATTTTTTCATAATAATTTTTTTTTAATAAAACCAATCATTTTGATAATTCCACATAGGAAAAGCAAGCTTCATTCCTTGCCTATCATATTTAGACACATTCGTTCATAAGCCTAAGCACAGAACCCTAACTTGAAACATGAAACATTTAGCGCCACTTTTTAAAAGGACAGTCATTATTTATTTTCAGAACCAAGAATGTGCTTATGTAAAAAGGCCATAAGAAAGGAAATCCCTTCTTTAAATGTTTTCCTGTTATCTAAAATAAAGAACCTGATTTTTGTAACTTTTCAAAACAGCAAGATTTCACCCTGTGTTTAACTGACAAAATCCAGGCTGAGTCAACATTCCTGTCTCTCCATGGCCTACTATCAAAACAACAGCTGTTCCTCAGGGTAGTTAAAACACAGCTATTGGAAAGCTTTTTTCAGTGTTGAAATGGAAGCACGGTGACTGTCTATTTAAAACTGAGGCATTTCAATGCATGTTCTATAATATGTGTTTTAGTTCAACAACATCCAATTTACTCAGATGATGTGTTTGCCTGTTTATATCTAACACAATGTATCTAAGGAAAATTATCTAACATTTTATAATTATTTATTTATTGCAAAAACACACAATTTTGTTTTCTTAGGCCTATTTTGATCCTATTCAATGTGAATTCTAAAGTTATCTTTTAAGCATTAGCAGTTTCTACATGTGCATAGTTGCTTACTCTATAAATTTAATAGTAATATGCAGTTTTTTAGAATATCATATGGTTCATTTCTGGTTTTTTATTTAATTTGTATTTAATATTAATTAAATGACATTTTGCATAACAGACTGATGACAGCAAGAAAACACAAGAAAACACATTGAGCTCATTCCAGACATATACAGAAGGGGTCATACTCTCAGAACACATGATACAGCGCGCTTAAGAGCCGTTATTTCACAAATAGCGCAATCACTATTTACTTACAGAAGTATCCCTAATGTGAAACCACGAACCACATAGACATTTAAACACATGATTAACCCACAGATCAACACTTAGGATAGAAAAAAAGGACATCCCACAGACTGTACTTAAACCAAATCATTTGTAAATACTAGTTGTAAGTCATATTTACAAGAAGAGCTTCTCAATAGTATTCCAAAAGACTGCAAAAAAACCAGCCCAACAAACTGTTTTATTTTCAAGAAGCCGAAATACACTCAATTCACTAGCTTTAGCTGGCAGAACACCAAAAAATCGCTCTGCATATCTCCCTTTATAAACGTGTGCAGAAAAGGATCCTGGTTTGTATTATTGGCATATTTTAATTCCCTGGGAAAACAGAATCACCAAGGAAGAAATATGTTTTTATACCTAAACCTATTTAGGTATTCCCTCAGGGGAGCAGGCTAATTCACTTCACATCTCACTATGGTACCTCCAAAAAGCAACACATTCTCCGATGTGTGCTTGAAACAGGCATGCCAAAAATATTGCAAAATATGCAAATATTATAATCAAAGTAGCGCTTAAGGTACTCTTCGTACGCTGCGCCGTTCAAACAAATTCAAACTGAGAAAAATCTCCTCATTACCTGCCTATATAAATTGCAATTTACATATTACATACATACAAATACAAATATTGGCCAATCATACTAATCCACAGCCGCAGTAAGCATTACTAAACTACCGCAAGCGCCGCAGAACGACTCTTACCAAACAAATGGTTGTCCAAATTCTAACTGCCAAGTTCTGAATGGCCTAACGGTCTTTTTTAGAATACTCACGCCAAAAACGTTCTCAGTCAGGAATGACATCATGTGGAGGATCAAAATCAGGAAGATCAGAAATATACTGGGCTGCAGAGACAGAGAATCCCCAGAATCTCAGTGCACAGAGTACCTCCTTAGTAGAGTCCTGTCCTGTACTCCACAGTAGATTTCTGTCTACTGACAAGATCACTCCTTAGATAGCCACTTCTCTGATGAGCCCTATGTTGGGCGCCATTTGTAGAAAATAGAAACCTTCTCAGGGGTCCCACTGATACTTGGTCCTTTTAAACCAACAAAGAAGAAATTGGCACAGAAGCGGAAATATAAAAGTAACATCTTTATTAACCTCAAATAAGGGAGACTACGTCACACAGAAGCCTTAGCAACTGAATGAGGCAGTCTGAGGAGTACAGACAACAGAGGCCTTATGTATGCTTAGGGTTACATAGTCAGCATAAGACCAAGGGGCAGTCTTGGCACATGTAAGCATGCAAAATGACTAATATGGACATGGAAGATCTGCTTGCTCAACAAAGTGGGAGGAGCTAACATTTGCTAATTCTGGTGAACACATCCTGACATTTAGAGACTAGGAACAGTTGCAAGGACAGCTACAAGCTCAACTGAGCATGTGCGGAGGTGGAAGATGCTAAATATAGTTTGTTTCTAGGCAGATTACAAGAGCAGTCAACACTGAGGGAGGACAGAAGAACGACTGCCGGCGGCAGATCATTCTCCTACCTCGCTGCCAAGACCTGGAACACACTTCCCATCCTCCTACGGCAGACCCAAGACCTTCTTACCTTCAGGAGACTACTCAAGACCTGGCTCTTCGAGCATTAGCAGTCCCCCCTAACACCTTGAGACCCTCACGGGTATGTAGTGTGTTTACAAATGTCATGATTGATTGATTGATTCCTGCTGCTCCGAAGTTGTCATCATGCCCTCACACAAGTGATGCTGGAACCTGACTCTTCATGCAAGTCAGTGTTTGTCGAAGGTCAAGGGCTCCTGGGATATATGTATAGTTCTTTAGAACTGTACTACAGGGCGCCTGGCTCCAGCTTCGGCCTTCCCACAACTGCTTCCTCCCCACTGCGACATTTGAGTTTGATGGCGGTCTTCACCAAAGGTCAGTTGTTTACCCTCTGCACTGCTTGCACCAATGTGCTGCTATCACCATCATGGCCTTGGTACCTGTCTTGCAACCATTTGTGGTGGATGGGTCCACTCAGGCGGTGAGATGGAACGACTAGGTAAAGAGACTGGAGACCAATTTTGCAGTGGCAGGCCTGGAAAATTACCAATAGCGTCCTATTCTCCTGCAATTGGGAAGGCCATCCATCCACAAACTGGGGAAGTCTGTTGTTTAGGCTTGCCCTCCATTCACCTACACTATGCTAAAACAAGCTTTCATAGATCACTTTGAACCCCTTGCTAATCCTGACTATGAAAGTTTTCTGCTGCGCCAGGTATGTCAGCTACCTGGGGAATTTGTGGATACTTTCTATGCTCACCTAAATACTTGACCACTACCTGCACCTTGCCTGATGCCAATCACAAAACGTGTGCCCAATTTATTCAGGGCTGTTCCTCCCTTAAGCTTTGAGAGAATTTCCTCCAAGTTCCAGGGATGCCCATAGTCGACATGCTGACAATGGGTCACTCCAGAGAACTCTCTAAAGTGTTTGCTAAACATATGGAAGTGGCTCTGCAACGTCAAGTGAAGATGGAACCGGTTAATTTGGTCAATACGGAGAAGGAGTAGCCTTGATTCCCAAGATGTGTTTGGATGCGGTGGGTCATATCGACACCAGGGACCATGCACTGCTGGTGTTCAGCGTGCCATAAACCGAACCATTTTGACAAGGTATGCCATTCATCCACACCGAGGAAGGTGCTGTAGCCCAAAGCAATCAATGCCATGCAGTCCACTACTATGCCAGAGGATAAAAAGGACAGGGATGATGATGATGACCCAAAAAGAGCTGTGCATGTCATCCGTGCACTTCAACCTAGTGGATCCTCACTGAGGTGCATTCCCAAGTGCAACATTTGCCTGGCGGGCCCTTAATTTCCGGCGTAAATCGGCACATGGGCTTCAATCAATATTATGGTGCAGGATGTCTTGAAGACAATCTCCTTTCCACTGATGTTATGACTCACCTCCACCCAAAGTATTCACCTATGGATCGTCCACGCCACTCTCACTAGTTGGCGTTTTCACTGCCCAAATCGCACATGGATCTCACTCGACTCGTGCCAAGGTGTACCTAGTAAAAGGAAGCTCTGAATGCTTCTAAGCTGCTGTATGGCAGAGTGTCTTCAACTTGTCACTTTTGCTTTAAGTATCCACTTAGGAAGTCTGGATGACCTGGTAGCTGAATTTGCATCTCTCTTCAAAGCCATGGGATGTCTCAAGGACCATTTGATACATCTACACATCAATGAATCCATTCAGCCTGTCGCACTAAAGCATCGCCAGGTGCCATTCCACCTAAATCTCAAAGTTGAAGCTGATTTGTGGAAGTTGGAACAAGCAGACATCATTGAAAAGGTGAAGTGACCTGACGCCTTGGGCATCCCCAATTGGGGTGGCATGAAAGCCTAAACAGCTGGGGGAACTCAGAGTTCGTATTGTTATGCACCTGCCCAATCTGGCCATCCAACAGGAAAGACATCTTATGCGAAAGTTTTTCAAGACACAATCAGGGGAGTTCTGGCTGGTCTCTCAGTTGTCATAGATATCAGTGATAACATTCTGGTCCATGCTCCGACACTGGTGGAACATCTCAACAGTCTATGAGCCACCTTTCAAAGGCTAAAGGACAATGGTATTATGCTCCACCAAAAGAAATGAGCTTTTCTTCAAAAGGAGATCCTGTTCTTTGGATACCGTTTCTTGGAGGCAGGGGTCATGTCAGATCCAGCAAAATTCCATGACATTCCATTACTAGTGCCCACCACTGTAATCGATGTGAGCAGTGTTTTAGGGATGGTTAGGTACTGTGGGCAGTTCATCCAGAACCTGGCCCCATACACTGCTCTGCTTCGAGTATTGACAAAAGCCAATACTCCGTGGAACTGGGGTCCTTCCCAAGAAGAAGCTTTGCAGGCCACCACACAAGCTCTGTCTGCAAACACTATGTTGGTGTATTATGACCACAGTCAGGAATCAGAGTTTTCTCTGGATGTGGGCCCTTATTGGTTTGGGGACCGTATTGTCACAGAGACAATTCAATAGCGAAAGGGCCCCTGTGGCATATGCCAGTTGTGACCTGATTGAAACTGAGCAATGCTTTTCCCATATTGAAAAAAGGCAATTGTGGTACATTCGGCCTGCCGCCATTCTCACATGTATGTGTATGGCCAACCATTTATGGTTCATACGGACCACAAACCACTAGTCCCTCTCTTCACTGGGTCATCATCTACACTGCCCCCAAGAATTGAAAAATGGATTCTTCAGCTTTAGGCATTCCATTTCTCTGTAGTATATTGGCCCAGATCACAACATCCTGCTGATTACTTATCCAGTAATGCCAGGCCCACCACTGTAAAAGAAGAGTCAGATGTCGAAGAGGTGGGGGAATACACTTGACAGTTGGTGGAATGATTCAGGCCATTTCCCAACTCCCATATAGATATTGTTAAAGGCACTTCAGATGAAGAATGCCTTCAAATGGCCGTCTCCTCAGCAAAATCTGGGCATTGACACATTCTCCTTTCGAAAGGCCTCCCACGGTACAGGGAAAGTAAGACTGACCCCGACATCTCTTCACAATATTCACATGGAGTTAGCCGTTTCTCCAGAAGTTTGATTAATGTGAGGTCCTTGATTGGTAATCCAAAAATCGTGCAACAACAGGTGGTTGACCTCGCTCATACAGCTCATCAGGGGATCGTCAGGACAAAATCCAGACTGCGGTGCAAAGAATGGTTCACCGATATGGATGATCTAGTGGAACGCACCACTCAGCAGTGCCCGCTGTTTCAAGCCGCTGGCCTAGCACCCATCATCAATGAGACCATACCAACTATCCAGTGGCACAGAGCCAGTGTTAATTTCAGAAGTCTACCTGATGCCAGACATAATCTGGTCATGATAGATGAATTTTCTAAATATCCTGAATTCGAGATCATCGGGTCAACTACAGCCAAGCACATGATTTCCCGTCTGGATAAGGTGATGGCCATGTATGGACTACTGCGTGTGCTCCGGACAGTCAATGTATCCCCGTTGTCCAGTCGGGATATCGAAGAGTATTTACAATCCTGTGGCATCCATCATAGGGAAATCACGCCATGCTGGTCTCCAGCCAATAGAGAGGCTGAAAGATGTATGCAGACTATAAATACAATCCTCAGAATTGCTTTGGCAAATGGACATGACATAGACTCTGCTCTCTGTGCTTTTCTGAGAGAATATCAGCTCACCCCCCAATGACCAAGGTGAGCCCGAGTGCTCTATGAATGAATTGGGCTATGAATTATACACTTCCACATGTGGATGAACCCTCAGCCTTAAAGAACAAGATGATTGAAGCACAGCATCAAATCCGGGCCCAGAATGAACACATATTTCGATCAAGATGTGCCAAGAAGTGGGCCATTTGCATTGAAGGTGTGGTGCTAGTCAAAAATCTACATCCCAGGAGCAAATTCTTACTGCCTTTTGAGGTCGACGCCTAGAGTGTTCCACTACTTAACCCCTTCCACACTCATGACGAGCTGGGCTCGTCATGCAGTAGCCTCCCAGCACGCTCATGACGAGCCCAGCTCGTCATGAATAATGGGTTTTTGCATATTCCAGCACAGGGCTGGAACTCATCGAGCATCGATGTGGTTGAAGGGTAACCACGAAAACTGCCCACAGTTAAAATGAGACTGTCACAAGAAATGTGTACTTTTTCAAGCTCTACCCTCAAGTAGTTGCTCCCTCCATCAATCGGAGTATGTTAGCACCTGTAGAGGATAACTCTGTGACTGAATGTCCAAACAACCCAGTCTCATCTCTCATGCCAAAATCCTCTGCAGAGGATAATGAGCACCCAGTGTCGATAACCCCGTTCAGATCCTGTGAGAGCGCTCAGAAGGACAGCTCCAATGTGCACTCTGCTCCAGAGGCCCATGAGCCACAAGAGAGGCCTGGAAACAAGGGTGAAACTCCCAGGCAGCAAGGGGCTGAGAGATACCTCCGGCTACATCCAGTGAGGTTTTCCCATCTGAGGGACTTTGTGGTAAACTGATCTTAATATGCAGACTTTCTTTTCCAGCTAATGTTGTGTAGTTTCACAAGATCTCTCTCACTCTCTCTCTCTTTCTCTTTCTCTTTCTCTCTCTCTGTTTCATTGTTCTCTCATCTCAACAAGTTTTTTGATGATAACATTGTCATGTGTCACTCTCACAGTGCACTGTACCAGTGCTATTGTAGTGTTTTATGTTTGGTACATTTTGTTGTCTGGGTAAACAAGGAATGTGTTAAAAGATGAGTCTGCAGGCTTATACTGCTTTTCTTCTTTTATTGATTCATCAACATCATAAATGCAACTTAAAGGAGAATGAATACATATAAGATCACAAAAGGATGTTATGTATGAGATGTGGATCACTACTCGCTGGAGAAACTATGAGGGTGGTCCTTTACACAGACACCGTGGGTCTCATTTATGAGGCCGTGCGTCACTTTTACGCCGCTGGTGCATCACTTTTTGTGACGCACCAGTGGCGTAAAAAATGCACCTTGTTGCGCCATATTTACAAAGTGACGCATCTAGGTAGATGCGCCACTTTGTAAACCCCTGCGCCATATTATACCTGCGCCAGGTATAATGTATGTAAGGGGGGCGTAATGACGCAAGAAAGTGTCGTAGAAGTGACGCAGTGAAATCTATGTGATTTCACTGCGCCACTTCTAGAACACAAATGCGTCAATTTCTTACACCTGCCTCACAGCAGGTGTAAAACTGACGCAGGCCCTTTCACATGGGGCTTGCCCCATGTGAAAGGATACATTGCTGGAGTTGCGTCACTTTTGTGACACACTCTAGCAATGCGTCACTTTTGCGCCATACAGATACGTCAGAAATACTGACGTATCTGTAACTCCTTGCGCAATGATGCGTCATACTGTAAATATGAGGCATCATTGGTGTTGCAAGGAGGGCGCAGTGAAAAGTGACGCATCGCTGTTTTCACGCAGCAATGCGTCACTTTTGATAAATGAGGCCCCTTGAGTGTAGTAAAAGTTGCAACAGCCATGAAGTAGTGTGACAAAGTAATAAAAGGGCCAGGAAGAGACATCGAAGTCTTCAGCTAGCCAGTGAGCAACTACATGGTGTATACATAATTATTTATTGCGAGCCCGCATTCGCAACAACTAGTACCGCATAAAGGCCCACATGCATCAAGCATTTTTGTAGTCGCAAACGGTGCAATTCCTTAAAATCGGCCGTTTGCGAATGCAAAAGTGCTTTTTGGGATGCATGAAGCAATTTTAGAATTCGTAATATTTTTGCGAGTTCTAAAATTGCGGGTGCTTTTAAGAAGTCGCAGATGTGCGACTTCTTAAAAGCAATGCATCATTACTTTGACAAGTGGAAATTCGCAATTAGGGTGCCAAATTTACCGAGTGGTTGAACCACTCGGTAAATTTGGAAAAAGTGTTTAAAATGGTGAAAAAGTATTTTTTTCAACATTCATGTTTAACACACACATGTCTTTAGGACATATGTGTGTGAAACATGATGCGAAAAATACATTTCAGGGGTGCATGGGGGGGTCCTTTGGACCCCCCCATGCACCCATGAAATTTTCTAAGTGCCACTCGCAATTTGCATTGACTCCTATGGGCCTTTTGGCCCATAGGAATCAATGGGAATTGCGAAAATGTACTTAAGAAATCGGTATTCATTTGGGATTCGGTAAAAATTGCGATTTTTACCGAATCCCAAATGAATACCGAAAATAATACTGCATAGCATTTTGCACTTCTTAATTTTCGATTCCTTATTTTTCGCAAATTATGAAGTGCAAAATGTAACAATGATGCATGTCGGCCAAAAAGACCTCATTTTGTGCGAAAGATTTGGTCACATTTCTATAGCTATTGTACATGGATAGTATTTGTTAATGCACGGATCGCAAGTACATGATTGCATAATTTTGAAATAAACTCTTCAGCAGAATACAACTGGGCACAATTGCATTTGTCTCACTGTCCCAATCGTCCTCTTCAAATGTCTGTGTTTAATTGTCTGTCTCTGCGACTCTACAGGTCGGCGCCCAGGAAGTAGGTCCAGCTCGCTCATGCTAAAGGCCGCTCTGGACTCCGGTCCAATGTCACGCACTAGTTCTACTGCCGACCACATGCCCTGACAGCCAATACATACAATCACACAGTGGTACCGCCTTGGATTGACTGCCGGAATTCAGTACTGAGAAAAGTAATATCCTCCTCCTGTCTCTATATGTCCTCGGCTTATGTGAAATTATGAAGCCAAAATGAGCATGTGCCCATTTGAAAGCCGGTATTAATATCCCTAAAAATTAAAAAACACAGAAATGAAAGATAAGTGCATGAAATTTACAATTGGAAAGGGCTGCTCACAAAATCGAATTTCCGATATATAAATGCAACAGAGCATACAAGTAATGCAGAAGATGCATCACAGTTTACAGACAACCACTTCAGTTCATAAGAGCGATGTATACCAGAGAACGAGGATGCAAAGCAATTTCCAACCAAGGATTCAGAACCATACTCATGACATATATCCGTCATTGCAAAATACACACATTAATATGAACATCATTAACACCAGCATAATACGCCTATACGCCCACATAAGCACTTTAAAGTTTTAGATTGAAGGCAAGGTGCAAATTGAAAGTTGATAAGACAATAAAAATAGCATAACATTATCAGCCCACGCAACATATTGATGCGCCTGACTCTTCGGATCGGGCTAACAGGCGAGTGAATGGAGAGTGAGAGAAACTCTGTCTGAACTCCCACAAAAACGAGCTCAGCAGTTCTCAAGGAGCAGTAGGCAAAATCCAATCTGGATATATTTAGGTATCACTGACAAGGTGGTGACTTTGTAGATTGTGTCTGCTCTGAAAAACGGACACTGTGAAGGAATAAAAAATATATAAAGGTCATACCACTATAGATATACAATATAAACCGCGTTTTCACTAAATGGTACTGAAAGAGCATCAGTAAAGGGTGAATAAACGGAGTCAACTATTTTAAATGAGGGCCAAGGGGGCCTCAATTATGACAAACAAAAATATGATCAATGTTTGTTGTTAAAGGATGTTTATAAAGAGTTCCTAAAATATAATACGTGTCTTCAGTGGAACGGGACTCCATAAGTGTGCATGCTAGCTCCAAATAGACTGGGTTAGACTCTCTGCAGTTCGACATTTGCCTTGTAAGAAAGTACCCTACTGACTTAGCAGTTTTGGAGTTGCCAACAACTTTGATTTAATTCTCTTTTTCGGGGTTTCCCGAGGCAACAGCTCTCCGTAGGCGTGGATCACAGAAAATGGCTGACAGGGGATCTGCATTCTTGGATTAAACTTGAAAATGCTCTGGAAAGTTGCAGCCACGGCTAGATCTCAAGAAGAGTTCATCAAAAGTGCCTTATTGGCGGCAGAATGACAATTTTCTAGAATGGTATTACATTTCTTAATTTGGATCTCGAGCCAGAACACTTGCAATAGATTGAATATGCTCCACGTCGTCTCAGTCACACATAGAGTTTCTGCTAGTAAATAAAAAGCGCTGCATGACACTGGTTTAGCACCGACACATACTGTGCTGTCACTATCTAATTCAATGTTCTGTGTGCAGCATTTGGAACCAAGAGCCTTCTCCTACATCGCAGACAAAGCCTGGAACGAGGTCAGCATCAGACGCTCCCCTACTCTGCACACCTTCAGGGAGAGCCTCAAGACCTGGCTCTTCGGCTGATCTGGAGCTGCACCCCCCCTGCACCTTGAGACCCTTATGGGTAAGTAGCAAGCTTCAAACCTCCTGATTGCTTGATTGGTTGGTTCAAGCCTTAAAGGGTCATCTCAGTATTTTATAGTGGAACTCCATCAGTGGTAAGGTGTAATTTTGTAGCTCCTAAGGCTGAAAATGTGAACTTGGCAGTGGGAAGTTCAAAAGCTGGTGGAAAACTGCATCTCTCACAGGACCACTGCCTGACTCCTAATTGGCAGTAAAAAGTGAGGGACAGAGGTCGGGTGTAGTGTCGTTCCTATATTCCCAATAGGCTCTGCGCATTGGAATAATATATCCTATAGATTTGACGTAGGACTTAAGTCTACTAGGTCTCTATCGAATATATTAGACTTAATTGTGAGTGCCAGCTAGCTCAGAGGTCACTAGAAATTTTCTTGAATGAACAAGAAGGGATTAGTTTCTGACAACGCATAAACATGACAACTTTGTTTCCCCAAGATAAAATGTATCTTCAGAGTCGTGGAAACAATAGATATTTTACTCAGTCATTCGTGCATGCTTAGTTTCACCAGAGGTGCAGAGAAATAGAGAGACGGGCGTTTTCAATAAAAGTATTTATTGAACAGTCTTCTTTCTCATGCAGAAGAAATGAAGCGCTACAATCGTAATACTGGCTGTAAAGTATAATGCGTACAGCAAGAAGAGTATTATAAAATAATACTGTAAAAGTATGGTATGGTTTCTAAGCCATAAAATACATACATATATAAATAAAGACTAAAAGTACTCAACTGGTGCCTCTAAAATACGCCTACCCCAATGTACCTAACCTAAGTCTAGTACGAGGGAAGAAGTAAGTGTGGTGTAGCATAAGTTTAGTATTCTTTTTTGCCAAGAATCTATCCAAGATTTCTTTTAGGGTCTAATCAGCTCCGTACCCTGGTTTAGAATAAAGGAGGTCTGGTATCTCTCTGTCTCAGGACTCAATTTCCCAACACCCCGCAAGGGGAGCTTGGAAACACTGGAGCTGGATTTTTCTGCAAGAGAAAAGACAGCGTCTCTCTCAGTGCGTCTGCTGGATGGTCGGCTTCCTTCGGCACTTGCTGTAGCGAGATGCGTCGTGCAAGTAGATAGTCGAACTGCTCCAAACCACCGTGTGTTTGCTAGGGCAAGTGTGAGCATATTTATACCTTGAAGGTGCCAAGTTTGACGTAAAGGTGGACATAATAACGTCATCAAAGAGTCTCAGTTCTTTGAAAACTCCATGAGTTCTTGGACAAATCAATATTCAAACAAGGGGAAGTCCCTAACTGCTGAAGCCGAGTTTTCCAAGAAATTGTTGTGGATTTTCAGAACTAGTGGAAGTAGCCATGCCGTATTTGGACTGCATGAGCTATGTCTAAATATGGTTATGATTTCTATGCCTATATACGGATATGGTGATTTATACCTATATAAGGGCATGAATCGGGAAAATTACACTAGGGTCCTAAAATGCTGTACAGTCTCCTAGGGATTGAGTTTTTGTGACCATAGGTCTGAATTTACCTTCGCACCAGCGACCTTTAACAATCGCGCACGCAGCACTATAAGCTTGTTTACCCCCAATTGCGGGCTGTGCTGATCCGTCTGCATAAAATATACATCCGTAATGTTCTAGAGGCAGAATCTCAGTGGGCAGAGGACATTCTTGTTCGTATTGGAGAAATTCTTGCGTTTTCAAGTAGGGGTCAAAGACGTATTCAGCGTCTGTTGCAGCAAGAGAATTAACCCATTGCATCCATCTTGGATGTAAAGCTTTTGCATTTGGAATGTTCGCTTTTGTCACTGCCTCTAAGGCAGGTACAGGAGTAACAACCTTTATGCGTTTTCCCTCCGCGAGAGCTCTCTCTTTTGCTACTGCAGTATGAACTGCTGTCAGAATTTTTTCTTTTGAAGTGAATTTCATTTCAGCTTGTGTGTACAAGTGTGATTTGTAAGCTATTGGTACCTTTTCACCTTCATTAAAGGTTAGGTATGTGAATTCGAATCTCCCTGGGATGATTCGGATTACAAGGTTGTGTTCGTTTACGCGTGTCTGTGAATGGGTTGTTGCTAACATGTTTGTTTGCACTGAACGCAAAATTTCTGTGTGTTTTTGAGTCGAATTAGTAGATTTGAAATCATGTTTGATTAGTTCATAGAGAGGTTTAACCCTTTCTGCATAGTTTACAATGTAAGTTCTTCCGAAATTCAGGAAGCCTAGAAATTGACTGTAAGTTTTTCAGCGTTTTTGGAGGTTGGAGCAGCACACATTTCTCTAAAAAGTTTGCTGCCAGGCTTTTGCCTTCACTTGAAAGTTCGTATCCTAAGAAAATGATATTGAGATGGGCAATCCTTGATTTTTTAAAATTGAATTTGTACCCTTCACAGGCGAAGCCAAGTATTATGGTGTTCACCCTGTTCAAGTGCCTGTCAAAATCATCGTCTGTAAGATAGATGTCATCGACATGCGATAATGCCTCATCATCATTCATTTGTAGTAACCCTGTTACTCTGGCTGAAAATAACCCTGGACTATTCTTGAATCCCTGGGGGAGACGACAGAAGTTACGCTGTGTCCCCATAATTGAGTAAGCGGTCAAATACCTGCTTTCTGGTACGATATTTTGACAGAAGAAACCGTTTGAAATATCTAATGTGGGTTTATATTTTTTTGCGCACAATGTTATTCATCAGTGCTGCACTGTGTGCATTTTGTACTGCAAAGGTTTAGCAACAAGAGTTTAAATGTCTGTAGTCCAAAACTACACAATATGTATTGTCTGGTTTGGAGACAGGAAACAAAGGATTGTTCATTGACAATGTGCATGTTTCTATCACCCCTTGGTATTCAAGCTGATCTAAGATCTCCCTAACCTGTTCTTTTAGCTTCTTGCTTAACTGGGTACTGCCTCTGAGCAGTAGGTTGATTTTTTTTTAACTGGATCTTATGGTGAGGAGAGTCCTCACTCCATCCCACATGATTTTTATATAATGCTAGAGCTGGGCTACAGCCCATTTTCTAGCATAGGTGTATTTTTTATGAATAGGAATATGGTTGGGAATGGCTGGCATAATGCTATATTCGCCATGTGGGCACTCCTTGTCAAATTAAGGTGGCCAGTCTTTTTCAGCCAGAAGGATGTCATAACCCTTTTATAGCTTTTCCCAAAAGAGTGCTTTTATTTTTCTAGTTATGTCCCCCTCTATCCAGAGTGTTACTTCATATAACTTATCGGGTACGCTAACCCTGGTATCAGCAGTTTCAACTTGAATGTATTCATTCAGGTCCACTGTCTCCAGATGATCCTTCAGGATCTTGCGAGCTATGGTAACTTCTGCTGCGCTGTCCAGCATTGTCTGGGCCCACTCCCTGTTCTTGAGTTGTGTCCTCAAGATCCTGGGCATATCTGATTTTAGGACTTGCTACATTCTTTTTGGTGAAGTGAGTTTCCTTATTTTTTGTAACGTGTTGATCCTCTTTGGACTTCACGCATTCTTCCTTGTGTTCTGATTGTCCTCTTCTTTCGGATTTCTGTGAGGAAGTCTGAAAGGTACGAGAGGAACGTGTATCAGTATCTTGATATCTATCAGGTTTTCTCAAATTATCCCTATTTTTGAGGTAATATCTCTTTTTGGAGTGCTCCTTTTGAGGAGACCTACCTCTGGATTGAGAACGCTTCTTTTTAGGAAGTGTCTGTCTAGTATTTTCCCTCTTCTTTTTAGGAGTAGCGAGATTGTTTTTAATAAAAACATTTTCTGGATTTTCTGTCAGTTCGGGTTTTACTGGTTTCCCTCCCAAACTATCTCTACCTAGTTCTTCATAGGATTTTTCAATTATTCTGGCAAGTTCATACGGTTGCTCAGTTACATCAAGTTATTTTAGTTTTTGGCGGATTGCCACGGATGCTGCTTCACCTTTAATATTAGCTAATATTATAGCTGAGACCTGTTTAAAATCCTTATAATAATGATATGTCCATTTGTAAAGCGCCATGGTTACACTAATGCCAGTGTGTCCCCGCGCTGCAGTAGAGTTAGCCAGAAATCAAATCCCAAGCCATATCCGACCTAACCTTGAGGAAAGAGAAATGTTTTTAATTTTTTTCTAAAGCATCTCTCCAGGGTCTCCATCAGGAGCTCCATCGGGAGGGCATTCCATTGTTTAGCCGCCAGTAGACGAAAGGACCGGCCACCCATCCTGGCTTTTTTAATAGCAGGAACACATACCAAACCTACCCCACCTGACCTCAGCTGACGTGAAGGAATATGCGGGGACACAAGTTCAGCTAGGTACAAAGGGGCCTTTCCCTGCAGAATCCTGTGGCAGACGCAGAGTGCTTTAAAGGCGACTCTTTCTTTAATCGGGAGCCAGTGAAGCGCCGCCCGAGCTGCCCTGGCAGATGACCTTCTTGGGTGCCTCAAAATGAGGCGGGCGGCTGCATTCTGCACTCCCTGTAGTCGCAGCAAGCATTTGGCTGGAACGCCTAGATACAGAATATTACCATAATCTAGGCAAGATGTAACCAGTGCGTGGACCAGCGTCTTCCTAGCCACCATGGGTAGTAGGTCCAAGGTTTTTCGCAGGACCTTCAAAATCCCGAAGCAAGTACCTGCCACCCGCCTAGTTTGGTAGTCGAAAGAAAGGCTAGGATCCAGCCAAACTCCGAGGTTTTTTGCCTGTGCACATGGCGTATGTGTCACCCCCAGGTCCTGGGGCCACCATGCCGACGACCAAGCAGTTGGGGCCCGCCCCACCACCAGCACCTCCGTCTTGTCGCCATTCAGCCTCAGGCAGTTATCAGCCATCCATGCAGCCAATTCTTGCATGCATGCCCTGAAGTTGGAGGCAGCCGACTCCGGTGCCTGGGTTAGGGAGACCACCAACTGAGTGTCATCGGCATAGGATACGACCCTGATCCCAAACCTCTCAGCAATCTTCGCCACGGGAGCAACATAGATATTAAACAGGGTAGGGCTCAGGGTCGATCCCTGCGGCACTCCCTGGTTCAACCTGATGACCCAGGAGTAGTGTTCGCCATGTCTTACCTGGAAGCGCCGCCCGACAAGAAAGATTTTAACCAGTCCAAGGCACTACCAGACACCCCGCCTTTCTTCAGACATTGCACCAAAGTGTGGTGGGCTACAGTGTCAAAGGCGGCACTTAAATCCAACAGGATTAAGGCCGCCGTTTGACCAGCATCCACAAATTGTCTGATGGATTCAGTGGCAAAAAGCAGAGCCGATTCAGTCGAGTATCTGGCTCGAAAGCCGTACTGGGTCGGGTGAAGAAGATCAAGTTCCTCAATGTAGGCCGTTAGCTGTACATTCACCACTTTTTCAGCCACCTTTGCGAAGTATGGCAAAAGGGAGATAGGGCGTAGGTTGTCTAGACGCTCTAACCCAAAGTGCGGTTTCTTCGGGAGTGCAAGACCACGGCTTCCTTCCAGCATCCCGGGACGCAGCTTGTATCAAAGGAAGTCGCCACCAGGTGCCTTATAAAAGGCTCCAGGCATTCCAAACTCCCTTTCAACCTTTTCGGAGGAGCCGGGTCCCTAGGGGATCCAGACTCAATACTGCTACAGATTTTAATCAGTTGTTCCGGGGTGGGGGGGTATTGAGAATTCCTTTAGCCCTCCTCCTTCCACCACAGGTTCTGCATCTTCCAGCCCCATTTCACCGGCCCTTGCCGCTTTCGGGAAGGTGGAATACATTTTTTCAACCTTCTCAGAAAAAAAATCGGCTATCTGATTACAGAGCCCCTCTGAACCCACAACCGGTGCTGCTAAGCTAGTGATGGAGGTTAGCTCCTTGTAGACCTTGAAGAGCTACCGGGTTGAGCTCCAGGCTGAATCAATTCTCTCTAAAAATGATCCGCCTTGGCCCTTCTAATTAGTATGTGATAATTCCTTAGCTCCTTTTTATAAAGCTCTTTCCCCTGCTCTGAGTAGTCTACCGTCCAGATCCTTTCAAGCCGTTTACATCCAGCTTTAGCTGCTCTCAGAGATTCTGAATACCACGGGCCGATTTCTGGGTTCTGAACTGTTTTTTCTTAGCCCATGGGGCCGTGCAGTCCAGAGCCTCTGTGATGCGTCTATCTAAGTTTTTACAGGCTGATTCCGCATCGCTTCCCCCTGGCGGGCCATCCTGCCCCAGGGCCTTGTTAAAAAGTCCCTGCGAAAAAAAAACCACCTCCTACAGACCGCTATCTTGCTGCTAGGTACCGATCTCTTAGTCATCAGATGTCTGATCGCAAATGGCACCAAGTAGTGATCCGTCCAGATAACAGGGAGGGGGGTGTGGGCCACAATAGCCTCCCAGTTCGTAAACAGAGGGTTCAGAAGATGTCCCTTTATGTGAGTGGGGGCAGTGGATCTGAGTTCCAATTGAAAAGTGGCCATTTCCTGGCAGAATTCACTAGCTATGGAGCAGGTCCTATCATCCAAGTGCAGGTTCAGGTCCCCAAGCACTATGAATTTCTCATAGCGCAAGGCAGGTTGCGCTAGGTAATCAATTATGCTGGACATAAAACCTTTTGCATGACCCGGTGGTCTATAAATTAGGACCCCCTTCATAATGTAGTTTTGGCCCACCTCAAGTGTAAAGGACCCTGCCTCACACTCCATCAGGCTGATATCCTCCAGCGTGCAGTGGACGTTGTGTTTATGAATAATTGCAATACCACCCCCCCGCCACCTCTCCTATCCAAATGGCTGATCGCATATCCCTTGGGAGCTGCTTCTAAAATATCCGGGGCCGACTCCTCATCCAGCCAGGTCTCCGTGAGAAACAAAATATCAATCTGGTCGTCAACCAGTAGGTCATAGACCTCCAGTCTGTGTTTCCCCAGTGACCGGCAGTTAACTAAGCAGCACTTGAGTTTACTGGTTGTCCCCTCATCCTCCCAGCTACCACCGAGGGTAAATGAACAGAACCTACAGCTTCTCCTTTTAATATCGCACACCATATTATGCTTACAACAGTCCATACTCTGGGTGCGCATCCCATGCAGTTCTTGGGAGCCATACTGAAATTCAAGTCTGTCCCGAGCAGGGGTATGGGCCCCTAGCCCCGTCCGGCCGCGGACGGGCTTTCCTTTGGGGCGCCTGCTAGCAACTAGACCGCTAACCGCCCCCCGGAAGTGCCTGGATCTCCCTACCCCGCCCTCCGCGCAACGGTACTGGTTACCGCGTCGGACCGGGGCGGGTAGGCGTCACAGTCGAGCCCAGGACACAGCAAGGTAGGAAAATGCCCCCAAACAATTCAAAAATGATTTTTTTAAAAGAACTCGGTGCAAGAACTAGTAACGTCATACCGAGTTTAAAGCAGGGTCTGCCCCATATTCATTTTGAATCTGTTTCAGGACGTCTGGTATCACCGCCATAGACGGAACACCATGTGTTTTTGTGTAGATTGCAGCAAAGACTGTACCCCAAGTGTCACAGTCCTCCAGGTGTGGTGTGATACCCATTGGTAAACAGATTGTTAGAATCCTGTGTTTCTCATGAGGTGTACTATCGGGAAATACTGCCTCGATCTAAGTCATTTTTTGAGCTAACCAGAATGGAATTTGTTATTTTTTTGTGGGTAATTTACCAATGACCGATTGTACAGTCCGTGGTGAAATTTTGTTTGTGTTTCCCTGACGATGGGTGTGCTGTGGAATTCTTTAGTTGAACTGTTAGAGTCTGCGTGACATATTGAACCAATTGTCTATGTATTTTAATTAATTGTTTTAGCTGAGCTAACAGTTCTGGACCTGTCATTTGTTCAATGGCAGGATGTGGTGTATAGCTGGCTAGTACCGGCCATGTTGCTCCTGGTCTACCTAGTGGACCGAGCCTGGTAATGTGATTTTGATGTTGTAGGGCACCTTTAAACCAGAGCTGATGCTCTAGGTAAGTTAGTGGAATTTCAATGTCCTCAAAAGGAATGTATTCCGCTGGAGGTTCCTCTATCTTGTAGAAGTGGAACACATGTGTTCTTGGATTTGCTTCAGGGAAGATAATCCATTAATAGAATGCCTCTGTCTGCCGATATTCGTGTGCCTCTGTGACAAATATAACCCTGCCACCTCTCAGTGATAGGCCATTTTCTATAAGCTTTATAGCTATTGTTTTCCGTACATTTTCCTGTATGATTATAGCATCCGCGTCGGTTCCTTGGAAACCCGCAAGGTTTAAACCCGGTCGGTTTGCATTTACTGCATCTCCACCGTTTTCGGTGTGGCTATTCGACATTTTGTTGAAAGTTTTGCAGAGCAAGTTTCAAGGAAACAAAGATAAGGTGCACAATATGTTGGAACACTGTAACCTTCAACGTTGAACAAAACCAAAAACTAAGACATAGGATTTTCCTCCTAATCAGTTATAGCGGATATTTTTATCCTTTAACCCACTCCAGACGTCTATTGGAGTATTTTACGGGAAAAAAAGTCTCTGTGAAAAGCACGACTGAGTTACTCCAGTATCTAGCGTTAAATTAGTGCCTTACCAAACGTTGGGCACCATGTAGTGTAGTTCCTATATTCCCAATAGGCTCTGCGCATTGGAATAATATATCCTATAGATTTGACATAGGACTTATGTCTACTAGGTCTCTATTGAATATATTAAACTTAATTGTGAGTGCCAGCTAGCTTAGAGGTCACTAGAAACCTTCTTGAATGAACAAGAAGGGATTAGTTTCTGACAACCGCATAAACATGACAACTTTGAGTCGTGGAAGCAATAGATAGACATTTTACTCAGTCATTCGTGCATGCTTCGTTTCACCAGAGGTGCAGAGAAAAAGAGAGACGGCGTGTTCAATAAAAGTATTTATTGAACAGTCTTCTTTCTCATGCAGAAGAAATGAAGTGCTACAATCGTAATACTGGCTGTTAAGTATAATGCGTACAGCAAGAAGAGTATTATAAAATAATACTGTAAAAGCATGGTATGGTTTCTAAGCCATAAAATACATACATAAATAAATAAAGACCAAATGTACTCAATTGGTGCTTCTAAAATACGCCTACCCCAATGTACCTAACCTAAGTCTAGTGTGAGGGAAGAAGTAAGTGTGGTGTAGCATAAGTTTAGTATTCTTTTTTGCCAAGAATCTATCCAAGATTTCTCTTAGGGTTTAATCAGCTCCATACCTTGGTTTAGAAGGAAGGAGGTCTGGTATCTCTCTGTCTCAGGACTCGATTTCCCAACACCCCGCAAGGGGAGCTTGAAAACACTGGAGCTGGATTTCTTGGCAAGAGAAAAGACAGCGTCTCTCTCAGTGCGTCTGCTGGAGGGTCGGCTTCCTTTGGCACTTGCTGCAGTGAGATGCGTCGGGCAAGTAGATAGTCGAACTGCTCCAAACCACTGTGTGTTAGCTAGGGCAAGTGTGGGCATATTTATACCTTGAAGGTGCTGAGTTTGACGTAAAGGTGGACATAATAACCTCATCAAAGAGTCTCAGTTCTTTCAAAACTCCATGAGTTCTTGGACAAGTCAATATTCAAGCAAGGGGAAGTCCCTAACTACTGAAGCCGAGTGTTCCAAGAAATCGTTGTGGATTTTCGGAACTAGTGGAAGTAGCCATGCGGTATTTGGACTGCAAGAGCTATGTCTAAATATGGTTATGATTTCTATGCCTATATAAGGATATGGTGATTTATACCTATATAAGGGCATGAATCGGGAAAATTACACTAGGGTCCTAAAATGCTATACAACAGGGGGACACCATTATTTACATGGTGGCACCCCATCATTCTTTAATTGACAGTAACCTGCCAAACACCACATAATGTATGTCATAGAAAGTGATATTTCCCCTCCTACTTTTAAATGGCTTGGGAAGGAGGAAGAATGACACTGGGATTATGAGGGTGGGGGTAGGGTGTAACCACCGGCTCAAAGTTGATGGTAGAGCCCTGTATTCCCCTACCAGGGCTGACAGCAATCACTGGAGATTCCTTGAGCCATGTGGCTGGCCGACTGCTATGGGAACCTTTTCACCCCAAAGCACTATACTAATCCATAATATTACCTTTCTTGGGTGTGCACAGAAGAGAATTATAAGGATTACCGTGGTGCAAAAGAATCCATGGTCCTAGAGATCTTTGTTGACAGTGGTTTCCACCAGATGGACTTGCAGGCCTGACAAAGGGACAAGGGCATCCGTTCAGGCATAAATAAGGGTTTACCCCTCTCCCCCACTCAGTAGCGAAAGTGCAACATGGATAGGTCACAATAGATTTATCTTCATGTAGCCTGATTCCTATTTGGTACTCTCTCTCTCTCTATTCAAGCAAGGCTGTCAACTATGTTTAGGTAGTTTTAATCTTGATGGTATTCACGTATATATATTTATGTAAATTAATTCTGCATAAAAATGTCCTTGTAGGAAAAAGAAAAAATATGGAGTTCAGCTAGATTTATGTGCTGTTTTACTGAAGGCAATTTCTCACCTAAAGATCCTGTTACATACAGACTTTAATACCTGAGGGTGTTAAGTCACTATAATATAAAACATATACCTAAGAAACCTGCAATGAATGAATAGGTCAAAGTTAAAAACAGAGGGACTAATTTGTGAGAAGAGTCGTATCGCTGCATAAAAACATTGATGCAACACTTTTCATCGTTTCCTCCTTGTGACACCATGGATGCATCCTATTTACTGTACGGCGCTCAATGTCCATGGATTAACAGGTACGTCAGTAATCCTCATGTATCTGTAGGTGCCAAAGTGGTGAATTACTGGAGTGTGTCTGAAAACAGGCAACACTGCAGCAATGTGTCCTTTCACATGGGGTAAGCCTCATATGAAAGGGCCTGCATCAGTATTACGCCTTCTGTGAGGCAGGTGTAAGGATTTGACGCAGTGGAGTCGTATAAGTGTCACAGTGACATCCCAAAGATTTCACTGCAAACCTCCTACGAGCCTTTTCTGTGGGGAGACACAGGTATAATGTAGCACAGGGGTTTACAAAGTGGCTCATTGACTAAGATGTGTCACTTTGTTATTATTTCGCAGTGTGCCGCATATTTTACGCTGCTGGTGCGTCACAAAAAGTGATGCAATGGCGGCCCAAAGGGCTCATAAATATTTCCAGAGCTTTTAAATCAGCCTTTCGCCTTCCCGAAGTTACTAAAATGAGTAACACATACATGGGTAAAGCTACCTCCTATTTTAAACAAGCATTTGCAGTGCAATAGGTATCGCATTTTTGCAAGTTTAAACTATTGGCATTGTAAATGACAATGCCTTTTATTTTTGTTTTAAAAACAAAAACAAAAAAAAGGCATTGTACTTTGCAATGTCAATAGCTCAAACTTGTGTAAATGCGAGACCTATTGCATTGCAAATGCTTGTTGTAGCATGCCAGCCTACCAGGGTGGACTGATCCTATAAATGGCTGTGTGGCTGACAGTCTTATGACAGCATCGCACTCACCAGGGAGTAGTCCCAGTAGATGGGAAAGATTGATGGGTGGGACGGAGAAGCCTTAACCAAAAAGAAAGGTGCAAGATTCAGCTGGGAAGTTTTGTTTGAAAGGCGAACCTTAAGCCATCACTGCTGTTAACAGCCCCCCGAACCAAAGCAGACCATTCACAATTACTCACATTATAGCCAACGGCTCACTGCTTGTTCAGATTATGGCTAGAGCGGCCGACTTTAAAGCTGGGTACCAGGTTCGAGTCTGGCAGTAGGCTCCGGACAAGTCACCTAATCTCCCTGTGCCTCAAAAAAAGGAGTGTGTCTGTCTGTAAGAAAATCGGTGCTCCTGGAAAGCGCTTCAATTCTAGCGGGTTGAATTTGCGCTATACAAAACTGCCCCCAAAAAAACGTAATAAAAAAATGCTAGGAGTGATTTCACAACTCCCAGAAGGCAACATAGCTGGTGACTATTAACCATACAAACCTGTCAGCAAACTGGGACGTGTCAAAGCATGTATAGGACTCCTACCCCCAAAGCTGCTCTTATCAACTGTGAGACATCCATCTACCTTGTGTGTTTTTCTGGTTAAATTCTAGTATTTTTTTATGTAATATCTGCTGTTCGAATTCAAGAGTACTCAAAAAACTTGACTGTCCTAAAATACGGGATTGAGTGCTAGAACAAGGAAGCCAAGAAATTACCCGGATTAAACTAGCTTCCCGCGACCAACAAGGGAGAGACATTTCTGTATGCTGCCGGCTGCACACATCCTTATGTACAGGATGGTGTCTGGCCGCATGTGATGAGCAGTGTCTCAAGTTTAGTAAACTCCTGGGGGAGGGCCACATCCCGACCATGCTTTTTATATGCATTCTGGGAGTCGTAGTCCTATTATAAAATCAGCACTACAAGTACCAGAATGCAAAGAGGAAACTTTGCCTGGATGGGCATGGACTTGAAAAACTTGAGTCTCGTATATGTGGGGAAACTTCCCATCAGTAAAGTTAAGGCATAAGCAGAACTGGTACTTGCAGGGCCCATTTTCAACAGGCAGAGGACACTACAAATCCCAGCATGCGCAGCGCCGCTGCTTATACACCCATTATTAGCTGAAAGCTACAAGCATGGACAAGGGTATCTCCTAAAACGCGCATTGCGTAATAATGCTCTTTGCATTTTTTTCACGTTGGGAACCTATATTTCTTTTGCGATACTTCAACAGTAAAAGGCATCCTTTTTGCCGGTCTTGTGCTTGTCACATCCGATCCAGCTGCTAATTGTCAGCGGTCCCTCGGTATATTTCCCATCGAGTTGTGATCGCACTTATCACCTTACTTATCACAGTAGGTGTCAACTGTGAAAATTGACTCCCATTGTGTTCAATTGTTGCTCCTGCCTTGCTTTGCAGCCTTGCAGCAGACAGCCTTCATGATCAGGCATGAGGCTCCGACACGGCTGTCCCTTAATTCGGATCAGACTTGCGGCTCACATATCCCCGAACGTGCTTGCTCACTCCTGCCTGGCTTCCGGGCTCTTCTCTGACATATTGTCCAATCAATAGACGGACACACACCTCATTTGTCCTCAGTGGTAAAAGGAAATACGAGAGTGAGTGTTGCATATCACATATAACGAGCGCAGACACAACAGGAGTGCAGGGGTGAGAAGGCACGGACTGCAGGGGGGCAAAAGGCACTGGAAGAAAATAGTGCTCATTATCTAAAAAAACATACCCTGCAACACTCGAAGTAAAGGGGCCATTAGCCATGGAAGGATACAAATGACGACATAGCCGTCATAAGGAGGGACTAACAAGCCTGAAACCAATCGGAATGCAGCATTTGGTAACTAATCCAATGAAAAAGATGGGCGGAGAGTGGGCGGAGCTTCCACAGAGCTTTTACTCCATACTGAATACTGCATGACTCTTAAAGCGAACAGCGCATGCGCGCTGTGGCTATAGGCTCAACATAAAAAGGGCATGAAAAGGCTTGAAATGTTTTATGTACAGCACAAATACACAGAAAACCATGTAAAAAGACTGATGAAGAATAGTATGTCAGACTATAGTATGTACTATTTTATACACGAATATTCCTCAGCTCCTAAGTAAGGACACATTATTATAATTGTGTGAGATTAACGACTGAGCTAATGTAGCTGGTGCTTTTTATGTCTCTGGTAGAAATCTCAAAGGAACCTGCAGGTAGCAGGTTTGAATTTGAATAGGCACTCTTTGGCCACTTCCCTTTTTAATCCTTTTGACAAGGTTTATGGATTAGGACAGTATCAATCAATACTACTTTGTTTCCAAGAAGTAAATTCTTACATAAATATTGCAGGTTACCTGATTCATTAGTACACAATCACAGATGTCAGCAAATTATTAGTACGCAGCACACATTTAGGTCAATTTCACCTACACATGATTTAGGCTAATAACAATATAAACACTTAAAATGTATGACACTAAAACACAATAAATGGTCAACAAATCAAAATTGCACATATATTAAGATCATATTAGGACAGTAAAATATAGGTTTAAGTGTGAAACACAGTTCATTTTGCTGTGGATGATACACAACTAGTGACAATATCTTATTAGTTAATTAGCCTCTTTGCTGCATGAACTTTTCCATGCCCTGTGCTAAGCCCTTTTTTGGCCATTTGGGGTAGTTCACGCTTAGGCCCCATAACCTTTTTGTTCACTTAAGGTACCCATGCCCAATTTATGTCCTTTTTTTTCAACAACCTGGGCATTCTAAAGACATCCAGGGTTTGTGGATTCCCCCGCAGGGATTCCCGCCACACCGTATCCCAGAAGAATTTATCCAGAATCGAGCTATCCTTTAATCCCGAAACGCCTAACCCTTTCTGAGATATTTGCTGATCCTAAATCCTCCATGCATCCGCTGTAGAACCTCGGTAGTGATCGACGGGCGGTTCTGTCAGCAGCTCTCTATCGGTTTCTGCCCCATTGGAAGCCTGAATCTGGGCAACCTGGACCTGGATCGCTTTTGCTGATTGTCCTAGTGGGAATCTTTATAGCAATTCCCCACAGGTGTGTTTGTTTGTCCCACACCACTTTTCCATCTTCGCCCTGATGAAGGTGTTACCCCGGCTGGGGCTGTACATGAAACGTGCATTGGCGTTTAACCTATTCCGTGTATGTGGATTGTAACTACCCTTACCACCAGGATGATACACGAGAACTTGTCGTCTGATCATCATGTGGCAGTTTTACCATTTTGATGTATTTGTAATGTTATGATATTGTTTGTCGTGTAGTATGATTGTAGGTGTCAACTTGAATGCAGGTTAGTATGACTGATAATTTTGATTGAGGTGTGTGGGACATTGTGTACATGAAGATTTATTGTGTATTTATTCTATTTGATAACATGGATTTGATAATATGAAAATAAAAATGAAGAATAATTTTGATACAATAATTTGACTGTTGTATCATTGAATACTTGCAATTGTTAGTACTGGTGTTCTTGTGCTAAATTTGGAACCCTCTCTGTAACGCCCTTTGGAATTATCTTATATAGTCATGTAACCTTTTTATATTGGGACTGAGATGGGTATGCTCAGACGTGAGTCCCTTGCTCACTTTGCCACTGGATTCAAGCAAGCCGGGCTGAAGACGGCTGGAATGCCAGAAACCGGTCCTCGGAAGCTTGTTTCCGGTCCAGGGAAGGCATGGCTTGGCAGTTCGGTCTGGACTGTTCCCATGAGGCACAGAGTCAGACTGATTTGCATATAGCCATGTCTGAACTGGGGTGGCAGAGTGGGCTAAAGAACGGTGATGGATCAAACCCAGATCTTTTGACTGGGTGTGAGTGTTTGATTGGTTCAGATGCTCCGTCCATCACCACCCCCTTTTGTACCACTGAGAAATTAGCCAAACATAGATAAATTTGGGGTTTTTGGGGAAACAAGTCCTGCAAAAGAAAGCGTCAGTTTTTCCCCCTGCAAATGGCTTCAGTGAAGGGGTTGCAGTGCTAAAATAACCATCCTACCAGCTTATTTTGTAATTTTACTGAGACATAACGCATTTCTCATAATATTTGTGAGTGTTCAACCTCCTTCTAGTTAGTGGTAGAATTGGGTGTGAAACCCATGGTGGTTCCCAGAAAGCTATACATGTCTGAAACGAAGACAAAATTCTGAATTCAGCAAGGGGTTGTATGTGTAGATCCTTCAAGGGCTGCCCAGGTGCTTGGCTAGGCGGGGGCTCCCACCCCTGGATCCACTGGAGCCCTGGACCCATCCCGTGCTTCTGAATTCAGCCAAGCAGAGAAAGCCTCCCTTTGCCAATGGGACCCCTGTCCTATGCCCTCTGCATCGCAGCATGCTCGAGGAGGGGGTTCTGGACCAAGACTCCCAACCATCTGGGCCCATCAGGGGGACCCGGGCCCGGTCAGATCCCCTGAAACCGGCCACCCTGGGACAGCATCCCCTTTATGACACTGCAGGCCAGAGAAGGGAACCAAGGGCCCTGGTAGGTTTGCAGACCAAGTCCTGCAGGCTCCCTGACCCTGCAAAGCCCTGTCCTGTGGCTCGGAAATCCCCACCTGGAGCCACAGTCCGGTGTTTCCAACCAAGCAGCTCACAGTCACCAAAAAGGCCCAACTATTCCTGATTGACCAGTCGGGTCTGGACCTTCTTCAGGCAGGCCCCCTGTCCATGACCGTAGAGGCCATTTCCCCTCGCCGCATGCTCAATGTCGAGGAGGGCCAGCACATGGAGCCCAGAGCCCACCGGTGCACTGACCGAAGGCGAGACTACGCCTACTTCCTTCCAGAGAATAGGGTAGAGGGCTTCCTGGGCCTGCTGCTTCCCTTTGCCCATCCCTGCTCATCTTTATTAGAATACTAAGCCTTGCACCAAACCGGCCGATGGAACCTTCTAGGTAGCGTGGGGCATCGACTGTCACTGCCAATAGAGGTCAGGCCCCGGTGTCTGCTGAGAGCTTCAGAGAGCTCGCCCAAGCTCATGTTTCAGCTCAGCGGCCCATGGGGCTGGGCCTAGATGCAGGGCTGGTCTCCGCTCTATACCCTCAAACCCAGTACAGTAGCAAGAAAATCGCCTGGGCCTGCAGCCACGTTGCACTGGGTACTGTCACCACCCCCACCGGCAGTTAGGGTGCTGCCTTGGGTGTGTGCCTTCCACCTCCTTTGAGCCTAAGAAGCCAAGGAGGGTTAAGCCCAGGCCACATCCTATCCCCGTGGGTTAGACTGGGAAGCCCATTTTCTTTTACTAATAAGCCCCCACAAAGTGAGGGCTTACAACGCCCTGGGGGGACGACAATAGTTGGGATTAACCCGACCAGAAATCTGGTCGCATAGCATGGCGACTAGAAGGCCCAATACGACCCAATGACCATATGGTCCGGGACTACCAGACGCAGGACCCAGTCACACGGCAGTCCAATGATGACAGGAGTAGCCATGCACTCTGAAGCCGGGGCTCAGGAGGCTCATTCCTGGGGCTGCTTGCCTCCCAGCGACTTGTGTAGGGGGTCCGTCTATCTGGTCACCCTGCAAGGTATAATGCCCCCAACCCTGCACCGAGCTGTGCAGGGACAGAATGGGGAGGCCCCCATGCTGGTCAGGATGTGGTGGAGTCAGCCTCCCAATTCTCCCTCTGCATCCCTCTCACTGGCCTGCCAGCAGAGGGACCCACCCCCAAGTGAGATGGAGGGGTCCTGCAGGCACCCACAAATAGAGACAAAAGCATGGCTCAACTTAAGAAACCTGACCCAGAATCAGGTCATCTATGAATGATCTATCACTGCATGCCCCACGAACATGCAGTGCAGTAAGGGCAATGGTGGCCGTTCCCTTCCATCTGCGCTCCATTGAATGCTTCCCCTGGGGGAGTCACCCTCCCTGTTCATAGAGCATTACCAGCAACTCGGCTCATGAGCCCCTCATTTCCCACCCAAAAGCAAGGGGCGGCTCCCAGAGCAATGGGAGAAGGCAGCCCCACCACTGCTGCTCCCTCCCGGAGGACCGGGCGGGACCGCACACGTCTTCAACCCTTCAGCCCAGCCACACAGGACCAGGACAATCTGAGTACCTGGCAATGAAGGAGGGTCACCCCAACTGCACATGAGCTAACTGCCCCTTGCCCTGTACAGAGGTGCTGGAAGGGAAGAGCCAGGTGGCTCCCCATCCCCCACACCTCCCAATGAGATGAGTCGGGTCCCCTCACAGGCCCCAGATCCTTCTTTTCCAGGCTGCCCTGCCACTTTACGAAGGGCCACTCCTCAGTTGCTCAAAGACTGGTTGGGACAGGATCAGGATTTGGAGGGATGGAGTGCAGGGCCATCAGGGATGGTCCCAGCTCATGGAGGCACTCCCATTCAGTTTCCCCATTGAAGGGAATACCACTGCTGGGGGTCATGTAACTAGTTAGCATGGAAGAATCTTGTTTGTTCTTGGAATTAACCTGACAAATCACTCCATCAACTAATAATGGCCATGCATTCCCACCCACAGAGTCAAAAAAGAGCTATCAATCTTTCAATCCTTGCCGTGGCGGGTGAGGTTTCCCATTTTGAGTCGCATTAAGCCACAGACTCCACTCCTGGTGGCCCCCTTCCATCAATTCCTTTGTGTTTCAGCTTTGCTACCATGCTTCCCTGGAACACAAAGACTTTGGTTTCACAGGAGCTGCTTGGTGGGTCATGGGAAGAGCACCACCTGATCGCTAGTCGGCATCAGAAATATGACAGTATCTGATCGTCTTCGATCCCCCGACTTTCATTCTTGATTAATTAAAACATTCTTGGCAAATGCTTACGCTTTGGTTTGTCTTACGCCGGTCCAAGAATTTCACCTATGTGGGGCAATATGAATGCCCCCGCCATCCCTCTTAATCATGGCCCTAGTTATGAAAACCAACAAAATAGAACTGGAGTTCTATTTCCTTATTCTTAGCAGAAGTATTCAGGCAACCGGCCTGCTTTGAACACTCCCATTTTTTCAAACTTAGCACTTCGGACCTCCAGCACTCAGTCAGGAGCATCAAGGGGACATGAGAGGCAGAGGCAGGGGCTGGGACAGGTGGTAGCTCACCTCGCAGCAAACTGTAAGCTCAATCCCAAGATCCAACAATGAAATTTTTAATTGCAGCAACTTTAATATACACTATTGGAGCTGGAATTACAGTGGCTGCTGGCACCAGACATGCCCTCTAATGGATCCTCGTTAAAGGATTTAAAGTGTACTTGTTCCAATTGCAGGGCCTCGAAAGAGTCCTGTATTTTTATTTTTCGTCACTACCTCCTGAGTCAGGAGTGGGTAATTTATACGCCTTCTGCCTTCCTTGGATGTGGTAGCTGTTTCTCAGGCTCCCGCTATGGAATTGGACCCTGATTTCCTATTACCTGTGTTCAACATGGTAATCACAGAAAGTGCCATTGAAAGTTGCTAGGGCCGACAACCGAACGTCATGGGGAAATGCGATTGGCCCGAGGTTATCTAGAGTCATCAAAGCAACTGGGTGAGCCCGGATTGGTGTTGGTCTGATAAATGCATGCATCTCTGGAGGTCAGCCCTTGTCAGCATGTATTAGCTCTAGAAATGCCACAGTTATCCAAGTAAAAGATGGAGCGATCAAAGAACCATAATTAATTTAATGAGTTATTTGCAGTTTCACTCTACCAACTGGGTGTACCTACATGTGCATGGCTTAATCTTTGAAACATGTTGAGTTTTTATGGGGTTATGCCAAAGTAAAAAAAAAACATCCTGGGTCATCAATGCAGTATGTTCAAATGATTGGTCGAGGTAGTTATATATTTTAAAGAAAGAAATTTAGAAGAACAGAACAGAGAAACAAACAATACACCACTCAGAAAGTAACGGCTGTTCAGAATAAAAAATGTGTACATTTAATTCACAAATATAATACCGGCATTAAATGTGATTGTTAATCAAAGCATTAATGGGCCACAATTTGTTAACTTTCCAAACAAAGGTAGCATTAAATCTGTTCGCAGTGCTCTTGAGGAGTAGGGAAGGAGGAGGAATTGGGTAAGTGGTAGTAAATTGGTGGTTGAAGGACAAGGTAAAGGTGTTTGTGACTCACATGCAATACACAATATATACAGATTGTCCTTTCCAGCCTGTTAAAGGTCAATAAGTCCCTATTTACACATTGCTCATAAGTATTATCACAAATAATCAGTTTTGTTCTATGAGCATGTAGGTGTTCAGATAGTATGGTCTACGTTTCGACCCCAGTAGATAGGAGGGGTCTTCATCAGGACAGATGAGCACCTAAGAATAATTAATGTTGGTTCAGTATCAAAGTTAAATAATGGAGTGGTGAACATGTCAACCAGGTAATGTTAATAGCACCTACTTGGGTAAGGAGGGGCGTTCAACGTGCGATCCTTATTGGGCTCTTCAAAGGCTCCAGGTATTCTAAAATGGGAAGACATGCTGATTGAGTATACATGTCATGATACACAGTTCCCCTGTCACGAGGGAATGGTAGAAGGGTAACGTACTCACTTCTAATATGAGACGGGGAATCAATCTCCCGGTAGTGTTGGAATCAATCCAGAACTCTGGTGGAACAAGGGAAAAGAAAGGGTCAGTTGTCGGTGGAAGGATCCACTCGAGTGCTGGGCAAGTTGAAATCTAGGTGTGGGTTCCAAAAAATATGGTGGGAGTCTACTCCTCACTCAAAAACACTGCAGCGGTTTGACATAGGGTTAGTAAAAGAGGTTTACTTGTGGGGAAAGGAACAGTCAATGAGTTCCCTCTGACGCAGGACAATGTCTTTCTAGTTGGTGGATTAATGCATCAAAAAAGTGGAGTTGGGTGCGCGTGGAGTGCGTAGATTAAGGAAGTATGATGGTATGTTAGGCGGGAAACAACCTTTACAACGCAACTTTTACAACGAACTACCATTACAACGAAACTTTTACAACGCAAAAACTTTTACAACGCATACCATTACAACGCAGGATTTTACAACGCAAGTACCTTTACAACGCATACCATTACAACGTAAGTATTGGTAAGTATATAATTATTTTTAAAATATTATATGTTTGGGTTTTTGGGTAAAGGGGTATTTTTAGGGTTCAGGGTCAGTTTTGGGTTTTTGGGTAAAGGGGTATTTTTAGGGTTCAGGGTCAGTTTTGGGTTTTTGGGTAAAGGGGTATTTTTAGGGTTCAGGGTCAGTTTTCAGTTTTTGGGTAAAGGGGTATTTTTAGGGTTCAGGGTCAGTTTTCAGTTTTTGGGTAAAGGGGTATTTTTAGGGTTCAGGGTCAGTTTTCAGTTTTTGGGTAAAGGGGTATTTTTAGGGTTCAGGGTCAGTTTTCGGTTTTTGGGTAAAGGGGTATTTTTAGGGTTCAGGGTCAGTTTTCGGTTTTTGGGTAAGGGGGTATTTTTAGGGTTCAGGGTCAGTTTTCGGTTTTTGGGTAAGGGGGTATTTTTAGGGTTCAGGGTCAGTTTTGGGTTTTTGGGTAAAGGGGTATTTTTAGGGTTCAGGGTCAGTTTTGGGTTTTTGGGGTACAGGGTTAATTTGTAAAAATACATTAAAATTATATTTAAATTAAATTAATTAAATGAAATTAAATAAAATTTAATTATATTTTAATAATTTAAATTAATTTTTTATAAAAAAAAATATTTTTAGGGTTCAGGGTCAGTTTTGGGTTTTTGGGGTACAGGGTTAATTTGTAAAAATAAATTAAAATTATATTTAAATTAAATTAATTAAATGAAATTAAATAAAATGTAATTATATTTTAATAATTTAAATTAATTTTTTATAAAAAAAAATATTTTTAGGGTTCAGGGTCAGTTTTGGGTTTTTGGGGTACAGGGTTAATTTGTAAAAATAAATTAAAATTATATTTAAATTAAATTAATTAAATAAAATTAAATAAAATTTAATTATATTTTAATAATTTAAATTAATTTATATTAAAAAAAATTATTATATACTTACCAATATTTACGTTGTAATGGTATGCGTTGTAAAGGTACTGCGTTGTAAAACATTCGTTGTAATGGTAGTCGTTGTAAAAGTATGCGTTGTAACGTCATACATCCATGTTAGGTAGAGAAACCATCGTTCTAAATAGTTAATGGTGCTGGGTTACGGCGAAAGTGGTGAAAGCCTGATTTCCTGGCCAGCGAGTACAGTAAATACCCGCCCAATGATGTGTGTCCGACTGTGACATGCAGGGATCCAATAGTACTGTAAGGCAGACAAACCATCGCTAAATGCTGAAGCAAATGTGTTAAATGGCGGCAATTATGGTGGCATACGGAAAAGCGGGCAGCGATTACACCGATTACCCGGCTCGGAATGTGTGTCCAAAAGGGACTTCCAAAAGGTGGCAATGCATGCAAGCTCACAAAGAAAAACATAATGTGGCTCATAAACTTATAGAAAGCCTACGGCTGCAAAAAAGATTATATCTACAGGCGCGCTGGGTGCTAGAAACCTATGCTGAATGTCTAACAGCACGGGGCTTACCTCCTACGTGTGGCTCGGTCGCTCGAACAATGAGCGAGATCTGTGTTCTCACGCTAGATGTAGGAAAGTACCATGGTGTGCGTGCACCCCGAGGTGCAGCCGCTCTATGGTTCCCGGGGGCTCGCCTCGCCGAAGTCCCTTGGCTGGAGGTGGGGCGTGTTTTAAGCTCAGAAGGCGGTGCAGTAGGTCATTTGACAATCAGATGGCAGCCCGCAGCTGCACAGTGTGGCTGTATTACTGTAATGTGCATGGTGTGGGGGAGCGCCATGCATGCCTTGCAAATCGTATATTTTAATAAAGCCAAGAATTAAAATAAGATCCAAACGCGGATCGTTTAATAGAATCTCACATATACGTGTGCGTCAGGACCTGGTACTAGTGAAGTTAATAGTTAGAACATAATCCAAACACGTTTAGTATATCAATAACCTGTAACCACCAATATAGAAACATAATACAAACACATTCAGTATATCGATAGTCAGGTTCATTCACTGTTATCGAACAATGATAAGCACATGAGACAATCTTATTACAACGGATAACATAGAGACAATAGTATATATCATGAGGAGGCAAAGGATTTTGGTTAGACATTTCATGTATATCACGGAGATAAAATATGGAATATAATAACATGGAAGTAGCAACATATGCCATGATGGGACAGTAAATGTAATTATCTGTGTTACTCATATTTGGGAGATAAAACATGAGGAGACAAAGGATTTAGGTTAGACATTTCATGTACATCCCGTAGCTGAAAAATATGGAATATAATAACATGGAAGTACCAACATATGTCATGATGAGACAGTAAATGTGATTAGCCGTGTTACTCATATTTGGGAGATAAAGCATGTCATTTATCATTGTAAGAAGGACAACATCTAGAATCATGATTGCTTTGTATGGGAGCTGCAAGTGTGTGTTGATATTAGGACTGTATGTTTTCTATCTAGGGTTCTGGAGTGAAAAGTCTTATTCCGTGTGCAGACCTGCCATTTGGGCATAGGTGGCATCTTGTTCCTTCGGGCCATTATTCACAGTGTCCAGTCGATACATCCATTTACATTCCCTGATGTTTAGTATTGGGCATATGTCCCCTCCACGTTGGCCAAGGGACACCTTCTCTAGTACTATCCATCTAAGGGACTCAGGTGCGTGAATGTTGGTAGAAAAGTGTTCCACAAGTGTTGCTCCAGCTGTCTTGCATCGAATCCTACTGCAGTGCTGTAGGATTCTCGTCTTTACCTTCTGCCTGGTTTGGCCCATGTAAAGTTGGTCGCACGGGCACAGAATGGCGTAGATGACATTAGCAGTTTTGCAATTGGTATGTGTCTGTAAGTTTATTGTATTGTCTCCATACTCAAAGGTCTTAGTTTCTATGCACATAGAGCATGCCTTGCATTTTGTGCACTTGTAATGTCCTACTATTTCTGATAGGTTCCACATTGTCTGGATGGTTGGGTTGGGTGGAGCTTCTAGTAGTGAACGCACAACTTGTTCCTTGATATTTTTTGCTTTTTTTAAAAGCATGCATCAGTGGTTCCTGTATTTTCAGGGTGTCAGCGATCAATCCCCAATGTCCATTCTTTATCCTTTTGATCGTGTTGCTTCTGGTACAATAGGTTGAGACACATATCATTCTTTCAAGAGAAGTAGGATGTACCTTGGGGGTAAGTAGGGATTCTCTGTCACTGTACCACACTCTCTTTCTGGCTATCTAGACTAGTCTTTTAGGGTATCCTCTTTCCATGAGGCGGCTGATCAGGTCATCTGTTTCTCTGAAAAAGTCTTCCTTGAGTGAGCAGTTTCTCCTGATCTGGAGAAACTGGCTAAATTGGAGGTTATCTCGGAGTGCTCTAGTGTGGTGGCTCGTGTATCGCAGTAGCGTGTTCCGTTCAGCTGGTTTGCTGTAGAGATTGGTAAACAGGTGGTTGTCTTTCACCTTTATGCTGATATCCAGGAAATCAATAGTGTGTTTGTCATACTGCATGCTGAACTTGATGTCATCAGACCGGGAGTTCAACCAAGTGAAGAAATCGGTTAGTTCAGTCACTCCTCCTGTCCAGATCAGGAGGACGTCATCTATAGAGCTTCTCCATTCAGTGATTTTGTTCCTGAATAGGTTGACAGGTGATAGTATGTTAGTATCTTCAAAGTCATCCATATAGAGGATCGCTAGGTCTGGAGCGAAGGCAGCCCCTATCACCACACCTTTACTCTGTAGGAAAAATTCATTTTGGAAGACAAAGACATTTCTGGTCATTGCCACTTCCAATAGGTCGATTATAAAATCAGTCGGGATGCAGTTGGGTTTGGGTCTTCCCTCAAGGGCCTTTGTCATGGATTCCAAAGCCAGTGTTTGAGGGATACTGGTGTAGAGGGAGATGATGTCCATGGTTGCCAGTAGTTGCATATTCTCATTAAAATCCATGTTATCCACTAGATTGATTACCTGCATCGTGTCTCGTAAGTATGTTTTAGTTGACTCTGCCAGTGGTTTTAAAAAGAAGTCCACATACTTACAGACTGGTTCTAGGAGTGATCCACAGCCGGAAATAATTGGTTGTCCCGGTGGTTTGCGGGGATCCTTGTGTACTTTGGGTAAAGTATAGATGGTAGATGTGCGTGGTTGGTTTACATTGAGAAACTCGTATTCCTTCTGTGACAGAAAGCCCAGTTCCTTGCCTCTTTCGGTGATACTCCTGATAGTCAACTGAATTTCCATCACTGTTGATATGTGTATAGCTGATCCCATCTCTCAGTTGTGAGTATATCTCTGTTTTGTAATCCTCGACGTTTTGCATCACAACTGCTCCCCCTTTGTCGGCCGGCTTGATGATTATAGTTCTATTGTTCTTCAGAGCATTGAGGGCTTCTTGTTCCCCTTTGGTGATGTTATACTTCACATAGGGTCTTTTGCTGCACATCTTCATAACATCACGTAATACCATGTTCTCATACATCAGGATCCTGTGGGATACAGAGTGAGCCGGAGGCATGAATGTGGTTATTGGACGCATCCCAGTGTATGATGATGATGATATTGGTAAAGAGTGTTCAAAGAAATGGCTCAAATGAATCTTGCGGAAGAACCTGTGCAATTCAGTCTTTATGTTGAAACAATTCACATGTGATGTTGGCACAAAAGACAGTCCCTTCTTCATGATTCTGGTTTCTTCAGGAGAGAGTATTTGGGAGGATAGATTAATGATTGGGTTTTTTTGAATTACCATCGGTATGTTTTCCTCCTGGTGTTGATCTCCCCGTGGTTATCCCACTGGAAGCGTACTTGTTTTGGGTTCTGTCCTTGTTGACGTCCCGTGTCCCAGTTCTGTTGATTCTGACCTCGGCGGGGTTGTCTGTTCCACGATCCCCCTCATCCTCTTACATGCTCATAGAACAAAACTGATTATTTGTGATAATAATTATAAGCAATGTGTAAATAGGGGCTTATTGCCATTTAACAGGCTGGAAAGGACAATCTGTATATATTGTGTATTGTATGTGTGTCACAAACACCTTTACCTTGTCCCTCACCCACCAATTCACTGACACTTTCCCAATTCCTCCTCCTTCCCTACACCTCAAGAGCACTCCGAACAGATTTAATGCTACCTTTGTTCGGAAAGTTAACACATTGTGGCCCATTAATGCTTTGATTAACAATCGCATTTAATGCCGGTATTATATTTGTGAATTAAATGTATACATTTTTGATTCTGAACTGCCGTTACTTTCTGAGTGGTGTATTGTTTGTAATCTTTGAAACAAGCATATACTACTGGCAGGATCAATCAGGTAGCTGCAACTGCTAGACAGGGTTGTTGAGACCCATGGGCCCATCCCTTGACTGACCTTCACACCCCTCGGGAACCTGCTGGGAAAGCCCACCTGCCTGGGGGGCTTGAGGGGGGACAGGTGTGGTCACACAGCCACCAACTGGCCCAGCTGACTCTATGGAAAGGAGAGGCAGGCCGAGGCGCAGCCTGAGCAATACACTGGGTTCTGTGACACCCCACAGAACAGTCGTTCTGACCAGCTGTGGAATTGCGTTGGGGGGAGAGGGTAACAGTGTGGTGCACGGGATACTGGAAAGTTAGGCAGCCTGCCCAGGACCTGACACCACCGAACCCCTTCTACTCTGGTCAGACCACTGGGGAGCGCATTTGCCATGGCTGCATGGCCTTTACTCTTCTAAGTAGGGGAAGGCCCTCCGAAAAGTGGCAGGCCCTTGATTCAAACGGTCCCTGTCAGGGTAGAAGCTCTTTGCTTGAACCAACAGCCACACACGTCGCTGGCAGGGCCCCCCCTACAGGCCACCCTGCACAGGGATGCCAGCAGCAAGTCCCTGCCTACTCCCAGGAAGGCAGGCTTGGAGCGAAGGCCCACCTGAAAGCGCAGGTAGTCAGGTGTGGACCCAGGCCAAGGGGGCTCCGGTGGCCAGACTTGGGCCCCGGTTTCACCTGCCCCAGAATCGCCAGACCTCAAGAGGGACCGAGGTACCCTCTCACTAGTAATCCAGAGTAAAATGAACCACCTTTCTCCATTGGAAAGCATTGCCCGGGACCTGATGGGCCAGGGGCTTGGCGCGACATGATGATTGGGTCCAAAGGATGACAAACAAAAGGGCTTCCGCTTGCCCTTGGAGAGCTCAGGGGCTCTGCAGCCCAGTGGCTCAGAGCCCCACCTCACGCATGGTGCTGTGAGGGGGGCATGACGGGCCTCTGATCCAGGGCCTGAAGGCACCTTGACACGCAGGTGAAGCAGGAAGAGGCCTCACTGGGCCAGTTGGATGCCCGACCCAGGACCTTGGCCATGGGGCCAGCCAGAGGGCAGAGCCCTGGGCAGGAGAGCCCACCCTGGTGCCCGGCAGGCCCCCGTGGCCCAATTGAAGCTCCTGGGTGCTTTGCAACATAATGGGCTCCGGTTGGAGCTCAGGATGGGTATACCCACCCCGGGGACCGCCGGGGCCCTGGTTGGAGCACCTAGACCCATGCAAGTAGGGAAAGCCTCCCCGTGCCCGCAGACCCCTGTATCAGGTGATCCGGTGCACAGGGGGCCCAAGGCTGGAGCCCAGGACAGATGTGGGCCAGTCCTTGGCTAGCTAGTCACTGGCTTAGAACTGCCAGACCCCAAAGAGGTCCAGAGTACTCTGTCCCTAGTGATCTCAAGAAAGGCTAACCCCCCTTTCTTGTAAGCCGTTCTCTCTGAGGGACAAAGGGGGCAACCAGCCCAAACACACCCAACCTCCTAGAGCCCTGCCTGGGCTTAAGGAATACAATGATCCCTTATTGGGACTTCCAGAGCAGCTGTGTAGACAGCTTCATGTCCCTGCCTGCTCTCGGGGAAGGCAGGCTCAGTGGAAAGGTCCATTGGGCAGGTCTGGGAAGCAGGCATCGACCCAGGCCCCCGGGGTTCCAGGCAGTATGAGCCCTGGTAGTACCCTACTGAGAATCGCTGGACCACAAGAGGGTCTGGAGTACCCAGTTAGTAATAATCCAGAGAAAGTCTACGACCCTTACTTGTATTCCATGCAGGCCGAGGGACAGAGGGAACCACCAGCACACATGCACTCAACCTTTGAGAGCCCTGCCTGGGCTTAAGGAAGCCCCTGAGCCCTCATAAGGACTTGCAGGGCATCTGGGATGTCCACTTCATGTCCCTGCCTGATCTCAGGGAAGGAAGGCTCGGATGAAAGGCCTTCAGGCATGGCTGGGAGGCGGGAGCAGATCAGGGCCCCTCGGGGATCCAACAGGCTGGGCCCTGGTAGCACCCGGCTGAGAATCAGTGGACCATTGGAGGGTCTGGTGTACCCTGTCCCTGTACCCTTTCCCTAATAATCGAGAGGAAGGCTAAAACTCTTGCTTTTATTCCATGAGCACTGAGGGACAGAGGGAAGTACCAGCAGAAATTAACTCAACCTCCTAGAGCCCTGCCTGAGCTTCAGGAAGCAACTGAGCCCTCATTGGGACTTCCGGGGCAGCTGGGATGTCCTGTTCATATCCTTGCCTGATCTCAGGAGGAGGAAAGGCCCATCAGGGAGGGCAGGCAGGCAGGAGCAGACCTGGGCCTTGCCCTGGCGGGCGGGCTGGGCCTTGGCTTCACCCAGCTCAGAATCACAGGTCCTCAAGCGAGTCTGAGGTGCCCTCTCCCTAGTAATCCAGCAAAAATCCCCCCCATTTTTGTAATCCTTGCATCAGACCTCCTGGTGCCATGGGTGGGGTCGGGGAAGCAAACAAGCTCCCATCAGGACTTCCAGGACAGCCTGGCCATCTGGTTTCACCATTGTAAAGTATTTCTCACAACCAGATGGAAAAGGGGACAGGGACTTTGAGGCCCGGGGGCTCAGAGCCCCACCTGAGCCTCAGGCACGGGGCTGCGTGTGAGCCCCTGATGGAGCTCCGACATGCACCATAACATGCATTCAAAGAGGAGGAGGTCTCACCAGGCCTAATGGACCCCCATCCTGTGCCCTTGGCAGTTTGGCAGGCCAGAGAATGGACACCGGGATGGGAGCATCTGCTCTGGGGCCCAGAGTGGATCCAAGGCCAGGTTGTAGTTCCTGCACCCAGCAGAGCAGGGAAGTTCTTCCCGGACCCATGGGAGCCCATCTCAGGGGCTTGGCCATGCAGCGGGCTGGAGGATGGAGCTCAGAATGTGGGCACCCAACCCCAGGATGCGCCTGAGCCCCGGTCAGAGCTTTTGAACCCCTGTCCCAGTTATTTGGCAGTGAGGCAGGCATGAGGACAGATCCCTGGGCAGAAGTGTTTGCCCTGGGGCTTGGCGGGCCCAGTCAGAGCACCTGGGCCCAGTCATACCCGGCAGGCCTCCCTATGCCAGCAGGAGCCCATACCAGGGGCTTGGCCATGCTGTGGCCTGTATGACAGGATCCATAATGGGAGTACCCCACCTCAGAGCCCGTCAGGGCCCAGGTTTGAACCTCGCCAAGCATGGAAAGCCTCCCTGGGCCCAAGGGACCCCTGTACAGGGTATTTTATGATGCGGCAGGCTGGAGGACAGAGCGCAGGATATGGGTGTCCGCCCTAAGGCCTTTCAGGCCCCTAGGGTCCAGTCAGAGCACCTGCGCCCTGCCACACCGGGAGGCCTCCTTGGGCCCACATGAACCATTCCCAGGGGCTTGGCCATGTGGTGAGCTGGATGACTGGGCCCAGTCGGAGCATCTGAACCAGGCTAAACAAGGGAAGACTCCCTGGTCCAATGGACCCCGTCACAGGCCCTTGAAAGTGGGGCAGATTGAAGGACAGATCCCAGCGTGGGAGCTCCCACCCTGAGGTCTGGTGGTCCCATGTCAGAGTTAATGAACTTAGCCACACAGGTTAACCCTTCCCGGGACTGCAGGACCCTGTCCCAGGCACTCTTCCATGAGGCAGACTTGAGGACGGTGATCAGGATAGGGGGCCCCCTCCCCAGGACCTCTCCGGTCTCGGGCCATCTGGTCACTAGCGGAGACCCGCCAGACCATAAGTGTCCCTAGTGATCTGGAGGTAGGCTACCGCCCTTTCTTTTAATCAGTGCACACTGGGTGACAGAGGGGACCAAAGATGCATGCACCTAGCCTCCTGGAGCCCTGAATGGGCTCAAGGAAGCGAATGAGCCCTGATCTGGACTTCCAGGGTAGCCCAGCCATCTGGTGTTCCCCCTAGTGGAAAGCATGGCGTGTGACCAAATGACGAGGCTCAGGGGACCCTGAAGGTCGGGTGCTGGGAGCCCGGGCAGGGCCTCAGGCATGGGGCGGTGAGGAGGACCCTGACGGATCTCTGACCCTGAGCCTGCAGGCACCTTATCATGCAGGTGAAGTGGGGGAGGCCTCCTTGGGCCAGATGGAACCCCGTCCTGGGCCCTTGGCAGTGTGGCAGACTGGAGGATGGAGCCCAAGGGCTCTTAGGCCTGGTTCGACCACACAAGTGAAGGCTCCCTGCGCCCAGAAAAATGATAATAACACATGTTCTACCATTTCTGGTCTCCTAAGTTTTGGACCCTAGCTCAGCCAACACCCAGTGAAACCTAGCCAACCTAGGGCTATCCATGGTGGGCTGACTGGCGTGCCTATCACCATGTTTTATTGCCCAGAATGCCTTGCAAACCTCTAACTTTGACTGTAATAAAACACATTTTCCTCACATTCTGTGATGGAAGGTTCTTAAATCTGCAGGGAGCCACAAACGTCATTACACCCGGCATTCCCCTAGGTCTCCCGATACAAATGGCAAGAGAAGCGCTTCCCCTAATCCCAAGACTGAATTAAAAAAAATTAAATCAGACTGCTATAAACAGCAGTGGGATTTCCTGGACATGTGTAGAAGACATAGCCGTTACGTCCCCCGCACAAGGACACCATGGTGGAGGACATAACTGTAACATGTTTAGTTAGCACAGAAAGGGTTAGGTATTGTTACCAGCTATTGGTCTGATTCACAAAGGTAAACTTAGACCAAAAGTTTAGGTTTAGACCTGAAGTCTAACTTTACTACTACTAAAGTTAGACTTTTGGTCTGAGTTCAGATCAAAAGTCTAACTTAGACCAAAAGTCTAACTTTACTACTACTAAAGTTACACTTTTGGACTAAAGTTAGACTTTTGGTCTAAACTTATACCAAAAGTCTAACTTTAGTAGTAGTAAAGTTAGACTTTTGGTCTAAACTTAGACCGAAAGACTAAATTTAGTAGTAGTAAAGTTAGACTTCGGGTCTGAACCTACACTTCAGGTCTAAACTTAAGCTTTTGGTCTAAGTTTACCTTTGTGAATCAGGCCCAGCGTTGGCTGAAGTGATCAATGCATATTGTATCAACTCCAGGTTGCATGACAACACGTAAATTGCATCAGCCTCCATCTGTGACAAGTACAAAACTATATGAAGCACAGATGCATTCTGAAGTACATGAAGCTGGGCTCCAGTAAGACTACTTAATGTCCAACTAAATGCAATTCACTGAGACTCAGGCTGAAATTTCCACAAATGTACCTTAGGCACAATTCATAAAGGGCCTAGTTGACAAAAATATGTTCTTAGTACTTCTTATTGCCAGTAATAAGCCTGGGGTGCAACACGCACACACACATACACACACACACAAACACACACATTCACACACATAGAGGCAGTCCAACTAGGCCTGTGTTAACATAGAATGGATATGAGGTCTTATCCCATACTCGTATGCAGAAGGGGTTTCTCAAATTTGCTAAAATCACTGGTATCAACACCAAGATGTGTCTGAAGCCTTACGATTTTAGGGAACAGAGCCACAGGCCAGCCCCACACTCTGAAGAGGGTTCCAGTTCTAGATTTCAGTGCAGTTCACCATTTTTCTTGGCAGATCAATACATGATCACAGTTCAATACCAAAGAGCGTGTTCCAAGTCGCGTCTCGTCCATGAAAACTAAGTGGTCACAAAAAGTTTGTTATTCGAAAAATTGGGTTGTGGTTCAAAGAATTTGTGAAGCACTAAAATAGTTGCATGTTCCAAAGCTCTTCCTGCTCACTCGCTGAAGACAATTAAGGAATGGGTTTAGGTATGAGCCTTTCATTGTTTAATGTAACACATGTGTTCTTATACCTCAAATTACTCAGACCGGAAAGAATTGAATATATTCATATTAGAGGTTAGTGCTAACATGGTGGTATATGATGTTTTATAGGTTTTATATGAGATTGTCAATATATATTGTTAAATAATGTTGAACTTGTCTGAAATGCGCTGGTGTGTTTTGTGAGGTACACAATACACACTGAAAACAGAGAACATCAGAATCAATAAGAATCTTTTGTTGAATGTATTAACTTAAACTGGTGTTTGTGTAAAGGAGCAAATGCTCTAATTGAGGTGGATTACTGATGGTCAAGATTAGAACCTGAATTAGTGTGGATGACATTGTCACAACGGTGTTAATTTTCTTTTATTTTGTAAGCGAAAGGCATGGTGTTCATGCCTGTTCAAGTAGCAGTCATGCTGCAATTGGTTAGACGTCACTGGAGAGTTGTGCAGGACAAGACGCCATGGCAAGTCGCACTCTCATTGTCCAGTCTGTGTTATAGTTTGCGCTTTGAAGGGTTGTCCTTTGCTATAGACGTGCTGGGATTGGTTGGTTGTTTGTTTCCTTATTTTTGCGTGTCTGGTGCATGTTTTGATTTGGAAAATTGGGTGCAGGATTGAAAAAGCCTAATTATTCTAAAATTCCTACTCTAGAAGGTGAAACGATTCATCATGTATATACTCCTACATTTGAAATGATGATGGACGTGGGTTTTCATACGTGTGGGTGGTGAAAAGACTGGCGTGCGTTCACACCTGGTGACAAGGACATGCAATTTCCTTTAAAAGGTACATTAAATATAACAAAGCGTGTTTTCCCGAGCCATACAATGTGTGAGTATAAGCCGCAACCTAGACCTACACAGTTTTAGGGTGAAGAGTCAGAATACTGTGTAAAAAATATTGCGTTGCACAAATATTGAGTCATTATTATTGTGGTTCAGGAATAATTGATAGCAAGAGATCGTGGTCAAGAATATCGATTTAAGGTAAGTTATATCGATTTTAAAAATATCGATTTTTTTATTGATGCTATTTATTTTAGTATATATTTTATAAGTACGTGATGTATGTTTTTTTGTATAAGAATTGGTTGTATTTTTAATATATGTGCTACATTTTTAGTAGTTATTAATTTTTATTCATTTGAATTTTTCGTTTTTAGTTCCGCCGCGTGTTGTGGGTTTACAGGTGAATAGGGCAGGAAGTAATTTAATGATATTAAATGTATTGGTTATGTTTTATTAATTAATAAATGTTTAATTGAGATGTTATAGTGTTAAATGTGTAAAGTAATGTATTATTAATTATTTAATTATTGGTTGTTAATTAGTTTTAATGAATGAATTGGTAATTAATTATAGTAATTGTGTAATTAATGTTAGCTGTGTGTTTTGGTGTTTATATGTGTAAAGGGTGGGAAGTAATGTATTTTTAATGTATTAATTAATAATTGATTGTTACTTAATTTTAATGAATTAATTGGTAATTCATTATGGTAATAGTGTCATTATTTTTAGGTGTGTGTTTTGGTGTTTACAGGTGTAAAGGGTGGGAAGTAATTTATTTTACATTTATGGATTAATAACTGGTTGTTAATTAATTTTAATTATTTATTTGCTTATTAATTATGGTAATTGTGTAATAAACTTTAGGTGTGTGTTGTGGTGTTTATAGCTCTAAAGGGTGAATGTTTTTTAATTTTTAATTGATGAATTAATAAAAGATGGAAAGTCATTTGTATTTATTAATTTATATTTTATATATAGTTGTTAATTAATGTTAAGTAATTTATATTTATTTTGAGTAATTGTTTATTTTGTGTGTGTTGTTTTTACTTTTAAAGGGGTAAAGGGTGGGTATCAAACACATTTGAATTACTTTATTATTAGCTTTTAATATGAAAATAAGTTTTAATTGTGTTTAATTATTTTATAATTTAATTCAGGTGTGTGTTGTGGTTATTATAGTGTTGAAGTGTGTGTCAATTAATATATATATATATTATTAATACTATGTTTTAATAGGTTATTCATTGTGTTATTTATGGAAGTACATTTAATTAAAAATTTGAAGTGTTTTGTTATTGGTGTGGTGTTATAGGGTAGGAAATAAATAAATATATGTATGTATTAATTATTTTTTTGTTTGTAAATATTTTCTAATTAAAATAATTACTTATTAGACGTGTATTTTTTATTTTATTTTATGTATTATTTGTAGGTTTTTGTCATATGTAATTAATACTATTATATGTTCTATTTTTATATATTTAATACATTTTATTTTTCATTTTTTAAATATTGTTTTGCAGTGTAGTTCCTATATGCCCAATAGGCTCTGCGCATCGAAATAATATATCCTATAGATTTGACGTGGAACTGAGGTCAACTAGGTCTCTATCGAATATACTAAACTTAATTGTGTGTGTGCCGGCTAACTCAGAGGTCACTAGAAACTTTCTCGAATACACAAGAAGGGATTAGATTTTGACAACTGCATAAACATGACAACTTCGTTTCCCAAGAACAGTCTTTTTTCTCATGCAAGAGAAGTGAACTGCTACAATCGTTATGCAGACTGCAAATTATAATGTATACAGCAAGAATAGTTTTATAAAATAATACTGTACAAGCATTGTATGGTTTCTAGGCATTATAAAAATACATACAAATATAACATTGACTAAAATACTCAACTGGTGCTTCTAAAATACACCTACCCCAATGTACCTAACCTAAGTCTAGTACGAGGGAGGAAGTAAATATTGTGTAGCATAGGTTTTGTTTTCGCCAAGAATCTACCAAAGGTTTCTCTAGGTTCTAATCAGCTCCATACCTCATTTTAGAATGTAGGTGGTCTGGTATCTCTGTCTCGGGACTCGATTTCCCAACACCCCGCAAGTGGAGCCGGAAACACTGGAGCTGGATTCTCGACAGGAATAGGGCTGCTTCCTGATCAGTGCGTCAGCTGGAGAGTCGGCTTCCTTCGGCACTTGCTGTGGTGAGGTGCGTCGGGCAAGTAGGTCTTCAAACTGCTCCGAACCACCGTATCTTGCTAGAGCAAGTGAAGGTATATTTATACCTTGAAGGTGTTTAGGAATGCCATAGTTTGACATAAAGTCGGGCATATGAACGTCAGGAAAGAACCCCTAGGGACTAGTTGTTGTTTGTAAAGTAACTGAGTTCTTGGACAAATCAATTTTTAAGCAAGGGGAAGTTCCCTAACTACTTAAGCTGGTTTTCCAAGAAATCATTGTGACGTTTGGTACGGGTGGAAGTAGCCATGCCAGTATTTGGGTAGCATGGGCTATGCCTAAATAAGGGCTTGATTTCTATGCCTATATAAGGACAATGTGAAGTGTACCTATATAAGGGCATGAATAGGGAAAATTCATTCAGAGCTTACAACGCCACACAACAGTTTATTTTTATGATTATAATAATTGTTTATATTTTGTATTTTTGTTTTAACTGTTTGAGTGTTAATAGTAATTTTTCCAAGTTTTCAGCCATTTTAAATATTTTGAATGCCATGTCTGGTGGATGTCTTTAAATGTATTCCGATGTTAAAGTTAAAGAAACATTTTGCTGCCAATGTCAGACAAGCACCGGCACCATCCACTGGTGAGATCATTCGGAATGAAGGCCAGCCAAGGGAGCTAGTGGTCAGTGATGTGAATCTGATGCTGGATTTGTGGCAACTCGAAGAAGAATCTGGAATAAGTAACCCAAATACAGGTAGTGACACACAGACTAATATGGGCCAAGCATCTATGTTAGCTGAAATACAAGGCAAAGACATTGCAAACAATGATCCAACAAGTTTCAGACCGACTTCCACATTTACACCTATGTCCAGTAGTATTTTTTCGGCAACACACAATAAGGGCCATCTGCTCGACCAAGTGTATTCCTCCATTCCCATCCTGTCTTCTCCGCCGATACCCTTAACTTGGTCGGATCACTGTCTGTTAAATTTCGACATTCTGAGGTTATCTAAATCCATCGGCAGTGGGATAGACTCTCAGCCTGTGGTGCTTCGCCCCTTTCATCGAGTCACTTGCAATATGCTGGAGCAATTCCTGACATCCCATCCATGCCAATTAACGGGCAAGCTAGAGTATGACCTTTCCATCTTCCAGTCATGGCTTATACAGCGCTTTGATGAGTTAGTCCCTATTCCTGCTAAACCAAAATTTGGCCAACGTACTTCAGCCCCTTGGTTTACTGCTGAACTCCATGAGATCAGGAGAAGCTGTAAGAAGGCCGAAAGAATTTGGCGCAAAAACTATGAAGCCCCTTCTAAGGCGATGTATAAAGATCTTATTAAAACTTATCATAAGGCCATTGTGGTGGAAAAGAAACTGTACTTTGCCAAAAGGATCGACTCGGCTAGCAAAACTAGCAAGGACATTTTTAAAATTGTGAAGCAATTCACGGCTCCCACTGCTCTCCTTCCCAAATCTTCCTCTTCTGAATCCTGGGCCAAGCAACTGGCAAGTTTTTTCTCGAATAAAATCCTCAATATTCAGGCGTCTTTTCCGCCCGATATTCTTACTAAAGATCCTGGCATTTTAGCACCCGGGTTGTATATCTTGTCTGATTGTCCTACTTTTGCAGTCTTTCCATCCCTGACTCCTCAGATGTCGCTGGATCTTTTACTTAAGCTGAAATCCTGATCTCCATTTGACCCTTATCCCGCAAAAATTCTGGCAAAAATGGACCGTGTTCTTAATCCTTTGGTTAATCCTCTTCTTAATGCCTCCCTAGAATCGGGTTCTGTCCCCAAGGCGTGGAAAAAGGCGCATATTGTTCCACTGATAAAAAACCCACATTTGGACCCTTTGGTGCATTCAAACTACAGACCGATTTCACTGCTCCCTGCCCTGGCTAAACTAGTGGGAAAACATGTGCATTCCACTCTGTCTGATTTCTTAGAAACACATAACATCCTGCATTCAACCCAGTCAGGGTTTCGTTCCAATCTGAGTACCGAGACAGCATTGCTGGAGATAACGGAGTCTATTAAGGAGGAGACAGATCGTGGAGGGAAGGCGATGCTGGTATTATTGGATCTTTCCGCGGCCTTTGATACAGTCCCTCATAACCGTCTTCTTTTAAGACTCCAGGAGATTGGACTTAGAGGGACGGTGTTAAATTGGTTTGAGTCCTTCCTGTCCGAGCGTCAACAACTGATCTGGGTCCCTCCTTTCTCAGCGGCTGTTCCTCCACTGGCAGTAGGTGTGCCACAGGGGTCGGTACTGAGTCCTACCCTGTTTAATATTTTTCTATCCCCCTGGCTGAACTAGTGGAGCCCTATGGTGCCCGGATTGTGACCTACGCTGACGATACGCAGCTTCTTTTCACTTGTGATAAGAACACTGAGTTCGATGGCGATTCCATCATGAGTTGTCTTGAGGCCGTTTTTTCCTGGTTTCAGCGTAACCAGTTAAAATGTAATTCAGATAAATCTGAAATTATTTTTTTCGGCGGTGCCCCTGACACTCATTGGAAATGTTGGTGGCCTGTGGATATGCATCCCCCGTCTTCACCCACCCTGGTTGCTAAAAATCTGGGTGTCAAAATCGACAACAGATTAACTTTTAAGCCCCAGATTCTCAGTCTGGTTGGCCAATGTTTCGCCCTGCTGCGTATCGCTCAGGAAATTTCTCCCTTTCCTTTCTCTTTCTCACAGGAAAATTACAGTCCAGGCATTGATCGGCTCCAGGCTTGACTATGCCAATGTTCTTTATCTAGGGCTCCCAGAGTACCTTCTAGCTCGCCTGCAAACTGTCCAGAATTCTGCTGCCAGGGCCATTTTTGGCCTTAGTCGTAGGACTCACACTTCAGCCCTTCTGGACTCGCTCCACTGGCTTCCAGTGAGAAAGCGTATACTTTTTAAGACTCTAACCATGACTTTTAAATCCTTGCATGGTATTGGTGCTGTCTATCTTAGGAAACGTGTCCAATTCTACTTTCCTTCCAGATCTCTACGTTCTGCCTCTCAAGCCTTGGCCATCGTTCCAGCACCAAGCGTGCCCGTATCGGGGGACGCTCTTACAGATTACTGGCACCTCAGCTTTGGAATAAGCTTCCCCTTTCTCTTAGGAAATTAGACAATCTGTTGGACTTTAGGAAGGGTCTGAAGACTTGGCTTTACGGCCTTAAATCTGCTTGTGTTTCCGGTTTCCTCTGCAGATCTATATAGCGCCGGGACACTCTGCTCGAGTAGCCGCGCGCTCTATAAGACACCCCCATAACATAACATAACATAACAGATGCAGTGGACATTTAAAATGAATTGGTAACCAATGAACTGAAGAGTCTATGTAAAATCACGAGTGTTAAGCATTAAAAAATGACACAACAAAAACGAGATTATACTGCTTTGGTGAATAAATTGTCCACAAATGCAGAACGTATTGTACGTAACGCAGATAAAGGCAGTAATGTGGTGCTTTGGGGTAAACAGCAATAGCTGAGTGATGCATATAAGCAATTGAACAATCGCTTTAACTATGTGAGGATTGCTGAATTTGCTATGATTACTAGTCACCGCCTTTACAAAGCACAATTACAGGATTGGCATATAAACACCTGTTGAAGGACAAATAATTAATGTTCCTAAAAATTGTCAATCTGCTTACTACTGTAATGTACTTAATACCAAAAGGGCATAAATATCAGTTCAATCCACCAGGACGCCCCATAGTTTCAGCTATAGGCAGTGCCCTAAAAAATACATCGAAGTTTGTGGATTCTTTCCTATGTCCGATAGTTAAAACCCTTCAGTTATATATTCAGGACACAGGGGATTTCCTAAAGCGGGTCTATGATTTGCCATGGGAGAGTGATTTCCTATTGGCAACCATTGATGTCACTACACTATATACCAACATTAAGCATGAAGATGGTCTGAATGCTGTTAAATACTATCGAGGGAACAGACATGTAAAACACTGGTCTCACACACAAATGCTTTTTACTATGACAGCTATAAGCACCTACTTCACCCCCAGCTGTGCGAATTTGCATATTGGCTGGTGGGAGGAGCAGGTGGTCCAGAAACTGTACCCGGAAGAGTGGCAAAATAATATCATGCCTTGGAGTTGATTCATTGACGACTTGTTCGTAGTATGGAAAGACTCAGAACAGTCATTAAGTGATTTTGTCAAAAAACTTCAGACAAACAATTTAAATCTAAAATTCACTAGTACGGTAAGAGCAACTAGTGTTAATTTTCTTGATTTGAAAGTGTACATAAAAGATGGGAGGTTAGAGACTTCGTTATTCCGAAAATCCACTGCGGGCAACACATTGCTACAAACAACGAGTTTCCACCCCCAGAATCTAATCAAAAGTATCCCCTATGGGGAATGCCTGTGAACCATACGCAACTGCAGCAACCAAGTGAGTTGCAACAAAGAATTGGAAGTTTTATAAGCACGTTTCAAATCTAGAGGGTATTCTGAAAGTTGTATCAAATCTGCCATTTATAAAGCAAATAAAAGGTCGAGAGAGAACATCCTTTTTAATAAAAGTAATGCAAAAAAGACATTGGAAAGTGAGAATAAAAATCGGTATAAGATGGTGACCTCTTACAGTACACAGCATAAAAAAGTGAGAGATATATTGGCCAAACACTGGCATTTGATACGTTATGATCCAGTCTTGAGCAAACTGGTACAGAAGAGCACGCAAATTACTTTCAGACGAGCAAGGCTCTTCAAACAAATGTTGGTCAGCAATGTGATACCAGCTTCCAAACCCAAGGTGGCTGCCTCTATGTGGTTACGAATGAGAGAAGGATTCGTAAAACGTTCGAAATGTAAAGCCTATGTGCATGGGATAAACACCACCATGTAGCAAATAAAATTTTCCGACAGGCAGATGACAATCAAAGGTCATTATACATGCAAAACGGATTATGCTCTGTACATGCCTCAGTGTCCTTGTGGCCTGAGGTATGTGGGCAGGACAATCTTACCAGTCCACAAACATGTGCTCCAACACTTAAGAGCCACCAAGAATGGGGATACAACTTACCCTGTGGCACGTCATTTCGAGCAACACCATTGCAGAAAAACAGAGGGACTATCGTGTTTTGTAATAGATGCAATAAAGCCCAATGTGAGAAGTGGAAACCGGGAGAAACAATTGAGAGTGTTAGAATTTTCATACATAATAACATTGAACAGTTAATTCCCAGAAGGTTTAAATATGGAAGAAGATCTACATACACACCTATGATCAATATGCAGTAATGAGCAAGTTCCCGTCCCTTTTGTCTTGTTTTTATCCATTTATAAAATTTCCTTTTTTTCACTTTATAAAAATCACAAAAAATGTATCTTTTTTTGTTATTCAGCACTTGCACTTTCAGAAGACACACATATACAAATAATAGTCCCATGTCATCAAATATATGCCCACTTGGGCTCAATTGTGAAAATATTTGTATAAAGACATCGCATCCACTGACACAAATTGCTGTTTAATAGGAAATCCCCACTTAGGTTTTACTACTTTAGCGAAATATGGGCACATGTTCATAAAAGCGAGTAGTGATATCACAGAATGAATTAGCATCACTAAGTAGTAATGTTATGGTATCACATTGATTTGTTTGTTTAATTTAATTCAATGCAGCTAATGATGTGCAAGAAAGTTTGTGTATATTATCAAAACATAGCGTTTTTATTTGTAAACTACTAGTCAGTCTTCTGATACACTGTTTTAGTAGTTTTACAGGTGACATGGCATTCAAAATATTTAAAATGGCTGAAAACTTGATTGTATCCATTGGTGAGCAAGCCTGCAGGTCAGGCGAAATGTGTCCAACAGGTGACAATTAAATCAGTATTTTGGCAAGACAAGGCATCTTCATTCTTTGTTGGGCGAAGGAAAGTCTATTGATTCATTAAGGACCGAGCTTGGGTTGTCCGCATAGACGACGCGCCCTTTGGTTTGGAGCAGCGGCGGCCAAACACAAGCATCGAGTGCTGGATATATATATATATATAAATGCAACATTTAAAAACTTTCCCAACAATAAAACACACATTTTAAAATATGTCAAATTAAATTGTGACAGTAAAAAGAAACATAAGTCCAACAAACGAAAATAGTTTACCCAATTAAAATATTAAAATCAACATAATATACATAGTTTTATTTGTGTATTTATACTGTACACTAACTTTATAAATATGCATTAATAATAATGTTACATATTTGCAAAACATATTAGAAACACAAAGGGGCCCATCAGGATGGCGGGCGGAGGCACCACCGTGGTGCTGGCAATGGCGGAAAATGCGTGTCTACCTACGGCCCCTCCACTAACAAGTTCCGACAGATAATTCTCAAAAACTGGCATATACCAGAAGGTTTAGATTGCCCATTCTCCAAACCATTGTTCGCAATGAAGAAAAAAACCTCAATAGGACAACAGTTTATCAGAGCTGATTTATCACAGACCCGACCCAAGAGTGATTTAAGAACACAATGGAACATGAAACCAGTGCAAGGCCATCATAAATGCGGAAATTGCTCCGAATGCAATCTGACACTAGAAGGCACAGAGTTTTGTCATAACACCATTAGATGGACACATAAAGAATTCATGAACTGCAGAACAAAAAACGTAATTTATGCCATCGTGTGCCCTTGTCAAAAGATTTATGTTGGCAAAACAAACCATCAGATCAATCAACGCATTGTGCAACATCGCTCGAGGATTAGGAAGAAAGTCTTAAGTGCACCTATGGTTTCTCACTACATTGACAAAAATCATGGAGAAAGTGAATTGAAATGGACTGTGTTAACAGCAATCACGATAAATGCCAGAGGAGGGGATTTGGAGGAATTACTTTTGAAAAAAGAAGCTTAACTGCATTTACTCTGGCCTCAATGAAATGACTGAATTTTCGCGACTATGAAAGAAAACCACAACTCCCATAATCCTACAGTACACCCAGCAGTTCAAAATCATGAATAAACAGGAAGTCGTCAATGCTGCCATAATGGAAACAGAAAGGGTATGAAGGAGACTTGAGGGAAGACTACCAGCACACGATTCCTTGCATAAAAGTAAGAAATTAAAACGCCACTGACCGAGATCGAATACCCTCGTGCATGAATGGGTTCGTTCACTAAACAGATTTGTATTATTGCCAACAGGGTCTCTGGAAATCGCCAGGTCACGTAAATGAAATAAAAGGTAAGCACGCTATCTTGGAGTTAATACTGGCTGCATAAAATCAGGTATGCAAGCTCGTACTTTTAAACAACCAAAAAGAAGTGAATTGTTCTAACGTACCGCGACGCTGTAACATTGCTGCATTCTTATACACAGAAATGCGGGCAATAGGAACTCCATAAATCGTGCATTTAGATGGACAACGCGCTAGAATCAACAAGCGTTGAATTCTTCATCAGGTACGCTAACAAGCGATTAGAATGAAAACACTGTCCAGTGAAATCATATTGCCTGGCTGATACATTGTTGCAATGTTGGTTTGACATAGGAAACCAAACAACAAGAAGGTCAAACGAGTAGAGACGCTTTTCCCTCTGCCTATTTTAATTCCGGTACGAATGACAACAGGCAGAATACTAATGTCTAAAAAGTTAAATAGTGCCAACACGCCTTTTTGAACACTCAGGTTGTTCCTCTCCTCTTGTCCCCGCAGCCTCCTACTGAATAAAGATTTGCAAAAAACAATGACCCCTGTTGCCCATTAAGGATCGAAGGCAATAAGCTGTTAAAAGAAGGTATCTCTTCTTGAATCGCTAAGTGTTGATAAATTGAGAGAAAGGGAGGACCGTTCATGCACTGACACACAATGTTTGTTTTGTATTGACAGAGTGTATTCACATATAAAAGCCCTTAGAAAATAGAGGATTAAGAAACCCTGAAGCCCTGATGAGAGTCCCACGAGTTATAGAAGGACTTGAAACGCGTCGGCTTCTTTGTTTGTGAACATAATCAGTTGAATATGTCAAACTTAAATATGATGACATCTGTCTTAATTGTTTTGTAAACATGTTATACTCTAAAGCATTAGTGAAAACTGATGAATGAAGAGATAGGTGAAATGTTGTAAATGTCCCACAATGTTTAGTCACATGTTCATCAATATATGTACATTTGTTGTATATAATTTTGTTTATTAATGCTCAAATGAATGTTTCCCTGATAATCAGATGTTTTTTGAGATAATATAAAATTGTTTTGAAATCTAAAAAGCATAATTGAATGGATAATCCGATCCAAGAGGATTAAATCATTGGGTCTTACAGTGTTTGTTTAAATTAAGTAACAGCACTTCAACCCAGTAGTCAGATATTCCCTAGAATTTGTATTTTCCGCACACCAGCAGCGGTCCTCACGCCCGTGATATTACAATGGTCAAACATAGCCTATTTCCCATCCGCCGCGGTGCGACGTGAACCGCCATAAAAATGTGCCCGCCACTGCGGCAGTGGGAGCCAATAGAGACTCATGCCCGTACAGAATGACATCCTGACCGCCGTACAAATCAGGATGACCCAAACAGCCTGTCACACCACAGCAGAGAAACCTTCCAACCAGAGACGGCAGAGGCACGACTGCGGATTGCCAAACTAGATTCCCGTTCCCCTCTACCTGGTCCTGACCGCAATGGATCCTGCTTTACACTTCTTCCCAGTGCTGTACCTGATCCACTACCAGCAAGTAATGCACCATTGCGGATGACGCCGCAGGTACGCAATCACACAACTCCGCACACCACCACAACACACAACTCCAGGGCAGATATAGGGTTGCAGTCCACATCACACACCCTGGTGGGGACTGGAACACATCCCCAAGTGTACCCACCCATGTACTACCTGTCACCAAATCACCCCTCCGCATCAAGGTCCCCCATCAACCGTGATATCAATGCAGTGACCAGGTCACATCACCGCAGTGGTGAAGACGTGGAAAAACATGCGCAAAATGTAGAAGACGGGGCCAGCGCCAGGCATGGGCAGTCCACAAAGACCATCGGGCCACACCTCCACCCTCCACACACTAGGCCCCACACACCCATTAGGAGCCATGCTGTGTGCCCCTCCTGTGCCCCCTGCCCAATTAACCAACCAGGTGTACCCAGACCCTGCACCACACACACCAAACAACCAGGGAGTCTGTCTCAGAAGGTGGGGGTGAAGAGAACACCCTGCTCATAAGCTCAGGGCCAGGGCAACCCTCCTCCCCACACCTATCTTCCACTCATGTCAAGCAAACTGACTCCAATCACAAAATGAACACTCACAATGAATATGAACAATCACTCAACTAGCACACCCCACACGGACAGACAGCCACATACACAGACCAGATGTTAGCAGCAATGGAGGGCAAGAAATGGGCAAAGCTAAAGTGAGGTGGACACAAATGGAAAGCCAAGGAGCTAGCCACAATGCCTGTGTATATCATTTCCAAGAGAAGGAACATATAACAACCTTAGCCCATCAAATCACACATGAATGGCACAGTCAGTGAAATTAAACCACAGTGACCTCAGTGCAACAACTCAGGGAGACAGCAAGGCAACCCACGGATAGGCACAGGGATGATAGGAAGATTCTGAAGTCAAACATTGATCAGCCACACATCTGTATCCAACAACTTGACAGGTTTAGGTCATCAGCACATCAGACCGGGCCCATTGTCACACTCCATGACTGTCAAACACAACTTGGACCCTTAAAACATACCCCTCACCCACCCACCTCACACCTGCAACACTCAACACCAGTGTCAAACACACAGAATGGTGCCAATCATGTCCAGTGACTACCCTCACAAACAACCACACTCCCTGGGGGGCATCCACAAACATCACAAACACTCAGTGATGCCTGAACCAATGCTGGAACAAAAACAACAGCCAAACACAAAACTCACTAACAACATACACAGAAGTACAACAAGCCCAGGCCTGTGCAGTAAAACAGTGGAAAGGCAATGGGAGCCCAGACAGATCAGGAGTACACAGTCATCCCTCAGGAACAATGCACCGACTACATACCCCAACACAGACAAGAAGTGCATCATCTCTAAACAATCATGGACACAAACTGGGAGCAATGGGCCAATAAGAAACCACAGACAGACATACCACACCAACCATAAAGTAAACATGCTGTAATAGTGTAACACATGCTTGCACATGCAGAATCCTGACAAGTGAAAGGTCAAATATAAGAGGAGAAAACATCAAGGATGCACTCAAAACCAGCCCAGGAACAAGAACAGCCCTAAGTGCATGTGACAGACACACAATTAATGCACACTACACTTGCAACACACATCTCAATGTATCACAATGCACAAACAGCTCACACACAATGACATGCAAATAGAACATCACACACAGAGCATCTGTTAGCTAAAAGAGACACCACAGGCCAAACACTCCACACATTCACAGCAAACACACAACAGATGCACATGCGAATCCATCACATTGCAAATACAGCTGTACATCAGGGGATGCACACCAGGCAAGTTCAAGGCATCATTCACTCACAACACTGCATGCACGACAGGGAGTGTGTGCACAACAAACATAACAATTCAACACAGATATGAGTGCCACACCATGAACCCACACAACACAAATCACCATTGCATATAGACAACATCACACTCAGGAAGGGAAGAAGTACCTCAGCAAACACACATACAGCTCACCCATCACCCACATATGCACAAATCTGGGACACCCACATGAAAACAACATGACCAGAGGACTGTGCAGCACAAACAGTTGAACTGCATATGAGCAACCACGACTGCAAAACAGTACAAGAAAATCACATATAACCAATTGGGAAACTGTCTTGAGAGGCATATTGTTCCGAGTTGCACAGATCAGCACCACAAAGCATAGTGTAACAAATAAAGTGATGGGGAGGTACACACAGTGGCAATACAAGGGGACAGCTGACATGAGGGTGAAGTGGTTTGTATGTCAGTATTGGGTGTGTCTGGAGTACACCCTACACAAATAGATGGAGTGCTCACTCTCAATGGGGTAAGCATCAGAAGCATAGATAGGGGATGGTATAACTCCACATGCCATCCTGGAGCCAAAAATGCCTCAAGTGACAGAAATATATGAGAAAACACACCCACAATGTCAGTGTGGCTGAGCAGGTTTGCACAGTGAGCACAAACAGTAACAAAACACATGGCTGATCAACAAAACACAACACTGACTTGCCAGTCACACACTCAGCCTGCTCACAACTGGCAGCACACAACAAGTGGGTGTCCCCCATGAGTGCAAGGACACACCAACACATTGCACAGTGCACAACCTACAACTCCTACATCTGCACACAATCTGAAGCACATGGCTGACAATTAAAACAAACAGGCACTCAGCTTCTGCGTTATACATGTGTGCAGTTGGCATTGCAGGGGCACATAAACATCAACACTAATGAATAAGTCACCCCTTCACACTTCATGACCACTCAAGTGCACACATACAAATGCACCCATGTGATTCGGAAGACAAGCCATCACAAGATGACTACACATCAACACTGCTGTTCACACATCAAGAAAGTTCACACAGATATGATGGACCCTGGTCAGCCTGCCTGCAATACTGTGTATAGAATCCCACTCTGTGCTGGCAGTGCATCCATGCATGACATGTGTACAATTGAGCAAAAATCGCTGTAGATTGATTAGGATAACAGTAGCTCATCACAAACAACAATAATTGCACCCCCAAGCCTCAGAATGAATAAGAACAGAAGTGCCTGTCACCTCTGCAAAGTCCAGGAAAAGATAAAACAGACATTGGCAATGTGAAAGTGGCATACAGAGCATCTTTCACATTAAATCATACCCATACATAAAACCCTTTATTTAGCAAGAACACTGACAAAGCAGACAACAGGAGTACCTGTCTTTATTCTCATATTACATAGATAGGCATTAAACGTAGACACGAGCAAGGCCAGTGGACACTCCAAAGTGCAGAGTAGGTACATGAGAAGCTGCACAGGGAATGGGCAAACACAGAAAGGAACAACAAGGCCAGTGGCCAATCCAAAGTGCAGAGTATGTACATGAGAAGCTGCACAGGGAATGGGCAAACACAGCAAGGCACATCAAGGCCAGTGGCCTGTCCAAAGTGCAGAGTAGGTACATGTGAAGCAGCACAGGGGATGGGCAAACACAGCAAGGCGAGTGGCCAGTCCAAAGTACAGAGTAGGTAAATGAGAAGCTGCACAGGGAATTGGCAAACGCAGCAAGGCCAATGGACAGTCCAAAGTGCAGAGTAGGTACAAGTGTGCATTAAATCCTGCACAGGGAATGAGTGAGACTGTACCTTGCTATGGTCAGCAACACAGTTAGGGGGATAACAATGGGCAGTCCAGGCACTGCTGTGGGAGAGACAGGTGTGTGAGGGGGACTTTCACTCAGACCTGTGCCAACTTTTTGCCGTGGTCTAGGAATGGCGTTGATGAGAGTTGTCTGACCCACACAGAGCTGGTGCAAAAGGTCCACAGACTCAACACTGATGGCAGCAGGGGAGACAGGGGCAGGGGCAGTGGTGCATGGGGTCAAGGACACTCTTTCCTTCTTACCGGTGTGAACATGGGCAGCACTAGTGGAAGTAGGTGGGAGGGTGGGCACTGGATGCTGTGTGGTGGAAGAGGAGGCAGAGTTCCTGCTCCCTGTGCCCACCAACATAGATATGTCACCGCTGGCATCAGATGACGTTGAGATTGGTGTCTCTGGCTGTGATTCCTCAAGCAGACTCCTGTCCCCCTCCGAGGTGCTGGTCACATCAGTGTCACTTTGCTCATGGGTAGCAGTCGTGCTCGGTGCCTCACCAATGGTGTCCGTCCCCTGTCCTTCTGTGCCCACAGTAGATGCTACATGAGACTGAGATGTAGGGTCAGTTCCGTGGGAATTAACACAAACATCTTGTGCAAGCAAAGCATAAAACAAGATGATTATATCCCCGTGGTGCACACCATCCTGTGCAGTAACATTGTGCAACCTCAATTATAAACTCGAATTTTGTGTGTTAACATGCAAACTTGGCATAAGTGACCCATGTGATGACCACACAGCCAAATAGCCTGCCTGTGGCTCAGTGTAACCAGACACACAGATCCCGCTGAGCATACCTAGGGCCCTGAGCGGGGTAAAATGTACCTCCCAATATGATGCCACTGTCACATCTGGAGGCAGTTGAAGTGGACAACACAGATACAGACTCCAACATATCAGTCCACAATGGCCATGAGCTCATGCCATCCACCATGTTGTACTTTGGGGCACAACTACAGTTTCACATTGATGTCAGATGTGTAGTCCTCACAATTCTGATGTCAGGCAATGCACACATTGATGAAAGCACACTCAGATGATGCACAATGCCGTTCCCTTCCTTGGGATGTCCTTGACTACCCCAATGGAGATGATGCAAGAAGGCCACAACTCAGAATGCAATGTCAACGGCCATTACTCCAATGACATGAGAAAGTAAAGGTAGGGAAAATGCATGACAGCTGCAGCCAACACAGAAGCCACTTACAAGTCATTGCATCACACTAGCAATTTCACAGAGCCGAGCACTTGGCCCAGGCTTTGAACACATGCAGCCACTCACAACCAAAGTCACCCTTCCCAGAATACTCACCCCAGCTTGCTGCTGATGCTCCTTCAAACATGCATCCAGCTCAGGCTGTGTCACAGCTAAGATATGGGCCATTAGTGGTGTCATGCTCCTGCGTGCCAACCTGCCAGTCCGAGCGAGCAGCCCCAGCATAATCTCTGCCACGCTTTTGCTCAGGCGGCAGATGTCATCCCACCTCTTGTGACAGTGTGTGCGCCGTCGGTTGGAGGCACCCAGATCCCGCACCTTGCATGCAATGGCCCTCCACACGGCCTTACGCTGGTGGAATTTGAGCTGCAGGCATGGGAGACAAGAGGGGGAAAAATCAGTTACACAGTGTTATGTCCCACTATCTCTCAGTACAGGAGATGATACTAACTTAGCACAACTTCTCAGATATGTCTAGCAGAGACCATCACCACCCCTTGTTGTAAATAATTTTGTCCACCCTAAGCGTGGAAGGGTATACTCAGATGTGAGTCCCTTGCTCATTGCACCATCAGGATTCAAGCAAGCCGGGCCGAAGACGCCTGAAATGGCAGAAACCGGTCCCCGGAAGCTTGTTTCCTTCCCAGTGTAAGAATTGGCTTTTGTAGTCTGGTCTGCCCTGTTCCCATGATGCACTGGGCCAGGGACAGACTAATTTGCATACAGCCAGGTTCTGAAACTGGGATGGTGCAATGAGCTAAAAAACGGTGTTGGATCTAGCCCTGATCTCTTGACTGGGTGAGAGTACTCTGCTTAATTCAGAGACTCTGTCCATCACCACCCCTTGTTGTAAATAATTTTGTCCACCCTAAGCGTGGAAGGGTATACTCAGATGTGAGTCCCTTGCTCATTGCACCATCAGGATTCAAGCAAGCCGGGCCGAAGATGCCTGAAATGGCAGAAACCGGTCCCCGGAAGCTTGTTTCCTTTCCAGTGTAAGAATTGGCTTTTGTAGTCTGGTCTGCCCTGTTCCCATGATGCACTGGGCCAGGGACAGACTAATTTGCATACAGCCAGGTTCTGAAACTGGGATGGTGCAATGAGCTAAAAAACGGTGTTGGATCTAGCCCTGATCTCTTGACTGGGTGAGAGTACTCTGCTTAATTCAGAGACTCTGTCCATCACCACCCCTTGTTGTAAATAGCAGAGACAATACGGCATCTCACATAGTACATTAGCATGGGAGCATCATGTGAAAATGCATGCAGGTATGAGGGTGCACACAGTACCTGCCGAGCTCATACACATGCAGGATCCCAGCACAGAAAGCTATGTGTAGGCTGCCGACATCTACTGTCCAGTTTGTCGGTGAGCAAGACAAACATTACATTTGAAAATATGTTTAGGGGCAGACTCACTGTGTTCAACACTGCACAGCCCTCAATGTCCTTGCCCTGTGAATGTCTCAGTGTCATGGAGGTCAGATTTAGGGACATTGTCTTACAATCTCACACCCTTCTCACAAGGCCAGTCGTGTGCAATCTACAGGGTTGAGATGGCTCTTTGATGGATAGTCTAGCAAACAACCCATATGTTTCACTCTGTACATTCAGTGATATGTCCTTGTCAGATTGGGGTGTGACTGTGCAGACCAGGTGGGTTCACACTGAGGTCCAACATGGGGCATTAGAAATCTCACATGAAGGGACAAATTGATAGCGTAAACAGTGCCAACACGTGTGAGTCAGTACACATACTGGTGGAAATGGAGGGGTTCTGTACAAAAGTACAACAATCTGCTGTGTCATAGGAGAATTACTAACAAGAGTGGCACCCTCTGGTATTAAAGTCCTGAGCATAGTGTCGACCTATACATGATGTCAATTCTGAGTCAGCCACACTTCCATCAGTACCCTCTGGACTTCAACCCTTGCTAAGGCGACAGATGAGCCTGTGAAGAACATCAGGGACCCACACATCCATTCACACAGGCAATTTCTGTTCTGACTCATGCATAACCAACTTGCTTCATCACCATATGGCTGAAAAAACAATACATGTCCATCCAATGTTGATGTGCAGGCAGGGAAACGTGTGAAATAGGCTTAACACCCCTTTCCTCTGGAGACAGCAAGCTAGGCAGGGTATGACACCAACCCACACTCTCAGGCTTATACTGCAGCAGATCAACTTCATGTATGCACTCCCTGCACTCTCACGTCCACTCTGAAACACTGACCATGACATCTGGAGCACCATATAGCCTCCCATACTTTGTTAGCACCTCGTCCACCAGGACCCCTAGCTCTTCAGTGGTGAAGGGACGGGCCCGGATTTTCTCAGTCCTCGACATCACTGGGTCCAGGAGACAGGAGCAGCAGCAGTTGGTGGTGAGGGGTGTCAGGCAGCAGGCTCTGGAGACAGAAGCAGCAGCAGTTGGTGGTGAGGGGTGTCAGGCAGCAAGCTCTAGAGACAGGAGCTGCAGCAGTTGCTGGTAAGGGGTGTCAGGCAGCAGGCTCTGGAAGCAGTGGAAATGTGAGGCTATCTCCCACACATATATAGCCCCCCTGGGATAGTTTCAGTGGTTCTGAGCTTCTGCAATTGGTGTTTTTTTTTTTTCAATTGCATCCAATGACTGGCCCGGCGGTGGCGGAGCACGCCTACGTGATTTTCAAAATTGCTTTAGTCTACCATGATTGCGGTTCCCATTGGCTGTAAAGGCTTGGGCATTGGCGGTGACACACCGCAGGGGCCAGGCGGCGGCTACCGCGGTCGTGCATCTTTCAATTGCATCCAAAGACCGGCCCCACGGTGGCAGAGCATGCCTACCGCGATTTTCAAAATTGCATTAGGCTACCGCGACTGCGATTCCCATTGGCTGTAAGGGCTTGGGCATTGGCGGTGACACACCGCAGGGGCCAAGCAGTCTTTACTGCGATATGTCTGCCATACATTTGAGCCAGTGACCGTGATTTGGGTGGCGGAGCATGCCAACCGCCATTGCACAATATGTATCACTACCGCGAGTGTGGCTTTGCCATTAGCAGGGGCCAGGCGGTCGCTACCGCAATATGGCTACCATATATTTGAGCCGGTGACCGTGATTTGGGTGGTAGAGCATACCATTTGGCAATACACATATAACTATCAGTACCGCAAGTGTGACTTGGGCAGTGGCGGTGACACACCGCTGGGGCCAGGCGGTCGGTACCGCAATATGGCTGCCAGATATTTGAGCGAGTGACCACCATTTGGAAATACTTATAACTTCCATTACTGCGAATGTGGCTTTGCCATTGGCAGTGACACACCACCGGGGCCAGACGGTCGCTACGGTGATATGGCTGCCATACATTTGAGCCAGTGACCGTGATTTGGGTGGCGGAGCATGCCATCCACCATTTGGCAATACACACATAACTATCACTACCGTGAGTGTAGCCTTGTCATTGGCAGTGACACACCGCAGGGGCCAGGCGATCGCTACCACAATATGGCTGCTATACATTTGAGCCAGTGACCGTGATTTGGGTGGCAGAGCATGCCAACTGCCATTGCACAATATGTATCACTCCTGAAAGTGTGGCTTTGCCATTGGCAGAGGCCAGGCGGTCGCTACCGCAATCTGGCTGTCATATATTTGAGCCAGTGAGCGTGATTTGGGTGGCGGAGCATGCCAACCGCCATTTGGTAATACACACATAACTATTACTACCGCGAGTGTGGCTTGGGCATTGGTGGTGACACACTGCTGGGGTCAGGCGGTCGCTACCGCGATATGGCTGCCATACATTTGAGCCAGTAATCATGATTTGTGTTGCAGATCACTTTGAGAGCACCTATGGACATGTCATGCTGTGTGAATTACCAATGGCCAGTGCTCAACAGTGCGCAGTAGACACATGATTCACGGCACAAGATTGTGTATACAATAGCAATGTAACATTTACCCCACTGCTGACTACACGCCATGTTGTTGTATATGATTGAAAATATTGGCAACGACTGCCTCATATGTCACTTGTGACAAGACCTATATGATATGTTAGAGCCCCACCTGCAACCTCCCAGGACACATCCGAGTGCTTTCACACCAACATCTAAGGTGATGGCGGCCCTGCATTTTTTTGCCTTTGGATCATTCCTGTACACGGTGTCCAGCCCAGGTGGGATGTAGCAACCTAAGTTCAGCATGGTGCTCCGTGATGTCCTGTCTGCTATGATGATCTACAAGGATAGATATATCCATTTCCCCAGGAGGCATGAATTGGCAGCGGTGAAGGGAGATTCTTATGCACTTTAGGACATCCCCAATGTTGTTGGTGCCATTGACTGCACACATGTTGGCCTGATTCCAACACAGGCACATGAGCACATCTACAGGAACAGGAAGCATTTCCATACCATCAATGTGCAAGTGGCGTGCTAGGCGGATATGATCATCTCACACGCCTGTGCCAAATTCCCTGGTTCAGCCCATAACTTGCACATCATGCATAACAGCATTGTGCTACGGCTGATGGATGATCTGCTTCCAGAGCATGCATGGATTCTGGGTGAGTACGAAGAGTCAGGCAGCATGCTGTGTGTGTGACATGCTGTCCTCTGCCACAGTTATATTACAAAGTCGGTCAGTGTATCTCACACGTAGGTGATTCTGCATATCCCAACCGTCCTTTGTTGCTGAGCCTACTGCGGTATACCAGGACCCTGACTGAAGTCCGCTACAATGAAACCCATAGGAGGATACGTTGTGTGGTGGAGCGAACTTTCGGTCTCTTGAAGTCAAGTTTCTGCTGCCTGGACAAGACTGGAGGTGCACTGATGTACTCGCCCAAAAAGGTGTGTCAGATTGTAGTTGCATGCTGCACGCTCCACAACCTGGCCTTGCTCAAGGAGATCCCCCAGCTTCTGGATGCTGACGAGTAGCCAAGGCCCCCTCCTGCCTCCAACCCATGTCCAGTGATGAGGATAGTGGAGAGGAGGAAGGTGTCGTCCTGCGTCAACAGCTCATCAACCACTACTTCACTTGAAGGTGCGTGACAATGTACAAAGGAGCCATTGTCTGCTGATGTCGTTGTTGGTTGCAAGGTGTGTGTGAGCTTTGTGACTGCAGCCTGTTGTTGACGCAGTGCTGGCTGACAATGTTTCTGAGACTGGCTAGTTTTGGCACAGATATAGGATGTTTATGCCGGTACCGTTGCTCATTGTAATGTGTGCAGATTGGAGTACCCTGATGACAAGTGTTGTGTGATGGCTGTGATGCCACCGCTTGACTAGTGAATATTGTTCAGTTGTGTTTTCCTAGGTCCCTTCAGCCTCTCCTTGTCTACAAACAATCCGTACTCCAGGTACATTGTAATCATGGTGAAGACTGCACATCCTGTAATACACACGGAGCAGACACAACGACATAGGTGTGTAAGGAGTGTTTATTTACAATGGGTACATGTGACAAGGGAGTGAATATTTGCAAACAGGCGAAGAGTGAAGCAATGAGTTGTCAGTGATGGTAGATGAGACAATTGAGTATTTATTTATTTAAAGAGTTTTATATAGCACTGGCTAGACCCAAAGGTATCAGAGCGCTTTACATAAGGTTCCACATAGTGGCAAATTTACATCAGTTACATATTACCAATGATACCAGTAAAAACATTTAAGGAGCATAGAAGAAAAAGAAAATGGAGCGAGAAGGGTAAGGGGGTAGCGGAGAAAGGGGTAGGGTATAGATACAACGGAGAGACAAATGGAGAGTCTGCCCAAGGTCCGGCTGGGTAGGTGACAACCAAGGGGGCATTCGCAGCCCATCTCCTCTTTAGCTATCAGGTAGCTCCACCGGGCATTGGTCAAATAGCTAGGTCTCAAAAGAAAAACATTAAAGGGATAGAAGGCAAGAAGAAGGGAGGGTAGAGGGGGAAGGGAGTAGGGTGAAGGGGTAGGAGGGACATATGAAAGAGAGACGAAGGAACGTCTGCCCAATGTCCGGTTGGTTAGGTGACGGCCGAGGGGGGATCCACAGTCTCTCTCCTCTTCAGCTAACAGGTAGCTCCACCGGGTATCGGTCAAATGGCAGGGTCTCCACGGTCAAGGGAAAGTTCGAAGAGTACATGTCCTAGAGGGAGAGCAGGATCAAGGTCAGGTGAGGGATGTGGTTCAGATCAGGTCGGTGACCAGTTCTATTGTCCGGGAGTGGTGGAGCATCGTAACCAAGTTTTTTACTAAATCTATGCAATTTGTTTCTGTGATAGAGAGTGGAGTACAGTGAGGTTCAAAGAGCAGACTCTTCTAGTCACTGTGCAAACACGACATTCTGGTGTACCTGTGGTCAAAGGTCAGGCATGGACTGGGAACCAAAAGCAGCCCAGGCAAATTTTGTCAGACCAGCCCGTACGGTGCAGGGAGCTTGGAGTGGTGGTGCAGGGTTCTCTCCATCTCTGGTAGTGGCCAGGGATCTGTTGGGCACCGATAGGCTTCTTTGTCGGGCAAGTCTATTTCGATGTGAAACTTGGCATTGTCACACACAGCCAGGCACAGACTGGCACCGGGCAGGCAGATAGCCAGTCCTGCCAACACCAGCCGTATCATGAGGGCCTTCCACCACCTTCACTATCCGCGGGCTCCATGTCCTGCACCCCGTGTCAGGTGTAGCTCCAAGGTCCGCATCCTGTTGAGAGAGATGCAGATAAGATGTCCCAAGGCTCCTAATCTGTGGGACTGTCGAGGACGGGGGTCTCACAAAGCATGTATTCCAGAGCTCTGAAGAGGGCATCTCTGCTCATCCAATCCCTAGGGCAGTTTTCGCACGTTCCCATATCCCCGCGCTCCTGAATTACAAGAAGGATCAAGGTTCCTTGAGAAGAATATGGAGGGGGGGAGGTTCTTTCTTTTGGTATTACGTGAAGTTCAATGTGGACATCCCTTCCATGAAGGAGGCCGGGAGAAAGCCTGGTTCATTTGCGCCGTTGCTGTTGTGGAGAGCGTTACTGAGTAGTTCCATCAGTGCTGATGTCGTCGGCCCAAGCTTTAAAGTTTACTGCTAAAAGTCACATGTGCAGACACAAAAGTAAACTAAAGAGAAAGCTAAGCCTCGAAGACCGCACTGAACATGCTCAGAACCTGCTTTAGAGAACAAACACAAGCACTACGCAGTCCAACAGATGGATGCCATTAACAAAGCAGTGTGGGGAAGGAGAGTCAACAAAGTCAATGGCAAGGTAAAGAGAGTTGCTCATGGCTGGCTCCATGACTGGCGTTTGGCAGGTGCTTTGCCGCGGGATCCTCCCTGGGATTTCTTAGGACGGTCCCTTGGTTATTTTTTAAGGGGGGCCTCTGCTGCGGGGCCAGTGGGGTCTGAGGAGTCTCCCCTCCCATGGGAGGTGGAGGTATTTTTTGTGCCACAGACCTGTCCCTAAGAACCGCCACTAGCTGACCCAAGAGGTCCCGAATTTGCCCTATGCGGGTGTCAATGGACCTCAGTAGCAGGCAGAGCTCACATGATTCTTCCTCAGCATGGCCCGTTCATCCCTGGGCCCGTTCATAGGCCCCAAGGACTCTGTTCATGTTGTCCAGGGCTTTCGTCCCAGTGTGCTGTTGGCTTCGACTCACCCTCACCCTTGCCCTCCCACCTGCCCTGCTGTCACGGACCTGTTGCCTTACTACTGTAGGCAACCGCCTCCTCTCCCTGCCCTCCTCAGTTGGTGGGGTGGGGTCGTCATCCTCAGGGGCAGGGAGAGTGTTGCAGGCAGCATTGGTGGTGGTGGAGTCTGCACAAGTCGTACCAGTAGGGGTCAGCGTAGTTGTTGTTGTTGTTGCTGCTGAGGTGGTGGGTGGGAAAGTGGAATTGCAAAAAGAAGGGGACCCCTGAGAAATTAGTTTGAAGTACACCTAGACAGGGAAATACACTAATGTAGGCTTTCTAGGGCTACTTCAACTCAAACAACTCCTTACAAATGATTGAAGGAAAACATGAAAGTGACACTCAACCAAAATACTGATGTTTAGAAAAATAAAATTGCTTCATTCATATGATATTCTGATTATAAATTTATAAAACACAATAAATTACATAAAGAGACAAAAACAGTAACCACGCAGTAGTGGTAGAGACTTTCACAAACGCACAACATACATACCACATTCATACTATCCCACATAAAACTCAATTCATACACAAATACTAGGATAAATTATAACAAGAAGTGCAATTATTGATGATATGCAATCTATATAGATGAATTGATGGATCTTTTAATGGAAACGGGTGGGTAAGTGGAGTCCTGGGAACTGTTGCGCCCTGGCACACCAGATGGACCAGCTTTGAGCTCCACGTCCTCGAAATCCAGGGAGTCCTCATCCATGAGTCTATGTTCCGGGGGTGGACACAGGTTCTGCAGGTTGATGTTGTCGTCTTCTGCAGTCAGTTGTTGGTCACCTGTGGGACAGAGGAGAAAGGGTCATTGACGTACACCTCTCAAGCTTTCTGTTCGATGTATCTTATTTACTGGTTATGCAACACAAAGTTAACTATTTCACACATTGTATGTCTGCACAGTAATGCGCATCATGACATGATTTGGAGGCACATATGTTACATTTCCATGGTGTGACATGTCAATGAATACCATGCCCCATGTGTAGATACTGTGATTACGTGGAAAGTTTGTCATCTGACAACTGGCGGCAATTCAACTTGATGTGCAGCATCTTTGCTGATTACTCTGCCTGTCTCATGCATACTTTTGTCATGTCCTGGGCTTAGACTTACTTGTTCGATAGACCTTGCTTGTTTTGTTTTCATATGGTCCTTCAAACTCACCCCCATGTAACTTACATTCTTTGCTGTGCATGTTTGTGCCCTGATTTGCCCTGATTTGACCCTGAAACGGATCCTAGGATGCTCGTTTCAAGTCAAGCGAGGGCCTGGCTTGGCAGTTTGGGTGGACTTTTCCCATGAGGCACAGGGTCAAGACTGATTTGCATATGGCCAGGTCTAAATTGGGGTGCCATCGTGAGCAAAAGAATGATGGATTTAACCCAGATCTCTTGACTGAGGGTGAATGATTTGATTTGTTCAGAATTTCATCAATCAATTGTGTGTCGTCTGCTTTCTCGCCCTAGGGGCGCCAGGTATGCCCAGACGTTGGTCCTGGGCTCATTGTGCCACTGGAATCAAGCTATCCTGGCTGAAGAGGGGTGAAACCCCCAAACCGGTCCTAGGATGCTTGTTTCTGGTCCAGGAAAGGCCTTGCTTGGCAGTTCGGGCTGGAATCAAGCTATCCTGGCTGAAAAGGAGTGGATCCCCAAAACCGGTCCTAGGATGCTTTTTCCGGTCCAGGTGAGGACCTGGCTTGGCAGTTCAGGCTGGACTGTTCCCATGAGGCACAGGGTCAAGACTGATTTGCATATGGCCAGGTCTAAATTGGGGTGCCATCGTGAGCAAAAGAATGATGGATTTAACCCAGATCTCTTGACTGAGGGTGAATAATTTGATGTGTTCGGCATTCCGTCCATCAATTGTGTGTCTTTTGTTTTCTCACCCTAAGTTTACCAGGCATGCCCAGATGTGGGACCTGGGCTCACTGTGCCACTGGAATCAAGCTATCCTGGCTGAAGAGGGGTGAAACCTCAAAACCGGTCCTAGGATGCTTGTTTTTGGTCCAGGAAAGACCTTGCTTGGCAGTTCGGGCTGGAGTGTTCCCACGAGGCACAGGGTCAAGACTGATTTGCATATGGCCAGGTCTAAACTGCGGTGGCATGGTGAGCAAAAGAATGATGGATTTAACCCAGATCCCTTGACTGGGGGTGAATATTTTCATTTGTTCTGCATTCCATCCAACAATTGTGTGGCTTTTGTTTTCTCACCCTAAGTGTGCCAGGCATGCCCAGATGTGGGTCCTGGAGTCACTGTGCCACTGGAATCAAGCTATCCTGACTGAAGAGGGGTGAAACCCCAAACCGGTCCTACGATGCTTGTTTCTGGTCCAGGGAGGACCTGAAATGGCAGTTCGGGATGGACTGTTCCCATGAGACACAGGGTCAAGACTGATTTGCATATGGCCAGGTCTAAACTAGGGGGGCATGGTGAGTAAAATAATGATGGATTTAACCTAGTTCTCTTGACTTGGGGTGATTGCTTTTATTTGTTCTGCATTCCGTCCATCAATTGTGTGGCTTTTGTTTTCTCACCCTAAGTGTGCCAGGCATGCCCAGATGTGGGTCCTGGGCTCACTGTGCCACTGGAATCAAGCTATTCTGGTTGAAGAGGGGTGAAACCCCGAAACCGGTCCTAGGATGCTTGTTTCCGGTCCAGGAGGACCTGGCTTGGCAGTTCGGGCTGGAGTGTTCCCATGAGGCACGGGGTCAAGACTGACTTGCATATGGGCATGTCTACACTGGGGTGGCATGGTGAGCAAAAGAATGATGGATTTACCCCAGATCTCTTTACTGGGGGTGAATGTTTTGATTTGTTCTGCATTCCGTCCATCAATTGTGTGTCTTTTGCTTTTTTGCCATAAGTGCGCCAGGTATGCCCAGATGTGGTTCCTGGGCTCACTGTGCCACTGGATTTAAGCTATCCTGGCCGAAGAGGAGTGAAACCCCGAAACAGGTCCTAGGATGCTTGTTTCCGGTCCAGGGAGGACCTGGCTTGGCACTTCGGGCTGGACTGTTCCCATGAGGCACAGGGTCAAGACTGACTTGCACATGGCCAGGTCTAAACTGGGGTGGCATGGTGAGCAAAATAATGATGGATTTAACCCAGATCTCTTGACTGGGGGAATGTTTTGATTTGTTCTGCATTCCGTCCATCAATTGTGTGTCTTTTGCTGATTTTCTTTAACATGGGATTTGGTGAGTCACACTATTGTTTCTGTGACAGTTACATTCGCTTAGCTGTCTGCACACTGTAAGTGGCATTTGTGTCTGTGTCAATTTTGGTGGGATGTGAGGGCTGGTGTTGTCATTTGGTTCCATGTTTTCTGAGAGGAATGGCGGGGTGCATGCACTGTCTACTTACCTGTTGTGTTGTAAAATTTGGGTGCGATTTCTGACACATCTCTTTGGGTGTGTGGTGGAGTGCTCCATCCTGCTCAGCTGTGGGACACGGGGGTATGGTGTGAATTGTGGTGCAGGCCTCCCACCCCCAAACAGCCCAACCTGGGAAGATGAGTACCTACCTGTTAGATGAGGGTGAACAGTGCAATGACTGACACATGCTTCTGCGTGTGGTGGAGTGCTCCCTTGCTCAGCTGTGAGACAAGGGGTCATGGTGGAGTAGTAGTGCATGCCTCTCACCCCCAAACAGCCCTCCCTGGGAAGATGAGTACCTACCTGTTAGATGAAGGTGAACAATGCAATTGCTGACACATGCTTCTGGGTGGGGGAGTGCTCCATCCTGCTGAGGGCTGCCTGGTGGGAGTTGTGGCGCATTCCTTCCACCCCCAAACAGCCCAACCTGGGAAGGTGGCTACCTACCTGTTAGATGAAGGTGAGCAATGCAATGGCTGACACATGCTTAGGGTGGGGTGGGGGAGTGCTCCATCCTGCTCAGGGGTAGGACAGGGCTACCTGGTGTGAGTTGTGATGCAGGCCTCCTACCCTCAAACAGTCCAACCCGAGAAGATGGTTACGTACCTGTTAGATGAAGGTGAACAATGCAATGGCTGACACCTGCTTCTGGGTGGGGTGGGGGAGTGCTCCATCCTGCTCAGGGGTGGGGCAGGTCTGCCTGGTGGGAGTTGTGATGCAGGCCTCCCACCTCCAAACAGCCCAACCTGAGAAGATGGCTACTTACTTGTTAGATGAGGGTAAACAATGCAGTGACTCACACATGTTTCTTGGTGTCGTGGAGTGCTCCATCTTGCTCAGCTGTGGGACAAGGGGGCATGGTGTGAGTAGAAGTGGAGGCCTCACACCCCCTAACAGCCCTCCCTGGGAAGATGACTACCTACCTGTTGGATGAAGGCGAACGATGCAATGGCTGACACATGCTTTTGGATGGGGTATGGGGAGTGCTCCATCCTGCTTAGGGGTGGGACAGGGCTGCCTGGTGGGAGTTGTGTTGCGGGCCTCCCACCCCCAAGCAGTCCGACCTGGGAATATGGCTACCTACCTGTTAGATGAGGGTGAACAATGCAATGGCTCACACATGCTTCTGGGTGTGGTGGAGTGCTCCATCTTGCTCAGCTGTGAGACAAGAGGGCATGGTGTGAGTAGTAGTGTGGGCCTTCTACCCCGCGCCCCCGCAATGCACTCCTGATGATGTCACATATTACATCATTCATGACATGGTCAGTGACATCACTGATGATGTCTCAAATGACATCAATGATAACCTCAACCAGTGAATGTGTGTTTCTATAAAATGTAAATATGTTTTATATATATGTATGCCAAAGTGTATTGAAGAATAAATGGGTGTATAAGAGTCAGGATGGATGATTAAGTAAGTGTGCGACTGACTGTATAACTGAGTGATTAAATATGTCTTAGAGACTGATACAGACATTCACACAGTTTAGGTTGTCAGTTGGTGTGTAAGTTGTTGCATAGGTTGGTTAGCAACTGAATGAGGATCTATATGGGCTATTGATTGGTTGTCTGAGAATCTGTATGGGTGCCTGAGGGTCTGTGTGGGTGGGGGGTGTGACTCTGTGTATAGATGTTTAAATGGATAATTCACTGGGTATATGTGTTCAAGTCTGTATCTGTGAAGGGCCATATGGCTGGGAGAGTGTGTATATAGGTGTGTTGGTGAGTAAATGGATACCTCAGTGGTACATGTGTGAGTAAATGCATATGTAAAAGGCAGTAAATGTGAGTGTTGGACTGTATAAATGACTATATGTGAGAGCTACTGATTGTGAGAGTGCCTGTATGGATCAGTGTGTGCTTGTATTAGTTATAGTATTAGAGTGTAAGTATGTGTTAGTATATGTTTAAATAAGTGAGGTAGTATGTGTTTAACTGTACAGGTGAGTAAATGAAAGTGTGATTGATTATTTCCATTACAGACTAGGTGTGTGAATAACTCTATGAATGAGAGGCAGTGTGTGAGTGTCTGTATAGATATGTGACTGGACATGATAATGCTGTATTGATGGCTACCTATATATATGAGTGACCGCATGGGTCAATTAATGGATTATGTGTAGACTTAGGAATTAGTGAGTGGATATGTAAAAACTGATATTGGTGTGTCCATGGTTTGAAAAAATATGGTCTGTATTTTAGAGCGGGTATATCAAGGGTCTGATGAAGTGCATCAGATTTTCACATGGTTGATATCATCAGTGATGTCATCAGTGATGTCACTGACCATGTCATGAATGATGTAATATGTGACATCATCAGCAGTGCATTGCGGGGGCACGAGGTATAGTTAGCTCACCTAACTATAACAGCGGAATTTCAGTTGTTTTGTATGAGTGAAATGTCCAACTAACTATAACGTCCCTGAAACCTATGTTTTTTTTCTGTGAATTTCAAAGTTTTTTAAATGCTAATTTCTAAATATAATGTTCATTAAACATATCTTTTTTTCTGTATTTTTTAATTATCATCCCATTCTCCACCTGGTGATAACTGAAAATCTCACCACTCTTCCATTGATACCTTTTGCCAACAAATCGCCACAAACGAGAGCCACAACAAACGCTAATGATATGCAAAGTAGGCGTTCCTGTGCATAAAAAACACGAAAACACCACTTCCACATATTTTCAACAACCAGCCAAATCTGCAGTGTGATCCAAAAAGCAGATAAGCCAACTGACCAGTAACAAATTAACATCAACCTTTAACTGGTGAAATATGGTTGACTATCTGCTGCGTGTATTAGACCCAACTTACAGGCACATCTAAAGACCAACACGTAATAGAGCTACTGATACTGCAGCTCCGACACCCAACAAGGCTACAGCACCCAGCGCCACCACACCAGAACATCCCCTGGCCACCCCCCGCTACTACCACAGAGGCAGAGCAAAACAGGACAACGGACCTTCCCAAAATACCATGTCCCCTCAGCTGCACAATAGCTGAATGTTGGGAGATATGGCAACCAACTATATATGAAGAATTCAAGTCATCCATCAATACTAATGCACACAATGCCAAGTGTAACGGTGATGTGCTGAACAGACCTCACTATGCAACGCATAAACCTCTCCATGTGGAGATATACTATTGATACTTGTAATGTAGTGGACAGTGAACACAACCATGTTACCTCAGGCAGTGGGGAAGATCTCGGTCATGTAGCGGTGTTTTTTCCCCCCTGGAAGTGGAATCGTAGTGGGCTGGTCCAACGTATGCCACTCCAGCGTAGGAGTATGAATAAATAGGCCAGGCCCTGGGCGTGGTTCACTTGTGTGAAGACCAATGAGTCGGCAGAGCGGCGGCCCTCACCCTGACACATGGCTGCCGCCAGGACCACAAGCCTCCTCCACACAGTCCCCCTCGAACCCAGCGGCACAGCACCGCAGACTTATGTCTGTACCGACTACTGCCTTTGATGTACACTGCGGACAGCAGGGTTCACAACTTGAATTCAGCCTCTATTTATTAATTGCAGAGAGAATTGTACTCTATGTCCTCGGATTTTGTCAAGAAGAAGTGACAGAAAGCATTCCTCGATGTCCATGCTAACTACTGCCTTCGATCTACACTGCGGAGAGCAGGGCTCACAATTCAGATGCAGAGGTGATTGCAGATGAAGCAGTCCAGTACGCAAGACACATTGCTCCCAGTGCGGCCCGCCGGGACCAAGCATCATCGCAGGATGCGCACACGCTGTGTACTTCAGCTTCTACTAACTCATTGCACCATAAGTCATCTCCACGTGCCCATATCAAGGCAATACAGAAAAGGGGGTGGTGATGAACAGAGTGTCTGAATTAAGCAGACCGCTCTTACCCAGTCCAAAGATCAGGGCTTGATCAATCACCGTTATTTATCTCACTGCCCCATCCCAGCTCAGAACCTGGCTATATGCAAGACATTGCTCCCAGTGCGGCCTGCCGGGACCACGTATCATTGCAGGGTATGCACACGCCAAGTACTCCAGGTGCCGCTAACTGTTCAGCTCAACTCAACGCCACGTGGCTGTGCGCGCATCCTGACCACTGCCTGTGCCCTACACTGGGGTTACACGGTTCACAATTCAAGATTAGTAGAGGTTCAAATTGTGTAAGAGACTATAATGGGTTAAGAAGACCAAATGCTCCCAATCTGTGCAGCTCAAGTCAATGTCACCTGCCTGTGGGCCTTTGCTGACCGCGGCCTCCGGCCTACAATGTGGAAGACCAGCGACACGTGGTGCCAACTAAGCCTGTTCAACACAGGCCGATCCCACATGTGTAATTGGTTCCTAAATCCTGAATGGCAGCGATCCCCAACTTTGTGGCAGCAACCACTGCACCAGACTCCCTTCAATCAGTGAAGGATATATGCATATGGAAGGCCAGCGACATGTTGTGACACTGAACCTGTAATAAACAGGCCGTTGGGGCCACCAACGTATGCACATGGGTAAGGGGCCCTTGCTCACCGCTCCCTCTGACCTACACTGTGGCAGACCGTCGACAAATGGTACCACTAACCGTCTTCAAAACAAGCCAATCCCACATGTGTAACTGTGTTATGAGTCCTGAATAGCAGTGACACCAAGTCCGTGGCAGCGACCACAGCACCAGACTCCTTTCGATCAGTGAGGCTTATTGCAATATGCAAGACTGGCGACACTTGGTGACTAACTCTGTTCAACTCAAGCCGATCTCTCGTATGTAACTGTGTCCTGAATGGCCTTGACCCCAAGTCAGTGGCACCGACCACAGCACCACACTCCCTTCGATCAATGAGGCATATTTAGATATGCAAGGCCGGCGACACTAACCCTCTTTAAGACAAGCTGATCCCACATGTGTGACTGTGTCCTGAGTCCTGAATGGCAGCGACCCCAACTTTGTGCCAGCAACCACCAGACTCCTTTCAGTCTTATTTGTTGTTCTTTTCTTTAAATATATGTTTTTACATATAAATCTATACATGACTAAGGTTCTTCTTTGTTCAACCGCACAGGGACATTTCTGAGCCCAAGAAGGTTATTGGGGGTATGTTGGTAATGTGGGAAGAGGGTACTTTACCTGCTAATGTGGGGAGAGGGAGCATCAAAGGGGTATCACTCACAGAAATAACTCCAATATGTTTTCACAAATGCCTCGGACAGATGCCAGCTGACTGACTGAATCACAAAATGGTTTTTCAATACTTATGTAGTGTGAGTTATGAACAGTTCGGACCCAGGCTGGCAGATGGACAGCTGTGGCCCATTCACTCGACTCCCACATGCAGTACTACGAGCCATCCTGTAATTGTGTCTATCCCTGCCCTGTTCCATTGTATGCCACGCCACACCACTCCGATTACGTTCCAACGTTGGCCCCACATAGCTACCTGTCGCAGTGGTACTCGCTGTTGGTGTGCAGCTCAGTGGTCTAGTTCTCAATATCTCACGGACACTCCCTGAGGGCAGGTTTGCACACACACCACACCCATCTTGCACATGCAGCACAGGCCACGTGACCACGCAAATATAATAGATCGGCAACGTCACATCCTGTATTGCCGGTGCTGACTAGCTGGTGAACGCTCCACGGGTCTCAACCATAAAGAGTTCATGAAAAGTTGCGCAGAAGGTTAGGCGCACCCTCACTGTATGGCCGTCAGCGGCCTACCATCCCCTTGGCGTGGACGTCATATGCATAGGGTTAGTGCCACCCCAAACTCATGTAACCATCAGGAGCCTGCCACCACGTGGCACACACTTGAGTTCCACAGGCTTAGCGGCACCAAACCCTGAAGTGGTCTCCGCCATTGGCGACTCAGGACTCCGCAACATGTGTGAGATCTTCCAGGCCACGGAGTAGCTGAAGTGGTCTCCACCTTTCAGGACTCAGTGACATCAGTCAGATCCGTGAAGAAGCTGATGTGGTCTCCGCCTTTCATGACTCAGGACTCAGCAACACCTCTGAGATCGGCAGGGTTTTGGGGCACGTGGAGTCCACCCAATACTGCACACTCCGCTGGTACCAGGTAATTATTTGCTCATGGATGCGCAGAGGCGACAGTCTCTCTCACACTCTCTCTCTCTCTCACTTCCCTCTCCTCTCTCTCTCTCTCTCTCTCTCTCTCTCTTACTCACTCTCTTCATTCCTTTCCTTCTATCTTTCTCTTTCTTCTCCCTTTCTCACTCCCTTTCTTTCCTTCCCTCTCTTTTTCTCTCTGGCTTGTTTTTCCTTCTCTGTTTCTCTCTCTGTCCTTTGATATGTGCCTTACACATGTCCTTATTTGTGCTTTATTTTCCAGGCTTTGTCGTCAACATCCATGGTCCCCACAGGAGTCTTGCACCCTGTTGTTTTCTATTATATTTGTAAAATTTTGTTTATTGGTTTAGTATTTTTTTTATATATATATATATATATATATAAATGAAAAAATAACATTTGAAAATAGTTTATGGTTTATATATGTTTATAAAAAACAAAAGTTTGACAAAAAAAATTATTAACCTTTTTGGTTGTTTTCTTAACTGCTGTGTGACTCTTTCTTGTTCTTATTACTGTTAATTGCTGGTATCCCCCATGGTGTTCAATTTTGGAGCACTTATCCTTGGAATATTGGTGATCTCTGCAGTTTGCACCAACTCCTGAATACTGTGTTAGATTTATCTCAACTTTAGTTGCATTAAAGTGCTGATAATGAAATGCAGAGTAGCCGTGCACGTGCAAAAAGACACAAGGTACACCTTTGCAATTTATTCTAAATACTAAAATCCTGTATTGAATTTCACTGATGTAGTGCCTTTACTTACAGCATACACACAAAATCAAGGAAGAAATCTCATTGTATTTATATTGATTAGGAATAGTGCATCAGGTGCTGGATCTCGACGGGATACACTGCCAGGTTCATATATTGTTCTGCCCATGAAAAAATGACATCACAACTTTCACAACTGCAATGTGAAATTAATTCCGGCGATAACCCACGTTACCACCAGAAATTTTACACCTGCTTTCCGCTGGTATTAAGCAGGACGACTTCCTGAAGCATGAAAGGAAACACAGCTAAGAGCCACACCAGAACACCCACAGGTGCCAAAGAGTCAATGAGCATGATACAGGGAGTCCCTTGAGGGCCACAAGACTCATCACAACAACCCCAGGACCACCAACACCCCCTAAACCTGCGCCTGAGCAAGTGTGTTTGTGTGGTCATTGTGTTAGCATGATAGGCACGGGCCCTGCAACATCACAGTGTGCTGTCTTCAGCAGACGTTACCATGTCACCTCAGCGTTGGCAGTGACCCTGGACATGTAGCTACGCATGCATCCTCCTGCAAGCACAACACACATTTGCTGATCCGGCTTACACAGGTCAGCGCAGGGGTGTGCCTATCCGGCAAGGGAAACCGGGTGTCTCGGACATGTCAGTGTGCAGGAAGTGCGGTAAGTGTGACTCTGTGTTCTGGTGTGGCCTGCCACAAGGGCTGCAGCAGATGATGTTATAACGTGGCATACACCACCACCAAATGGCACTCTCATGGTGTAGTTCGAATGCCGCAGTACATGCAGGAATAGGCATTACAATGCTGTGCCGTATGACTGCACGGGATCCAACAGTGCACTGTACAAAAGTGTGTGGGCTTGTGGGAGGGAGGAGCAGCTGTTTGCCAACGTAACACACAGTGAACCCACCCATGTGCCACGTGCTGGGCATCTCATCCATGATGACCATGGTCGCAGATATCCCACAACACCCACAACCGGCCTTTGTACACATCCTGTATGAATGCAGTATGGTTTTCACTTCTATGCTCGTTCAGTAGTGTGATGTTGCCGGGTTGTGTGACTTATGCTCCTTGTTGGTGTGTTTCATTTTGGCCGTTGTTTGTCTATACTTTTGCTGTACTTGATTGTACATTTGTGCCATTGTGCCCATCACCCTCCGTCTCCCACTCCCTGCTTCTTTCTCTTCCTGGTGCTGTTGTTTCTATAATTTTGTTCCTCCACACATGAATACATGTAAAGAACAAATTAGAATACTTCCTTTGTTCTTTTAAGTTTCAAAACTTCTCTCTATTAGTTTCTTTTTAATTTTCCATATAAACAGTTTTTTTCATATTCAACGACACATCGAAGTCAGCAGTGCAACGTATTCTATCAATACAATTTCTAGAACATTCTACAACACGTGCAGGTTAAAAGTTCATCAATTGTTTTTAAACCTAACAATATTTATTTGCAACATTTTCTCGAACATTTAACGGCACACGCAGGTTAAAAGTTCGCAATTGTTTTAAGTTCGAGCAGTGCCTTCCAAATGCAAGTAGCAGGTGAGGTTGAGTTTAGCAAATATTATCCTATAATATGTACTCCACGTTCAAATTGCTTTTTCTTAACCAATCACAAAGATGCTTTTCCACAAAACGAATGTGCACCCTACTTTTAAAAAACAATGCTTTTCACCTCCCAATCAGGTATCGTTTAGTATGTGAAAAAAACTAGTTCCCCATCTTTAAACATATCTCTTATTCTACGAAGGAACTGCGTGAGCTACAGACATCTTTCCATACCTTACAGCCATACCTTCAAAATGCTAGTGTGGACATAGCTATGTTTTCTGGCGCAAGAGGTATGCAGAACAGACACGTATTGATTAGACTTAGGTTATGTGGACATTAAATGGTTTGCACAGAGAGGATTGAAGTGGCACCAATTGTGGCCTTTGGTAAAAACCTGTTTGCATCTTTAACACCCTGACCTCATGATTGTGCAATGTGGTGGAAACGACCTTGGAGTATTGACTGGGGTAGGTTTGGAAATGCTTATGAAGGACACCTTTGGACAATTGATGTTACTTTTGCCTCAGACTGTCTTTGTATATTTCAATATATGCTAAAGACAGAAGTGGAAATGGTAAAAAAATGTTGTCCTCAGATTGAAAAATCAAGGAAGAAAATCAACAAATCTGTGTCTGCATACCTCAGAGACCACAAAATGGGGTCCATCTACAAAAACAACTTACGTTTGATATGGCTGATATCCACAGAAGTGATGGAGTACACTTCACAGATCAGGGAAATTGAGTTTTCCTGAATAACTTGAAGCTGTGCATCCACACTTATATGTAGTTCCAACTAATGAACACAAAGGCTCTTTTTAGATCCACCCTATAACTTACAATTAGGCCCGCTATTTTAGGGCCAGGTAACAGCAACTCCCGGATCCTCGCCAAAATCTATTCTCCACACAGCTGTGGCGCAGAGGCCAGACCATCTCACTTTGCAGCACAGAGCTCTCGATTTGATCACCGGCTCTACTCACCCATAGGTGAATAGTTTGCGTTTTCCAAATACCGTATTGATTTACCTTTGCACTCCCTATACAATACCACCTAGGCACCATATACAAGTTGGACAGGTATGGCAGAGCGCCCAGCATAGCACGCACAGTTTAGGCTCACGGTTTCATCCCGGAGTCAGCAGCAGCTCAATTTAGCAGCATGACACTCTAGGAAATACCTCACTTAATTTCCGTACCCAGCACTTTCAGAACGGTAGGGGGTCAGTAGTTCAGTGACTTTATCCCGACTCCGGCAGCAGCTCAGCTTACGCCCCCAGTGCCATCCTACCGGTAGGAGTGAATAGTTTGCACTTCACAAATACCGAATTGATTTGATACGCGCAAATTTACCTCCGCACACTGTATAACACCCCCTAAGCACCATACACAAGTTACAATGGTAGAAACAAAAGTTCATCCAAGTAGGTATATCTACATGCTCACAATACTTGGACAGATGTGGGACAGCGGCGAGAGCACATGACTTCACGGCATATGACAAACAGTTTGGGCTCACGCTTTCATCCCCAAGTCCGCTGCTCAGTTTAGCAGCAGGGGACTATAGACAATACCTGACATTTTTCCGTACCCCAGGGTTTTCAGACCAGTATGGGTCAGTAGTTCGTCCTAGTAGGTATAAACACATGCTGACACTACTTCCACAAATGTGGTGTGCAGTGGCCACGGCACATGACTTCACAGCATAAGACACACAATTTGGGCTCACACTTTAATCCCTGAGTCACTTAATTTCCCTAGCCCACCACTTTCAAACTGCTAAGGGAGAATAATTTTCTTCACACCCCTTCTATAGCACACCCTAAACATCCCACAGAGGTTACAGTGCTCATACTCTCTTCTTTCCCATTTTTTCCCCCTTTTTTTCCCCTTACTCGCTTCATCGGAATCACAAAATGGCGGCCAACACTTCCTAGTTGCGACCACTCACACCGCTTGCAGCCAATAAGCAGCAAGCTCGTAACGCCTCAGCCAATCAGATTGCAGAATTCACAAATATCAATATCTGTACATTTCAATATTTCTCCAAATCTACTGAACAAATTTACACCAAATAAACAAAGGCATGCTTTCTAGACCAAGACCCTTATCCCTGCCAATTTGAGGTAATTCCGTTCACCCGTTCGACCCGTAGCCTTGTCTAAAGTTTCCTATGGAAATAAACATGTAAAAAACATATTTTGGGACCCCGCTTTTATCTTGGCCCTCCCTTGACCAATCACCCCCAAACTTTCAACATAAGAGCTGATATGAACATAGAATGTTGTCTGACAATTCATTGAAGATTCATCAAAGGATGCCAAAATTATAGGCAAAACAAAAAATGGTCTTCCTTCGTAAACTTGGTCCTAACTATAACTACCTACTGGCGACCACAAGTAGGATATATATATATATATATTCACTGAAAAAACCATAGGTTATAGACCATATATAGTTAGGAATTAGCATTTAGAAAACCTTATTTTACTCACACAAAACCATTGAAATTCCATATATAGTTAGTTGCACTAACTATATATCGCGCACCCGCAATCCACTGCTGATGATGTCACATATTACATCATTCATGACATGGTCAGTGACATCACTGATGACATCACTGATGACATCTCAAATGACATCACTGATGACATCTCATTTGACATCATTCTTGTGCTAATACGATAAACCTCTTCAGACTCTAATATAACCTTAGATACACTCAGTGTATACAGACACTCACACACTGTCACTCATCCATGGAGTTACTCACACACCTAGTCAGTCATGCAAAGAAACAATCTCACCTCCATTTCCTCAACTATACAGTTATACACACCTTACTTATTCAAACATATACTAACACATATTTACTCTCTTATACAATCCCTGATACAAGTTCACAATGATCCATACAGCCACTCACACATTCAGTGGCTCTCATGCACAGTTATTTATATATGCCAACTCTCACATGTACTGTGTTTTACATATGTACTTACTATGACATGTAGCATTGAGATATCCATTCACTCATCAATACACTCATGCACACAGTCAACCGCCCATGAAGCTTTTTCCACATGCACTCTTGAACTCATACACCTAGTGAATCAACTGCTCACACATCTATGCACAGAGTCACACACCTCCCAGCCACCCCCACACAAACTCAATCTCCCATAGAAATACTTGGGCAACCAATTAATAACACATATAGCCTCTCGTATAGCTAATGATCAACACATGCAGCAGTTTACATCACAACAGACATAATGATGCACAAATTAAGACAGTTTAGTCACTAACCCATGCATTCAGTGAGACACATTTAATCACTCACTCATACAGTCAGTCACGCACCTACTAAATCCTTCATCCAGACACTTATACATCCACTCATTCTTCCATATCTAAGACATATTTTAACTTTACAGAAACATACAGTCACTGGATGTTGTCATCAGTGATGTCATTTGAGATGTCATCAGTGATGTCATCAGTGATGTCACTGACCATGTCATGAATGATGTAATATGTGACATCATCAGCAGTGGATTGCGGGTGCGCGATATATAGTTAGTGCAACTAACTATATATGGAATTTCAATGGTTTTGTGTGAGTAAAATAAGGTTTTCTAAATGCTAATTCCTAACTATATATGGTCTATAACCTATGGTTTTTTCAGTGAATTTTCAAGGTTTTGTAAATGCTAATTCCTAACTATATATGGTCTATAACCTATGGTTTTTTCTGTGAATTTCATTGGTTTTTTAACAGCTAATATCTGTAGCTGTAAAATGTATTCTTCTTTAAATCCCAAAATATATTTTATATGTTTATGAATAATTTTTTTTTAAAATATTTTTTTTTCTTCGTTCCCGCTTCGCGAATCGGGAAGCTTCCCGTTAGCTGACCTTGATGCCGCGAAATAGACCGCGAGCCGGTAAACGTTTCTTTACCGCAAGTGCCGCGTTAGAAAACAACATCGTGACGCCTCCCGTCCGCATGACGTTTCACGTTCTCGCGTGATACGTCATATGACGTGCTACGTTAGCGAACTGGTACGCGAAGCGAGTCGCAAAGCGCAGGTTTCTGGAAGCAAACCGGGAGGCCCTGCAAAGCGCTTAACGTAAACACAGCAAGTCATGTGACTTGGTAATAACACTTTTCATTGGTTCATTTCACTTTTGGTTTCCTAATGATGTAAGACTAGGTCATATAATCTAAAATGAACACTTTTGATTGGTTGAGAACTCTTGTTTTTCCCAAATGATGAAAATCCCTCCTTCTTTCCTCACTCTGACTTTCATCATTGTGAGAGAAAGACCCTTTGTGATCACTGAGCAATGGCTTCTTTAGTAGCTTCAGCTGGTGCTTCCCCACCACCTCCACCACATCCAAGGAAGAGTGGACCACCTGCTCAAGTTGTAATTCAACAAGAAGAAGAAGAAGAGGAACAGGAGGACGAGCACGAAGAGAGGCAGTTTTTGCCTGAGCAGCCCAGGACGTCTCACCGGAAAGAAAACTTCATTTGGCAATTTTTTAAAATTCCCAAAGGTTCGAAAAAAGTAAATGCAAGATACGTAACTTGCCTTATATGTCAAGATAGACTGTCCAGAGGGACCGACAAAAAATACAGTTTCGGAAACTACACAATGCATCGCCATATGACTAGGTGGCATCCTAACAACTACAGTGCTGCACAGTTTCGGAACGACCTAGATAATCTCCCTATTATGGCCAGAAGATCTGTTGTACCGGAAGTAACGGGACCAGAGGGCAGGGAGATGGTGCCAAATATACAAATGAGATTTGGTGATGTAAAACACATCTGCGCATTTTGCGATGGATTCATTTCCTACGGAGAAAAAAGCATCACTCTGATCAACAGAGCTATTGACTATCATATGCAAGTTTGTCCGAAACGCCCAAAATAATAAATACTTCTTTTTTTTGTTTTGTTGCTCCTGTTGAGCCCTTTACAATGAATCGTTTTCATTGCCCCCTCCAAGAAAAACCCAAAAAAATATAAAACTGTTCCGAAAAATTCAAAAACAGTAAAAAAATGTTCAGAAAAATAAAAAAAAAAGTTCTTTTCAGAACTACCTCCCCGTTATTAAAAAATTGGTACAATATTTGGAACTGTGCCAACCTCTATTTCTCTTAGTTCGCTTCCCAGTTCGCTCGCGGGTACGCGAACCGGAAGCGACCCAAAAACAGTAAGTATAAGGGAAGGAAACAGACACTTATGTTAAAAGAAAGACAGCTATAAGGGAGTAAACTAGAGATACCATTACCCGTAATCCACTGCTGATGATGTCACATATTACATCATTCATGACATGCTCAGTGACATCATCAGCAGAGGATTGCGGGTTTTTTGGCAACATGCCTTATCCACGGTTTAATAACGCTGCCTTTTGCTTTATATAAGTTTTCAAATTGTATGAAATATATACCAATAGGTCGTTATGAACCTTTAGGTAGTGCTTTTCTTCATGAGGTCTGGTCGCTTCCATACACATACAGATGTTTCAAAGATGATCAAGAAGTTTATCTGAATGGAGAGGAATGCACTGAGACGCCAGATCATTCACTAATGTGTAGGCACATACATTTACACGGTTCATGCAACAAACACCGACCAAATATGGCTTGCGTGTTGCAAGGCACGCCAGTTCCTGCTATCATCCCCACGTTCAAGTTGTTGGAAAATGGTAGTTATTTGATGCTCAATAATGAAGATTGTTCTGAGTTAATTAAAAGTATTCCTTTTATCGTAACAGTAAGTGAACGGGTTATTTGCTGCAGAAATGTTCTATTTCCTCCCACACATGAACATAGGGAGTTTTCAATCTGGCCACAAATACCAACCTTGAGACACGTTTCAACGGCATGGCAAGAATAAGAGCTCTTTTGTCTCAGAGAGAGGTGGCCTTGAGTTCGGCCCGTGAAACTTTCGTACTTCACATAGCGAACACCCATACAGAGGTGCAAAACCTTTTTCAATTAACATTTGCCTTTCAATTTCAGCAACATGTTTCCGACTATCTGTAACGCATCCTCCACAAAGTCCCTGGTGCACTTTTTTAAAGTTGTTACCAGTGGTCTCGTGACTTCATTTGAGAAAATCTTTGGAGTCATCCCTGCTTCCTTTCATTGTATTTTCTGCACTCTGGTTCGTGGATTGGCATTTTTACTTGCATTACCAGCGGACGCTCTTGTGCTTTTTTACATTTTTAAATATGGATGTCCCTCCTATGCAACCTCCGACCCTGCAGCTGCTGACACTGTTCCGCAATCGCATGCTAGAATATTATGGCACAATGCCGTTGGCGATATTAAGCACGGCATATGGATTATCTTTTCGGTTCTCCTACTTCACCTGTGTCCAGCCTGTATTTCACTGCCTGACCTGTGATTTCGATTGGGCCATTGATTTGTGTCTCTGCGGACCGGTTTCTCCTGACGTCGACTTTAATCAGCTGATGACTCCTATCATTACTCACGAGTTGGTTTGTCCTGGCGAAAGGATTATGGCTGTGGCATTGATGCATGGACTACTTGGTCCCTGGAATTTACTGGCGGCAGCACAGTCTTTCTTGGAACAGAGCTTTCTTGAAAACCCACCGAGCTGTCCTCTGATGGTGATAGAGGATCCGGTGCTGGGAGAGCACGTATGTTCTTTTCCGCTTTTAAATTGGATGGCTGAACTGTTTTCGGATGAAGACGGTGACTTCCTGTTGGAGGCTGTTGCAGCTTATTTTGCATACACAGTTATGTCATAGACCTTTTTCATGTTTGATATGCTGAGTACTAGCATTTCATTGACAATTCATTGACTTATTTGTCAAGTTTTTATTATTTACCTTGCCTATTGGCTTAAGACTCGATAAAGTACTTGGCTGTTTTATTTTTCTTTAGCATTAAATTTTCCTAGTTTTTAATGCTTTACCTTGCGGACCGTCCACATATAAACTTGCAATCTGCTCTCATGAGATGGCACTTCTATTATCTTATTCAGTTCGTTTCCGGATCATGAGGAGGTGTCATCTAGGTCCTGGATATCTTTACACCGTGTTAAGTTAGCATGGGCTCATTACCGGTTTAAACGCCATTTTTCCTTTTTTGCAACTTCTGCACACGACACTTAGTTGTTGCTTTAGCTTTCCACCTAGTAGTTCATCGTGGTTTACATGAGAATAATATGTTATTGGTCTACTATCTGCTTTACTTGTTAAACTATATCTGTACAGCGAGTGCTAAAGTTTCAAGAACAACACGATACAGAATTGTTATGAGGTCTGATCTCCACGACTTCATACTCATAACATAAGTGCAACTTCTGCCAATTCTGGGCATGAGGCGGGTTTTATATTGCTTTGCCGAACACACATACACAACAGTTGATGCGGTTCACATGAAGAGAGAGCTGGTGTATGCTGATGTGATTCCTTCAAATCTAAGACACTAAAGTATGGGCACGCCCTAAACCAACACAAAGAGACCTTCTTAGCAAATAATATAATATGTGTATTAGGGAGGGTGAGATATAAGCAGCCGCGGGCCGTGGAGGGAGTTACGATGGGGCAGGGAGGCGGGGAGGGGGAGAAGCAGGGTGGAGCCCTCTCTACCTTGCCCCTCCCCCTCCCCGCCTCCCTGCCCCACCGTAACTCCCTCCACGGCCCGCGGCTGCTTATAAGTGTTGATAACTCTTATTCATTTACAGCATGTTAACATACTATCACCATTCACTTTTTATGTACTAGTAACTATGCTGGTAATTTTGCTACTGATAATATGTGTACTTTTATTATCTAAGGTACTACGCCTGAGAAGACGGCATTAGTAAATAAACATTTCAAATACACATCTGTTCTTCTTAACTCCATGTTCTGGTTTCTAAGAAATCTATAACGACCGACTGTTCATGAGTTCCACGTATCCTGAGGTACTATAAGTTCATATTCTGGATTGTCTAAACATTGAGAGTTTGTTATATCCAATGTGACACTGTACCTAGCTTGCTAAATAGTTTTTGATTACTAACGTGAGTTTTGGGACACCCTAATTCGCCGAGGTTCCAATCCTCTGTCCACAGTTCTGTGTGAGAACAGAAACCCTGCGACAGGGGCACCCCCGACCCTTGCTGGAGCTTCATCACACTTGCGATACAACTCCAGCAATGCGCCACCTTTACGGCACAGATACATCACGCATCTGTGCTGTTTTTGCCCCATGATGCGCCGCATTGTAAATGCAGCACACCATAGGTGACGGAACAGCGGCACAGAATGACTAACACATCCCTGGTGATGCGCCAGTCATCATAAATGTATCCCTATGCTTCTTATCTTGTTAGAGATGAACCGCCATATGTATCATCAAAGTTATTTGCATTTCCTAAATAGCGAACTTTAAGGAATAAATAGCGATTCTTTACCATTCCTAGTTTGCGATGAGCTATTTGCTAATTAGCCGAATGTAGCCCAATGAAGCCCAATGTAGCCCAATGTAGCCCAAAGATGGCCGCCAGACACACAAAAAAACAAATGTAGCCCAAATATCAGCCAGATGTAGCCCAACTATAGCCCAGTGACAGAATGACCAATCAGCTTCGCAAACCTCCGTTACGCGAAGCGGAGCGCTGTTACAGATATATATCTTTTTTTGAACGTTAATTTCTCAAAATCCACTGGAGCACATATATTGAGACCTAGCAAAGGCACATCGGGCTACCAGTCCCTAATATTTTGCCAAGTTTCGTGCAAATCCATTCAGCCGTTCAATTATTATTATTATTATTTTTTTTTGCCCCGCGGGGCCCTTTTAAAACCTCCACATCAAACCTAGGGGGTCAGCGAGGATCTACTATGCCCCCTTATAGTTATTTTCCCCCTTTGTTTTGACCTCCTCTTGTCTCTCGATCCTACCGAGAGACAAGATGGCGGCCGCTACAGACTGTTTGGAATGTTGACAGACGCCGGAGAACCAATCAGCTTCGCTTCACAAAGCTCCGTTGCACGAAAAGTCCGCGAACCAGTGCGCTGCCCGGTCCGCTGTTACAGATATATATCTTTTTTTAAACGTTAATTTCTCAAAATCCACTGGAGCACATATATTGAGACCTACAAAAGGCACATCGGGCTACCAGTCCCTACAATTTTGCCAAGTTTCGTGCAAATCCATTCAGCCGTTCGGGCTAAAAGTGAGGCCAACCGCCCTATGGAAAACTCAATGTTAAAAACACGTTTTGGGACCCCCCTTTTTTCTCGGCCCCCACTGGACGAACCCCCCCCAAATTTTCAAGGGCTGCTCGGAAACAAAATGTGCCATTTTCCTGAAAATTTCAGCCAATTCCGTCCACAAACGCCAAAGTTATTAGACATAGAATTTTCAAAAAACCCATAGAGAAAAAATCCTAACTATATATACCTACTGGCGACCGCCAGTAGGTAATATATATATATATATATATATATTCACTGAAAAAACCATAGGTTATAGACCATATATAGTTAGGAATTAGCATTTACAAAACCTTGAAAATTCACTGAAAAAACCATAGGTTATAGACCATATATAGTTAGGAATTAGCATTTAAAAAACCTTATTTTACTCACACAAAACCATTGAAATTCCATATATAGTTAGTTGCACTAACTATATATCGCGCACCTGCAATCCACTGCTGATGATGTCACATATTACATCATTCATGACATGGTCAGTGACATCACTGATGACATCACTGATGACATCTCAAATGACATCACTGATGACATCACTGATGACATCTCATTTGACATCAATGACCACATCACTGATGATATCATTCATGTGACAATACAATGCATCTCCTCACATTTTAATATAACCTCTGTTTCACCCAGTGTTAAATACAGAATATAATTTTTGAAACCATTGACACACCAATACTAGTTACTACATACGCACTCACTGATTCCTACGTCTACACACACCTTCACTCATTCACCCATACTATCATTCATACATACAATCACTCATCTTTACAACACTATCATATGCACTCATACACCTATACAGACACTCACAGTCTGCCACTCATCCATGGAGTTACTCACACACCTAGTCAGTCCTGTAAAGAATCAATGACACTTCCATTTTCTTGTCTATACAGTTAAACATAGAGCACCTTACATTTTCAAACATATACTAACACATACTTACCTTGTTATACAATCATTGATACAAGTACACATTGATCTGCACAGAGTCACACACCTCCCAGCCAGCCACACACACACTCAGTCTCCCATACAAATACTTGGACAATCAATCAGTAACCCATATAGTTAATCATATAGCTACTGATCAAAACATGCAGCAGTTTACAGAACAACAGACATAATGATGCACAAATTAAGACACTTTAGTCACTAACCCATGCACTCAGTGAGACACATTTAATCACTCACTCATGCATTCAGTCATGCACCTACTAAATCCTTTGTCCAGACACTTATACTTCCACTCATTCTTCAATATGTAAGACACATTTTAACTTTACAGAAACATACAGTCACTGGATGTTGTCATCAGTGATGTCATCAGTGATGTCATTTGAGATGTCATCAGTGATGTCATCAGTGATGTCACTGACCATGTCATGAATGATGTAATATGTGACATCATCAGCAGTGGATTGCAGGTGCGCGATATATAGTTAGTGCAACTAACTATATATGGAATTTCAATGGTTTTGTGTGAGTAAAATAAGGTTTTTTAAATGCTAATTCCTAACTATATATGGTCTATAACCTATGGTTTTTTCAGTGAATTTTCAAGGTTTTGTAAATGCTAATTCCTAACTATATATGGTCTATAACCTATGGTTTTTTCAGTGAATTTCAATGGTTTTTTAATAGCAAATATCATAAGCTGTCGAATGTCAAGTACGTGGTAAGTGAAAACATTTTCGTGTTTATGCACACTGATCTGCTTTGAATGGTGCCCCCCCCCCCTCATTTCTATTAGGAGTACTCTCTCTTTGCAGATAGTGAAAGGTAGTTAACGCAGGTCTTTGCCCCCATTGTAATCCGTCGTGCCTGCTTCTCTCTCCATTTGATTCATTGTTATCCAAGTATTTACTGTTTTAGAATTAGTTCTCTTTGGTTCATTCTCTATTTACAAACAAACACAGAGTCGCAATACTCTGTTTAGTCTTTGCAGATAACGAAAAATCGTGTAAAAAAAAAGAAAAGGAATCGAGCAAAATCAGTAGGCCACTAATGGGATCTCTTTTTGACCTCGCTAAAATAGAAACATTAGGAACAACCCCTCATGACAAATACAAAACTAGTTAGACGAACTGAACTCCACACAATGATGGCTGCAAAACAGCTCGGCTCCGCCACCCACCCCGCCCAAAATAACGATAAAGAACGGCTGCCATGATTGGTTGCGGAATGACCACGACGGAGCTACGAAATGGTGCTGCTCTCATGCTAACCCCAGCTTCAGTCTGAAACATCCAGAAACACTGTAGACTACCAATTCGATCAGTTCCGGTAGCGCCCCAATGTAACCCGGTAGAGAAGAACTAGCCCTCCCCTCTTTGACTGATGGTTCTTGTTGCCTGTCCCTTCTGTTGTCATTTAACAGAACTATTTAGCCTGCTGAAAGGGGTTGTGTTCCGACCGCTGGTTGGTGGAGACATTTTGACTATATTCTGTACCTGCGTTGTCGCGTAATGCGTCATATGACGCGCCGCGTTAGCGCATCCGGAAGTCATCCGGGGCGCGCAGCGCGTAACGTAAGCATAACAAGTCATGTGACTTGTTAATAAAACTTTTCATTGGTTCATTTTACTTTTCTTATTGTAATGATGAAAGGCTTGGTCATATGACCTAAAAATTACGCTTTTCATTACTTCCGAACATTATTTTTTCTTAAATATATGTTATAATGTTCCAGGCTAATGTACTTTCCCGGAAATTTTACAACTGTCCTGCAAGTAAAATATATTCTTTTTTCGAGAAAAAGAGCGTTTCTTCGTCCCATGACGGAGCCGTTGAGCAAAAGAGGGTCGACCTGCTGTCTTAGTCGCCGATACACCTGAATATGAGATTCTTATCGATCACTTTATGTTGCAGGAATAGAAAACACAACAGCCCTTGACCATTTATCTTTACTGCGTTCCTTCGTATTATACCTTTTACCCTTCATGTAATTGGTCTGCTTTATTTCACTTGCCTTTTAATGATTCTAAAACAGTGACTATTATTAAAAACTTTACCAATGTATATACTACTACCATGTTTTCTTTTAAAAACCTTTATTGTGAAAATTTCATTATACAAATACGAGCCTATAACCACGTGGGCCGGCCACGGAGCAAACTGTAATCGTATATGATGAATAGACATTTACACTGTAGAGGAACGTAACGGGCGGGCCATTAGGTTGCAAGAACTAAGGTGTCTAACAGTTACGGAATCGGTGGACGTACATTTTATAATTAAAATACGACAGGGCCAGTTACAATAAAATTATCTAGATATACATTTGCGGGCAAGTACCATGGGTGACGTTAATTCGAACTTTCAACAGTACAGTAATCAATAACACATCAGAACTTAATATCAATAGGGATGTCGAAATATTCAATCAATTCTCGTCCCCGCCCGCCATGTGCTTCAAAACTGCATACGTATCTCGTGATTTCAAGGTTCTGCAACCAGTACACAACAAGGAGTTACGAGTCCCATTTATTCTGGCGCCATTTTGGGCGAGGACGGGCAGGTCCAGGATATAGTCAAAATGTCTCTACCAACCATCGACTATGATGATGTTCATATGCTGTATTTATTAGAGTAACACTCATCTGTCCACATGAAATTAATTTGCCACAATCTAAACATGTCATTTTAATCTTTCCAAAGTTCTTCTAAATATTTGGGACCGTTTCCCTTGCCTCTGAAGCTCTCAGTGCCACTTCTTTGATGAATGTACTAGCAGGTCAGGGGTTCTCCTCCAAATCTCTCTTTTATGCAGCACTATAATTAATTGGTGCCACCTCTCCATATGACGATGCATGGTATAGTTACCACAACTATATTTTTTTTCGGTTCCTCTGGAGAGTTCATCGTGGCAGATGAAGCGTGTAACGTACCGGGCATTTACCTTTTTTTGCATGTACAGGAAAGGAAAAAAAAATCGAGCGTCCGAGTTCTAAGGTGTCCCAGGGCCATTTTAGTGGACCAGGCCCAAATCCAAAGAACAGGCCGCCATTTTGAGAGTCCTGTTGCAGCCGCCTGTCGCTGTAGCATCAAGAGCAGCCGAAACTCAGCTGAATGGCAACTGAAACGGTAAAGGGGCGCCCCACTACAGCAGACGAGCCAGGCCCAAATCCAAAGAACAGCTATCTCACAGGCTAATGGGGCGACCCACGCCGAGTTTCAGCATTGTAGGATGACCACACAAGTACAGCAACTTGCTAGACATCACCTCGGTGCCATCCGGATCTCGGCGCCCCACTGCAGATGAAGTGCCTCTCAACTATGAAACCACCACGGTGACATCCGGATCTTGGCGCGTTGTGCTGCCTTCGGCCTATTCGCACATCGGTCCGCTACTGACGCCATCTCACAGGCTAATGGGGCGACCCACGCCGAGTTTCAGCATTGTAGGATGACCACACCAGTACAGCAACTTGCTAGACATCACCTCGGTGCCATCCGGATCTCGGCGCCCCACTGCAGATGAAGTGCCTCTCAACTATGAAACCACCACGGTGACATCCGGATCTTGGCGCGTTGTGCTGCCTTCGGCCTATTCGCACATCGGTCCGCTACTGACGCCATCTCACAGGCTAATGGGGCGACCCACGCCGAGTTTCAGCATTGTAGGATGACCACACCAGTACAGCAACTTGCTAGACATCACCTCGGTGCCATCCGGATCTTGGCATCTCAGCGCCTTGTGGTGTCTTCTACACCGGAAATATAGTAGAAAATATTGTTGCGCTGCCTTTGGCCCCATTCACACATCAGTCCGCTACTGACACCATCTCACAGGCCAACGGGGCGCCCCACGCCGACTTTCAACATTGTAGGATGGCCACAGAAGTGCGACAACTTACTAGACACCACCTCGGTGCCATCCGGATCTTGGCGCGTTGTGCTGCCTTCGGCCTATTCGCACATCGGTCCGCTACTGACGCAAACTCACAGGCCAACGGGGCGCCCCACGCCGACTTTCAGCATTGTAGGATGGCCACACCAGTGCGGCAACTTCCTACACACCACCTCGGTGCCATCCGGATCTTGGCGCGTAGTGAAGCTGCAGCAGCTGCAAATAAGCTTCAGACAGTGTTACAACCGCTGCTCAGAACTCTCAACTATGACACCACCTCGGTGCCATCCGGATCTTGGCGCGTTGTATTGCCTTCGGCCTATTCGCACATCGGTCCGCTACTGACGCCGCCTCACGTGCCAACGTATTTTCTCCGCATTTTATACCCTATGCCGCATAACAGGTCATGTAACTTGTTTATAAAACTTTTCATTGGTTCATTTTACTTTTGGTTTCCTAATGATGGAAGGCTTGATCATATGACCTAAAAACAACACTTTTCATTGGATGAAAACTTTTTTTTTCCCCCAAACGATGAAAGCCCCACCTTGTTTCTGGATGTTTCAGACTGAAGCTGGCGTCAGCATGAAAGCACCACCATCTCGTAGCTCAGTCGTGGTCATTCCGCGAGCAATCATGGCAGCCGCTCCCCACCAGAAGCCTGCAGGAGTCGGAGCCCCCAAAACTTTTGATGAATTCTCAAGGCGGAGGGGACGCTTTCGAGAATGGGGTCCAAGACCTAGCAGACAAGCGTCCGATTTCCAAGGTGTCCCAGGGCCATTTCAGTGGACCAGGCCCAAAAAGGAAACAGCCTGCCGCCATTTTGAGAGTCCTGTGACAGCCGCCTATCGCTGCACCGCAAGAGTGGGCGCAACTCAGCTGAATGGCGGATTTTGACACAGTGGACCAAAAGCGGACGGAATGGCAACTGAAACGGTAAAGGGGCGCCCCACTAAAACAGATGAGACTCCACCTGGAGAGGCCCGTTCACGCCGCCTCCCCCGGGGCGCTCCACGCCGTTATTCGGAGCAGCATTGTAGGATACCAAAACCAGTGCGGCACCTTGGTGCCATCATTCTGCTGCCTTGGAACTATTCGCACAACAGTTTGCTACTGATGACCCACCCCCCGCGACGCCCCACGCCGTTATTTGCTGGGTGGCAACTTACTAGACATCACTTTCGTGTCATCTAGATTTCGGCGCGTTCTGCTGCCTTGGAACTATTCGCACAACAGTTTGCTACTGATCACCCACCCCCCGCGACGCCCCACGCCGGAAATCTGGACGTTGTGCTGCGTTGGGACTATTCGCACAGCCGACCGCTACTTCGTTGTTTTTCTCTAAAAATGTTTATATGTTATTACTATTTTTGTTTTCTTGTATATATTTATAAATTATTAAAGTTTTATAATCTTACTACTTTGTCGGAGTGCTATATATTTTTAATGTGACACATAATTGTAAAAACTTTGATGTACAAAGAGTCATCCCTGGAATCTTCCGCTTCACGCTCGGTCCCCTCCCCAATCACAATACAGGATGGTTTTCAGATAATAGCAACGCTTCTGCTGTGACGGATCTCATCGAGTGTGGGCCTTGATCTACTATAACTCCTTTGAAGACGGGTGATTCTTTACAGCTGTGGCCATAAACTACATCTGCAGGGCTAGCTGATAGCCTAGGACCGGCCTGGACAATCGGACACAGAGGAAAAGGAGTGTCAGAGGGTGCGGTAGTGAATAGGGCGAAAGGGAGGTGTCGGGCGGGCACAGGGTGTGATTCTCAGGGAAGAACAGCGCAGATGGGGGGAGGTTTATTACCCATGCATAAAACAGAGAGCGGGGGTGACCACTGCCTGGGGGAGATGCTTGCGAGGGTGGGGAGCCATGCTAAGGATCGACAGCGTGCACAGAGTGGATCTGGTCAAGGCATCTAAAATGGCTGCCGTGCACGACAAAAGTGTGGCATTTGAAAAAAGACAAGATGGCGCACACAATGTTTTTCAACAATTCCTGATTTCCTTCGAATCGAACGTTAACAGACGTTGGGGCATATTACCAAAGTTAAGTGATATTTATCCCTAACGATGCATTGCAAAGATTTTTTTACCGTCAGAAATTATCGCAGATAAACCTTGCTATTATCAAGGTTTATCGCAAATACGATAAAAAACGAGCGCAATGCATTAATATCGCTGAAAACTCCGCGATATTCATGCATTACCGAGCTAATGCTCTTAGCCATGTTATCCACCTCCCATTGGATAACATGGCTAAGAACTGCTCAGGGCAGCTGTTACTTTTTGGAGATATTCGCGCTTATCTCGAATATTTCCAAAAGTTGATAATAGGAGATAGCGATGTTAGCGACTGTTTCCAGTCGCTAACATCTTGGCATGCCCACTTTGCATGTCATTAGTGATAAATATCACTCACATGCAAAGTGGGACCCAAGATGGTCGCTATCTCCTACTGGCCGTCGCTAACTGGTGTTAGCAACAGCTAGGTAATACACATATAATTTTATCTCCGCGAAGCGGAGCGCTGTTACAGATATATATCTTGTTTTTGAACGTTAATTTCTCAAAATGCACTGAAGCACATATATTGAGACATAGCAAAGGCACATCGGGCTACCAGTCCCTAATATTTTACCAAGTTTCGTGCAAATCCATTCAGCCGTTCGATTATTATTATTATTTTTTTTTTTTGCCCCGCGGGGCCCTTTTAAAACCTCCACATCAAACTTAGGGGGTCAGCGAGGATCTACTATGCCCCCTTATGGTCATTTGCCCCTTCGCTTTGGCCTCCTCTTGTCTCTCGATCCTACCGAGAGACAAGATGGCGGCCGCTACGTACTGTTTGGAATGTTTACAGACACCGGAGAGCCAATCAGCTTCGCTTCGCAAAGCTCCGTAACGCGAAAAGTACGCGAAGCGGTGCGCTGTTACAGATATATATCTTTTTTTGAACGTTAATTTCTCAAAATCCACTGAAGCACATATATTGAGACCTAGCAAAGGCACATCGGGCTACCAGTCCCTACAATTTTGCCAAGTTTCGTGCAAATCCATTCAGCCGTTCGATTATTATTATTATTATTTTTTTTTGCCCCGCGGGGCCCTTTTAAAACCTCCACATCAAACCTAGGGGGTCAGCGAGGATCTACTATGCCCCCTTATAGTTATTTCCCCCTTTGTTTTGACCTCCTCTTGTCTCTCGATCCTACCGAGAGACAAGATGGCGGCCGCTACGGACTGTTTGGAATGTTGACAGACGCCGGAGAACCAATCAGCTTCGCTTCACAAAGCTCCGTTGCGCGAAAAGTCCGCGAACCAGAGCGCTAACCGGTCCGCTGTTACAGATATATATCTTTTTTTAAACGTTAATTTCTCAAAATCCACTGGAGCACATATATTGAGACCTACAAAAGGCACATCGGGCTACCAGTCCCTACAATTTTGCCAAGTTTCGTGCAAATCCATTCAGCCGTTCGGGCTAAAAGTGAGGCCAACCGCCCTATGGAAAACTCAATGTTAAAAACACGTTTTGGGACCCCCCTTTTTTCTCGGCCCCCACTGGACGAACCCCCCCCAAATTTTCAAGGGCTGCTCAGAAACAAAATGTGCCATTTTCCTGAAAATTTCAGCCGATTCCGTCCACAAACGGCAAAGTTATTAGACATAGAATTTTCAAAAAACCCATAGAGAAAAAATCCTAACTATATATACCTACTGGCGACCGGTAATATATATATATATATATATATATATATATATATATATATATATATATATATATATATATATATATATATATATATATATTCACAGAAAAAACCATAGGTTATAGACCATATATAGTTAGGAATTAGCATTTACAAAACCTTGAAAATTCACTGAAAAAACCATAGGTTATAGACCATATATAGTTAGGAATTAGCATTTAGAAAACCTTATTTTACTCACACAAAACCATTGAAATTCCATATATAGTTAGTTGCACTAACTATATATCGTGCACCCGCAATCCACTGCTGACGATGTCACATATTACATCATTCATGACATGGTCAGTGACATCACTGATGACATCACTGATGACATCTCAAATGACATCACTGATGACATCACTGATGACATCTCATTTGACATCATTCTTGTGCTAATACGATAAACCTCTTCAGACTCTAATATAACCTTAGATACACTCAGTGTATACAGACACTCACACACTGTCACTCATCCATGGAGTTACTCACACACCTAGTCAGTCATGCAAAGAAACAATCTCACCTCCATTTCCTCAACTATACAGTTATACACACCTTACTTATTCAAACATATACTAACACATATTTACTCTCTTATACAATCCCTGATACAAGTTCACAATGATCCATACAGCCACTCACACATTCAGTGGCTCTCATGCACAGTTATTTATATATGCCAACTCTCACATGTACTGTGTTTTACATATGTACTTACTATGACATGTAGCATTGAGATATCCATTCACTCATCAATACACTCATGCACACAGTCAACCGCCCATGTAGCTTTTTCCACATGCACTCTTGAACTCATACACCTAGTGAATCAACTGCTCACACATCTATGCACAGAGTCACACACCTCCCAGCCACCCCCACACAAACTCAATCTCCCATAGAAATACTTGGGCAACCAATTAATAACACATATAGCCTCTCGTATAGCTAATGATCAACACATGCAGCAGTTTACATCACAACAGACATAATGATGCACAAATTAAGACAGTTTAGTCACTAACCCATGCATTCAGTGAGACACATTTAATCAATCACTCATACAGTCAGTCACGCACCTACTAAATCCTTCATCCAGACACTTATACATCCACTCATTCTTCAATATCTAAGACATATTTTAACTTTACAGAAACATACAGTCACTGGATGTTGTCATCAGTGATGTCATTTGAGATGTCATCAGTGATGTCATCAGTGATGTCACTGACCATGTCATGAATGATGTAATATGTGACATCATCAGCAGTGGATTGCGGGTGCGCGATATATAGTTAGTGCAACTAACTATATATGGAATTTCAATGGTTTTGTGTGAGTAAAATAAGGTTTTCTAAATGCTAATTCCTAACTATATATGGTCTATAACCTATGGTTTTTTCAGTGAATTTTCAAGGTTTTGTAAATGCTAATTCCTAACTATATATGGTCTATAACCTATGGTTTTTTCTGTGAATTTCATTGGTTTTTTAACAGCTAATATCTGTAGCTGTAAAATGTATTCTTCTTTAAATCCAAAAATATATTTTATATGTTTATGAATAATTTTTTTTTTAAATATTTTTTTTTCTTCGTTCCCGCTTCGCGAATCGGGAAGCTTCCAGTTAGCTGACCTTGATGCCGCGAAATAGACCGCGAGCCGGTAAACGTTTCTTTACCGCAAGTGCCGCGTTAGAAAACAACATCGTGACGCCTCCCGTCCGCATGACGTTTCACGTTGTCGCGTGATACGTCATATGACGTGCTACGTTAGCGAACTGGTACGCGAAGCGAGTCGCAAAGCGCAGGTTTCTGGAAGCAAACCGGGAGGCCCTGCAAAGCGCTTAACGTAAACACAGCAAGTCATGTGACTTGGTAATAACACTTTTCATTGGTTCATTTCACTTTTGGTTTCCTAATGATGTAAGACTAGGTCATATAATCTAAAATGAACACTTTTGATTGGTTGAGAACTCTTGTTTTTCCCAAATGATGAAAATCCCTCCTTCTTTCCTCACTCTGACTTTCATCATTGTGAGAGAAAGACCCTTTGTGATCACTGAGCAATGGCTTCTTTAGTAGCTTCAGCTGGTGCTTCCCCACCACCTCCACCACATCCAAGGAAGAGTGGACCACCTGCTCAAGTTGTAATTCAACAAGAAGAAGAAGAAGAGGAACAGGAGGACGAGCACGAAGAGAGGCAGTTTTTGCCTGAGCAGCCCAGGACGTCTCACCGGAAAGAAAACTTCATTTGGCAATTTTTTAAAATTCCCAAAGGTCAGAAAAAAGTAAATGCAAGATACGTAACTTGCCTTATATGTCAAGATAGACTGTCCAGAGGGACCGACAAAAAATACAGTTTCGGAAACTACACAATGCATCGCCATATGACTAGGTGGCATCCTAACAACTACAGTGCTGCACAGTTTCGGAACGACCTAGATAATCTCCCTATTATGGCCAGAAGATCTGTTGTACCGGAAGTAACGGGACCAGAGGGCAGGGAGATGGTGCCAAATATACAAATGAGATTTGGTGATGTAAAACACACCTGCGCATTTTGCGATGGATTCATTTCCTACGGAGAAAAAAGCATCACTCTGATCAACAGAGCTATTGACTATCATATGCAAGTTTGTCCGAAACGCCCAAAATAATAAATACTTCTTTTTTTTGTTTTGTTGCTCCTGTTGAGCCCTTTACAATGAATCGTTTTCATTGCCCCCTCCAAGAAAAACCCAAAAAAATATAAAACTGTTCCGAAAAATTCAAAAACAGTAAAAAAATGTTCAGAAAAATAAAAAAAAAAGTTCTTTTCAGAACTACCTCCCCGTTATTAAAAAATTGGTACAATATTTGGAACTGTGCCAACCTCTATTTCTCTTAGTTCGCTTCCTAGTTCGCTCGCTGGTACGCGAACTGGAAGCGAACCAAAAACAGTAAGTATAAGGGAAGGAAACACACACTTATGTTAAAAGAAAGACAGCTATAGGGGAGTAAACTAGAGATACCATTACCCGTAATCCACTGCTGATGATGTCACATATTACATCATTCATGACATGCTCAGTGACATCATCAGCAGAGGATTGCGGGTTTTTTGGCAACATGCCTTATCCACGGTTTAATAACGCTGCCTTTTGCTTTATACAAGTTTTCAAATTGTATGAAATATATACCAATAGGTCGTTATGAACCTTTAGGTAGTGCTTTTCTTCATGAGGTCTGGTCGCTTCCATACACATACAGATGTTTCAAAGATGATCAAGAAGTTTATCTGAATGGAGAGGAATGCACTGAGACGCCAGATCATTCACTAATGTGTAGGCACATACAGTTACACGATTCATGCAACAAACACCGACCAAATATGGCTTGCGTGTTGCAAGGCACGCCAGTTCCTGCTATCATCCCCACGTTCAAGTTGTTGGAAAATGGTAGTTATTTGATGCTCAATAATGAAGATTGTTCTGAGTTAATTAAAAGTATTCCTTTTATCGTAACAGTAAGTGAACGGGTTATTTGCTGCAGAAATGTTCTATTTCCTCCCACACATGAACATAGGGAGTTTTCAATCTGGCCACAAATACCAACCTTGGGACACGTTTCAACGGCATGGCAAGAATAAGAGCTCTTTTGTCTCAGAGAGAGGTGGCCTTGAGTTCGGCCCGTGAAACTTTCGTACTTCACATAGCGAACACCCGTACACAGGTTTGCCTTTCAATTTCAGCAACATGTTTCCGACTATCTTTAACGCATCCTCCACAAAATCCCTGGCACACTTTTTTAAAGTTGTTACCAGTGGTCTCGTGACTTCATTTGAGAAAATCTTTGGAGTCATCCCTGCTTCCTTTCATTGTATTTTCTGCACTCTGGTTCGTGGATTGGCATTTTTACTTGCATTACCAGCGGACGCTCTTGTGCTTTTTTACATTTTTAAATATGGATGTCCCTCCTATGCAACCTCCGACCCTGCAGCTGCTGACACTGTTCCGCAATCGCATGCTAGAATATTATGGCACAATGCCGTTGGCGATATTAAGCACGGCATATGGATTATCTTTTCGGTTCTCCTACTTCACCTGTGTCCAGCCTGTATTTCACTGCCTGACCTGTGATTTCGATTGGGCCATTGATTTGTGTCTCTGCGGACCGGTTTCTCCTGACGTCGACTTTAATCAGCTGATGACTCCTATCATTACTCACGAGTTGGTTTGTCCTGGCGAAAGGATTATGGCTGTGGCATTGATGCATGGACTACTTGGTCCCTGGAATTTACTGGCGGCAGCACAGTCTTTCTTGGAACAGAGCTTTCTTGAAAACCCACCGAGCTGTCCTCTGATGGTGATAGAGGATCCGGTGCTGGGAGAGCACGTATGTTCTTTTCCGCTTTTAAATTGGATGGCTGAACTGTTTTCGGATGAAGACGGTGACTTCCTGTTGGAGGCTGTTGCAGCTTATTTTGCATACACAGTTATGTCATAGACCTTTTTCATGTTTGATATGCTGAGTACTAGCATTTCATTGACAATTCATTGACTTATTTGTCAAGTTTTTATTATTTACCTTGCCTATTGGCTTAAGACTCGATAAAGTACTTGGCTGTTTTATTTTTCTTTAGCATTAAATTTTCCTAGTTTTTAATGCTTTACCTTGCGGACCGTCCACATATAAACTTGCAATCTGCTCTCATGAGATGGCACTTCTATTATCTTATTCAGTTCGTTTCCGGATCATGAGGAGGTGTCATCTAGGTCCTGGATATCTTTACACCGTGTTAAGTTAGCATGGGCTCATTACCGGTTTAAACGCCATTTTTCCTTTTTTGCAACTTCTGCACACGACACTTAGTTGTTGCTTTAGCTTTCCACCTAGTAGTTCATCGTGGTTTACATGAGAATAATATGTTATTGGTCTACTATCTGCTTTACTTGTTAAACTATATCTGTACAGCGAGTGCTAAAGTTTCAAGAACAACACGATACAGAATTGTTATGAGGTCTGATCTCCACGACTTCATACTCATAACATAAGTGCAACTTCTGCCAATTCTGGGCATGAGGCGGGTTTTATATTGCTTTGCCGAACACACATACACAACAGTTGATGCGGTTCACATGAAGAGAGAGCTGGTGTATGCTGATGTGATTCCTTCAAATCTAAGACACTAAAGTATGGGCACGCCCTAAACCAACACAAAGAGACCTTCTTAGCAAATAATATAATATGTGTATTAGGGAGGGTGAGATATAAGCAGCCGCGGGCCGTGGAGGGAGTTACGATGGGGCAGGGAGGCGGGGAGGGGGAGAAGCAGGGTGGAGCCCTCTCTACCTTGCCCCTCCCCCTCCCCGCCTCCCTGCCCCACCGTAACTCCCTCCACGGCTCGCGGCTGCTTATAAGTGTTGATAACTCTTATTCATTTACAGCATGTTAACATACTGTCACCATTCGCTTTTTATGTACTAGTAACTATGCTGGTAATTTTGCTACTGATAATATGTGTACTTGTATTCTCCACCCTGCTTCTCCCCCTCCCCGCCTCCCTGCCTCACCGTAACTCCCTCCACGGCCCGCGGCTGCTTATAAGTGTTGCTAACTCTTATTCATTTACAGCATGTTAACATACTATCACCATTCACTTTTTATGTACTAGTAACTATGCTGGTAATTTTGCTACTGATAATATGTGTACTTTTATTATCTAAGGTACTACGCCTGAGAAGACGGCATTAGTAAATAAACATTTCAAATACACATCTGTTCTTCTTAACTCCATGTTCTGGTTTCTAAGAAATCTATAACGACCGACTGTTCATGAGTTCCACGTATCCTGAGGTACTATAAGTTCATATTCTGGATTGTCTAAACATTGAGAGTTTGTTATATCCAATGTGACACTGTACCTAGCTTGCTAAATAGTTTTTGATTACTAACGTGAGTTTTGGGACACCCTAATTCGCCGAGGTTCCAATCCTCTGTCCACAGTTCTGTGTGAGAACAGAAACCCGCGACAGGGGCACCCCCGACCCTTGCTGGAGCTTCATCACACTTGCGATACAACTCCAGCAATGCATTCGCCGAGGTTCCAATCCTCTGTCCACAGTTCTGTGTGAGAACAGAAACCCTGCGACAGGGGCACCCCCGACCCTTGCTGGAGCTTCATCACACTTGCGATACAACTCCAGCAATGCGCCACCTTTACGGCACAGATACATCACGCATCTGTGCTGTTTTTGCCCCATGATGCGCCGCATTGTAAATGCAGCACACCATAGGTGACGGAACAGCGGCACAGAATGACTAACACATCCCTGGTGATGCGCCAGTCATCATAAATGTATCCCTATGCTTCTTATCTTGTTAGAGATGAACCGCCATATGTATCATCAAAGTTATTTGCATTTCCTAAATAGCGAACTTTAAGGAATAAATAGCGATTCTTTACCATTCCTAGTTTGCGATGAGCTATTTGCTAATTAGCCGAATGTAGCCCAATGAAGCCCAATGTAGCCCAATGTAGCCCAAAGATGGCCGCCAGACACACAAAAAAACAAATGTAGCCCAAATATCAGCCAGATGTAGCCCAACTATAGCCCAGTGACAGAATGACCAATCAGCTTCGCAAACCTCCGTTACGCGAAGCGGAGCGCTGTTACAGATATATATCTTTTTTTGAACGTTAATTTCTCAAAATCCACTGGAGCACATATATTGAGACCTAGCAAAGGCACATCGGGCTACCAGTCCCTAATATTTTGCCAAGTTTCGTGCAAATCCATTCAGCCGTTCAATTATTATTATTATTATTTTTTTTTGCCCCGCGGGGCCCTTTTAAAACCTCCACATCAAACCTAGGGGGTCAGCGAGGATCTACTATGCCCCCTTATAGTTATTTCCCCCTTTGTTTTGACCTCCTCTTGTCTCTCGATCCTACCGAGAGACAAGATGGCGGCCGCTACGGACTGTTTGGAATGTTGACAGACGCCGGAGAACCAATCAGCTTCGCTTCACAAAGCTCCGTTGCGCGACAAGTCCGCGAACCAGTGCGCTGCCCGGTCCGCTGTTACAGATATATATCTTTTTTTAAACGTTAATTTCTCAAAATCCACTGGAGCACATATATTGAGACCTACAAAAGGCACATCGGGCTACCAGTCCCTACAATTTTGCCAAGTTTCGTGCAAATCCATTCAGCCGTTCGGGCTAAAAGTGAGGCCAACCGCCCTATGGAAAACTCAATGTTAAAAACACGTTTTGGGACCCCCCTTTTTTCTCGGCCCCCACTGGACGAACCCCCCCCAAATTTTCAAGGGCTGCTCAGAAACAAAATGTGCCATTTTCCTGAAAATTTCAGCCAATTCCGTCCACAAACGCCAAAGTTATTAGACATAGAATTTTCAAAAAACCCATAGAGAAATAATCCTAACTATATATACCTACTGGCGACCGCCAGTAGGTAATATGTATATATATATATATATATATATATATATATATATATATATATATATATATATATATATATATATATATATATATTTTTTTTTTTTTTTTTTTTTGTCGGTGGGGGCAGGGGGTCTGCCAATAAATCTTTTTTTAACACAACCTTGGAGTGCTGTCTAATTTCGGCGGAGAACGGAGTTGCTGTAAGAATATATATATATATATATCTCACAGAAAAACAGTTGCCTGTTTTGACGGAGCCCACTCAGGTATTTTTGCATAGCCAGTTTTTAATGCAGGAAAGCAATGTTCAGTCACAGCAGAAGTACTTCGTACAAGAAATGTCTTGCTTCTGCCCAACGCGTTTCATGCTCGATAACATTTCTTCAGGGGCTGCGGGCAACTTGATGAAAGCGAGACATCAGTTTACTCGGCACCATTTTCTAGGGTTCACTCGCTCCGCCCACCTGGGCGTGGCCACTCGTGTGGCTTGATGGTTGCTGTATTGCCGGTTTCTTACTCCAGTGAGTCATCGTACTCGGCTTCAAAGTGCAAAAAATAACTCCCCAGTGGGTTACGGGTTCTCTCCCGCCGTCTGTCATGCATTTACATCCTCCATTGGCATACCTGTTCCTGTGCTGCAGTGCAGTTGACACCACCGCAGAACTGCACAGAGGCGCAGCGGGGCTCTCGTCACGATCCAGGCTGAGATGCATCACATCTCACAGAAAAACAGTTGCCTGTTATGACGGAGCCCACACAGGTATTTTTGCATAGCCAGTTTTTAATGCAGGAAAGCAATGTTCAGTCACAGCAGAAATACTCCGTACAAGAAATGTCTTGCCTCTGCCCAACGCGTTTCATGCTCGATAGCATTTCTTCAGGGGCTGCGGGCAACTTGATGAAAGCGAGAATGCAGTTTACTCGGCACCATTTTTTGGAGTTCACTCGCTCCGCCCACCTGGGCGTGGCCACTCGTGTGGCTTGATGGTTGCTGTAGTGCCTGTTTCTTACTTCAGTGAATCGTCGTACTCGGCTTCAAAGTGCAAAAAATAACTCCCAAGTGGGTTACGGGTTCTCTCCTGCCATCTGTCATGCATTTACATCCTCCATTGGCATACCTGTTCCTGTGCTGCAGTGCAGTTGACACCACAGCAGAACTGCACAGAGGCGCAGCGGGGCTCTCGTCGCGACCCAGGCTGAGCCGCATCAAATCTCACAGAAAAACAGTTGCCTGTTATGATGGAGCCCACACAGGTATTTTTGCATAGCCAGTTTTTAATGCAGGAAAGCAATGTTCAGTCACAGCAGAAGTACTTCGTACAAGAAATGTCTTGCCTCTGCCCAACGCGTTTCATGCTCGATAGCATTTCTTCAGGGGCTGCGGGCAACTTGATGAAAGCGAGATGGCAGTTTACTCTGCACCATTTTCTAGAGTTCACTCGCTCTGCCCACCTGGGCGTGGCCACTCGTGTGGCTTGATGGTTGCTGTAATGCCTGTTTCTTACTCCAGTGAGTCGTCTTACTCAGCTTCAAAGTGCAAAAGTGACGCAATGGCAGCGCAAAAGAGGTGCACAATCATCATAAAACTGTTCCTAACATTTTAAATGATTGTTTCAGGATGGCAATAAGGTGTGTCCTATCCAGACGTTTGTTTCTGGTGAGGCCTACTCAGGGTTGCAGATCAAATTTAGGCTTGTTGAAGAGTATAGAGGAGATAATACATGTGCACACCAACCAATAAAGTACAGACTTCCTCTGTTTCCCTGGACAGGCCTAAACTTCATCTGCACAATGTGATTCGTAACGTTAGGAAACACAGGTAATGTATTTGAAAAACGTGCAATTTCTTTTGCTCATTTCACAATCACATCACTTGTGTTTCCTTTGGTTAGGTATCTCATTGTGCATATGTAGTCCAGCATATGAAAGAGTACGCACTGCATGCAACAACTTTGACACTTACTGAAGCCTCAGCTTCTCCATACCCCCTACACAGCAAAGAAATCTAAATAACATATGGGCATATTATCAACATAGGCAATAAAAGTTTTGCAGCTTTTATCAGCAGAAATGTGTCGCTAAAGCCGCTTTTGCGGCAGAAAACTGCCGCTAAAACCGCTTTTGCAGCAGTTTTCTGCCGATAAAAACAGCAATAATTTTATTGGCTGTGTTCATAATATGCCCCTTAGTGTGCTTCAACTACACAGAGAAAGCATAATGAACAAGTAGTGAAAGAGTGATCAGTCAAAGACACTAAGAGTAATAGAGACGGAGTGAGTGAACAAGAGTGAGGAACTATGAGAAGAGAGGGACTGAGAAAAGGAGTGGAAGGAGTAGAGTAAGTAAGTAACAGAGAAAGTAATGAGGGAAGTAGCAAAGGCAGGAAAGTGAGGGTTAAAGAAATGAAGCAGTGGAACTAATAGTAGTTAAATGTGATAGAAATGTAATGAAAAGAGTACAAAACATTTACCTTATAATTGTCGTTAACTTAGTCACTTGTTATTTTTATACTTTCAATCTGTGAAAGAGAGAACAAACATTTGAAAAATATTAAAACATGTATTTAAAAATTAGAAAAGACAAGGGAAAAGATTGAAGGACAAACAGTTTTTCAACAACTTTGACACTTACAGAAGCTTCTGCTTCTCCAGGCCCCCTACACAGTCCTAAAGATATACATTTTAAACTAACAGTATCTTGATGCAGATGAAGTGAGGCCTATCTTGGAACATGGTGCATCTTTTGCACTGCTGTTGTCTCACAAAAGTGACGCAATGGCAGCGCAAAAGAGGTGCACAATCATCATAAAACTGTTCCTAACATTTTAAATGATTGTTTCAGGATGGCAATAAGGTGTGTCCTATCCAGACGTTTGTTTCTGGTGAGGCCTACTCAGGGTTGCAGATCAAATTTAGGCTTGTTGAAGAGTATAGAGGAGATAATACATGTGCACACCAACCACTAAAGTACAGACTTCCTCTGTTTCCCTGGACAGGCCTAAACTTCATCTGCACAATGTGATTCGTAATGTTAGGAAACACAGGTAATGTATTTGAAAAACGTGCAATTTCTTTTGCTCATTTCACAATCACATCACTTGTGTTTCCTTTGGTTAGGTATCTCATTGTGCATATGTAGTCCAGCATATGAAAGAGTACGCACTGCATGCAACAACTTTGACACTTACTGAAGCCTCAGCTTCTCCATACCCCCTACACAGTCCTAATTATATACATTTTAAACTGACGGTATCTTGCTGGAAATGAACTGAGGCCTATCTTGCAACATGGTGCATCTTTTACACAAAAGTGACGGAACAGCGGCGTAAAAGAGGCACACAGCCTTCATAAAACTGCCCTTAACATTTTAAATGATTGTTTCTAGATGCTGATAAGGTGTAACCTATCCACAGATTTGTTTCAGGTAAGTCCTACTCAGTGTGGCAGATGAAATTTAGGCTTGTTGAAGAGTATAGAGGAGATAATACATGTGCAGGGCTACTAATGAAGTGAGTCATGTCCACTGCACTCTTGAACAAATGTCAGACCTCCTCTGTCTCCTGGAACAGGCCTAAACCTCATCTACACAATGTGATGTGTAATGTTAGGAAACACAGGTAATATAATTGAAAAACGTGCAATTTTTTTTGCTCATTCCACAATCGCATCACCTGTGTTTCCTTTGCTTAGGTATCTCATTGTGGAAATGTAGTCTATCATATGAAAGACTACGTAGAATGTGAGCACTGTATGCAACAACTTTGACACTTACAGAAGCCTCACCTTCTCCATGCCTCCTACACAGTTCTAAATGTACATCATAAATACAAACAGTACAGAATTAATTATACATGTTAAATGGTTTATTTTTGCTGTTCTCAGAATGTATCAAATTTCACTAAAAACAGTGACTTAAAGGTATTCATCATATAACAGCGGGGAAAAAAAAAACACAATCAAAATGATTGTGTTTAAAAAACCCATATAACATAACCAATCAGAAATCAGAACTCCTCAAAAGTAACTTACTTTCCATGACGTCGAAGGATGTCCTATGAACATCTTACACTCGGTTGTGCTGTTTTTATTTTCAGCCCGCCACTTTCTGAAAGAAAACCTCCATCGTTTTGAAAAATATGTTACACACAATAAATGACTTCTCGCTCTCTACCACACGTTTCCACAAGGCCAAATCATGTAAGAGCCATTTATAACTCTTGGAATTCTTGTAAGCAAATCCCGTCATTTTCTATTTCCGCAACTTTCAGAAAGAAAACGTTCAAGATCACTTTCACAATCCTGGACTAGTAATATCTTACCCTTCTTGCTCACTCATGTTGTACATTTCCTATGACACTGATACTGCTTACTATGAAGCAGACTTACACTACCTCTATGACTACTACAATTATTTAATTCTCTACATCACTTTTAATCACAAAGCAATATAAAACAGTAGATACAATTATATCAACCCCTAGAATCATTATACGCCAGTTACCTACCCTAAATTCTCTTTTCTGAAAACAGAAAGTAAGAATATTTGTAAGTAAAAAGGCAACATTGTATCGTAGTCAAATGGGAATAATTTCCGAAACAGCACATTTTTTTACATTTTCAATAAGCTGTGTAATAAGCGGATCTTGTCAAATGACCATCATGCCATATAATAGCTGCAGTTACAAATGTTCTTCCTAAAATCATCGACTGTGTAGCCACAACATTTGTAATTAAAGTTGAAGACTTACTTTCATCAGGTTTATATAGTTGGATTTTTAAAATGACATTATAATCAAAGGTTTGGACCAATAATCTAGACAGCATTGCAGACTTACATTCCCTCTACTCCATGTTTTGATTGGCTGCTTGAATTAGCTTATAAAAAGAAACAGTTTTTCTGAACTCATTCAAAGTGCAGTTATTTTTCCATGACGTCAAGTGTTATGGTAAGAACACCGTTTGCTTTGGGAAATACTCTGTTGTCCTTCAACTAATCTCTGCCCACCACTTTCTATAAGAAAATCTTCTTTTTTTCCAGGAACTATTTAAAACTCAAAAATAACTTTTGACTCTGTACTACACTTATCCTCAAGGCCAAATCGTGTAGGAGCCATTAGAACCTCTTGAAATTCCTCAGAGCAAATCCCAAGATTCCTTCTCTAAAATTTTGGTTTTAAAAACACCAGGTAAGAATTTTTAAGGTCAAAAGGCAATTTTTTTTTTAAATTAAAACCGAATCATTGCAGAATGACCAGCCATTTCTAGACTTTAAATAAGCTGTGTAATGTCCTGATGTTATTGAAGGACCATCATGATATATAATTGCTGCAGTTACAAAAGTCCTTCCTGATATTGACAACTGCGAAGCAACAACATTTTTAATTAAAGTTGTCAATTTTGTTCCATCAGGCCTACATCGTTGGAACATTAAAATGACATACTGGCCATATGTTCGTATAAATAATGTTGACATCATTTCAGATTTACATTGGCTACACTCCATGTTGTGATCAGCTGCTTTTACTAGCTTATTAAAGGAGACTGATTTACTGTCTGGCAAAGTTAAATATATAAATCTTTCTGAGTCCACACTAGTAGTACTTGATACCCTACAGTTCTCGCAGTCATGCTGCCATTGATAAGAAAGCCCAAACAGGTGATCTACAACTACACCTTCAGCATGCAATACATCAAGCATATACATTAAAAACTCCTGACAATCTTGCTGAATATTTTGAGAGAATTGTGTTTGACCTGAACATCTGTCTAACAGATTTCGAATTTCAGACACACTTTCTATTTTTGTTCTATCAGTGCTACATTTCTCTAACACAGAATTTAACAAACTGCAAAATCTTTGATCAGAATTGACCACAATCTCTTCTTTTACATTTTCTAGAGAAAACAAAACATTAACCACTACATTAGCATAGCAGTTGACACCAGAACTGTTTTCAAATTGAAAACCAACAACCTCTTCAACAGAATCCTTTTTGTTTCTGCTTATAATTTCAGGTTCATCGACTTTTTGCTACAACCTCCCTAGTATCGGTCACATTTCTTCGTTTCCGGCCTACCACACGTTTCTCAAACAAAGGATATTGAGGCAAATGTGGCGCATACACTCTTCTTAACCTATTGTATTCCTTAACACAATCTAGATCCGCACAAATGTTTGTGACATCACACTCAATCAAGTACAATCCCGATAAAGTTCTAACTCGTGACAATGCCACATATGCCATACCCTCCTTGAACACCGAACTGCCAATATTCACCAATGCACTGTCTACACTTAAACCTTGCGATTTATGGATTGTCACCGCATATGCCAAGCAAACAGGAAACTGCTTACGGCGAACATATAAGTCTTTTACAAGCAAAAATCTAGCAGAACAACGACCAATTAGCTGTACTTCCTCAATGCCATCAAATTTAATTTTTAAAAATTCAATTCCATCTCTATTTCTGTATTTCACAAAATCAACAACATTACCCATTGATCCATTTACCAGACCTCTTTCAACATGTAAATTCCTTCTTAAAATTATACGGCAGTTTAAGCACACATTCAGAGTCTTTTAAAAACCTGCAGTTTTAGATATAGTCTTCTCTAATGAATCCAATTTTGTTTTCAAATTCTCAGACAAAATAATTGTTGATCCCATATGCTCTACTCTGTCAATAGATTCCAGTTTCACAATCTCTTGGTTTTCTAAATGCAACATTTTGTTGTTGAAGATGGCACATTCTGCAAGAGTTGGCATCAAACATATTCCAGATTTCTTCTCAGTAATTTTCTGAAAAATATTCTCAGGCACAACGTCTTGTTCTGGATATAAATTTGACAGTAATCGTGCATGTAAAGCTTCTTTCCCATGCTCGGTCACTTTTCCAATTCTAACATCTTGTAGAATATTCTTGTAATCTTCATCCTTCGCCTGACGCATATTTTCATGCAGTTCAGCATAATTGAAGTTTAACCATATATTGACGTTGCCAATGCTCCCTAGGCACTTCCTGGTATCTTCATGCGTGAGCATTTTGAACACAGGTTGTCCTTTCACTGGTGTCAGCTGCAGAAGATCTCCGAAAACAATGATGTGTTTGCCACCAAATAACACATCATACTCTGTTTTAAGAACTTCTTGCATTCTCAAATGCACAAAGGCAAGCATGACATTGGAAACCATGCTTACTTCGTCAATGATAAGAAGTTTCATTTTCCTCAAGACTCCTGAAACTACACAACAAGCATCTCCAGATAACTTGTGGTATTGTAATTTGTTGTCATGCTCCACTGGCAGCATCAGTAGACGATGCAAAGTAATACCTTTAATGTTATGTGCTGCCAGTCCAGTTGGAGCGGTGACAACACAAGACAGCGATGACTCAGTCCTTTCCTGCAAATAACATGAAATGGCTTTAATGAGGAAACTTTTTCCAGTTCCCGCTTCTCCACTCACGTACAGTCGGACAGGCTTCAACGACGTATATGAGCACTCTTTCTTCTCATGACTTAATCCATGATCAATTTGCTTGGTAACTTCGTTATATATTTTCCTCTGCTCAACGTTGAGTTGTCTTTCCAAGTCTTCTAAGTTAACCGCATCCTCCTGAGCATGTGCCATGGCTCTTTCCACTTCATTCATGGCAGTGGCAGCTTCTATTTTGATAACAGGTCCTCCTAGTGGATCCTGACTCAATGAAACAGAACTCTGACTGTCCTGAGAACTGTCTCTGGCAATCTCGGCTGCAATCGTTGCTTCCTGCTCGATTTCCGCATTCAACATTTCTAGATATTTGGGAAAAGCAGGACATTCTATGGTCTCCTTGGCGGCAGTGAAAGAGTCTTCGTAACAGAGGAAATCTCCAAGCAGTTCCTCTTCTGCACGCCAAGGCTTGAAAAGTTGCAAAAGTGCTAAATAGAAAAACTCCTTTTTTTCAGGAGATTCGCCACTCAATTTTTGATGGTTTACCAAGTGGCATTTTCTTTGCTTGACCAGACATCCCTCACTTCCAATTACAGCATACACTCCTTTCTCAATATCTTCTTTGATGTTCCTCTTGAATATGTAATTTTGTAGAACCTTTATACAGACAAACATTCTCGAGGTGACTGCTTCGATTTGGATAATATGTATCCAACATGTTGGTCTTCAAAATATCGGTACTGTTCGGCTCCTTTTCCGCCAAATACTCAATTTCCCGCACAGGTTTCAGAACTCGATTACGCGTTGCAGCAAGACCAAGACTCGCCCAAACGATACTCCTGGATTTGGCATAGAGACTTGCTGAAGACAACCGGTCAGAACATTCGTAAGCTCCAATTTCTCGATGTGACAACATCTTCAGACTGAAACTGTACAACTTCTTGCTGAGGCTCTTTTCATGGGAAATGTCCTCCCACATATCCTTCAATTCTGTCTTTTCTTTTTTGGTGATGTAAGATGTCACATACCGAGCCACAGCCATACAGTTATCAGCCACAAACTGTATATCCATGTTAGCATTCCACATGGACAAAATCACTGGGTTGTAGTCGTTGATGTACTTGGACTCTTCGTTCCTTTTCAAATTGTATGTGTTTTTAGGTGATTTCTTCATCACATTATGTCGCAGCGAAGACATCAAACTGTTTACTCTTCCTTTAGAAATCACCGGTCGTGGAAAGCCGAAACGACATTTGGTGTAGAACTTGTCCTTGTTTCTGAATTTACGACGCCAGTACTTTCCACAACGATGGCTTTGGAAACGTAGAACTTGTTCTCTTAGGCTTTTCTTCTCCTTTGCGTTTGGAACAGCACACGTAGAATACTTTTGTATGAAACTCATCACTAAGTCTTCTGGATCTGTTCCAAATTTAGGTGCATCCTTGATCCACAGCAGCATATGTATATGAGGAGCACCTCTTGCTTGGTACTCATTTCTCCAGAAGAAATCAACACCTCTCCAAGAGGTGGATTCTTCTTATTCATGATGAAAGACATCATAGCTTCAAATCTATGATTGAAGTACCTGCATACATTCACTGGATCCAAAGAGCACAGTTCTCCAGGTGTCTTGAATTCGATATTTTCAATGTTTCCATTTGCCTCTCGTAGAAATTCAAGTAAGTCTTCCCAGCCATACTCGGCACAGCTCAGAGTGAGGAACCATGTGGGAGTTCCTAAGTTCCTCAGCATACATTTTAAATCACCATGACGACGGTACCAGTACTCATTAGTACCACGCTGACACACCATGAGATTAATCAGGTGACAATCCAAAATACTGTCTTGCACATTGACTTTATCCATAAAGTCACTTGCAGAGATGTTTTGCATCTGTATACCACTTTTCAAGATGTGGTTCACTGCATATGACAGTCCAGACAGATCGCTTTCAAACAGGAGATTAAACAAATAGGGAATGCATTGTCGAAACCTAGCATCTTCTGCATACAATCGTAAAGTCCGGTATTCAGAAGCAGGAATTTGATGAGATCGCTCATCATATCTTCCTCCTTGACCTGTTGGAAATAGCTGTGGGAAACACCGAGCTTCCAAACTTTCCTCCCAAACACTAATGGGACTCCCTTTGGCTTGTTTCATTTGAAACAACTCAATAGCATTCCCCATGACTTCCTTGGAATGCAAAGGATGAACACTATAATGTTCATATATTTCTTCACTTTTAGAGGGTTCTACTTTCTCAATTTGACCAGCACACAAATTGCTATCCTCTTCTTCACTTACTTCCTCTTCTGCAATATATACATTTGTATAGTACTTATTATTTTTTTTCAAATACAATGTTGCCTTTTTGACTTTCCTAACATCCACTAAATCTTGCCATATTTTCTTACTCTTTGTCGGAACCCCATTAACTAAGATAACCAGAGGTTCCTCTTCCACTTTTTCTACTCCAATTGTATTAATGTTTTTCTTCAAATCTAGAGGTAAATAAACAACTCTTCCCTTTAATCCTCTCTGTAAATCTGATGGAGGCAATTTCCCTGTCTTTGGCTCCATTCTTACAATAGCCTGAAAGGGATGGATACTTTGAATCAAAATAGATTCATAAGTATTTAAATCCTTCAATTCAGAAGGAATCTCAACCAATTCCAGATTATTATGAACCGCTCTAGCAGGCATCTGGTTTTTTAATTTAATTTGTTACAACAATAAGTACACACACGTTGATCTGATACCAAATCAAAACAATTTTCTACCATCAAGTATGTTGCAAAATCCTTCCATTCACTATTATTTTCCCTTTCACTTTTTGCATATAAATCCACTAACTTAGTCTGATTCTTATAATAAGTGCGTCGACAACACACACAAGTGAAATTAGGCCTCTCACTTGATTTCACCTGAAACGTCGCAATTTCCTTCTGAAAATTATCTGTACTGGAAACCTGTACACTATCTTCCACATTACCCTCTTCTTCTTGGTCAATTTCAACATTCTCCTCTTTACTTCCAAAGTAACAAAACTCAATTTCTTCACAAATATTCTTCACATCTATTTCAGAACCATGCAAAAGAGCAGCGCATAATTGTTTAAGCGTAATTGCTGGACTCTTAGCATAATACAACATTCTAACTAATTTCCTCACTTTATTATGATGCACTGCTAGCATCCTGAAATGATGAAAAACACTCTGGCATACTCTCCTGGAAAGACAAGCCAGTGAATGACCATGCAAACCTGTCACTTCTCTCACTCTGCAAGGATCTAATTCTTGCAACAACATCATTTTCTGCTTCAAACTTTTCTTATTAAATGTCCGTACAAAATCACAAAGCAAATTGATGGAATCCTGTCGTACACTGCAAATACTACTACACTTCCTGGTGTACAGAGGACCCTTAGGACGTCTTCCTAAAACCTCATTACCTAACACCTCCTCTGTCTCTGTTGTCACAAGTTTTTCTTTTTCAACTGGACAACCATCTTTCACCTCATAAGCTCGACCGCTGGTGTCAACTGCATGCACCAAATCATTATCCTGGAAATAACTCTCCTCATTGAAAAATGCCTCACAACTTGAACTATGCATCCATTCTCCGGAAAAAAACTTCACAAAAATTACTACGATTAACTATTCTCTTCCATCTACTATTTCTTTTGAAATCATAAATTGCCTTGTTTAGCTTCCTAATTCTATTGATTATCAAAATAAATAACTTTCGTTTAATTTCAAATGCCTGATCAATAACTTTCTCAACTTTTTTTTTTCTCTTATAAAAAACCACTTTCTGTTGACCTTTCTTAATATTTTTTAACAAATTGCCAATTATCCTGTTGCGGAACATTCGTTTACGAATGTCCCTAAATTGTTGTTTCCTTCTACTATCATGCACAGAGTTATCTCTTGCTCTAGCAGTAACATTTTTGATTGGCCTTTCCTTTCCGTTTAAATTGCTTCTCTTTTTCTGTACTAAAACATTTTCTGTAGTACTACTTTTTTTTCTACAAATGTTTCTTATGAATGTTTTCGTGGTCTTACCCGGTGCTTTCTTGGTGACTTGACAAGTTTTTTGCTGCAATAATTGATGGACCTGCTGTCTTTGACGTTTTGTAGCCTTTCTAATTCTATCCTTAGTTGGCATTCTCAAATTTTGAAATGATCTGCAGTTGAATCTGTGGTAAAATATAATAAAAAATGTTATTAACCACTATTACCAAACAGTAAATCAATAACAGTCATCAAAAACTTAACACACTACTTGTTATTTTTACATAGAACAATTTTTAGTGCATTGCCAAATTTAGAAATCACAAATAGTAGCTAAGAAATTGAATGCTTCTACATTTTACCTGTGTTGTTTTATATGTGAATCTGAACTAATTTTATGAGCATATTTGATAATTTTAATAAAGACACTACACACAACCTATTTTTGAACTTTTGTTTAATTTTAAATGAAACGGTTTACATTTTTACTTCTGATTTCCAGTAACTCTTAAAAATAAATGTTTATAGTTCCATAGGCTCAAGCAGATCAGCTTCCCACCCTATGTCATACAATTCTGACAAATCAGCATCCTCATCATATTCTTCATCATCCTCAGGATTTAAATCATCCAAGGGATCTACTTCCACTGACGTTTCAATTACAAATTCAATGATAAGATCGAGATCAACTGATTGCTCATTATCACTCATGCTTGATGTTGTCGTTATCTTTAAAAAAAGAGAACAACAATGAGATGTTACAGAGTAAGGCACAAATCTCAGACACTATAATAGTAAAATTGTTTAACAAGAGTATCATTTTGCAGCTATTATTTAGCCATGTCCAGCGATGCTGAAGAGGTGAGGCCTATGTCCAAGTTTTCAGTAAACAGGACTCATCTCTTCTTAACCTTGGATAAGCCTCACCGACTCTGTGTCTCCTGCACATACTTAAATGTAAAGGGGCAGATTTATGTTAACTGGCACATCCCCAGGGATGCACCAGTTAACGTGCACCGCTGCTCTGCCACCCATGGTGTACCGCATTTACAATGTGGAGCACCATTGAGTAAAAACAGCACAGATGCGTCACGCATCTGTGCCGCAAAAGCAACACATTGCACGAGTCACGTCGTAAACACGACATGTCTACTGCAATGCACAGGAGGAAGCCACACATTGCATGGTGCTTCACTCCTTATGCCTGTTTCAAACAGCCATAAGGATTTGATTCAGCAATGCTATAAAGCTGACTCAGTGAAATCTTCTAAATTTCACTGTGTTAGTTTTACAGGGCTTTCATGCAAATGAATGCCCACCCTGCAACAAAACACCTATATGAAACCTGACGCAGGTTTCATGTGGCACAGGACTTTACAGCATAACACATCTGCCTAGAAGCAGCAAGTTGTAAATATATCACAACATAGCAAATCTTTTGCTACGCCGCTGCATCACAAAAGTGACGCACAGCAGCGCAAAAGAGGCACACACCTATCATAAATCTGTCCCTAACATGTTAAATGATTGATTCAGGATGACATTAAGGTGTGGCCTATCCAGAGGTTTGTTTAAGGTGAGGCCTACTCAGGGTTGCAGATAAAATTTACGCTTGTTGAAGAGTACAGAGGAGATAATACATGTGAAGGCCTACCAATGAAGTAAGTCATATCCACTTCACTCTTGAACAAAGGCCAGACCTCTTCTGTGTCCGTGGACAGACCTAAACCTCATCTGCACAATGTCATTCGTAAACTTAGGAAACACAGGTGATGTAATTGAAAAATGTGGAGTTTCTTTTCCTCATTTCACAATCACATCACCTGTGTTTCCTTTGCTTAGGTATCTCATAGTGCAGATGGACTCTAGCATATCAAAGAGTACACATAAGTTGAGCAGTGTATACAACAATTTTGACATTTACAGAAGATTCAGATTCTTATCTTGTTGGAGATGAAATGAGGCCTGTCTTGCAACATGGTGCATCTTTTGCATCACTGCTGCATCGGTTTCATGTGGCACGGGACTTTACAGCATGACACATCTGCCTAGATGCATCAAGTTGTAAATATGTCACCACATAGCAAATCTTTTACACCGCTGCTGCGTCACAAAAATGACGCACAGTGACGCAAAAGTGGCATACACCTATTATAAATCTGTCCCTAACATTTTAAATGATTGATTCAGGATGACGATAAGGTGTGGCCTATCCAGAGGTTTGTTTAGGGTGAGGCCTACTCAGGGTTGCAGATGAAATTTACGCTTGTTGAAGAGTACAGAGGAGATAATAGATGTGAAGGCCTACCAATGAAGTAAGTCATATCCACTTCACTCTTGAACAAAGGCCAGACCTCTTCTGTGTCCGTGGACAGACCTAAACCTCATCTGCACAATGTCATTTGTAAACTTAGGAAACACAGGTGATGTAATTGAAAAATGTGGAATTTCTTTTCCTCATTTCACAATCACATCACCTGTGTTTCCTTTGCTTAGGTATCTCATAATGCAGATGGACTCTAGCATATCAAAGAGTACACAGAAGTTGAGCAGTGTATACAACAATTTTGACATTTACAGAAGATTCAGCTTCTTATCTTGTTGGAGATGAAATGAGGCCTGTCTTGCAACATGGTGCATGTTTTGCATCACTGCTGCATCGGTTTCATGTGGCACGGGACTTTACAGCATGACACATCTGCCTAGATGCATCAAGTTGTAAACATAGCAAATCTTTTGCACCGCCGCTGCGTCACAAAAGTGACGCACAGTGATGCAAAAGAGGCATACATGGCTATGTAAGTTAAATAATCAAAATCTAAATTTGCCAAGCACACATGGGTGTGTATTTACAAGGACCTTCCACCACGAGGAAATGTCTTTAATTAAAATGGGAGAAATAACATCAAAGGGACTCAAATGCCTTTTAAATGTACCCCAAGCAACCTATGAAACTCTACCACTACATATCAAGAAACCTAATTGATTTCAGAAATCGTTTTTAAACACATCATCTAAATCAATGATATACCTACATTTAAGGGGAAATGACTTAAAATGGCCTAAGACACATGAAAGCGTTTTTTTAAGGCCCTTGCACCATTTCTGGGTCACTTTTAACATGGCTATGTTAGTCAAAGAATTAAAATCTAAATTTGCCAAGCACAGATGGGGGCGTATTTACAAGGACCTTGCACCACGGGGAAAGGTCTAAAATTAAAATGGGAAAAATAACATCAGAGAGACTCAAATGCCTTATAAATATGCCCCAAGCAACCTATGAAGCTCTAGCAGTACATATCCAGAAATCTAATTGATTTCAAAAAACGTTTTTAAACACATCATATAAATCAATTATATACCTACATTCATCGGGAAATGACTTACAATGCCCTAAGACACATGAAAGCGTTTTTTTAAAACCTTTGCACCATTTTTGCATTACTTTTAACATGGCTATGTAACTCAAAGAATTAAAATCTAAATTTGCTAAACACACATGGGGGCGTATTTACAAGGACCTTGCACCACGGGGAAAGGTCTTAACTTAAAATGGGAAAAATAATATCAGAGAGACTCAAAGGCCTAAAAACGTTTTTAAACACATCATCTAAATCAATTATATACCTACATTCATCGGGAAATGACTTAAAATGCCCTAAGATACATGAAAGGGTCACTTTTAACATGGCTATGTAACTCAAAGAAACAAAATCTATTTGTAAAACACTTGACACAAAGCAACATTTTAAATACAGAACTTTCTTCATAATTTTCTCCCTAAAGCATACTATTGTCTATCTAAATTAAATGAATCTTTTCTCACCTTAGCAAATAATTTATGAGTTTCAAAACAGTCTCAGAAACACACCAATTTGTCTTCAGAAGAGCAAAAGGTATGCACTCCAGAGTCTGCAGCCATGAAAAGCACAGAAATGCTGTAATTCATCACACATATCTCTCATGTCACCCAATCAAAACTCTTCCCTCACTTTTTTCAAATCAACACCCTTCCCCCTCTGCCCTTTCTGCCTTTTTTGCATAGCAACCACCTCCTGAAAGACCTCTGATGTTTGCAAGTTCACACAACAATGTTTCAATTGAACTCTGAACTCTCAGTGCACCTGCATATCCAGTGCAATCTTTCATAAAATGATTTTTTCTTGACCATTCAAATTACATCTTTCAAAGAACTCATCCATGCACCCTAACTTTCTGTTTTCAGAAATCAAAATCCACCAATCACTGCTACTGCTTCCTTAACACAGAAACTCCACAGTTTTTTTCATTTTAAACTCTTATTTTTCCAACTGCCATTTCATTGCCACACTTCATCTGACTGCAGCAGAACCTTCTCTCACCATGTTTTCTGTCTGGATTGTTGGGCATAGTTACATCTACTGGGCTCAGAGGTATGCTGATAACAGAAATGTACCTAACCTCAATTTACAAAATGTGGAAATTAAGTGGATTGGCAACACAGGATTAAAATGTCACCAATTGATACCATTGGTGAAAACCTTTATGCATTTGCTTAAACCTGACCTGTTAATTTTGCACTGTGGAGGTAATGACTTGGGCACTTTGACTGGGGTAGGTCTGGAAATGCTTTTAAAGGACACCTTTGAGCAATTGATGGCACTTTTTCCTCAAACTGCCTTGGTATATTCAAATATATGCCAAAGACAGAAATGGAGGTGGTCAAACCAATTTTGTCCACAAATTGAGAAATCGAGGAAGCATGTAAACAAATCTGTTTCAGCTTACATGAGAGACCATGGAATGGGCTCCATGTACAACAATAACTTGCGTTACTACATGCAATATATCTACAGAGGAGATGGAGTTCACTTCTCAGATGAAGGGAACAGAGTTTTCATTCTGAATTTAAGACTGTGCATTGGTACCTACTTATAAGTACCTAAATGTACCATAAACCCAAAAGCTCTTCTCAGAGCTACCCTACATCTGATCACTCACAATTATTATTTTACTCTAACTTTTTTCACTAATTTTCAACAAAGTACGCTCCCCGGAGCGCTACCCGGTACACGAACCGGAAGCTAACCGCGCACATGGGCCTCCTCAGCCATCCTCAGAAAACCTAGGGGGTCAAAATACGTCTACCATGTCCCCTTCTACCCATTCTGAACATTATTTGCCCTCCATCTTGTATCTTAATTCGACCGAAACACAAAATGGTGGACTCCCGTAACGCTGCAGGTTCGCGTACCGGGGCGCTCACCGGGAAGCGCTCCATTAAAAAAGGTGGGAAAGTAATTTACAGAAGAAACCCTGGATACACTTTCACCAAATATAGATTTGCTCGTATTACATACCAATCCCTACCATTTTCACAAATTTGGTTGGAATTCCATTTAGCCATTTAGCCTGTAGACCTCTCTAAATACCCTGAGGTAAATTACTTCACAAAACACATCTGAAGTGTTGGAATTGACAACCAATTAAAATGTTACTTTCATTTTCTACTTTTTTTACCTGACATTTGATTGGTTATGTACCTGAATATATATAAAAAAAGAGAGAGAAACACAGCCATTTTGACTACTACTTCCTGAACTACATTGCAAGATCATTTTCACTCACAACTTAAACTTGTTTTTAAAAGGTAAGATATTATTTCATAAATTTGAAAACGTTTTCAGATAGTTATATACTATCCCTCTGTAAGAGTTAGACATTGAGAAAGGCTTGTTTATTTTAATTATGAATTGATTTAGGTTTCTGTGGTATAATTATGAATTTACACAGGCTTTCTCACAGGCACTTTTTAATAGTACTACTTCATGCCTCAAAAGTACCTGTCTGAACTTAAACCCAACAGTGCCCTATCTCTACTGATATATTTATTTTTTATTCAAATTTCAGCACAAAAATGCAAGGAGAACAGAACGTTTCCTTTGAAATTGTCCTAGACATGAATAATGAGGAAATAATTGAACCCATTAACTTGGAATTCATGGATGAATCACGAGACCATGAACTTCTACAATGTGTAGAATCTGTGGATTATTTACTTCATTATGATGACGGTCAAATGTGGGAAGTTATGTTCACTCAACAAGAGGACATATCGGACAGTCAAATGTTAGACGTTCTATTAAATTTTGAAAAAGAATCAGAAAAATAAAATTATATTTAATATTAAAAAATTGTTTGTCTTTAATCATTTTTATATGTAATTCATAAACTAGTACCAAATTGATTATAATGTAAAGTCAGACTTATAGTATACTGTGCACAATTCCAAAAATACATTTATATTTAATAATCATTAATACTGCTACTTAAATAAAATAAAAAAAACAACAAAAAGAACAATCAATAAACATACAATATTTCAAAATATCATAGTCTATCATTCTTTTTTCCTTATAGTACGCTCCCCGGACCGCTTCCCGGTTCGCGAACCGGGCGCTCCCCACGCAAAAAAAAACAAAAAAAAATTATTCTTTTTTTGCCCCGCGGGGCCCTTTTGAAGCCTCCACATCAAACCTAGGGGGTCAGGGAGGATCTACTATGCCCCCTTATGGTCATTTCCCCCTTTGTTTTGGCCTCCTCTTGTCTCTCGATCCTACCGAGAGACAAGATGGCGGCCGCTCCGGACTGTTTAGAATGTTGACAGACACCGGAGAGCCAATCAGCTTCGCTTCGCGAAGTTCCGTAACGCGTCAAGTACGCGAACCGGGGCGCTGCCCGGAGCGCGCTTACAGATATATATATTTTTTTGAACGTTAATTTATCAAAATCCACTGGAGCACATATATTGAAACCTAGCAAAGGCACATCGGGCTACCAGTCCCTACAATTTTGCCAAGTTTCGTGCAAATCCATTCAGCCGTTCGAGCTAAAAGTGAGGCCAACCGCCCTATGGAAATTAACATGGGAAAAACGCGTTTTGGGACCCCCCTTTTTTCTCGGCCCCCCCTTGACGAACCCCCCCCCCCCAAAATTTTCAGTGGCTGCTCAGAAACAAAATGTTCCATTTTCCTGAAAATTTCAGCCAATTCCGTCCACAAACGCAAAAGTTATTAGACATAGAATTTTCAAAAATCCCATAGAGAAAAAATCCTAATTATATATACCTACTGGCGACCGCCAGTAGGTAATATACATATATATATATATATATATATATATATATATATAAGCACCACACACTCGTGATCTCCAAGTGAAATTAGACGGCACTCCGAGTCAGTGTTCACAGCAAAAGATTTATTGGCAGACCCCCCTGCCCCCTCGACAGACGCGTTTCACCGTTTAGGCAGAAAAAATAAATAAATAAATGAATAAATGAATACATAAAAAATAATATATATATATATATATATATATATATATATATATATATATATATATATATAACTGTAACCTCTTTCACACCAAAAAAGAGCAGAGGCCACATCGGGGGAAACAGCTAGGAAGCTGCTTCATTGGCATTAAAATGGCGAATGCATTTCGGCTAGTATTGCCTTCCTCAGTGCCCAAGATGTCCAAAGGTGATCCCTTGAATTGCCAGCAAAATGCTCCCTCGAGTCCCCACACCACCTCAACCTACGGGTTGCGGTCCAAATTCCAGCGGGGGCAGATATGACAGTGCACATCACCCATGGCCAGGCAAAATACCTCGCAACCGCTTTGTCTCTTCCACAACAACTTGGCGGGCTCCAGAGCAAAACCAATACCTTGGTGGAAAAGAAACTGCCAAAACAGAGCCAGAGTTCTCCGGGCCACTTATGAAGCGGGGGCCTCTGTGATGCGTCTCTGGAAAACGCAGAACATATGACTGTAACCTCTTTCACACCAAACAAGAGCATAGGCCACATCGGGGGAAACAGCAAGGAAGCAGCTTTAATGACATTAAAATAGCGAATGCATTTCGGCTAGTATTCCTCTCCTCAGCGCCCAAGATGTTCACACAGCTTCCAAGTTCGCATAATGTTCAATCCTACCGCCCACTTTGTAGAAGAAGGTCGGTTCCGCCCCCTATGACGATGGTACACCACCTGCTGCAGCCTACCGTGTAGCGCTAAACTGCAACACCCAGAAAGCACAGTCCGGATGCCAGGTAGGTGGTGATAGGAATAGAAACCCAATGGGGTGGGCGGAATGTAGGATTTGCGGTAATGAAAGTCCAAAGGTGATCCCTTGAATTGCCAGCAAAGTGCTCCCTCGAGTCCCCACACCGCCTCAGCCTACGGGTTGCGGTCCAAATTCCAGCAGGGGCAGATATGACAGTGCACATCACCCATGGCCAGGCAAAATACCTCGCAACCGCTTTGTCTCTTCCACAACAACATGGCGGGCTCCGGAGCAAAACCAATACCTTGGTGGAAAAGAAACTGCCGAAACAGAGCCAGAGTATACTGAAAAAAACATAAGTTTCAGCCACGTTATAGTTAGGAATTAGCATTTAAAAAACCTTAGAAATTCACTGAAAAAAACATAGGTTTCACACATGTTATAGTTAGCTGGACATTTCACTCATACAAAACCATTGAAATTCCCCAGTTATAGTTAGTTCAGCTAACTATAACTCGCGCGCTCGCAATGCACTGCTGATGACGTCACATATTACATATCACTCATGACATGGTCAGTGACATCACTCATGACATCACCGATGACATTTCAAATGACATCACAGATGACATCACTGATGACATCATCCAGTGAATGTGTGTCTTTCTGAAAAATAAATATTTTTCATATACGTATATCTAAGGGTCGGTGGAAGAATAAATGGGTAAATAAGTGTCTAATGGATGTTTTTTTGTAAAATTGATTGCATAACTGACTTATTAAGTGTATCTTAGTGAATACAGGTATTAGCGAGTAATGTTTAAATATGTAAATATCTGTATCAGTGTCTCACTTTGTGTATAAGTGGCTGCATGGGTTGATGAGTAGCTACATGAGTGTCTATATGGGTTATTAGTTGTTTTTTTGAGTATCAGTATGAGTGTCTGCATAGTTTGGTGGGGGTATTACTTAGCGCATAAATGCATGAATGAGTGACTCACTGTATTTTTGTGTTTTGACTGGACTGTATGGGTGGATCAGTGTGTATATGGGTGTGTTAGTGAGTGAGTGACTGTCTCAATAGTATCTTTATGAGTAACTACATATGTTTTAAACTAGTATATGTGAGTATTGATGTATATTAGTGAGTATATGTGAGAGTGAGAGATTGGAAGAGTTCCTGTATAAATAAGTATGTGTTTCTATAAGTGATTGTTTAAGAGAGTCAGTATGTGTACGTTTCTGTAGAAGTAAGTGTAGTGGTGTGTGTATAGCTGTATATGCAAGTAAATGGATGTTTGATAGTTTATTTGCATGTGTGAGTATGTGTGTAAGTAACTATGGATGAGTATCGGTGAGTAACAGGATGTATAGGTGTATGAGTACATATGATGAGTGAGTACATGTATGAGTGACTATATAGAACTGTTGGTGAATGAGTGGATGTGTTTGTAGATATTGGAATTACTGAATAGGTTGTTGTAACTGGTATTGGTATCGCCATTTTTAAAAAAATCTTAGTTTCTATTTTTGAATGTGTGTATCAAAAGTTATATTAGGGTGAGAGGAGGTCTGCCACTCGTTCACAAGGATGATGTCATCAGTGATGTCATTTGAGATGTCATCAGTGATGTCATGAGTGATGTCACTGACCATGTCATAAGTGATGTAATATGTGACGTCATCAGCAGTGCATTGGGGGCGCGCGTGGTATAGTTAGCTGAACTAACTATAACAGGGGAATTTAAATGGTTTTGTATAAGTGAAATGTCCAGCTAACTATAACATGTGTGAAACCTATGTTTTTTAAAGTGAATTTTTTTAAATGCTAATTCCTAACTGTTCCAATCCACCAAAGAGCTTTAATAGCACACTTCTCGGCAGGCGCATAGCACACGGTGGTGGTCCATGTTAAAAATGCAGGCTCATATCCAAAAGGATTCTTTGCACTGACGGGGTCATTTCTATTGATTTTATTTCAGCGAGGACGCTTTGGGATATGAGCGTGCATATATATATATATGCACCTGGTGTATGGTGAGACCCCTCACTGAACGGGTCACCACGTCGCACTACAATTACCAGCATGCAACGAGCCTCAGGTCAGCGCGAGGAACAATGCAGCACACCTGTTAATATTTTGACCTTGGGAGTGGCTAAAGCACCACCTTGAAATTATGAACAGCCTCTGGCGTAAGAACTGGCATAGAAACGAGGCACTGAGGAATGCTTATGCTGAAACACGTCTGCCACGGCGTTTCTATATACGTGCATGCCACGTGCTGAAAAGATTATCTGAAATAAATCCAGTTGCTAAAATTCCTGGCGTGTCGGACTCATTCGGATGTGAGTGAGTTGTGGTTCTGTTTTGACCAGTTTGCGGGCACTCGTCGCCGACACCCCCTCTCAGTCTGGAGTGACATGTGAAGCCAGCAACTTTAGACTTTGATATGTTTGTACATCATGTCACCCCCTCAAGCAGAGATATTGCCACTGTGCTTCACCGTCTGCATGGGGAGAGAGGAAGTAGATTGTACTACTGGGGGAAACAACTGGTCTCAAGTTTTAAACTGTTCTCCTGGGATTCAAAGCTGGAGGTGAGAGAAGTTGTGATGCCAACTGGTTTTGGGACGCCACCTGGTGTATGGCGAGACCCCTCACTGAACGGGTCACCACATCCCACTACAATTACCAGCATGCAACGAGCCTCAGGTCAGCGCGAGGAACAATGCAGAGCACCTGTTAATATTCTGACCTTGGGAGTGGCTAAAGCACCACCTTGAATTTATGAACAGCCCCTGGTGTAAGAACTGGCGTAGAAATGAGGCACTGAGGAAAGTCTATGCTGAAACGCATCTGCCACGGCGTTTCTACATACTTGCATGCCAAGCGCTGAAAAGAATATCTGAAATAAATCCAGTTGCTAAAATTCCTGGTGTGTCGGACTCATTCGGATGCGAGTGAGTTGCAGTTATATAAACACAAATCCAATCTCTGTACACAAATCCAATAAGGCGCACACTCAGACAAGATATTTAGTGCAGTGAACTTGATTTATTACTTCATATATCTCATTCCACGTTTTGGCTGAACAGACAGTCTTGATCAAGACTGCCTATACAGTCAAAACATGTAACGGGATTTATGTAGTAATAAATCAACTTCACCTCACTTGATATCTTACATGAGTGTGTGCCTTATTTGATTTGTGTACATTAGAGATTACTGGCAGGTTCTGCTGGCTGGCACACCACCTCCCAACCCAAGGGTAGAGGATTTCACAAGGAGCGATTCAGGATTGAAATATGTATATGTCTAAATATATATACATATATTTATTAATTAACTAAAATAGTAAATATGAAAACATTTTTAAAACATTTGTTAAATAATAATAAAGCAAGCATTTCTCATCTCAAAGTATGAAATATTAAAATAACTATTAGAAATTATTTCTAAGCAACAGCAGGAAAAGTGCTAGACTTCAGAGAGGTTACATTTATTATCCCCATTCCAGTACAAGGAAAAGTAGGGAAAGTGTTGGACTTCAGATGTAAGATTTACTATTCACAATCCAGTCTACGCAACAGTAGGGAAAGTGTTGCTCTCCAAGGGGTACATTTTACTATTCCCACTCCAATGTATGCAACATTAGGGAAAAATAAAAAAAACAAAAGTAAATATCAATATTCACTTACCTAACTACAAAAATAACATTTTAAAATGAATACCTACTTATTTTTAAAAGTGTTATTTTGTAATTTCCAAACCTATGAACATAATAAACAAAGGCATGTGGGTAGTCAATAAGAGAGTGCACATATAATGCAGTAAATTTGCATATCTAAACCACACTTTATTTTGTTCCCCAGCCTTGTTGAGGGAAACTAAGAGACTTCTCAATTCCTGCAACTTCAGTGTGGTATCAAGAATATTGTGTTTTGGAGTATATAAAGACATCCGGCAATAGGACCATTTTGGAAAGTTCTACTCGTCCTATTTTTGAAAGGGGAAATGTGTTTGAAACGGGGATGGGGGGGCTGTAGCCCTCCATAATCCTCTCTACATTCAACAGTTGATAGTGGGCTGCTGTGATGTCCATCACCTACACACCTAGATGTCTGAATGCATGGTTTTCTCATGAGAGCCCGACCTCAGGTAAGTTTGCACGGGGAGTGTCATTTCAAGCTCCCACATGGGTAGAGCATCATCTTCTGTTTACTAACCCTCAACCCAGAAATCTCCTCAAAGCTTACTATTTTCCCTGAAAAGAAGTGGGATTGACTTCTTCGCTCAGTGTAGATATGCTTTGATGCTGTCTGCGTTCATAGCGACAACATGAGTCGTGTTGCCCACCTGCATGCCCCAGAATCTCACTATCAGTCATAGTTGTACGGCCAAGTGCTCCATTGCCAGGGCAAAAGGCAGTGGTGGTAGGTGACATCGATGCTATTTAACTCATTCTGAAGAGATACAGGTGCCAGTATGGAGTCTCTCTGTCTGCCTTTATAAAGGAGTTGTGTCCATTTTAAAATAATGGGGCCAACTTCCATCAGTGCCAAGACCTCAAACATGTAATCCCAGCAGAGGGATTAGAATGCCTTCTCAATATCTAGAGCCACTAGGGACCCCCTTTGCACATCTTCCATTAAAGTCCGGACCTGCTGAAGATACCACAAGTTCATCACTGTGTTTACCCCGAGATTAATCTGCACTGATCCTTGTGGACAAGAGTCCCTATCTTTGGCAAAGGTCTCATGGCAATCACTATAGAGAGCACCTTTTTTGTCCCCATTCAGCATGGAGAGAGGCCTTTGTGAGGCAATTTCTGCAGGGCCTTCATTCGGCTTGGAGACCATAGGAATTAAGGCCTCCCTTCATGGATGTGGGGAGAAGGCTACCGTGAGAGGCTCATAGATATTCCCTCAGGAGCTTGTCTGTGAGGATGTCAGCATAAACTTGATCGAACTCAGATGGATAGCCATCTCCCCCTGGAGTCTTACCCGATACAGGCTGGCAGTGGTGGTCAGCACCTCTTTTCGCGTGATCTCAGTCTCCAGCCCTGTCGTATCTTCTTCCAAATGTCTGGTATGCGGTGGGCAGTCAAAAAATCCACAGTCCTCATGTGGTCTGCTGCATTCGGTCTCATATAGAGGTTAGCTCAATATGGCATCAGGTATATGTTTATACCTGATTGGTTCACCTCTCTCGTCCCATCCAGTCTGTTTAAAGATAAGATTGAGGGGGGTTGGGCCTCTCACTTTATAAACCAACCAAGCAACCACCCAGACTCACCTCCCTCAGGATGCAGCTTCTGTCTATATTCTCAGAGAGTGTATTGATCAACGGTATCCCATAGGGCTGCACTTTTGTGGCACACTATAAGGCGAGGCCTCGAGCAGGGGAGGTATGAACCATCCTGGGCCTGTATCCCCCTCTGTGTCACCACTTTTTGTGTCAGTTTGCAGGTTAGTTTTTTTCGGATGTGTAAGAACTGGGACCACCAGTTCTCCGTGGGGTAGCATGGCTCGAGCAGGAAGGCAGCCAGGGGCTTACGTGTAAAGCAGCTACTGAACACACACATCCAATGAAACACACAGTGGCGCAATAATGGAGACCACACCAGTAGTTGTAGTTGAAAAATCAAGATCTTTTATGTAGGCTTTCAATTAGATCAATGCATTGGTAATTCATTAGCATCATTTCAGATAAGCATTTCCTTAAGACATTTCATGAATCACGTGCAGGTTGCATTTCCTGTAAAGGGGTAAACATTTCATTAAAATAATAACCAGCTCATCTAAGCAGTGAAACATTAACTAACCCTGCCTGTCACATCAGACTCTTTGACAGGCAAAGGGGTAATTGTATAAACCTGGAGGATCCTACAAGAAGCGTCTATAGTAATGAGTCTAATTAACACATCAAACCTCTCATGGACGCTTTCCCTGGAAAGGAATAAAACATATCAGCAAGTACTTATCAGTCTAACAAGGAACTTCAACGAACATAGCTTTTAGTCATCCGTGACAAGCCTTTCTTCTTGTGAATACAGGTCGGTTTGCGACCCAGATCAGATCATCAGAATACTATGGAAGTCCACCTCTGCAAGAAAATTCAGTACAGTGAAGTGACTCTCCCTCTCATTAACAGGCTTGTAAATATGGTACACTTTGAACATATCAGACTTGTAAATATGGTGCACGTTGAACATATCAGGCTTGTAAATATGGTGCACTACGATCTAATGAGGAAAGTGTCTGACCCTCCAGCCTCCAAATACTTGAGGCACATTCAAAAGGGGGCCAACAGGGCCCAGTCACAGTTAACCCCGGGGGAGGGGCGACCTCGGGCCACACTCTGCCTACTGCCCTCCTCCCCAGGGGGTTACCTCTATGCTTCGGCCCTCCGGGGCCCTTGCGTAGGCTGGAGTCGGCGGGAGAAGCTTCCGCCGGTTGGGGGATCTCTCGCGGCCTGACGCGGTGCCAAACGCTGCTTCAGCGCACCGGCGCCAGGGGCGAGAAACACACACTGCGGGACCAAGCGGAGGGGCGTTTCCAGCTTCGGGCCCCCTCCGCGATGAATCGCGGCCTGTTCCGGGTGCCGGCCTTGAAAGAAGGGCTGGATCGGAGCAGCCAATGGCTGTGCGGCGTGGCGGGGGGCGTGGCCGATGACGAGGCCGGAGTTCCCCCGTCACGTGCTGCAGGTAGGGGAAGGCCTCAGGTCTTGGAATTCCAGTGCCTCACAGGGGACTTCAGCGCTAGAGTCACGAGGGCACAGTTAGCTCAGGGCAGGCAGGATGTGAGCAAATAATAGCGCTTGTCATACAGTTCAGTCAGGGGGAGACAGGTAGGCCCAGTTGTAGGCAGGGGATGCGCAGGGCAGCACAGTCCAGTACCTGGTCTCAGGAAGCAGTTTTCTTGGCGCTTGGATGGTTCTGCGCCCTTAGTTGCTTGTTTCTTGAAATGGAAGAGGGGGGGGGTGATGAGTTGAAGGCTTGAAGGATTTCCCCTCAGTCACTGCAGATGGGCCCTGGGGTCCCTACCACTGGGCGAGATCAGGGGCTAGCTTTGGACACCTCACCCAGCTTAAGAGGCAGCACCTAAATCCTGTCACTCCCAGTAGCATAGGTTCCTCACTAGGCCCTCTTGCCTAAAACTCCTGCGTGGGTTCCCCAGGTCAGTGATGCCCCAACTGACTAGAAAAAGTTCCCTCCCTTGCTTATATATGCCCAGGTCAGTGATGCCCCAACTGACTAGAAAAAGTTCCCTCCCTTGCTTATATATGCCCAGGTCAGGTGACCACTCTCTAAGGCGGGAAAAGTCAGGTCCGCCTTCCTTCTGGAAGGTTCCAGGAGCTTCCCCACTCTAACTATGGACAGGAGCTGGGTGGCTGGTGTTGCAACATTGTATGGGGACCCAGCCTGCTCCTGGCAACTAGGGTGCTACACTAAAAAGACCACGCTGCGGTAGCAGGGGCCAGTGGCAGCCTTGTTGAAAGTAGAGAGCACCTGCATCCTAACACAGTTTAGCTATGAAAAGGTGCCCGAAGACCTAAGGGCCAGCAAAAAGTAGGTGGGAAAAATGAGGCAAGGGCAAAAAATCACAGGGAAAGACCACCCTAAGGCTGACAGGTCTAACATGCGTCCCCCCCAGCTGAAAGTGGGGAGAGCTACCCAACCTCTAGGGAGTTCTCATCACTAAGGCGGAAAAACCAGGAGAGACCGTCAGCATTGGCGTGGTCAGCTCCGGGTCGATGTTCCACCCTAAAGTCCATCCCCATGTAGGGAAATGGACCACCTTAGCAACTTGGGATTTTCGCCTCTCATTTGCATGAGCCAGCGAAGGGGTCGGTGGTCCGTTTGAACCAGGAAGTGAGAGCCAAAGAGGTATGGCCTCAACTTCTTCAAAGCCCAGACCACAGCAAAGGCTTCTCGCTCGATGGTACTCCATCGCCGTTCCCGCGGGGGGAGTCTTCTGGAGATGAAGGCCACAGGTTGGTCTTGGCCATCTTCGTTGAGTTGCGACAGCACGGTGCCTACGCCATACTCTGAGGCATCTGTCTGCACAATTAATTCTTTTTGGAAGTCTGGAGTGGCCAGCACCGGAGCAGTACACATCCCGCGCTTCAGTGTTTCAAATGCCTCCTGGCAAGCAGCCGTCCAGATGACCTGACGTGGCTGCTTTTTGGATGTCAACTCGGTCAAGGGGGCCACGATGGTACCATACCCCTTGACGAATCTGCGGTAATAGCCAGTGAGGCCGAGGAAAGCTCGGACCTCAGTCTGAGTTTTGGGGGACTCCCAGGCCATGATGGTCTCAATTTTGGCCTGGAGGGGTTGCACCTTACCTCCGCCCACCAAGTGTCCCAGGTACACGACAAAGCCCTGTCCAATCTGGCACTTGCTAGCTTTGATGGTCAAGCCAGCCCGTTGTAACGCCCGCAGCACCTCCTGGAGATGCTGCAGATGGTCCTCCCAGGTGCTACTGAAGACAGCTATGTCATCCAGGTAAGCTGCTGAGAAGGACTCCAGGCCAGATAATACCTGGTTCACCAACCGCTGGAAGGTGGCCGGAGCATTCTTGAGCCCGAAGGGCATCACTCGAAATTGGAAGTGGCCCTCGGGGGTGGAGAACGCTGTCTTCTCCTTTGCTCCATCGGCCATGGCAATCTGCCAGTACCCTGATGTTAAGTCGATGGTGCTGAGGTACTTGGCTGCTCCCAGACTGTCAATCAGCTCATCTGCCCGTGGTATCGGGTGAGCATCTGTCTTGGTGACAGAATTCAACCCCCGATAATCCACACAGAACCGAAGTTCTGGTGTGGCACCCGGTGGAGCTTTTTTCGGCACCAGCACGACCGGACTAGCCCACGGGCTGCGGGAGGGCTCGATTACTCCCAGCTCCAGCATCTTGGTCACCTCACCCTGGATGCTGTTCTTTACTTTGTCGGACAGCCGGTAAGACTTGGTTTTCACTGGCGGACTGTCCCCTGTGTCCACATCATGGGTACACAGATGCGTAATTCCAGGCGTGAGGGAGAACAACGAGGCGTGCTGCGCCAAGACCTGGTGGCAGTCCCTCTGTTGTTCTGGGGTCAAGGATGGAGAGAGGACAACTCCCTCTACTGAACCATCCTTCTCCTGAGCCGCTAGAAGGTCAGGAAGAGGCTCACTTTCCTCCTCCTCGCTCCCATCTGTCACCATGAGAGAGCAAGCTCCGATCGCTCATGATGAGGCTTCAGGCGGTTGACGTGGAGCACCCGGTGGGGCTGTCGGGGGGTCTTCAAGTCCACGACATAGGTGGTCTGGCCTCTTCACTCCACAATCTCGTACGGACCAGTCCACCGGTCCTGGAGGGCAGTAAGCTCCCTAGGCTCCATGACCCACACCTTCTGTCCAGTGTCCAACTCCACCGTCCGAGCGTTGTGGTCATACCACTCCTTCATGACGGCTTGGCTAGCCTCCAGATTGTCTGAGGCTTCCTTCCACAGCTTAGCCATCTGGCTGCGGAATGCCAGCATGTAGCTGACAACATCACGGGGAAGCTTCTTCGAAGTCTTCTCCCAACTCTCCTTGACCAGACTGAGGGGTCCCCTAACGGGATGGCCATAGAGCAATTCGAAGGGGCTGAACCCGACTCCCTTCTGGGGTACCTCGCGGTACGAGAACAGCAAGCAAGGGAGGAGGATGTCCCATTTCCGCCTCAGGTCTTCTGGCAGACTCCGGATCAACCTCTTCACGGTCTTGTTGAAGCGCTCTATGAGCCCGTTAGTCTGGGGGTGGTAAGGAGTGGAGAACCAATAGGTCACTCCGCACTCCTTCCACATGGCCTGCATGTAGGCCGACATGAAATTTGTGCCCCTGTCCGACACCACGACCTTGGGGAATCCCACTCGGGAGAATATCCCCATCAGGGGCCGCGCCACTACAGGTGCAGTAACGGTCCTCAGAGGGATGGCCTCCGGGTACCGAGTGGCGTGGTCCACTGACACCAGAATGAACCGATGTCCTGCAGAGGTCGGAGGGTCCAATAGCCCAACGATGTCAATACCGACCCTCTCGAAAGGGGTCCCGACCACTGGGAGGGGTTCCAATGGGGCCTTCAACTTGGTCCCAGTCTTGCCACTGGCCTGGCAAGTCTTGCAGGTCTCGCAATAGGTGTCAGAGGCAACTCTCATCCTAGGCCAATAAAAATGTGGGACTAGCCTCGCAAAGGTCTTGTCCTGGCCCAGGTGTCCGGCTAGAGGTATCTCATGCGCCAGTTCCATCAAAAAGGCTCGGTAGCACTGGGGGACCACTAAGGCCCTCGAGGACCCATGCACCGGAACCCTTGGCTCACTGTACAGGAGGCCATCCTCCCAATACACGTGGTAGTTGCTGGTCTCCTTGTTCGACGCATGGGCTTCGGCCTGTCGCTGCATACCTTCAAGCGTGGGGCACTCCTTTTGCGCCCGACAGAATTCCTCCCGGGTAGGACCTCCTTCCACATGCCACCCGGCAAGGGTCGGCAAATCCCCCACGGGAACGACATCCACCTCCACGGACTCCGGGGTTACCTCCGCGGGCTCCCCATCCATCACACGGGGTGTGTCCTCCACAACACTCTCCTCTGGACCGACAGTGGGTTGGGACATTGTTTCAGGCTCCAATCCGGGTTGAACTTCTTGCCGGGCAGCCGTGGACCGCGTGACTACGCACGTCCACCCTGGTAATCCCAGCATCTCAGTGTGGGCCTTAAACTCCACTTCCTTCCAGGCGGTATGTTCGAGGTCATTACCGAGCAGACAGTCCACAGGCAAGGCAGGGCTGATCGCAACTCTCAACGGACCTGACACTCCTCCCCATTCAAAGGGAACTTGAGCCACGGGATAGTAGCTCATTCTGCCGTCAGCTAACACGGCCGGATGGTACACATCAGGAACAACCTGCTCAGGGGACACCAGCCGCCTCACTACAGTGGTCATGCTGGCTCCTGTGTCCCTCAGACCGTCCACCTCCTCCCCATTGACCTTCACCCTCTGCTGGTACTTAGCAGTATTCGATGGTAAGGGCGTCACTGGGACCATCTCTTTATCCCCGAGTGAAACCAGGGTCAGGCCTGTCCACTCCCCTTCCCTATCTAGGGGCAGCTCCAACCCAAGCGCTATACTAGCCACCCCAGGACTCTTGCCACCAGTGAGTTCTGGGAGTCGTTTGCGACACTGGGGGGTCTCCTTTGTAGTGTCCGACCTCTCCGCACTCATAGCACCGGACCACTTTTGGCTGCTGACTCTTGTCAGGGTAAGTGGGTTTTGGGGAACGGTTCTGAGGTGGGGTACCTACTCCTTTCCCAAACTGTCTAGTTTGTGGGCCTCGTGAGAACTCTGTTCTTTTATCACCACCCTCTTTCTTCTGAGGGGCGCCCTGTCCGCCTTTCTGGCCATCTCCCCCGGGGCCCTTGTGTGACACCCGGGTGCTAAACCAAATATCCGCCTCCTCCGCGAGCTCACGGGAATCAGTAAGCTTGCGGTCCACCAAATGTTGGCGCAACTCCGGAAAACACTTATCCAAGAGGTGCTCTCTCAAAAAAAAGGTTATACAGACCCTCAAAATCTCGCACCTCGCTGCCACACACCCAACCATCCAGAGCCTTTCGGGCATATTAAAAAAAATCCACCCAATTCTGCGTGGACAGCTTATGGCTGCCACGAAACCTCTGGCGATACCTTTCAGGGTTGAGGCCAAAATGTTTGATAAGCGCCTCCTTCATGGGGGGATACCTAAACTGGTCTGCCTTCTCCAAATACAGGAGTGAGTCCCTGACATCAGGAGGTATATACCGGTACAAGCCACCTCCCCAGTGTTTCTCAGGCACCCCATGGGCAGTCAAGGCCACTTCATACGCCTCCAACCACCTGGCAATGTCATCCCCCTTGGTGTAGCTCGCTATCACCTCCTTCGGTAACCAGAATCTGGGCTCCTGATGAGCTCCTGGTACGCTGCCACCATTAGGACTCCCTGGTGCACTCAACTGCAATGCTTGCAGCTCCATTTCCTTGAGCTGCAGCTCGTGCGCCCACTTCCTTTCTTCCAATGCTAATTTTTCCCTCTCCAAAGCAAACTGCTTATCTTCCCTTTCTCTCTCTAACTCTAACTTGGCAAGCTCCCACTTCAATCGCCTCTCCTCCCTCCTGTCCTCGTACTCCTGCGGTGACACACCTTTCCTAGATACACTGCTCCCTGCCCCGGAACGTCTTCCTGGCAATATATTGTCTGATAGGTCAATGTTGAGCAGGCCTGGGTCTTCCTGAGTGTCCACCTCCCCGTGTGTGACCTGTTCCCCATCCTCTTCTTCCTCTGGGTGGGCCCTTACCCATGCCCTTAAGGCGGTACGGAGCTCTTCTTTTACAGCTCTCGTCCCCACAGGCACCCCCATCCCCTGACAAAACTCCCTTAACTGCACTGCCGTGTACCTATCAAGGTCAGCCAGCTGGAACTCCATTCTGTCAGGTGAGGACCTAGATAACCTGGAAGAAAAATTCTAGGACGTGGGCAACAATACAGGTTCAACACACTTTGTTGCAGGCTAGACAGTGGTGAGCAATTGGGTTTGCTTGTAGCACGATAGGTGTCCAATTAATTGCAGCACACCCTGTCCCACTGGAGGGTGTTAGGTAGCTACAGGTCCTGGATCCCACCGCTCACCACCAATGTAAGAACTGGGACCACCAGTTCTCCGTGGGGTAGCATGGCTCGAGCAGGAAGGCAGCCAGGGGCTTACGTGTAAAGCAGCTACTTAACACACACATTTAATGAAACACACAGTGGCGCAATAATGGAGACCACACCAGTAGTTGTAGTTGAAAAATCAAGATCTTTTATGTAGGCTTTCAATTAGATCAATGCATTGGTAATTCATTAGCATTTCAGATAAGCATTTCCTTAAGACATTTCATGAATCACGTGCAGGTTGCATTTCCTGTAAAGGGGTAAACATTTCATTAAAATAATAACCAGCTCATCTAAGCAGTGAAACATTAACTAACCCCGCCTGTCGCATCAGACTCTTTGACAGGCAAAGGGGTAATTGTATAAACCTGGAGGACCCTACAAGAAGCATCTATAGTAATGCGTCTAATTAACACATCAAACCTCTCATGGACGCTTTTCCTGGAAAGGAATAAAACATATCAGCAAGTACTTATCAGTCTAACAAGGAACTTCAAAGAACACAGCCTTTAGTCATCCGTGACAAGCCTTTCTTCTTGTGAATACAGGTCGGTTTGCGACCCAGATCAGATCATCAGAATACTATGGAAGTCCACCTCTGCAAGAAAATTCAGTACAGTGAAGTGACTCTAACTCTCATTAACAGGCTGGTAAATATGGTACACTTTAAACATATCAGGCTTGTAAATATGGTGCACGTTGAACATATCAGGCTTGTAAATATGGTGCACTACGATCTAATGATGAAAGTGTCGGACCCTCCAGCCTCCAAATACTTGAGGCACATTCAAAAAGGGGCCAACAGGGCCCAGTCACAGTTAACCCCGGGGGAGGGGCGACCTCGGGCCACACTCGGCCTACCGCCCTCCTCCCCAGGGGGTTACCTCTATGCTTCGGCCCTCCGGGGCCCTTGCGTAGGCTGGGCGACCTTTCGCGGCCTGACGTGGTGCCAAACGCTGCTTCAGCGCACCGGCGCCAGGGGCGAGAAACACACACTGCGGGACCAAGCGGAGGGGCGTTTCCAGCTTCGGGCCCCCTTCTTGATGAATCGTGGCCTGTTCCGGGTGCCGGCCTTGAAAGAAGGGCTAGATCGGAGCAGCCAATGGCTGTGCGGCGTGGCGGCGGGCTTGGCCGATGACGAGGCCAGAGTTCCCCCGTCACGTGCTGCAGGTAGGGGAAGGCCTCAGGCCTAGCGGCCTAATGATTACGTTGCGGCGGCCCTCTTCTGTTCTGACACCGGGGGCCGCCGAGGGGGGATCAATGGCGCGCCTCTTCACCGGAGCGCCGAGGCAGACGAAGGATACTTCCCGGCCCAACGCGGCCTCTCAGGGTTTCCGGCGGCCCTCTCCTGGCATACGGGGGCCGCCGAGGGGGGATACACGCCCCCTCTGAGGAGATTCCACGACACCCCGGGAGGGCGCGGACGGCTCCGGGCCGTGGCGGTGAGTTGGTCTGGCAATTAGCGCTTCTGAGCACAGCGCTCGGGGACAGCAGGTGAGCGCTTGGGGGCCAACGCAGCGCCTCGCAGGCAGGATGATCCCTGAGGGGAAAAACGCCTTGGAATTCCAGTGCCTCACAGGGGACTTCAGCGCTAGAGTCACGAGGGCACAGTAAGTTCAGGGCAGGCAGGATGTGAGCAAATAATAGCGCTTGTCATACAGTTCAGTCAGGGGGAGACAGGTAGGCCCAGTTGTAGGCAGGGGATGCGCAGGGCAGCACAGTCCAGTACCTGGTCTCAGGAAGCAGTTTTCTTGGCGCTTGGATGGTTCTGCGCCCTTAGTTGCTTGTTTCTTGAAATGGAAGAGGGGGGGGTGATGAGTTGAAGGCTTGAAGGATTTCCCCTCAGTCACTGCAGATGGGCCCTGGGGTCCCTACCACTGGGCCAGATCAGGGGGCTAGCTTTGGACACCTCACCCAGCTTAAGAGGCAGCACCTAAATCCTGTCACTCCCAGTAGAATAGATTCCTCACTAGGCCCTCCCGCCTAAAACTCCTGCGTGGGTTCCCCAGGTCAGTGATGCCCCACCTGACTAGAAAAAGTTCCCTCCCTTGCTTATATATGCCCAGGTCAGTGATGCCCCAACTGACGCTGGAATCTGGGGACCACGGTTCGATCCCCGGCTCCGGCGGCAGATTAGCTCAGCACCATGTGACTCTGGGCAATAGCTCACTTAATCTTCCCGACGGCCCCCAGCGCCTAGAGACCCTTACGGGTGATTGTGCGCTTTACAAATGTGGACTTTACTAGAAAAAGTTCCCTCCCTTGCTTATATATGCCCAGGTCAGGTGACCACTCTCTAAGGCGGGAAAAGTCAGGTCCGCCTTCGTTCTGAAAGGTTCCAGGAGCTTCCCCACTCTAACTATGGACAGGGGCTGGGTGGCTGGTGTTGCAACATTGTATGGGGACCCAGCCTGCTCCTGGCAACTAGGGTGCTATACTAAAAAGACCATGCTGCGGTAGCAGGGGCCAGTGGCAGCCATGTTGAAAGTAGAGAGCACCTGCACCCTAACACAGATTAGCTATGAAAAGGTGCCCGAAGACCTAAGGGCCAGCAAAAAGTAGGTGGGAAAAATGAGGCAAGGGCAAAAAATCACAGGGAAAGACCACCCTAAGGCTGACAGGTCTAACAGGTTGCCTTAAGGTTTGGACATTTCCTCACCTCTCACCACTGCAATCAAGGCATCCCACTCAGTTACTCACACATCTGTGGATTTCCAATTATGTTCAAAGTAATCCTCCAGGGTCACTTAATGTTCTCTAGGAAGACTTGATCCCTGAACACCTCAGCGTACAGTTGCCTCAAGGGAGACCTTCCACCCCTGCCACCATCTACATAGGTCACCAATAGTGGCACGTGGCAGAGAGAAATCTATTTATAATGATGTACAGAAAAGGGTCTAGGATACAAAACCGCACTTATTTGTATTATGGGAAATTTTTGTAACCATGTGGTGCATAGATCAAAGGAAACAGGACCCTGAAAAACTTTCACAATAGACAATTGCAACAAAAAAATTTGATCCGCACACACTACACACAAGAAGTCAATTCCACCAGGTAAGATAGTTCACACAATTCTTTGTTCTTTGAGTCTTTCTTTTCTTTTCTTCGCAGTAGCCAACACGTTTTGTCCTTTTAAAGGACTTCTTCAGGGCTCATCAATCATCCGTCATGGTTCCAATTAGTGTTCCCTCTTCTCAAGTCGAGCAGACCTAGCGGTACTTCTTCTATATCTCTATAATAATGCGATCTTCCAGTTAGAGGACGGACTTGTCTTATAGTGTCCCTATGAGATTCCGTTCGAAATGATGCAGTTTCAATAGCTTTACTTCCTCAATCTGGAGTCTTTCTACAGGAGGGTATTATAGGAGAGGTTCCTTGAACAGTATATGGCCAAGCCATGGTGGTGTGGAAAATAAAGTGAAGGACGCCTTGCTGGCATAATACTCGTAAGGGCATGTGTCAACATTGACCATGCTACTGGGAAGAAAAGAAAATACTCAAAGAATAAAGAATTGTGTGAACTATCTTACCTGATGGTATTGACTTCTTGTGTGTAGTGCGTGCGGACCAAATCATTTTGTAGAAATCTATTTATATACTTGCCACTGTGTCTGCTGGGGAAAAGGTCCTGGGTCACCAATATACGTTCTAATCTACTCTGTTTGGTGTGTTGCTGAGTTACATGAATACTATGCATGTGTGGGTTAGAGAGTACACCATGTATCTATAATTCACAAGCAGCCATCACTTCAGCTAATGCAGTTGTCATCCATGGTTTCTTGGTTTCGTTTGTTGTCTAGGTGGACACCTGTCCAGGTTCCCATCCAGTACTCCGTATGAGCGGAGATCTATATACGGGAGAGGTAGGTCCCGTAAGGCCTAGTGAAATATCTTATTGCCTGTGTTGGGTGCATATGAGATTAGGATGCATACATCCTGCCATCCAGTAGGCCATACAGGGACACAATACAGCCCTCTACATCTGCATACACATGCCGAAACTGGAGGGGCATGCCGGGGACCAGCAAAATCGTAACCCCTCTCACATAGGAGGAATACATTGAGGAGCACATCTAACCACTCCATTTAATTTCCAGTTTGTTTACTTCCTCTTCAGTCAGATTTGTCTCTTGTAACATGGCCACATAAATGCCATGTCTGCAGAAGTACGTCTGCACCTTATATGACTCTTTGTAACCATTAAGCTCTCTACTGGTCCATGTCGCTATGCATAGCTCATTCATAGTGACACTCGCCATTTTCCTGATGCAGTGTGGCACCCTTCCAAGCTCCACCATCATCGTTAGTAGCTGAGAGGGGCCCCAATTGGCTCAAATGTGGTGTCAAAGCCCAACTCTGCTCTCCTAAGTGTGCCGCTCCCAGTGTGAATGCTATGCCTACTCTCCTTGTACCACTTCCTTGGTTAACACCTCCTGAACTCACAAACAGATGCTTTCCCATGGTCCAACAAGGCTGCAGTCACAAACTACAAACATTTAAGCTGAAGATGGGCACTTGTCCTCTGTGTCCACCAGTAAGTACCTGCCACCCATTGCAGTCAGGACCTATGCACATCCCAACAATCTATTTACAGGCGTATTGTTCACTCCTGTGTCACAGGCCACCAGGTGTACAGCAAATTGAAGCATAGAATAGAATAGAATAGAATAGAAGCCATTAATAAAGCGCCTGGTTACTCAAAAACAGTGTCCCCGCGCTGAAACTGCAAGGGAGCTCAGAGGAGTGAACACCGAAAGAGCGGACGAGGGCAAGGGGGGATGAGGAGATTAGATGCGGGGAAAGAGGAAGGTGTTCAATTTTCCTCGAAATCTTATTTCAGAGGGTTCCATCCGCATCTCGAGAGGGAGTTCATTCCAACCCTTGGAAGCCAAGTATCTGAACGAGGAGCCACCCATCTTGGCTCTAGTTATCTTGGGGATTTTGAACAACATCGTACCAGAAGATCTAAGGTTCCTGGTAGGACGATGTATAGTGAGTAGACCTTGCAGATAACCTGGACCGGTGCCATGGGCTATGCGGTGGGCAAAGCATAGGGCCTTGAATTTAATTCGCTCCTTGATGGGGAGCCAATGGAGTCTGGACAAGGCCAGTATCCCTGAGGCTCTTCGAGAAAGCTTGAGCACAAGGCGCGCAGCGGCATTCTGAGCGCACTGGAGTTTGTGGGTGCCCATTTTGCTCAAACCCAGTAACAAGGCGTTCCCATAGTCCAGATGGGGGGTGACTAGGGCATGGACAATGATCTTTCTTGAGTCCATGGGCAGAAGGTCTAGTACCTTTCCGAAGGACCCTCAGTACGCTGAAGCATCTTGTTGTGACTTTGTTCACATGAAGTTTATAAGACAGGTTAGAGTCCAATGTTATGCCCAAGTTCCGCACCGAAGCCACAGGGCAAGGCATACTGCCCAGTTCCGCAGGCCACCACAGGTGGGACCATGCGGAAGTAGATTTTCCTACCACCAACAGCTCAGTTTTATCGCCATTAAGGCGAAGACAATTGTTGTTCATCCAAGCTGCCACGGAAGAGAGGCAGTTGGAGAAATTGGTGGCATCTTCTCTGTGGTCGGGCGTAAGTTTGAACACCAATTGGGTGTCATCAGCGTAGCTGACAATGCCCACCCCATAAGTCTCCACTATGCGAGCCAGGGGTTCCATATAGATATTAAACAAGGTGGGGCTCAAACTAGAGCCCTGAGGAACCCCATGGCTCGCCTTTCTAAGAGAAGACTTAAAGGGGGGGCAATGCAACTGAAAATTTCTGTTGGCCAGGAAGGACTCCAGCCACGCAAGGGCTGACCCCTTTACTCCCATTCCAGATAGCCGAGACAGCAGCGTTGAGTGCAGCACCGTGTCAAAAGCTGCACTTAGATCTAATAATACCAACGCTGCTGTCTCTCCCTCATCCACTATGCACCTAAGACTTTCGGTGGAGAAAAGTAGGGCTGACTCAGTGGAGTATCCAGCTCTGAACCCTGATTGAGTCGGATGTAAGAGCGAGTGATCTTTCAGATAACTCATGAGCTGCCTATTCACTACTTTCTCCACAATCTTGGCACAAAAAGGGAGGAGGGATATGGGTGGAGATTCTGGAATTGGGAGGTGTGGATGTTAGCCTTTTTTTTAAGGGGGATTACTTGGGCAATTTTCCAGGCATCTAATACCTTACATTCCTCGAAGGACAATGATACAATGAGACTGATATAGTCAATAACTGTAGACTCCATAACTCCTCTGCAGCGAGTCGGAGGGCATACATCACTCGGAGAACCGGATTGTATACTGTTAACAATACTGAGAAGCTCTTGTTTCTCAGGAGTGATGAAGTACGTGAGACCAGGGGTCCCCGTGTTGCTATTGTTCGCTTCTGCCAATTCGCTAGAACTGGACTCATCTTTTGTGAAGGTGGCATGGATTTTGTCAATCTTGTTAACAAAAAAATCAGCAATGGAGTCACATAGTTCTTTCGAATACGTGTCCTGAGCTTCCAATCTAGTAGGAATAGTGAGTTCTTTATAGATCGAAAACAGTTCTTTGGTAGGATTATCCACTGAGTCGATTCTATTTTTGAGGTGGCAGCTTTTTTCCGATCTCACTAATTTATGATATTTATGGAGTTCAGTCTTATATAGCATTTTATCCTCGAGGTTGTAATGTTTTCTCCAGTTGCGCTGTAGAGTTTTACATCTGGCTTTAGCTTGTTTTAATTTTTCAGAGAACCATGGAGCGGTTTTAGACTGCCTGGCGGGGGGCTTGGATGTCCAAGGGGCTATCTCTTCCAGGGCATTGGACAGCCAATTCTCATAATTTTCGTAGGCTTCTTGAAGAGAGTAGCTTCTTGGTCAAACTTCTTCCAGTTTCTACGTTTAAGGGAAGGGGGTTTAAGGATTCTGTTATCTGCGAGTATATTATCTATCAGAAACGGAATGACAAAATGCTCAGACCAAATTATTTTTACCGGAGGGAAGGCAGTGATGCCTTCCCAGTTGGCAAAGATGGGGTCCAAGAGATGGCCGTGTTGGTGTGATGGGGCAGTGGAATGTAAATTCAGTCCTAGCGAAGCCAATGCCGTGGCCACCTCCTGTGCCTCTTTGCACTCCCTATCCTCAAAATGGAGGTTAAGGTCACCTAGAATTATAAACCTTTTGTAACGGAGAGCTGGTTGCGTGATATAATCAAGAAGAGGACTTTCGAATTGTCCAGCTGCAACAGGCCGTTAATGATATTTCTCGGTCCAAGTTTGATGGTAAATAAGCCGCTTTCACTGTGCAGTATATTGGCTTTTGTTAGAGTGCATTCTAGCTCAGTTTTATGAATGAGGGCGATCCCTCCCCCTCTTTGTTTGTATCTGTCTAGACGCAGTAGACAGTAGCCAGGGGGGGTAGCTTCTGGGGCAGACTCCTCATCCAACCACGTCTCAGTTAGAAATAGCACTTCGGGCTTGTTGCTAGTAATTAAATCGTGAATTTCCAATTTGTGTTTTTTCACCGACCTACAGTTGAGTAATAGCATGTTAGGTTTAGCTAAGGGCAATGTATTGCTTTTAGGTGATGAAAAAGTGTGGTTACAAAAGTCGCATGTGGTAGGAAAACTATCGGCTGGATAGCATCCACCAGCATCCCTGCTCATGATATCCTCATATCTGTGCCCTTCCTCCAGAATCGAAGCGTCTCAGCTGTTCCCTCTAATTTACCTCTCGGGATTGCCAGAGGCCAATGGCGGGTCGCATAGTCACATAGGCTCACAAATTAAACAAGCATTCGCAATGCATTTGTCTCGCATTTGGGACCTTATATGTTAGTGGACTTATCTATTCCGAATGCCAAATGACTTTTTTGTCTTTTGCTGCACTTAGATATGGTTTACGTAAGTGTGTGTAGTATACTTGTATACTATAGTGTGTTGCTGGGTTGGCAGCACATCCAGAAATAAATCTTAATGGAGCACATCAATAGTGCAAAGGTATTTTACCTATATTACCAAAATATTTTTTTTAACTGCAAATATGTTAGATGTAGTGGGTAATGGTTCATTAACATGCCAGAGCAGGCGATACTTCTTCCTCACACACGCATACAAAAATTAATGTATTATGTTTGGGCGACTAGGTTGCTGTCAAACTTACCTATAAATAAATAAACAATTTGGACAGTGTGTCATATTTTAATTACACACGGAGATGTATCACAAACAGAAAAGACATTTTATTACAGTTGGCGAAGTAAAAGAGTGTTTTTATGTTGCACTAAGAGCTATACTCTGATCAAAAGTTAACACAATACAAAATGCCGCAGAGTCAGAAGAGGGTGTCATGGTGCATTTAGACTCTATTGCTGATTAAAACGACGCATAGACCAAATGAATAAACAGAACTGTGGGGTGATTTGGATGAAGGTATGAATGGAAGTGCTAGGGCATCATTTGACCTCACAGCACATGTGGCAAAATGAAAACAAACCAGTTAAAGGCTTCTTTATTGCTAATTCACCTTCCAAACTCCATTATGATTACTTTGGGGTGCTGTAGCACCCTGTGCACCCCTACTTCCCGGGACTATGTATCAATAGGACTATTACCATACTTGACATTTCTGCCATTAGTCATCTTTTGCTCAGGAAGCATACATTCTGTTATCAGCCTTCCAACAAACTGACAGAAATTACACCCACCAGGCACAGAGTGCGTTAAGTTTAGATCTTCAGGCAGTTCATAACATGAAGGAATGCTACCCCATCTCATAACATCAGTTCACGGCCTGCTTTACTTAGCTCCATAAGCAGAAACCATGATGTGAGCAGCTTTTTCCAACAGCTTTGCACCAGCCCCGAAGCTAGCCCTGTTAAGGCTTCTATAATAGCTGCTTGGTTAATTCTGTGCCCGAATGAAAAGGGGGGGCCTTCGGCCCCCCCACCCGCATGGCGGCGCGGCGACCCCCCTCTCCCCTTGTCTCCCGGTGGTGGGGGCGTGACCTCCCGGCGTCCAGTGATGACGGGGGGGGTGCGCGCTGCACCACCGGCTAGCTGGCGCCCGACCCCTGACCCGGAAGGCGTTGTGCAGGCTTCCGGGTCGGGGGGCGGGCGGCTGGGGGGCGGGGGGAGGGGGCGTGCCGCCCCCTCCCCACGATCCTAGGTTAAAGGAGGGGGGAGCGCTCAGGAGGCCCCTTGTCGCCTGGACGCTCCCCCACACTGGTAGTGCCCCGCGCTCGGGGCCTCCTAATTTTCACGGACGCAGCGCCCGGGCCATTAGCGGCCCGTAATTTCTCTTTCGTTTTTCTTTCCTGCAGGTTCAGTGCGAGAAAGCCGAGTTCCGGAGCCGTGGGAGCTGTTTGTGCCTATGTCCCGTTTTCAAGCGAGGAGGAGTCCTGAGCTGGTGATCAGCAGGCTGGTGGCATCGGGACCCCCGTAGGCTGGGAAGTATTTGCACCACAGTGGAAGAACGAGCAGCTGAGGCCGGGAAGCAGGGGGCGGCAGGAAAGCGTAGTGCTGTGGTTGGGATGCCAATTTTTCTGTGTGGTAAGGAGGCTACTGTTACCTGACTTGACTGGCGGCACGCGTTTGGCTATAGTGCTTCGTTTAAAAAATGGCGGGGCATATCTCTCGTGGGACAGGTGGATGTCGAGGGGTGGTGTTAAGCCCAGTGCTGCTGACTTTGGAACAGGTTCGAGTCCCGGCGTCTGCACAACAGCCTGTGATTCTGGGCAAATCACGTAATCTCCAAGTGCTTAAAAATAAATGTGATTGCATGTAATATAACCCGTGTGCATGTAAGGCGCTCCAATACTTTAATGGAAATGCCGAGGGAGGCGGCGCACGTCAGGGGTCAAGGGCGCCTGCCTGTACCTTTACTGCTGCATATAACTTATGAGTTGCGCGCCTCCCTGTATGGAGGGTTGTTAATGTCTCGGCGATTTATGTTCAAGGCATCGAGGCCGAGCACCGCCTTGCATCCATAACATTAGCGCACCCCAGTCCTCATTGCTTGCTGTCCTGTCCTGTCGTGGGGGGAGCGGGTGCTCAGGGGTGGGTTCAACCTGCCATCGCCTTTCTACAGATAAACAAACATTGTTTGAAAGATCGGTAGTTTCCTTAATGCATGAAGTGCGGGTAGCTCAGTTTCTCATGGAGCAGAAGGATCACGTTTGCGAGGGGCTGTTTCTTACTTCTCTTCAACCTACCACTGGTATTTAAAATCGTGTAAATCGTTAAGAGGAAGGGAACCAAATGTGAGACTGGTCCCAAGTTGGTAGAACTAGAATTGTGCTCAGGATAAACATGTAGTGGAGTGTGTTTGCATGATGCCTGAGAGAGAGCGGGTCATAAACCGAGTAAGCAAAAGATGTGTTTTGTTGCTAGAAACGTAAAAAGGTAGAATTTGCAATCGTTAGCTGTGTTTCTTTCAGAGTTGAACAAACATTGGCAATAGGTCTTACCGATGTGAACGTTTTTGGCAAAGCCAATGTCTTGTAGCCATGTTGGCAAGCACACTTGGTGTTATAATTTATTGTCATGTTCCTGCCACGTCCTTTCTGGGGTGCTGTGCTAACTTTCTAGGAAATACTGGGAGGGGCGAAGAATAAATGCTCCCGCCTTCATAGGCACAGTGTAACCTGGAAGCACACTGGGGGTTATGAATTGTTTTCGTTTTCCGGCCACGGACACGTTTCTCATGGTGTGCTGTTTTAGGAGAGACTTCGTGGGGCGAAGGATTTAAATGGAATCCAGGCACAGATACGTGCCATGGTTAGTAGCCCTGAAAAAGGCAGAACGGCCCTGTCGCATACTACTATTTGTTCTAATTTTTGAGCTGAAGGGAGTTGCACGGGGAAAACAGGTCAATGCATGGAAAAGGGGTGGGGAAAAAACGGTCCTTACATTGTCCACCCTAGCACACTAATTCAGCTGGTAAACCCCCAATACAGTGAGAATAGATAGCATCTAAAGCACGACTTTCATTATGTGTGATGGCGTTAGTTCCTGGCATGGGTTGGGATATTAACTCTTAACGGTAGAGATGAGTTGTGCACAAAACTGTTTGTTCAGTTTAGGACAGGGTGTAGATGTAGGCTTTGTTACAACTACAAATACTTCATTTTGCTAACAAAGATGGCTCAACTATGTCAGAATTGCCTGTTATAACTCGAACAGACTTTAGTGACCATTTCCAAATGAAATGGTGTCTTGCCCATGGGAAAAAGATTGGATAATGTGCTCTGGTAAAACAGTGGCACACTTACGCAAGGAACAGCCATTGACAAAGCCAATAGGCATGCATTATGGGTATGAGGGGACAAGAAGTGATGCTTGACATGCACTTCGTTTTTATGCTGTTATTCGAGAAGGAATAGGACAGGGTTGCATGGGAGGGTTCAAACTGCCTGGTGTCATTGGTGGGATGCGGGGCAAATCACGTATTTTCCCTGTACCTGAAGGGATAATGTAAATATGGTCCACACTGACAACTAGGTTGCAGATCTCCAAAACTTGGCCAGTTCAGTCGACATCTTTTGTTTTTTAGATTTAATGAAGAGTTTAAACTTGCACAGCCTGTGTTTAGTGACAGAGAAGTTCCTCACAGTCTGTAAAACAGTTGCCCATATGCGCGTAGCCAATGAACGCCGTGGACCTTGGGGGGCCTCGAAACGGTACTCTGTGAGTCCCCCGGACGGCAGGCATATCAGGGGCGGGTGATCACACACCGCTCACTTATTGTTGTGGTGTCCCCAGGTCTTCTAATGATTAGCTTCTTTCAATAATATCTCGAAGCCATAGTTGCTTCCTAGTGGTTTTAAGGCAACAGACAGCCACTGACAGAGCCAATAGTAATTTTATGTTTAGAGCACTCTCTGAAATTCTCGGTTAAATACTCTCTGCGGGTCCTCCATGCGAGTAACATGGACCTAAGATTAGGGTGGGGCGATGGTATGAAGTGGAATTGGCAGTTCCAGCCAGTTTCCCTGTACCCAAATTGTCTTCTCCTGGGTATTCAACCGATGGGAATAACGCTCACAACAGTAAAAGTTTGTTAGTTTTATCATGGGCTTGGAAACCAGTAGCGGGTTAAAGAATTCCGTGGGGAAGGGCATAACTATACCTCTCTGAGGGCCCTAATGGGAAGAGCAGGTGGTGGGTGCTCTATAAGGGGGCTGTCCCCACCAGAAAAGATTTTGGGATGAGGGTTCCCTGCTTCTTGATTGATAATAAGGCGGCACTGTCTTTCTGAAGGAGTTAAATTGGGTGCCCCCCCCCTTGGGTTTGGGCAGAGCCATACCTTCTGAGGGCTCTAATGAGGGTAGCACATGGCAGGGGTTGTCCTTTAATTATGTCGGGTTGGCTTGGTGGGTATTGTTACCAAAAGCCAAAGCTTAATGTCTCAACAATTTTCTTAACATGGGGGGGGGGGGAGGCCAGGCCTACGTGGAACGGCCTCTGTGAGGGTTCACCCAGGTACACTCTCACCATGGACTTCGAAACCCGCTGTTGCGGAGGTGCATCGGAATACGGGGCCTGTGACTAAAACCCTAGGCACCAAAGGGTGGTACACGTAAGCTTTGTGGGGAAGGCCGTGTCGCACAGACACGCGCATACACATTTGTGTGGACAGATTTCGGAAATGCAATAGCAGTGGCCTGGAAAGAAATGTGCTGGGCGGCAGCAGACCTGGTTAGTAACTATGAAAGCGCCATTTCACAGCATTTCACACTATGTACTTTCCTTAAGTAATGATGGATGGGTTATTGCATTCACTGTTGACTACAGGTCTTTTCTTTCATGTAGGTCATACTACCAGGCACCCTCATTGTAGCACTAAGTTAAATGCTCTGCATGTGACTCAAAACTGCTGCTACGTTAGACAGTTGCAGGTGTGATGGAAATGTACCTAGTGCTGATCGTAGCTAAAGCTTAGCATGTGATTGCAACAAATACGGGCATGTGTACTGGATCTTTTGTCAGGAAAGAAGAAACACTAATTGTTTGTGTTTGTTTTCATATATGTATGACCGGACCCATGGTTGATACCCGGCAAGTGCTCCACACCACAACTGCAAGAAGGGGACCAGTACACCTGGATCAGGAGCTGCAACCGAAGGCCTCAGCTGCCCAAAGGCTTCAATTGTGATGGGCGGTCAATTCAACGGCTCAAACGATGCCAGCGGGAAAAGGTGCTACCCATGCATTATGGTTGAATTTCTCAAACCTGTTACACGGGGGAGGAACTTGCTGTGGGGCGTCAAGGTAATTTCAGCAGCTCAACACAAGCGACAGAAGGAGCAACGGACATTGGTGACTTGGATTGTGGGCCACTCTTATGTGAGGCGCGCTGAAAGTGTTTTTCTTTCAGGTGACAGGAAGTAAAGGGCTGAGCAAAAGGGGTTTTCAGTCTCTTTCTTTGGGAGGGGGGTTTATGTCTCAGTCAGTTCAGAGATTAGTTTCAGAAAATCCTATCCCAGCAGCCCCCCCACCCCCCAGTCAGTGGTGATACTTCACCTGGGGGAGAATGAGCTGGCCAAACTAGGTGGGCGCATCCTTATAGAGGACATCATCTCCAGGGCAGGGTGGGTGGCCATGCCGGGTGGCACGATAGTTTGGTCGCAACTTACACCTCGGTGGCAGTGGCGAGGGGGGGGGGACTCGGCCGAGGCGTTGAATCACTCGGTAAAGAGGATCGACGCGCAATTGGACAAATTACTGCGAGCCCCCCGGTTACAGACGATCCATCATGGGTGCATTTGGGGGTGAACATTCCTAGCTAGGAGACTGGGTATACTTAACCGAGGCAGGGAACGTCCTGTGATCTAATAACATAGTGCCATGGCTAGAGGGATTTTCGAGGCGATCATGACCTTTCTAGGAGTAGGAAGGGGGAGGCCAGATTGTCGGTCAACAATTCTGGCCTGTGGCGGTAAGGTCATGACCGGTGAGCAGCTATTTTAAGGTCTGAGGGGGCGGCATCATCCTTTGGAGGTGTTCGCCCAGGGGGAGGGGTCACTGGCCCCTCCCAGAACTTCAGGGGCAGGTATAACTGGTGCTACAAAGGGGCGCGGGTAGGAGAGTCACGCTGTCCTTATGGCTGGTAGCCACCCCGCGCGTACTCATGACGTCAGCGAATGGCGCCAGTAAGGGCCCTCCTTCAGTGGGTAAATGGAGTTCACGGCGTGGACCGAGTAATTAACGGGCTCGGCTGCACATGCGCACCTGCGGTAAGGGCGCAGCTAGTAGGACCTGACACCGGTTAGGACCTCGCCATATGGCCAGTAATGTTAGTATGCAATAATTTCAGAGGAGGATGTTAGATTCGGTTAGGAAACAAGCTGTATTAGAATCTTGTTAAGGTTAGCATATCATACTTGTTGATATGGTTGTATCTAATGTCCCTGAATAATTTTGCATAAAACGGTATCTTTTGTTTAATACATTTTTTTATTTTGTATCTTAATAAATACGGCCGGGGGGTCTTGCGATCCCCCGCCTTCCAAAGACAGTCATGTTTCATGTCAGTGTGTCCTGGGTTGATGTGGGTCCACAGGGAGGGGGGCGGTAGCCGTCGCTGACCATGCTCGTCCTGACATAAAATAAATCAAATACAGCTTGTCAGGTTGCACGCTGGATTCTCGCACAGGGGCTGGCTTGCTCAGGTATATCACACACACTCTAACCTTCAGCCCAGAATGGCATTCTTTCCTGGGAATGCAGAGCTCACTTTCCAGGCAAGCATCCGCGCTCGTTCTAAGCCCCCGCAGAAACCAAGAAGAGAAAACCTGGAAAACAAGACGAAAGCAAATAAAAGGAATAAAGAAATACAGCAAACCTTTACCAAGGTATTCCACCAACTCGTGTAAGCCATAGTCCCTGCTCTTTCTTGTACTCTAAGCTCTGGGTGCCACTAGGCCAGGTGCTATGTCTGTGGTGAGCACAGGTGCTGGGAGGTGTGTGCACTGCAGAAGGTGCTGTCCGCCGCTCCCGCCTGTTATCTACACTAGGGTGGAGTGGATACTGCTTGATGCGGGCTCCCAGCCTGATGAGGCAGTCACTCCCTTAATTGTCTGGAACGGAATTCCTCACAGCGTAGGCTCTGTGCCTCTCTCATTCGTAGAGGTACTCCCTGCTGGTGCTGCTGCAGCTGTTGTCGGAACTCCTTCAATAGCTCCACTACACCGGACCCCCAAGCCTGGAGCTGGGCGAGTGGGACTTCGGAAGCCCTGCACTCCCCTGATCTCCAGTAGCAGCAGATCAGAAGCAGAAAAAAAAGGAGCGCCGACCGGTGACAGGCCAGGCCAGTCCCCGCTTTGCTGCGTGTGCTGTCTCTGCCTCCCACTGTGAACTGGAAAAACGCCACTGTTTTGTCATGCATGCGTACGATGTAAAGCATCACGCACACGCATGTGGGACAAAGAGTGAAAATCCAGCCACCAATCATAAAACAAACAAGCCCTGAAAATACAATAGGACTTGTATTTACGCAAGCCCTATTGCATTTTACATGGAAGTGCGGGCATTAAAGAAGGCATGAACGGGAGGGGGCGTAGGTGGTTGTGGTAAAAAAAATTACGGACTGTGGGAGGGAACGGGGAGAGGCAGGGGAACAAAACATTTTTTAAAGCAAAGGAGTTGATAGCCTTAAAAGAACAAAAATGACGGCATGGCCGTAAGGAGGCGGGACTAGCCCCCACATGCATCATTGTTGGTATTTGCGATTCCTAAATTGAGAAAATTAAGGAATCGCAATTTAGAAATCGCAAATACCTATGCATGAAAAATTTGCATTTTTTTGCGATTCTGTATTTTTCCTTAATTGCGATTCCCAATTTGCGAATCGCAATTATGGAATCGTTTCCCATTGATTCCTATGGGCCAAAAGGCCCATAGGAATGAATGGGAAGGCATTCACATTTTGCGAATTTTATTTTGCGAATCGCAAAATGTGAATGGAATTTCAAGGGTGCAGTGGGGGGTCCAAAGAACCCCTCCCTGCACCCCTGAAATTTAACTTTAAGATGAATTTACACACACACATGCCCCAAGGACATGTGTGTGTGTGAATTAAAACTTTCAAATATGCAACTTGTGCATATTTGAAAGTTATCAGTAAATTAGAATGAAGTTCAACTTCATGCAAATTTACCCCTTCCAAATTGCGAATTCACAATTTAAAAATAATCATGCATTGCATTTAAGAAATCGCAAAATTGCGATTTCTGAAATGCAATCGCAATTTAAGAAATCACAAATATATTGCGATTTCTCAAATTGCGAAAAAGCCAAAAAGGTTAATGCCTCCCAAAACAATGAATTGCATTCGCAAACGGCCGAATTTTGTGATTCGCACCGTTTGCGAATGCAATTCAGTTTGATGCATGTGGGCATAAGAAACCAAAAACCAATCACAATGCTAAATTTATGATTGAAGCCTATAAAAATTATGGACGGAAAGTGGGCGGACCTTACCCCAGCTATAGTGTATACTGCATGCCTCGCAAAGCGAGCAGTGCGTTGCGCTGCAACGTTATGGGAGACCTAAACAGGGGAGTCACATGCATCCCAAACCAGGGGTGCTAGCAGTTCATGTTATGTTGAGGATGAGTCATCCATGCCCATTTATGTCTGTGAGCCTTGAGTCTTGTCCTCAGCGCACCCACTGCAAGCCATGTCTCCCAGTCCATGATCCAGCTGTGAGTCAACACCACCATTTTGACCAACACCCATGAGCCAGCCCCACACTTCCTCTGGGCCAGCAAAGAAGTGAGTATAACCCTCTTGCATTACATGCTGTTTTTCTGGGAACAGCAACATATAACAGAAATGTAATTGTCTCATTTTCCGCTTCACCGCAGAAATGATTTCTTCTCCAGTTGAACTTGTTCAGCATAATCAGGGAAAATGCAAACAGGCCAGCCTTCAAACTGAACATTGCCTTGCATCTGGGCCCACTTCAGGATATCATCCCAATCGTTAAAATTAGGCAATCCACCCAAGGGGGTGGTCTAGGGGCCAGAACTCAATTTTCTCTCTCAATGACAAACAGCAGGGAAAGGTCATCAGGTCATAGTGAGTTTATGAGCTAGCTCTCCAGGAACTATTCTTGTGGAACCTCCTTGCCACCCTCTGGGAAGTCCACAAACGGGAGGTTGCACCTTAGTGCCCTTGGTACACAGTTTTGTTGGTGAGGATAAGGATGAGCGTATGTAGCTCCTCAAACTCAGCAGCTAATGGCACTACAGTATGCTCCGTCTCCAAGGATTACTCATTTACCTTGCATAAGTCCATTCTCAGGAGATTCACATCGATGGATACAGCATCCATTTTTTGTGCCAACGTCTGTTGCAGCTGAGCAATGGATGTCAGTATCTGGACACTGTAGGTATCTCTCTGCAATGCAGACCCCACCTCACCCCTTTCTCTCATGATGTGTGGGGCCCCCTCTAGTCTCTGTATACTTGTTCATCTATCACAACCAATCACTGTGCTAGTCCCACAGCTTGGTGATCATACAGTGGGTTTCGGCAAATAAACTTCTCTTAGTAGCAGCTGCATCTCATCAGCAGACTCACAAAAGGGGGAGAGGGTCAAATTCCCCAGGGGGCCTCCAGTCACAGCCAGTCCCTCTCAGCTTTCCCTGTTACACTGTTACTTTTCACAAAGGGTGGGACCCCACACTCAGTGAGTATTTACAGCCTTCCAGTCTGCTGTGGCACAAAAACTGATCTCTCCTCCAATCCACTTCACTGAATAAGGCCCAGGGCCCTAATCATCTGTGGGACACACAGACACACCTCCCTAGAACCCCCATCCTTCTTCCAGTGCACAGCAGTGTGTTCAGCCCTGAACACCTCTCGGATCAGACCTCCTCATCATCCCCAACAGTCAACACTGCTCTGATGCTGCCTTGGGGGAGGTGGAATCCCTGCTGAGACAGCACTGCTATGGCATTCGTTGCAACAGTCATGGCCTTCAGAGCGCAGGCCATACAGTTCCACCCAGCTCCAAGTTGACTTCGGTAGCATCAATCCTCAAGCCGGCAGCCACTGGCTCCCTGCAATGCCCCAGAAAGTTGGATGTGGCATCGGAAGGGCACATCCAGCTCTTGCCTTGCTCCCCTGCAGCAGCTGTCACACCACAGCTCTGGGCCTAGGTATGAGTTGCATTTTCATTTGGCCCTCTCAGCTTCCAGCTAGTGCCTCCCAGGTGTATGGGAGGGTCCGTGACAGGAGCCAGCTTTCTGGTCGTGAATTATCCGGGAGCACAGGATTCTGCAGGATGAGGCAGGCTGCTTAGAGAAACTCACACAAGAGAATCTGATTGGACATTTTGTTTGACAACTCTAACCTAAAACCAAATTATTTAATTTAACTGAATACTAAAAAAATTAAAATATTTAAATAGAATCATTCCACAGACAAGCTTCCAAAAACAGTTATAAATGAAGGAATTATTAATTCAAATTCCATACAATAATTACTTAAAGTGTACAATGGTAAAAGTATAAATAATAATTTATCAATTAATCCTTCACATAAAAAAGTGCATTAATTTACAAAATATTGTAACTTTAATATCTTTCCAGACAATTCCCTAACAGAACAATACTAATACTAAAAATACTTGCATAACAAAATACAAAGATTTGAATACACATAAAAAACTTACATTAATCAACATGTTTTAAAAGTAATTTGCATAACTAACATTCAAATAAATATTTAATTAGCACAAATAATGAATGAATATTAAATGTTCATTTTAATTTTATTAACTCTTAACCTATCTCCCTACTAATCTAAAAATACAATACTAAATCATAACATACTATTACTAATAATCAACATTTTAAAAACGAAATAATTTACATTATTATTCAATTAAATATTTAATTAACACAAACAATGAATCAATATTAAATGTAATTACATTTTAATTGTATGAACTTACCAGCATATCTTCCTACACTGCCAACATCCCACTACTAAAGAATACCTTACTGTTATTAATAAGAAAGTTGAAATATACATTAAAAGTGACACATTGAACTAACAAATATCGTATAACAATTGAACAATTAACACATCTAATAATTAATCTAATTATAATTTTTACAATGAAAAACTAAGTACAATTACATTTAAATGATTTGTAATTTAATTAACTTCCCACCCTACACCCCTACAAACCCAGCAACCCACTATTAAACTTTAAACTGCTAATCACATTTAAAAAGAAATTACTAAAATACTTACAATATCTAAATATATTTTTAAAAAATCAGTACCAATTATAGTAACTATACTAATGACAAAAAAATAATATATGAATCTAAACATGTTAAGTTAATTAGAAACAATATTTTGTACAAGTATATCAAAAAAAGTCTATTACAAATATAATTTCTGAAATGTATATTTTTTTTAAAAACTATATTTTTCACAGCAATATTTATGTTCTACAATACTTAACACTAGGGGCCATATGTAGGTGAGGCAATACCGGTCGGTAACGGTGAAATTCAGTAAATTTCACCGTTACAGACCGGTATTTAGGGATTTGAGATGTAGGGGCCAGGTTTCAAGGATTCTGTAATTTACCAAATCAGTAATTTAAGGAATCGTTAAATGACCGAATTCTTAAAATTCCGAATCGGTAAATTACCGAATCCTGTAGAAGGCACTCAAGTGAGTGCATTTTTGCATTCAGGATTCGTTATTTACCACCAACTATAAGTTGGTGGTAAATACCGAATACCTTTAAAAAAAGATTTTTTTGCTTTTTTGTCAGTGCCATGTGGCAGACATACATGCCCTTAGGGCATGTATGTTTGCCACATGTGCACACATGCACCATTCAGGGGTGCAACAGGGTGTCCATGTGACACACTGCCACCCTTGGATATGTTCCCCTATTACCGATTCCGTATTTACCGAATCGGTAATAGTGAATGGCTTCCCATTCATTCCTATGGGCCTCGAGGCCCATAGGAATGAATGGGAATTACTGAATCGGTAAATACCGAATCGGTAATACCGAATTTTACCGATTCAGTAATATTCACCGAATTATTACCTCCATACTATTTACCGATTTTCAAATACAGAATAGGTAAAATTCAGTTTTTAAAAATCGGTAAATAGTGATTACCTACATATGGCCCTAGATTTTCTTAGTCCAAATTGCCACAGAGAGGTGGGTTTGTTGGTAACTTCGGCGAAAATGTTTATTCACATTTATTCTAGGTAAAATGTAAAAAAAGAATTATTATGCCTATACATGCATACCCTCCTCAGTCACAGTGTGTAACATTAGTACAATTGGCTCTCGTTTATGCACTGTGCTGTCATTTTTATACTAATTTATTGTATAACAGAAAGTCTTTGTCAACATATCTTTTGGATTTTAACGCTTTTCTGGAAGAAATTCTATTTTCTTGAGGTTCTTAAAATTAAAATGTGTCATCAAAGTCTTGAACAAGAATTACATACCTAATTTGAAAACGAACATGACTAACAATAATATTATAAGCAGTTTGAATGAGGAAGAACATGAGATTGGAATTAGGAAGATGGGAGTTAAATTTGGGGACAAATAGAAGCTGAAAAGTAATTTAGGATTTGAAATGTACACCTGAGATTGAGAATATAGCTTGGGAGAAATGGATTGTCATGTATGGTGTATTAGAAATATCAAGATATTCATTCAATGGAATTTGTTGGAAAAAGCGAAGATGAAATGAGTTTCGTAGTTGACAATGAGTTTTTGATTGGTGGGGAACCAATATTTAGAAGAATTTATTGTGTTTGTGGTAAGATTCAGGGTCCCACAGTGGACTGCTGTACCGCTGGTTCGACTGCCATATTAGAACAACTGTGGTCGGAACAACATAGGGCCACTTTAATCACAAGGGATCCACAATCCATGGCGGTGGCGTGGTGCACTGAGGCTATAATATGTTTTGCTGTGCCGCTGCTGCTCTGCAAAGCATATTATGAGTTTCCTGACCACCTAATTTTCATGGTGGTGAGGAACAAATGGGGGGCCAACACGGACCCCTGTTGCCTCAGGGCAATAGGATGAATGTTGGGGGGTACATGGTGTGCCCCCCTGTCTCTAAGCACCCCCTTTCCTGCACAACATGGACTGCCAAATCCATGTGGTGCAGAAAAGTGTTTGGCACTTTCAATGCAGTGCCTTTTTAATAGGCACAGCCGTGGGAATGCCAAAGGACCGCCCACCAGACCATGAGATAACTCGCAATCTGGCGGGTCGGTGGTGAGGTTTGGTGGTGTGGGAGTGGGGGTAGTGGTGTGGCAGGCAGCTCCAAAACCACCATACTCATAATCAGGCCCTTACTCTTTTAACCTGTCCTGTTATTGGGTTGGGAGTTGCTATCTTGTTTTGGTATTCCTCTAGATATACCATGTGAAAGAGATGAATGGTTTGAAGAGTGGAGCATGGGTTTGGACAAATTGTGATTATTAGAAGATGAACTGTTCTTGTCGATCATCTTGTTTCTAACACTGCTGGAGCATTAGCTAAGAATAATGAGAAATTAGTGGCTATGCATGCTATGATTATGCAAAACCTCCTAGAATTAGATATCTTTCTTGCTAAGGAGAGCAGAGTATGTCACTTTTTTGAAGGTACACCAATGCTGCACCTTCATTAGAGATAACAGTAAGCTTATTAATGTTTATGTAACAAATATTACTAATGTTTCTTGTGAAAATTACATAAACCTCTGTAACAATAAATGTTACAAATTAGTGGAGAGTCCAAAAAAAGAAAAATATAACTACACGTTTAACTTAAAGAACATTTCCATTTGTTTCTTGAACATATCAATCGAATATTAATTTCATTAGTTCCTCATTTTCATTTTGCAATTTCATGACTTTACATTTGTTTGATTACTTCCAAAAATTCAGTATTTGCTTATTTAAATGGTATTGATGTAGCACAGCTAAATAACTTCAAATTTCAATAGAGTCACTTTTCATTCATATCAATTGCAATGTTGATCTAGTACAGTCAACACATGTTTTGCAGCTGAAAATGAACTGCTGCTACTTCTGGGCTGTTAAAAATTAATATTTGCTAAACAATAAGAAACCTTCCATTAACTGATAAAATAAAAAAGCCCAATCTAAAAAATGTACAACAATATGCTTACATTCAAGTTAATTTATTTACTTAAAATTCAAAATGAAATAGAGATCATAAAAGCAAAGAAGATTAAATAACACGGGCATCATTGCAAATAAGCATTCACGTATTTACCATTTAGCTAAAGAAGTTGCCATTTGGCAGGATGTACTTTTAAAAACCCCCTCTAAATTCTGGGTTTAGAGAGCTCACATGCCCCATGGCTACTCAAAGATTTTCTGCTTGCCTTTATCAAAGCTCCTCAAATAAGTTACCTGTATCAGTAGGGAATCAGACTCCCTATTCAATCAATCCGGAGTACTTTCCTGTGTTGTACCATTACACTCTTTGCAAAAATGCATTTCTGCTAACGCAAAATGACTGTATCTCAGTCACCGAATTCTGGATGTGAGATGTTAACATATTTTCTGACAACTCACTGTATATCTGCTTACCTGAATCAAATCTGCTATGATGTAATAGATGAGGAATATCCTTCCAAAAACTGCACACGTTCTCTTTTAGTTCTAGCATCACATTAATCCTTCTAAAAAGAATTGATTATAGAAAGACTCTATGGGCCTCATTAAGATGGTCTTCAGACGAGTGTCCAACTGCCATTGCATCAGAATGGAGTCCACCTAACATGTAATGGGCGGCTCAACTCGCCATAATATGATCCGACAACTGTGAAGAAAGTCGCAAAAATGCCTTTTTCAATAGCGGCATGTGCTGTGGCTCGTCTTCAGACGAGTGTCCAACTGCCATTGCATCAGAATGGAGTCCACCTAACATGTAATGGGCGGCTCAACTCACTATAATATGATCCGACAACTGTGAAGACAGTCGCAAAAATGCCTTTTTCAATAGCGGCATGTGCTGTGGCTCGAGAAGGGCCGCAGTACAAGCCACAATTGAAATAAGGCATACTTTTAAAAACCCATGAATTCTTTTGCCAGGCACCATGTGGTGCCTAGCACACAGTGCATGAGTGTTTGGGGGAAAACCATATGTGTCACCACCAGGCCTCATAGTGGAGGCCCATGCGGGATGAGGGCCCAGATAGGCGTCTCTAAAGTAAATTTCCATCTACCTTTTCATGGCGGAAGGAAAAGGGACATATTGTAGGTTTTTGTCTAGTCTGTGGAGCATAAAACTGAAGGGCATGTCTAGTGTCAGACGAATCTGTGAACCAGAAGTTGGGAAGTGGATCAGAGCAGCTGTCATCTTGTCAAAGATATTGCAGTTTCATTGCAATGTTTTACGTTTTTGTGAAAGAAATACAATGGAATATGCGAAGTGTAGGGGGAAGAGGATTCACTTGTGAGTCTTTGGGGCAAATGGAGACAGTATCCATGGTTTGAGAAATCTGTAAGTCTCCTCCGGAAAAGGGATACAATGGTCCTTCTTGGGAGTTGCATTGTGACTGTGTGAAGACTGTGGCCATGTTTGTCACCATATTGGATAGGGAGTTTGCAGTAAGTGGAAAAGGCTTGAATTTGTACCTTGACGATTGTTATGAAGGATAAGTCGCTTGTGCAACAATGGGAAAGCATGGTTGGGATAGGGAGGAGTGTTAGATATTGTGATATGGGTAAAGTCTAGAGGAATTATGTAGTTGTAGTCATCTGTTTTGAAGAAATAAGGCCTAATTAGGGTGGAAAGTATATAGTATTTAAGCATGTGTTGGTAACTGTTGAATAGTCTAAAGACCAGGGTAAGTATGGAGCTGTAAAAACAGTCATTAGTTGTGGTTAATTAGTTGTAAATGATGCAGGTAATGAAAAAGTTGGTAGTATGGAAATGAAGTGAATAATGGACCCCATTGAGGTAATAACATCTAATCATTTGAAAGGTAGTACATGGTGAGGTAATCTCAGTAAGTAGTGTGATTGTACAAGGTCTCATTAGGACTGGTTGGTCAGACGAAAATAATACATGCAGAGACAAGCTAAGTTACATAGCAATATCCTGTGAGTCGGAGATTTTAGCCCAAGTTACATTGTAACCTTGACCGTGAAGTATTGGATATATGATGTTTCAGGGGAATGTGAAAGAAAATGGCAAAGAGAAACCAACAAATTTTAAAAAGACTGACAATAGTTGTATAGTTAGTATACCCATTTATGCTTCTTTATTGAGTCTGTTTTGTACTGTATTCACCTTCACTTTTTCTGAGTGTGATTTCTGAGTTGCCTCCTCTTGGTTATTTGGGTATCTGTTCTATGCCAGTGAAAGTAAAGCTTCTGTTGTGTTCATGGTATTATAGTAAGTGTTCTGTTAATTGTGGTGTCTTTTCTGGTTTGCGGATCTTTCTATAATGTTACTATATTCTAGTTTTTAGTGGTTTTAGCATGTTTACAATATGTTTGACTGTATATGTTACAAATGTACAGTTGTAGTTGATCTATTTATTGACACTGAAGATGCAATCATTGATGAATGTTAGCTGGATGGTTTAGTTCTTCCCCAGCTTGCAGAATGAACTGTCTCAGCAAGCGTAAAATTATTTTTGTTTGTTGAATATTCTTTTATTTTCCTCTGATCCATAAGTATTGATTATCAAAGCAATTGTCCAAAGTTGAGTGTGTATCTGAAACTGACTTTTGGGCTGGGTGGGATAATCTTGTTAAGGGAAGTGTTACTACTTACCAGTGTTTTTTCAGTATTTTTTATTGGTTCTTTGCTATTATTTTGGTTTTGCTATCTGAGATCAGTGTTAGGCGTGTCATGCTGTTACCTTCATTTCATTTGTTTCCTGAGGTTTATGATCATACCCTCTAGTGGGGTATTTCCACCAAAGAACTCGGGCCTCCTCACACTGAGCGCTCCTGATTCTTTGTGAACTTACTCGAGTTCCCTCCGCAATTATCCCTTTCGAGTTTGTCATATAGACTTACCACTGCAATTCGTTTTGGCTCTTAATAATTCTCCTATTGGAATGTTGTGATTGATGTTTAGTGGAAGATAGATATTAGCTTGGAGTATGGAACTGCTACTATTTTTTTGCAAAAGATTTTTGTCTGTTTTATTGCCCTGTATATGTTGTCAGGTCAAGGGGGATTACTTCTTTCCTTGATTACTATTCTTATGTGTCACCTGTTTCATTCATTGTCTTGGTGTAGTATTATAAGGTTTATCCAGTCCCTGCCAGATCATGACAATATCATGCATGTAAGGTCCCCGGTCTATGGAATGCACAAATACACCAGCTAAAATTAGATTTGCGCATACTTAGGCAACATCGTGGGTTAACAAAGCTTAAGGGCCTGCTCCTTTCCCAGAGAAATGAATTTGTAACATCAGACTTTAGAAACAAGTTTGAAACCCTTCACACACAAGGAGCAAGTAAAAAAGAAAAGAAAGATTGTAATTACAGGATGTAAGGTATTTAAAGTAAATTTATATACATATTATTATTGTGACATAACTCTATTTAATTAAAACGTATCATATAAATAATATAGATTTTTCATATTTAGATCATTGACAGACAGCAATATGACACACACAAATGTACATTACCTCACAAAAAGGAAAACCCCATCTAAACCATGTGATTTACACATACATGAAAGAGAGCACTATCAACAGAAAAAAAACTGAAACTACACTTAGGGCCTGATTAGGATGTAGGGTGGGATTATGTCCGCAGACACTGAAGCAGAATCAGGACTATCCGACTAGGAGTTGCGGCCCCGCTGGCTGCATTATGATGCGACCGCCTTCCATGTGGTCGCAATGTGTATATTTTCTAATGGGGTGTGTGCTGCTGGCTGCAGCACATGTTGCAATGCAAAAAAAACCACATTTAAATTAAAACATATTTGCACAATGTAGCAGGCACTATGTGGTGCCTGCACATGGTGTAGGGATGTTTAGGGGGCACCCTTGGTGCCCCCCAGGGCCCATAGTGGAGGGCCAGGGGGCAAGGTGATCCCGTTAGCAGCCCCCAAAGTCACTTTCCGCCTGCCTTTTTATGGTGGGTCAACCACCATATAATGGCCAGCAGAAAGCGATATTGTAATCCCTAATGGCGGTAGCACTCTACTTCTTGGATTACACTTTTGCTGCATGTCTCTTGTTGCTAATTGCTGTTTTAAGTTTGTATAATTGCTGCTTAAATTGAAAGTCATCATAATGTAACTCCCAGAATGAACAGGGGGCTCCAAGATACTCTTTCATCCCACAATTTCTGATCATGTTCCTGCTGCAACCATGCTCAGAGGGACAAATAGGTCCTGCTCAAGCTGTTCCTTTTTATATTGCTTTTATTTACACCTTTTTAAAGCTATTTTAATGTTTAATAGAGAAAATGTTGTAGCTTTCAGTTTTAATTTTTGCATCTAACTAATACTGTTTCCTTTACACATGTTGCATGGTGAAAACATGTTACAATGGTTTTTATTAATCAAATAAATAAAATACAGTTTTTGTTGTTGGTTAATTGATGGCACTTTTAAATCCTGTTCTGCATTTTTATTTATTTATTTTATTTATTTAATTTGTATAGCGCGTTATAACCACCGGGGTCTCTAAGCGCTGTTTGTCCAGATCACGTAGTGGGGTTCGGTATTTACTTGATCTTAACACAGCGCCTAGAGGCTACTCCATGCTTGCCTGAACAGTGTGGTTTTTAACTTTTTCCTGAAGGATAGCAAGTTACATTCCTTCCTTAGTTCAGGGGCCAATTTGTTCCATAAAGCAGGAAGTGTGTTAGAGAAAGCACGTCCTCCCACCGTGGCCAGTTTAAAGCGGGATTGGGTCAAGAGGGTAGCGTCCGACGAACGCAAAGTCCTGCTCGGTGTATAAGGAGACAGGCGAGATTTCAAGTATCTCGGTGCATTACCATACAACGCCTTATGTACGATGCACAATCCTTTAAATACAACCCTCTGCCGAATCGGGAGCCAATGTAGCTCCTGCATCAGAGGGGAAGAGTGGGCAGTCCTAGGTTTCTTGTAAATCAGCCGAGCTGCGTCGTTCATAACCCCCTGTAGCATATCCAGCAGTCGCTGAGGTAGGCCAATATATAGGGAGTTTCCGTAGTCCAGCCTAGCCAAAATTGTGGCTGAGACCACGTGTCTCATGGTGGAAAATGAGAGTAATGCAGAGATCTTCCTCAATTGTCGCAGCAGGCCTATACAGGTGCCCACTACCGTGGTGACTTGTTACTTCATAGAGAGTTTATCATCCACGTACAGGCCCAAACTTTTGACTGCAGACGCCGGTTCCCGTGGCACACCCAGCTCCACAGGCCAGAATTTCTCGCTCCAGGGGTTGCCCGCAATGGAAATAGGCAACACTTCCGTCTTGTCCGGGTTGATTTTTAAAGAATTCTCGGACATCCAATTAACGGTGGCTTTGAGTATGTCCTGCAACCTGGTAGACGCTCCCGGGCCATCATCCAGCCGGATGATTATCTGGGTGTCATCGCATTAGTTGTATACTAAGCAGTCCATCCTATTCAGGAGTGCAATTAAAGGCTGCAAGTAAACATTAAAGAGTAGGGGTGACAGGGCAGAGCCCTGTGGAACCCCACAAGTGATGGGGGCAGAAGTGGAAAGAAGATCCCCCAACTGTACTCTTTGTGTCCTGCCCTGCAGGAATGATGTAAGCCATGCATGTGCTGTGCCCCTGATACCAAAAGACCTCAACCGCGACAATAGTTGTTCATGGCACACGGTATCAAAAGCCGCGGAGAGATCCAATAGTACCAGGGCGCTCGGTGTTTTTATATCGGCTCGACTCCTCAGTTCATCCAGAATTTATAGCATGACTAATTCCGTGCTATGGTTAGCACGGAACCCTGCCTGGTTGGGCTCCAGCAGGTTATTGCTCTCTAGATGTCCTGAGAGCAATGCTAGCACATGCTGCTCGATCACTTTAGCCAAAAAAGGCAGCTGGGAGATAGGTCGAAAATTCTTCAGACACTTTGTGTCTGATCCAGGTTTTTTTAATAAAGGAATCAAGCGAGCCTCTTTAAAAGCTAGAGGGACCTGTCCTGTGTGAAGGGAAGAGTTCAACAGATGCAAAACTTCTTTCTCAATACCTGGCAATGCCAGTTTGAACACATCAGGGGGGCATAGATCGGCCTGCGAGCCAGATTGGGCTCGATCCGTAATCGTGAGTAGTTCCTGTTTTGCCATTGGGGTGAACTCAGCCAGCGGTATGATATCCGACGGGCCAGTATGGTCAGGTGGGCAGGGACAGTCGAGGGGTGTAGTTGCAGCGATTTCTCCCAGAATATCAGAGATCTTATTCACAAAGAAGTCCTGGAACCTCTGGCAGTCCTCCTGGGCGAACTCAGTGCTTTGCTCTTTGTTTGTCCTGAGCTCAGCCAGGACCCGAAAGATTTCCTTCTGTGGATTCTAGCTGCAACTATTCTTTCCTCAAAGAAAACAGCCTTCCTTGTTTGGATGGCTAATTTGTACATCGCTAAGGAAGAAATGTATTCTTTCCTGGCAGTGGCGTCATACTCCTTCCGCCATGCTCGTTCTTTCCTCCTCACCGCACGTTTCATATCCCGTAAGGAGTCATTATACCACGGATCCCCAGCTCCTCTCTCCACCTTCTTCACCCTACGAAGGGGTGCCACCAAGTCAACGGCTCTCCCCAGTCTATGCTGAAGGTGTCCACAGAGAACGTCAATATTAACGTCCTGCTCCTTAACTGGAGGGGACTCTTCCAGGAGATGTACCATTTCCTCCCCATCGATGTTTCTCCACTTCCGGGCCATTTTCCAACCTTCCCCCGATTTGGACAAGTGGCCATTCAATAGAATTCTGCCCCTTATTAAAAAGTGGTCAGACCAGGCGCATGGCAAGATCTCAATTGAGCCCTGGACTGGCATAGTAGTCCAAACTAAATCAAGCGCATGTCCCTTCTCGTGTGTCGGTCCCTTCACTTGTTGAGTGAAGTCCAAGGAGGAAAATGCTTCCTCAATTTGCAGCGCTTGCCCCTCTCTAAGGGATTTTTCCCAATGGTAGTTGAAGTCCCCGACAATAATCATTTTGTCATATCTCGAACGCAGATCCTGTACCAATCTAATAAAGAGAGCCGGGAATTCAGGCGAAGCCCAAGGCGGTCGGTATACCACCAAAAACACCACACAGATCGCCCTCCGCCTGAGTTTTACCCCCATAACCTCTGCGCCCCCTAGGGTTTCAGCTAGAAACCTTTCGGCACGGAGATGGGCCTGATAAAGAAGAGCTACTCCACCTCCTTTCTTAACTCCCTCCCTATTGAAATGGAGTGCCAGATAGTTATCTGGTAGGGCCGCCACTAAATCCGGCGCCGAACAGTCCTCCAGCCATGTTTTGGTAAGCGCAAGGGCATCTAGATCCCCGTCTTCCAGTAGTGAGAAGACCTCCAACTTGTGGCCCTGCAAAGAGCGCGTATTCAACAGGCCATAGTTTAAATCGTGAGCATTGGAATAACGCTGCCCCTCTCTGGAGCTCTTGGCTGTAGTTAGGAGCCCCTCTCGAGCTAACAAATGTATGCAATCCTGATCAAGGTGGGACTTACCCATGTTGAACCCCAGTAGTTCGCATCTAGAGTAATGCAAATTTGGGCCAGGGGTTCTGGCCCCGGGTCCCGGATGGTCACTGATGGGCAAAGATGGGCTCGCCTCTGGCGCGCCTATGGCGCGCCCGCTGCGCGTCACCGCTGCGCGTCATCATGGGGGCGTTTAAATAGCACCCAATCGTGCTATATCTGCCGCAACAGCTAGAACGGCAACAAAGATGGCGTCCCTTGCCGGCACTTCCCCTCCCAAGATGGCGCCTAACCCCCAGTCCAGCTAACGGGCCGCCGAACAGCGTTGCAGATGACAGTTTTAAGTGCAGGTATGTCCTAGCAAGCCCACTAATCACCACACATCCAAAAATGAGGTATTCCCTAAAACGCGCAAATAAAAGCGCACAATACCGCGCTTTAAGCGCCAAGCATGTGGCACAATTAAAAATTAGGTTCCGAGTCCACAAATTGAATTAGGTGTCCACAAGTAAGTGGCAATAATTCGATTTTCTAAATTAGCAAGCGCAGAAGCGGAGTGTCGAAGAATGCCTCGCCTACACTGACGCTTACCTGAACAGAGCGAGCGCCTGCTCTGATCGGCTTAAATAGCACCCAATCGTGCTATATCTGCCGCAACAGCTAGAACGGCAACAAAGATGGCGTCCCTTGCCGGCACTTCCCCTCCCAAGATGGCGCCTAACCCCCAGTCCAGCTAACGGGCCGCCGAACAGCGGTGCAGATGACAGTTTTAAGTGCAGGTATGTCCTAGCAAGCCCACTAATCACCACACATCCAAAAATGAGGTATTCCCTAAAACGCGCAAATAAAAGCGCTCAATACCGCATTATTTGAACATATATTTTTTAATTCACTGGCATCATTAAAATACTAATTTACCTTTAATTACTGCACCATTAATAAATAAGCATACACCAGATATCAAGAATAATCAACAACAATAAAAAAGAAAATCAGTAAATACTACCCACAAAATATAGTTATGGCTTTTGAACATGGAATGATGTAAATGGTCCTTAGTTTAGTTCCACACAGCAATACAAGACGGTTATTGTCATTCCAAAAAGGCATATGGAGAATTTTCCACATATCCACACTAAGCACAGACTACTCTACCAATAATCAATTTGACAATGAAAGCATAAACTAATTGCCCTAGCATAAGTATCTCTAACAGAAATTACCAAACAATATGACCTATTGCCAGAATCACATTCCACCAAACAAATGAGAAAAACGACCTCCCGTTTTATTATATTGAAGATACTTAAGTTGCATTCCACGTTCAGTACTAAGGCAGGTTCCACATACCCTGGTGGAGTATATACAACAATACACTATACCGGGAGCAAAGCTAAAAAAGCAATAGGAAAATAGCACAACTTCTTCCAAAGCACACTTGGGAAGGAGGCACTGCCATGCAAATACATAGAAATCTTTAAAAAATGCTAAAGCTATCCCAAACTACGCCTAACACAATCCCATGTACAACATCTACAACCTAAGGTAACCAAACAAACTCATCTAATGCAGGACATGCTACTAGCTAGCAAAATCCTAATATTCCCAAACAACAAAGGAATATAATACCTAGAATCCATCACTAAAACAATACTAAACCAAACATCATATACACAAAAAACACTATTTCTAAAATCTAACACATACCGTACATAATTCCTATATAAAAAATATTTATTGTTTTTAAATTGCTAAAATAATAATTTTTATCATTGTTAAATATTTAACTACATTTCCAACTAAAAAATCTAAATGATATAACACAGTATAATAGATTTGGAAAAATAAAATAATGTAAAGATTAAAAAATATATCCAATTATTCCCACCTTTTTCTTTAAAAATTATTGGAAAATGATACCAACATTTCTATAAAATATGACATTGTATTATACAACTGCTACCATGGTATACCATACACACATAAAAAAATGCACATATAAACATTTGAGTTGTATATATAATTTTTATATATTTTACCCAACCTTTCATATTAACTGAAATACCTATAAATTTATTTAGAATGTAAAAGTTAAACCTTTGAAAACATGTTTGTAAATAAATACGCAAAGAAAATTATGATTAAACTTTGGGCGTAAAAAATTCCAAATCATTTTCTTTATAAAAAAAAATGCAATTTCCATCCCCCAAAAATATTTTTGTGACCTGAAGTGTCCTGTACAAAGCAAAAATACATTGCATAAATAAAACAAACAATTCCCATAGGTAATTATACAATACCCTCCACAAACCTACCTTCACAAATACAGGAGTCTATCGAGCCTCATTGAAAGTCACAAGACAAAACATTGAATACGAAAAGCATCTTTAAAGGTGTTCCAACGTAAGAAAACTGTGTCCGAAAAAAGTCCCAGAATAGGATACAGTGCCTGGAGCACTCCACTGTTGTACAAATGTGTGGTAAAGTGCTCTTCATTTGTATTGTATAGAGAGTGTTGTACATGCTTAGGGTCTTTCTTTCATATCTATTCCATAGTGGTGTATTCCAATGTAAGAATGTTGGTGTTTTAAGAGAAATGAGGAGAGCTGTTGCTCTCCACAGCTGTGGTTGGAGTTTCTCATTTTTTAACATAGAGAAATTCCTGCAGAAGTTGTTACAGATTCATTTTTTCTTCTACGCTTTGAACTTCACATGATGCTCTTGTTGGAATTTCTCTATTAAGCAAGCAGTAGATGCAGGTATAAGGAAGGTTTGGGTGCATGTATGAAGTGTCTTGATACACAGCACCTATTATACTATGTGAGCAAACAACATGCATTCTTATCCCGGATAACACCCTTGCATTCTCGTGCAGTTTGAAATGACTATCTGGTGGCATTTAACGATTGTGATATTGCTATTTACGTGTGCAGTTTCCTTGAAATTATGAAACCATTCTCATTGAAGAAAATATTTCCTTGTTAATAGAAATTTACAATATACATGAGTAGCCTTGCAAACCCGTTTCAGGCCTGCCACTTCTATGTTTTCAAGTGCAGCTTTAAACTGCCAAATCAACCTACCAAGTGCCCCCACTTGCCAGACCCAAACGTTACCTTTTTCGACATGTAAGGCCCATAACGTAGTTCCAAGGTAGCCCCATTGGTAGGGTGCACTGTATGTGAAAGGTAGGGCATATACTGGTGTACTTTATATGTCCTGATAAAAAAATACTGCCAATTATGTTTTCCCTTTGCAAGGACTATCTCTATGGGTTATCATCTGAGCCACCTTGTAACATCTTACACATGTAACTTTCAATTGGAAATAGATAGAGATTTGGAGTTTGGGATCCTTGAACTCAGAATTTAAAAAAACATCAGTCTGTGAGGGTGTTTTTTTTTAATTGTGTGTTTGAAAATGGCACCTTAGAAAATGGGCAATTTCTCGATTTACCATCTTGTGCCTCTGCCTGCCTCTGGAATCAACATCTGGTTTAGACTGACAGCTGGGTTGTTTGTGCATTCGCTCTAGACAGTCACACAATGGTAGCAGGGGTGTGCCCTGCCTATACAGATGGCTATCACCAGGCTGAATGAACCACCCAGCCAGAGTCCAGAGCACCATGTCTCCAACGACCAAGACCCCCACTCCAACCCTAATGCAGGCCCTCCTGTGTGGTTGAAGAAATCAACGCATCACCTGCTTGAGGTTGGAAGAATCATTGCTTTTCCTGTTTTGCCACCTCCGCATCGACTACAGCTTGCTCGGATTTTCCATGCATTGCACCTGTGCGCTAAGTCTAAGTCTACATCAATGCTGGGCTTTAGTAAGGAACCCATGCCACATGCCTAGAAAAATGATGCATCACCTCCATGTGCAGTAAGAAGCAACGCATCACCTCTACGCAGTGTAAGAAAAATGAAGCATCACCTCTCCTGCGTAGCATTAAGGAACCGACGCATCACCTCCTCTGGGAGCAAGGAATCAATGCATCACCTTCTCTGCAAATAAGGAACCAACGCATTGCTTTTCTTTCTGGTGCCTCACCTCCCCTGCACCTGTTTTCATCTTGTGACTTTGATGCATCCCAGGTACTTTGTGCAAACAGAGATGCATCCATAGTTTTACATGGACTGAACGGTTTTAAACCTTTTTAAAGTGATATCTTGACTTGACTAGTCTAGATTTTTGATCTTGTTTGCTTTAGATTCAGATTGGTTATTTTTCTAAAGTGGTGTGGTGTCCATTTGTAGTGTTTTCACCATGTTACTGTGTCTTTATGTACAAATGCTTTACAAATTGCCTCTGATTTAGGCCTGACTGGTCATTGTCAATCAACCAAGGGGGTAGACAGGGGTTATCTTGGGTCTGTAACTCCTTACCCTAACTAGATGGAAGGGTCCCTATTTGAGCATGTTGCATACCACTGCCAACCAGAGTCCCCTATTTCTAACAATGTGAAAAAAAGTAGAACATTTGTACATGTGAATGCTCTCAGGGACTTTTGATATATCTTTCACTGTATCTGGACAGAATATCGAAAACACACATATTGTGGGACAAAATATCATGTAAAAAATATCAAGAACTAAAATATTGTAAAGGTATGTTTCTATTGGTAAGTAAAGTTTTACTATACATCACTCCTCATGTATGTATCTTGACAATATATATATCTTCAGGGCACATAGATGTGGAGTTAAGAATAGTAAATCCATATTTACCAATTAGCACTTGCCTTCTCGATATTTTGGTCCTCACAGAGCCCAGAAAAGAGCAGGCAAACTCTGTATTTGTGGAAACATGTGGGTAAGGGCTGGATGTTTGCTCCATATGTCTGGTCCTATATCATGTGATCAATGTTGCTCATTCATCACTCTACTTGCAAATATAGAGAAGGTTCTGCAGTGTATGCAGTGGCTACAACAATCACTTTCCCTTAGTTTGGTGCTGTGAGTTTGCCTTTGGGCTCCCACTGCACAATAGCAACAGCTCTGGTGCACTAGATGCTGCTTACGTAGAAATTCACTCTCATTCAACTGACGATCCAGGCCTTGCTCTATTTGTTTACCTACAACATGCAATGTACTAGTCCTCCTTCTTCCTCTCTAGGGAAGGGGCAAAGATATATTGAATCAGAAAGCTTGAAGAGGGAGAAAATGTATGACAGTTTCACAGAGGATGATTATCTGTGGGTAGCCTGACTAGACCTGGTGAAAACCTAAGCAACCAGCCGCTGCAAACCATGCATTATGCACTGTCATTGTTTTTGTCAATTCAAAATAATACGTATCAGCAGAAGGTATTCTCTGAGGCTGACCCCTTTACCCACAGAACCTGGTCTCACAATGTTGTTATAATGAAGGGTTTTCTAGTGCATCAAGCAAGACCTGATGATTAAAGTACTACAGAAGACCTCAGAAATCCCTTGGTCCTAGCCTGTTGCAGGAATTTGATTCAGTCATAGAAGGTCAACTGAACACCTTCTCTTTGGGAAATACCTTAAAATCTATCGTTTTTAGATGCTTTCAGCAAACTACTGTCTTCACAGAATCACCCCTTATTAAACAGAAAAAGTTCAAACATCATCAAGATCCAATAAACGGAAACTTCTCGAATTTTCAAAGGTATACAAGGCTATCTTATTTTCAAGTCCACTGTTTCGTCTGTGTGGAGTGCATCACCCTAATCCAGTGTTATCTGTTTGCAATCTAGACTGCACCTTCTAGACTGATCCATTACCATCAAGTGCTCTCCTGTTGCTTTAAAATAATAAACATACAAACATATTGTTGCAGAGATTAGAGTTTTGCTCATGGATTTCAGCATGCGGCCTTGCAAAGAGAACAGTACCAACCTCCAGGCTCCAAAGGCGGGAAAGTCATGTGTAACCTTTATAGTACATTGAGCACCTAACCACCTGCCAATGAGAATATTACCCTTTAGGGGTTAATCAGAATGAAAGCACAAGTACCTGAAAATTACAAACACAGAGTTCGATACATGGACAAACGATTCTACATGCCAGTGCATTGTATAGTTTACAAGCAATACATTAGAAATAACACAATGTACCGATGAATCAGTTAATGAGAAGACATCAATGCGCCTGGGAATTAGGAGACCACATATTTTTTACTACAAAGGATAGATAAAAGTGACTCTTCTGAACCACCATTACACAATTAACTCTTTTGATTCCTATGTCCTAAGACTAATTATTTAAATCTGACTGCATATTTTAGCCTTCTGTAATGCTCTTTAATAAAAGTTCGTGGTTTCCAATTGTACTGCTCTTGAACTCTCTTTTTGTATTGTATTGTAATTGCATTTATATAGCGCGGACTACCCCTGACGAGGCCTTTGAGTCAGTCTTTATTATTGACTGTATGTTGAAATGCTGTTTTGAATCTTATCATTAGAGACACATTGCTTCATCCATTCTTGAGGTCAACAACATCCCCGACCCAGCAATGGGTGCTATAACTATCATGGACTTTATCTAAGCGATAATGCCCACGTATTTTTAAACTAAATAAATATTTATGATCTAATGCCCACGAAAAAGTCCATGGATCTAGTATCCCATCCGTCAAATTCTAAATAAGACCCTTATTCTCTAAGCACTACATATAAACTGCGATGACTCAGCTACAAAAAATACCGTCGTGGCAGAGGTCAAGCATCTACCATATGAGTCATGTCTGGGCGACCTATCTTTACAGTGTACTCATATTTGTGAACATTTTACACTGAAGAGTCTCCTGCATACATGGAGGGAGCATCTTCTCATGAAAAACGCCTTGGAACGAGATCTACCTCTGCCCCGGCATACCAGCTGTAACACATGTTATTCCTCAACACAGAACTCAAAGTGAAAGCAATACACAGCAGTGACATAACTAATGTTCTCCATGTGATGAGAGGTATCTCCCAGCATGAAGAGGGGATTTACTGGACCTTTTCTGTCCAGGACTGTCAGTTTACATTGTCGTTCCAGCTAGAAAGGATGCTGTTGCAGTGGCAACAAAGCAGTCAACCTCCAAGTGACAGAGTAACAAAAAGGGTACTGGAAAAGAGAAGTACATTTTTTAGCAGATTGTCTGTTTCTGCACCCCTGAAGGTGTGGTGTTAAAGGTCTACTGTAAGGCTGAACTCAATCCGCAGTTTGAAATGTTCGGATTAAATGTCTCGGGAAGTCAAGACTCTTCTCTGCAAACATTGACCTAAATATTGCCCCTAACTACTCCCATCCTTGCCTTATCCAAACAACAAGTCAGACCCAGGACTCCAGCAGCAAAGAAAAAAACACCAGGAATAAAACTCTTCTTCTCACCCTTGCAATAATGTTTGGACCATAATTCGACGACAGCAAATGAGAACAGCTGTTTTGCACCCTGACAGCGTGACGAGCTAATATTAAGGACCCTTTGAGCTGGGAGGCCACAGCTTTCCAATGGTACTGCCAAACAATGACCGAAACATTGTATGCTTTGGAGTAAAATTACAATTGTAGTTCACAGGCAGGGTAATAGAGGCAATCTGTGTTCTTCTAGGTATCCTAATTGATTAGGGACCAGGTATATAATGTTTTTTTTTTCTATGAACCACGGGTGTCCACATATGGCAAATTGGGTGCAAAGCATTTGGTAAATTTAGAAAGCTACTGAAAGTGAAATGCCAATTTAGGATACCTGTCATTTGATCACAGATATCCCCATATTGTTTACATCTACACATACTAATAGTTTAATACATGAGAACCAAACCTCCCTCAGCCCTAATGAGCTGGCCAGGAGATCACAGTGAACATGATATCTGTCAGGTTTTTAGCATTTCTTTCTAAAACATGGTAATTCCTTTCAGGCTCCATCAGGCAAGATCAAATCCCTGCCAGGGCCTTACCCAGATCTGTGTTTCCTTGTTCTGTGTGTGTGGGTTACCAGACATGCATGCTTTTTCAATGGATTTGGGAAGGATCCACACAGTACACCCTGAGATGTGTTTGAAGGGACAGCTTACAAAACCTAGGTTGAGTTTAAGGCCGGGGATGAGAAAAACAGGGAAATCTACCAACCCTAAAACATTTTTAAAAGAAGGACCCAGGAGAAGCTCGGGTGACATAGATTGAGAAAAATCTCAAAAAGTCTGTTTACCCTATATGACCTGAAAATGTCACAGCATGGGTTAAAAATTATTTCTTGAATTTTGTGTGACAGAAAACTTCACAGTTTCTGGAAAATGGCAAAAGACACATCATGCAATGTTCCCATACTCCAGATAAAAAAGATTCCCAACATGTTGGGTTGACCTATTGCAGTGGTCAGAAATATGCCACATTTTTGTCCATGGGACGATTGCATTGACAGTACAATTGCTTCATGTGGTCACAGTTTCATCCTGCCCCTGTCCATTACGATAGGCACACGCACGAGATTTAATTTGTACTTAAAAAAGTATGAGGATACTAGATCGATGGACTGTTGATGCTCCCTACATATTTCAGAACTTTCGTTTAAAACAATATGAGTTTTTTTTGTTTTTGAACCAAAGTTTGATGTATGCAGGCATTCTGGGTAAAAACTAATTGGCACAAGACATATTAAACAGGGCTCCGCAGCTCTATAGTTTTCAGGCATGCCTGGGGTTGGTAGATTACATATAAATGACAGGCTAGATTTAATATAAATGACAGAGGCTATAAATAACACAGCTACGTACATCCCAAAAATAAACGTAATTCCAAGTTTCTTCTGGTTCATGGACCCAAAGTTGTGTCTGCAGACTGGAAGCTCTCTGATTGGATGGCTAGGAATTAAAGAAAAATGTTGCGGCCATTTTTTTTAGGACTTAGGGTCTAGGTAGCTACATATTGAAAAATAAAAATGGGGAAGCCCCAAGGGGTAGAAGCTCCATTGCTGGAGCCATACTCCAAGTGGAAGGTCCCAGCAGGACCTGTGTACATTAAAAAAAAAAATGTTGACTTCTACCACCTTAAAGAATTTTTAAAAGCTTCAGAGCTTTACCTAGTAAACCACTCTTACGGTACAGCTATGATTAATAATTAAAATCGAAAAAACAAATGCATGGTTTTCTGCAATTCGCAACTCGCAAAACAGCTATTCAAACAATAACTTGCACACCAAATGCAATGCTTAGGACATCACAATATTTATGCTAAAAAGTAACAACACAATGTAAGTAAATAACAACACCTACTTAAACCACTAAATAATACTTGAACGAAAGTGTCCCTTTGCTAGTTTGAAGAGTAATGTCTCAGCTGTAAGATTACTTACATCGTTCGTAATTAGCTGGCGACGTATTGGGCATTTTTCATTTGGTGTGCAAGTAACATAGTGCCCACACCATCAGTGCTTACTTCGCCCAGCGCGCATACACTTACATACCAAGGAAACCATGAGACATATTTGTGGGAAAGCAGTGGTGCAGGTTTATTTCGTACAACACAGGTACTGGTAGGTGGGTCATCTTACAGGTGATCCAAAGCGGCAGCCTCTCGCTGACCCGCATGCCCAAGGAGCCATTTTGCACGGCGAGTCGATGCTCAGACGGTGCAGTACATTATCACTTTCTTTTGTTAGGCTCCCGCCCCCCCTGTCAGGGCAGGAGATGAGGCACACCCCCGGTCGGTTCAGGCCCCCCGACCGCCCGAAGGACTAACGGGGCGCCGACGCTGTTTCCTGGAACCCCCTCGGCTCCAGGTTCTTGGCTCGGCCACCCTACTGTGCCAGGCAGAGGTATTTAGACTGTATCCTTCTGCCGCAGAGGTACCCCTACTGTCCATCTGCTTCCAGATCGCCCTGTGACTCCGCCTGCAACATAAACAAGATCATCAAGACATTCGAAACTGTGACAACCGCTCTGCCGCTGGGTCAGGGTTCGTTTACAGCGCAGAGCAGCCACGGCGCGGGGGAGAAAGGCCGAGCCAAGCTGCCGGCCAAGTATATCCCCTGGAAGCGCCCTCCCCCGTCCCTGAAGAACCCTCCCCATTGGCTGTTGACTGGGGGGGGGGGCGGCACTAGGGGACGCGCTGCCGGCTGCGCTCGCCAGATGTATGGGACTAGGGCGCTGACCCCCCATACTCCCCTTTGTGTCGTGGTGCCAGCGGCAGTTTGCATGGCTATTTTGCGAGCAATGGATTGAGAGCAATTTGCGAATTTTAGTGTTTTTTCTATAGTTGCCACAAAAGACAAACCACTTAGGACGCATAGATCATGGGTCTGCTTTTTTTTTGTTAAGTGAAAGGGGCATTTTCCATTCAATGTTATAACATATACACTGATTATAATGATAGATATTCTCTGCCTGCTCCATTGAAGTCTGTAATTCATTCAACCCACTGAGCCTGAAAGTATTCCAACGGCATATTTTAACGTGAAACCACAAATCAATATCATTCCAGATAACCTCGCATGAAATGCAGTTTGCCAATAGACAGACAAAATAGATGTGTTCCTAATTGCTAACCCATGTTCCCTCTTGTCCCATTCACTCTTATTGGCTCACATCTACTAAGGACCCTTAATGGTAGCCACTAATAATTTTGCGGCTGAGTTGATACAAAAATGGCGCTGATCCAGAGCTTTGCAATAGCATCCATGCTACAACGGCGCTGTCAATCCATTCCACTCTGGTAACCAGTGCTCAGAGAAGAAGAGCATTTACTAAGAACTATGACAGTTCTATCTCATTTTACTATAAAAACATATCTGTGCTATTTTCGAACGGTTGATTACAGGCGCACATAGATTAACGTACACTTCATTATGTTTTACTCCTTTCGTTATACTTCCTATCTGGAAATAGACCGTATGCAAACATTGCCACAAACAAACAAGTAAACCCGAGTGGCAGCCTTTCTCTGACCAGGGCTTCGGGGGAAGCGCGATTAAATCAGATGGCACGTCACGGCTATGCAGTTAACAGTGGACAATTTGGCAACAGATCTGTTAGCTATAGCTTTAGAGAAGAAAAATGGGGAATACAAGCTGATTTCCCACCTATCCTGTTGACAAAGTGCCTCAAAGACCAGAGAGTTAGGGACTTATATAAGTCACGAACATGTCAGGTTTACTCCGATATCAAAATATACCTTTTGGCTCCTCCTATTCCATCCTGTTAATTTTAGACATCTTCTTACAAGAGATACACCTTAGTGAAGTGTTTGTAGATAAACCCACGCACTCGTGAAATTCTGTCACATTCTCAGTATTTGAATTCATTTGCTCTTTCATTGATCTGATGTTCACAGGATGGTTGGGGTCTGATGTCTTTCCCATCGAAGGCAGGATGGTATGAAGTCATAAACATATGTAAATAGATAAAAAAAGATTCAAATAACACAGATGAAAAAAACAACACGTGGTAATATTTGACATTTGAAATAGTTGATGCTAAAATCATGTTGCAGATATTTACCTAAATTGACTAGATTTAAAATGAACATTAGTGTTTGGCTCAGGTTCAAGTTACATATTTATTTATTAGATGCACTTCTGTAGACGCACCTGCAGACACAAATTGATATATTAAAAAAATCAAATAATTTCTGTAATGTGGCAGCACTGTTTAGCAAAGCACACAGTGTTTGAGTATGATAATACGTTGTGAAACAAGATTTTTGAATGCATTTACAGTCATGACTTCATTTCAGCACCATGTGAAGTAAACACAGGAAGCGACCCCAGTTGCTAAGAGACAGGGTACCACTGGTAAATATAAAAAGAACTCTCATGGATATGCGCTAACATTTACCTATAATCAAGTACACAATCAACCACAGTTGTCACCCAAAATATACTGTTATATCACACATGCATATATACCCACTTGGATAGAAACACAAATGTGAACCCAAAAAGCAACCTTATTTACGCAAAGATAAAGAGCTCAAATGTATACCACAGTCAAGGTTTAATAAAAATAGTTACAATTAATAATAGCAACAAAGTACATCAATTAAAAAATTAAAAAGCATTGAAAGACATTCCATGAAGCATTAAAAACATCCTTGAGAATAAACCCTGCCTGATGAATTTAAGCCTTTCACATATATTGATTTGTCTCATATGATGTTTTTTATGTTTCATAGAATGTCTTCCAATGCTTTTTAATGTGTTAATTGAGGTGCTTTGTTGTTATTTGAAGATCTCCATGACCGTCCATAACGGCTTACCCTGGCGTCGCCCGGTAACGATTGAGTAACACGGCAACCCACTCCCTAATTGGGGCTGCTGGTCTGGGCTATAAATATTTATTATCAATACTGCCAGACATTATTCGCACGTTGCCTCGGCATTTTTGAGGGTTAGCGATAAAGGCAATTATTTGTTTGTCCTGATGATGGTCCCCATGACCCTTTAGGGGGACCGAAACGCCGTTGACTTGCTTAAGCACCTTATACGAATATTTGATTGCTAAATTGATGTAGTGGTGCGACTTTTATTTTCTGTATAATTAACATATGAACAGAAGAACGCTTGCTTGCCTTAAAAACCTTTCCTATTTTCCTTCAACTGTAAACACCCCGCAAGTGTTGGGCACAGGCTTGTGTACCACACAATGGTTTTGTGGAAGGTATCTTTGTTTTATTCTGAAACATTGTTTATTAAGTAAACTTGAAAGACCTCTGTCCGGCTGGACATGTCATTCTAAATATAGAATTGATCCCGTCTATATTTATTTGTTTTGTACTGGAATGTGCATGGGACCACTGTTGTGTGAAAAAATTGTTCCCGAGGTCCCTTGTTGACTAAATTGGGGCCCCTTGTTGCTATCAATATAACAATACTGGCTCTGGCATACTAGAGGTAATGCTTCCCATATGGGGAACAATGGCAAAATGATGACACTGGCTAACATGAATCAAATTATTGGCGTAGGTGCACCTACGAAAATATGCTGGTACATTGGATTTATTTTTTGGCATGGGATAGGCACATAACAGGGGGGCAACTGTGTCGAAAATCTGGTACTTATATACGCAAAATAAATTTGATATAAAGACTACTCCCAGCCTTTGGACAGCACTAATGTCAAAACTTTTTAACTGGAACATAAAGCATAATTTTTGGCCAAAGCAGGTACATATAACATAATGGGGGCATCCATAAAACCATGCTGACCCTGGCACCGTGGATGTACTTTTTGACACATGGTGGCACCCATAGCACTTTGTGAAAAAGTGGGTTCACCTTCTGAGAAGCATCAGATTTTATTAACTTGTCACGCCATGAAAGGACCTGAATATTGAATGAGTGTCCTTTCAAAGCCTATCACCTTTTAGCAAATTTATGAGAAAATTGTGCTTTTAGGACCAGATGTATGACCTGCCAAACAGCGACTCACAAATTTGCGAGACGCTATTTGGCATGTACAGCGTGTCTTGGACACGGTTTGTGATTGCCAATAGGGTCGCAAAATACAAGGCTCATGAATATTAATGGGCCACTCCCATTTGGTGACCCCCTTTGGAATGGCTGGCCCTCCCAGGGATGGTGGTCTGCTGGGCTCAGCAGACCACCATGACTGGTACTGCTTTTAAATAAAGCAGCTTTTAAACAAAAAAAATGCAGCCTGTTTTCCTTAAAGGAAAACGGGATACATTTTTTTTTTTTTTTTAAAGAAACATTTTTGTTTCATTTTTTAAGGGCAGGCAGTGGTCTCTGGGACCACAGCCTGCCCTTAAAAATTATTTTGCATGTATTTGCTAAGGAGAAGGGGTCCTCTGGGGACTCCTTCCCATTTGCGAAAGTATTACCACCTACTTGAAGTAGGTGGTAATTTGCTAGTGTTTTGCAACCGCAATTGGGGTCGCAAAACATTCGTACATGGCTATGGAGTTGCTATTTGGAAATACTGAGTCGCAAAACAGTATTTTGCGAGTCACACTTTATGTCATAATAGTCACACTTTTTTCTAAATATTCTCAGTGGGTGAACACCTGATCCCTCCCTAGAGGAGGTAAGGCTCAGTCTTTAATTCAGAGCTATTATTACAGCTCACTACTTTCTGCAGCTCACACACTGGGTCATTATGCTTTAGATTTTGTAAAATAAATAAATTGAGCAGTGCAATGTACACTCTTCTGAGTGAATGAACAAAAATGAACCAATACAAAAACACAATTGTAAGCATGTTGTTGCCATGTTTCGATACCATGAATACATGAACAATGATGTGTTTGACTTAAACCTTAACCTCTGTGCGTCACACAAGTGATAGTGCCCTGCATATGATCCTAAATCTAAATGTATTAGCACAAAGGAGAAATCCGAGCCAGAAGCATAGTTCACATTCAAAATACGGTTCTTATAAACGAGTAAATGTGGACATATCTACTAGTGTTGTTTTTTTAAACCTATTTTTTCTTTCTTAATGAGTTGTCAAAGAATATAGTGTAAGTAAAACAATATGTACTGCTTACAGGTGAGTGGATAGGTTGTATCTTTGGTGGATGGTGATGTTAAAGACATGCAAGCAAGTGCATTCAGGAGAGAGGGAAAAAAGTGTCCAAGGTGAAAAAGATGAGGTGTAAGACATACAGATGGATGAGTTGTGGAGAGGAAAAAGGGCATACATGCACATAGAGTAAAATAACACGAGTGATTAAGATACTCTAAAGACCATTGCACCTTCCACAAACCTCAGTAATGTTTAATTCACAGTCTCACAATTTCAGATCTGGAACATTTTAAATAGATTACAATAAAATGATTGTTGTAACTCATTTATCACAAACAACTAACAACCATTGACAAGGCCAATAATGCTTCCATGTGTCAGTTGTTGTGTTATACATCTGGATGCAACTACAGAAAGGTCGTTGAGAGACCATCGTTGATCAGGTGGCACACTGTGGAAATATGAGAAATGTAGTGGACCTATTTAAGCCACACCCTTTATCACCTAGGCCATGTCATTTTTTAGAGACCCTACTATTTTCCTCCCACTTACAAACGGGGTTGCCTGGACTGCATGGGAGCTAAACATGCATCAGTTCACGGAAAAAGCAGAACAGTGCCACCTCTTAGTATATATGATGCGGTTTTGCTCTTTCCTGTTAATGCAGCAAAAAGGAGTAACTGTACTTGCTGCGCTGAGTCGCATGATTGGTTTGCAAATTAGGGCTGAGCTTTAATTAGGCTGGTGCTTACCATTACCATTATACTTTGATTCGAAGGTTAGGTTAATTGTTAGGCTACTTTTTGAGCTGCTTTCATGTATTTTTCGTTTTTCTCAATTTCCTTTGTACATTATAGTAAGGGAATTGTAATCATTTATTTAGCCATCAAAAAAGGTCTTTTTTTGGTGCCCAGAGAAGCTCGTGACCGCAATGGCCGCTCTGTAGCTCGGCTCCGTCAGCCTTCCTGCCCAACACGCAAATCCTGACAAATATCCTGCCCCGAGACGACACACTCGGGAAGAAACGGAAACGTGAAGCAACGCTCGTACTCACCGTCTGGCCTGGGGGCTCCTGCGTGCTGTGGATCCGATGCTGTGCTCTTGCTTGGTCCGGGGCCTTCGCGGTGTGGAGACCGGAGCCTTGCCTGCGTGGACCGGCCGTGGTGGTGATGTCAGCGGCGGTCCCCGACGGGTGAGAGGGCCGACTGTGAGAGGCCGTTGTGCGATTGTTCCGGTGGATACTGAGCGGGCCCGGTCCAGCGGCTGGGAGACCCTGTGATAGGGCGCGCCGCGCCGTGGATGGGGGAAGACCGTGCAGGAGGACGCCCCCGTTGCTGCCTCGTCCGGCCATCTTGAAGCCCTGCGCCCGGAATCGGCTTGTGATGCCCGCGGGTGGTGGTGCAGGCGGACCCCCCGAATTTGGTGGCGCATCTTTCTGCACCAAGATTGCCATTCTTGGGGCCTGCATGAGCTCCAGGGGTGTTCCCGCTTAAGATCCCGCTCCGGGAGTTGCGGAGGGTGGTGCCGCGGCTGAACCCGCAAAATGGCGGCCGACGCCCTGGGACACGGATTTCCTCGGGGCGGCGGACTTGTGTGGCTGGAGTGCGCGGGGGCCTGGTCATGTGAGCGTGAGCCCACGATTGGTGATGTCCTTGACGCCCTGCAGTCTCTGTATGCGGCCTTGGCCCCCGGTGCCCCTGTGAAAGGTATACGGTCCGCCGCCATCTTTGATGGACCGTTCATCATGGACGCGGCTCGACTTCGTGGTGGCGTTGCTTCGTCCCCCTCGATCGCTGCGAGGAGTGCTACCGCTGTGCAGACAAGACTGCAAGCCTGCGGCCCGAATCTCCTGGCAGTTGTAAGTGTGGAGTGTGAGGGCGTGGGCTCCATGTTGGGGCCCGATCCTGCTCGAGTGTTCGAGGAGTGTTGTGGACTGCTGCTCCGATCTACTTTGGTGAGGTCGTGCTGTTGTACTGCGAGGGAGCCTCTGCTTTCTTATACGGCGAGACTGAACTCCTGTCTTTTGCTGCTCTTGGTGTCATCGTTGAGAGTTCCGGACTGCAGAGAAAGATTCTTGTTTTGTTGCTGGTTGCCGGGGCCCCCTGGTCTACACCCTTGCCTTGTTTTGTTCCGATCGCGTAGCCTCTCCATCTTGAAATGTTTGCTTCCCACTGCTATATCATGTGTGGTAGTGATGACTAGGAAAGGCCAGGGGTGAGCCAAACTGAACCCGGAGGACTACCGGTGAACGGATTGTGATGAGGCAGACCCCCCAATCATGATAATATGGACGATCCCTTTGAGAGTTTATGATACCTGAGATTGTGTCGATCTCGTTCAGACGCTGCATAATTGTGTGGGTGGGCGAGGGCTGGGGCCGAACGACTCGATAGATGGTCTCCTTCCCCCCTCTTTTGATTTCTTTCCCCCCTTTTTTGCCTCTTTATTCCTCTCTCTCTCCTTGACTTCTCTATATTTCGGGTTCTGATTTAGGGCGACAGGCACGCTGCTGGGGGGGTAGGCCGTAGCCTTCTGCAGGGGTGCAGGGTGGGATGGGTGGGCTGGGGCTTCTCCTCTTTTTTCTTTTCCTTAGTTCTATGGCTCTTTTGTATCCCTTTATCGGAGCGCCGCGTCTGTGCTTGTCTCCCATGGTACGATTGAGGGTGGGAACTGGAGGTGTGTTCTTCTTCTTACGGTTTTGCCACAATGCTATTACGACTCACATGCCCACCTTGCTGGCGATATCCTTGCTTTCTTTGCGTGCTTATTGCTGTGGGGCGCTTGCATCGGCGCGGCGTTCTCTCCTTCTTGCTTATATTACTTCTCCCCTTTCCTCCCTCCCTTCTCCCCTCTTTTTCTTCTTTAGGTTAGTATAGCGGATGATTATATTCACTGTTGCTAATCCGGTTCCTCCGTTCTTTCTAAAACATGTAACTGGTTGATAGGTAGACAAGAGACGAGCCACGGTGGGTACTGCTCTGATATATGGCGTCCATATCCTGATTGATGTAAACTGTTGCTGATGATTATCCATATTGATGCCCTTATGTTTTGCTGTTTGCTTCGTGGCCCGCTATGGGAACTCGGATATCCATACACTGCAATTGATCCTGCTATACTCCTTATTATAAAATTAACCTTCTTTGATCCTGCTTCGTGGCTGTATTTAACCTTTCCAGACTGAACTGATTGCTTCTATATTGTTGGCTGATTCCGGGGAACATCCCTCCGGAGTCATTGGCCTCTCATACTGTGTCGTGGCCGGCCTGATTGGTTGTAGGCCCGTATTTGTATATTCCTTACTGCATAATAAAGGTTTTAAAAAAAAATAAAAAAAGTAATAAAAAAAAAAAAAAGTCCTTTTTTGAGGGGCGTGGTTTGGGAGCCAAGCATGGAGGATGTGCCTCGGTAGAGCTCCGTCGGCCTGAGCCCGTATCCTGTCCCGTCATTACCCAACATTACTCCTGACCTCAGTTGTGCCACGGACCGTACAGTGACCCGGGAGGACATCGCCACCCACCACGGGTTTGGGAGCTGCTGCTGTGTTGATATTGGCCGCGGTCCGTCACCTGTGAGGCCGCAGCCTGTGGGGAGACTGTGGGGAGCTGGAGGCAGGCCGCTGGAGTCTGCGCCAGCTGAGACAACGTGGGATTGCTGTGTCGAGGTCAGGCTGCCGTGCCGTGGCTGAGCCTGATTTGTGGTGGCGCGATTGAGATCTTCGGCGGAGAGCCATCCTAGGATCTGCACAAATCGAATCTGCCCCTGCCGGGAGGCCTAATCACGGTGAGATCCCGGGGCCCGGCGGTGCTTCTTGGGGAGCTTGATCGGAGGCTCCTTGGTCCTGGCCTGACTCCAATACCAGGTGGGCAGACGTCCTTCTCTTCTTTCCACCCCTCCCCAGCAGGTGCAGCAGCTATAGCCCCAGGGCTGAATATTGGGTGGTGACAGGGCCCAATTCCTGGTCTCTGGGGCTTGGATCTGGCTGGCGCCTTTGCTAGCAACGAAGTGGGTCAGAGGGGAACCTGGTCCCGTCGTGGAACCTTCAGCCGATGTGGCGCCATTGGAGCTCCTGAGGGGTGCCTGGAAGTGGGCCAGACATGTTTGGATTGCCCTTATAGGTGATTCTGTGCCAGCATCCCCATACACATTTGGTGCAGGTCAGCTTTGAGTGGCGATGTACATATGGTCGGGAGGGCTACCGGGTAAGGGGTCCGGTGAGTCCTGGTGCGGCTTGCTGTCAGGGAGCCCAGAATCAGTGAGGCCTGGTCTGGTGTCCTCCCCCTGTACTGATCGGGGGACTACTGCAATGCATCGGGCTCCGCTTTGAAGATGAATGCCCTAGATACGGGTGTCAGCAGTGCTTTGAGAGAGGTTCCAATCTATCCTTCCATTACGCTTTCCCCCTTTCTCCTATTCCAGCCTGTTCCTTCTCCCCGCCATGGGCAGAGACAAGCAGGGGTTAGCTGGATCACAGACCTGAACTATGTCATGGGTTGATGACACACCAAATGAGAACTGAACATTACATCGTGGAATGTACGTGGTCTGCTGAATAAAATGAGCATATACCTCCATCCTACCCAGGGGCCTCTCTGACCACTCGCCCGTTCAGATTAAAATACACCTGCAGGTTCATCTGGCCCCGTGCAGGTGGGGTATTTCCCCCTGGCTCCTCTGGGACGCTCAATATCAGGAGACTTTACGACTTGCCATTGCAGAATATCTTCAGTTTAACATACACTCATCCCTGTCATGTAAAATACTATGGGAGGCCTTATAGTCTATGATTAGGGGGGCAGACATAAGCTTCCGTACAGTGGAGAAACCCAGACGCCTGACACAGATACTTGAACTAGAGGAGCGCCAAAGCCAGTTAGAGATGCACATGCTGGGAGGGTCGGACCTATGCCTCGGCGCAATCTCCTACTTATTCAACAACAGTCTGCCCCCTTTCCCATCTGCTGGGGCATGAGGCAGAGATGCCCCTTGTTCCCCCTCCTGTTTGCCCTAGCCATGGAGCCTCTAGCGGTGTGGGTTCGTCAGATCCCGCCGATCCAGGGGATAGATTGGACAAAGGAATACTCAGACAGAATTGCGCTATACGCTGATGATGCTCTTTTCTTTAGGTCAGACAAGTGGTTCTCAGGCCCCGTGTCCTCCAGATTCTTTGGAATTTTGGTGAAACTACTGGGTTGAGCACCAACCCATCTAAATCCACATTCTTTCCTATTTGCGGGGAGCAGAGGAGTCAATCGTGGCTTCCGGATTATCCATTGCTACTATAGGATTTAAGTACTTGGGGGGTCTTTATATCACCGTGCCCTAAGGCCTCGTGGGTGCATAATATCGCCCTGCTACTCCCAGCTGCCCGCGATGAGACAACGGTTTAGTCCCAGTTGCCTCTATCTTTATATGGCCGATGCGCTACCTTCAAGATGGTGTCCCTGCCGCGCTTATTATATCGACTTCAGAATTTTCTGTACACTATTCCTCTTACATTGTTTACGCAACTCAATGCGATCTTGAATAGATTCTTATGGCAGGGAGGCACGATTTGGGTTGCACTTCACACATGTGCGCAATCCACTTATTCCAGCGGCATTGCAGCAGCCGACATCCAGGCATATGCCTCTCACCTTTTGGTGATAAACAAATGGTGGTATGGGTCCTGGTTGGATACAGCCTACGCAGTCGAGCGGGAGGCCATTGCTTGCACCCACCTGCTGCATCTCCTGTACAGTAATGCATCCCTAGAAGTACTCCCCCCAGCTTGTGGTACAGTCATACAAATCTGGAGACGCACAGTTAAATCCATGGGATGGTGGGGCAGATAAACGGGCTCCATTCCACTTTGGCAGGGCACATACCGTCTCAGCTCTGACTGGGTTCCGTAAATGGAACCTTATTGAGATCTCTACGCTTGGGGATATCATGCAGGGCACTACCCTTAAGTCCTTTCAGCGGTTGCAATCTGACTATTATTTGCATAAATCTCAGTTTCATCGCAATTTGCAACTTCGACTTGCCCTATACCCCTAGATTCAACATTTGGAGACCTGACCAGAATTCCACCCGCTAGAAGGTTGTAACACACACACAAAAACCACTGTACACAAAACTAGAGTGGCGTGGGAGGCCGATTTGTGTACCCTCACAGATGACTGGACGGAAGCCCTGACTAGTCCCTGTTATGCGGCAGTGTCTTCCCAGTACTGACTCATCCAGTTCAAACACTTCCACCGGGTATATTACTCTCATCTTAGGCTGTGGAAAATGGGTGTTATTCAGTGTCCTCTGTGTCTCCGTTGCAGCTGCGACAATGGTTCCTTTCTTCATACTGTGTGAAGCTGGACAGGGATTCAGACATTTTGGACTCAAGTGACGTCCTGCCTGGGTCAGGTTCTGGCATGGACCATCCCGCTCGAACCCAGATTGTTGCTCCTCCATAGCACGGATGACATAGGGGGGGAACCGCTCCAAGACGCACCTCCTATTCTTAGGCCTTACCCTAGCCAAGCTGGATATCGCACAACTTCGGAAGGCTTCGTCCCCACCTAGCATTGCCGGATGGAAAAAGGCATTGGACAGATGTATTACTGCGAAGATTGTGGTTTTTTAGGCGAGAGCAGCAACATAGGGAGATATGGTCAGCTGGGCCACATACAGAGGTATCGATCTGCCCTCACTACTGCAGTCCGCCTCTCATGATCCCATTGAACAATTGGTGGTTAGAAACTCACCAGTTTAGTCTGATGACTTTGAATTTCTGTGATCGACTATCAGTTTAAAATGTGCATGCAATATTCTCTGGGTGTGTTCGGTGTTGTTTGATGTTTTTCTGTTCTGCTATTCCGCAGGTAATATGTATTTTGTATGATGTACCTAGAAACTATATGCAACGCTCACTACTTGTATTATCTTTTTCGGGTCTCTGTCCATATGGTACGTTTGAAAATAAATAAAAATTAGTTGTTAAAAAAAAATTCTGTTTTTCATTTTCAGTATAATTTTTGGGGTTTTACAATTCATGTAGTACGATTCATAAACACGCAGGACAGAGAGAGGGAAATTACAAGAGATAGCTAGAAGTGTTTAATGAAACCAAACTGAATTGTCTGAGCATCAAGCAGAAAGTGGAGTCAAAGACATACAGAGTACAAAATGCAAATTATGGAAGGTGAAGAAATTGCTAGGGCATCTGAATGTCTCTTTACAGCGAATTGTGCCAAGTAGGGGCTTAAATAGTGGCACGGCAATGACAAACGAAACGTACCTCAAAGTTAATTCACAAGATGAGGATTTAAATGAAAGTGAAGGAATACCTACCTTGAGAGAGAGTTTGTCTTGAAGAGAACAAGAGAGTTTAAATGCTGCTTTGCATTAGGAAAGATTCTGTAAACTACTTCAGGAAGCAAGAGAAAATGATGGCATATTAAATGTGCTAGACACAATAGGGATAGCCCTGCAGCTGGTGTTGTGATCCCTAACACGCTTCACAGCTGGTGGTATGGTTATACAGTCATGGTGGTATATTCAGGAAAGTGGACTGTGGCAAAGAGTTGTAATTGGATCATACTTGAATGAAGGATCAATAATGTGGTAGGTCATTTCGTGGCTATTTTTGAGAAATGGTTAGCTACAATCTAGAGCTGAAGTGGATATAGCAGAGTTTAAAGTTAAATTGTACTTATTTGTGAAGCAATGAGGCATTTTGAGAATTCTGAATTGGCAGACCAAGAGAGAAGGGTAAAAATGGGAATAAATTACGAACAAAGAAGGCATTATAACAATTACAATTCTAAGAAAGCTCATTAATTGTTTAGATAAGCTATGCATCTACTAATGAAAAATGCTAATGTTTAGGTTAACGTTGTTACTCACACTTTGAAAGACTGTGTGGGAAGTGATGCAAAATAAAGGAATTTGTTGTCAGAAGAGCCAGCATACTTAAAGAGTAATGATGGAGTTTATTTCTTTGGTAAAAGCAGCAAAGTTCAGGTTGTGCCTTGTGGAAGATGCAAGGTAGTCTACAGATGTGAAGGCCGGGGCTAAAGCAAAAGGAAAAAATATAATTTCGGAACTAAGTTAAACTGTATAAAATGATTGCGTGCTATGGAGCTGTATTTGTATCAATTTGGAACACATTCCTTCAGGTTTAAAGCAGTGACAGAAGTGGGTGGACGAGGTTTCGGCAAAATGAAAATTCTGTGATTGAGGCAAAGGAGGTCATACTGGTTTAGGTTTTGTATGCACTCAAATACAATTAAATGTGTGGTCCCGGTTGTGTCTTGTTGTGTCTTGTTTAAGTGAAACTACATCTGGTACTAATTTCACGTGCAGAACTAATGATAAATGTTTGGATGCAGACAGAAAAGACAGCAGTGATTTGCAGAGTATGAAACAGTGGGGAAATTGAGGTAACTTAGGGCCTGATTTGGAGTTTGGTGGAGGGGCTACTCCTTCACAAACATGACAGATATCCCATCCACCTTATTTCAAGTGCCGTAGGATATAATAGACTTGTTACCCATCCACCAAACTTTAAATCAAGCATTTATTTTGTAAAAATGGCAACGTCTTGTTGTTTAAACATGACAAAAATTCAAGTGACTAAAATGATAGGAGAAGGATATTCATAAATAGTTTATAATGCCAAAACAGGTTTAATATTACTGATTAGGGTGGTCTTAGATTAAAATGATAGGAATAGAGTCTGTAAAGTAAAAGGAAATAAATAATTATTGTGCCTTTTTTGAGTGACTATGAACATTTCTAGATAAATAACATTTCTGTTAATTTGGGATTTTCAACAGTAGTCAACTGTTTGTTGATCAGTCAACAGAGTCTGGAATGTCCCGGTAAGCAAGACAAGTCTTAGATCTATCAATGATACAATTAGTCAGGAAGTCCCATAAAGGGAGAAAAGGTCACAGGGAAGGATAACATGATCAGCAGGATTAGGAGGGAGGGTTAGAGCTGAATGATTAGGTTGATTTTGTTTAGGTAGTGTGGGGTTCACACCATTTGTTCTATATAAGTTTGATGACTGGGGTTTATTAAGAGTATAAACCAATAAATGTCAAGAAAAGAATTCCTGATTAGGTTTTTCACTTGGCACTAAAGCAACCTTATTGCAACTTAAAGATGTGTTTCTATGTTCCTTCAATGTATACCTAAATAGGCTATTAGAGAGGAAAGAAAGCATCTATATTCCATCCTGACATTGAGAGAAGGCGAGGGACCTTGAAGGTGCAACATGGCCTGCTTTGTAGCAAAGGTCCATGATGATTTACATATATGAGTGAGGAGGAAGCACGCTGTGGGATAAGGAATCTTGCAATTTTATATTCCAACACCTTCCCTACTGTTACGGGGACTGGTGTTGGAATATAATATTATAAGATTCCTAAATCCACGCCCTACAGCGCAAGTCGTTGTAAGACTTGCGTGGTAAAGGCATGCGTTGTTACAACATGCGTTGTAACAACGTACATCCATACAGAAGTTAATGTTTTAGCAAATATTGGAAATCTATGTTTCTTTCTGGAGGCAAGGATATATAAACAGCAGCTGAATAATTGCTGGGTCTATTTTCAATGTTGAACAACACTCGTGAGGATTCAGAGAAGTATGGCACTTAGTTTTATTTTTTATGCTACTTCTTGGCTTCAATGGCCTAGTCATCAAAGATTTCATCTGCCATAAATAAGGGTGACTCCATCTTGCATCCATGATACCACCGACATTGGATGGCGCCTTCCTGAAGGAGCCCCAAGTATGAAAAATACCCAAATGGCGAACCCTCCAAAAATAGTCCATGAAGGCTCTCAAAACCTGAGATGACGTAACCCCAGAATGCAAGTTCTGATTTAGATATAAGCTGGACAGATACAAACTGGTGTTTCCGTCTTGAACAATGATACAGAAAAAGAAAAGGCATGGAATAGAAGATTGCTGGATTGCAAAGGAATACTGGAAAAGGGAACAGGCAAAGTTCAGGAAAAAAATCCATGACCAAGGAACCTAACGACCTGCTACTGTAAGCGCTTTGTCCCAAAGTGTAGAAGGAGTCACCTCTTTTTATAGGCTATGAAACAGGAAGTTTTGTTGTCTTTCAGTAACTTGCACAGTAATAACCAGCTTAGGTTGGGACAGATATTACCTTCTTCAAAGACCCAACCAAGAAACCCGTAAGAAGGAGAAGACCAAGCAGACCCCTGAAGTAGTACGTGTTGTCTGCAAGATAGCCCCCCACAGAGAACAATGCCCCAAAGAGGACCACACCTATGGGTTAGCTGCGTCGAGGTACATTATAAGGGGGGAATGTGGTGATCTGCGGTGCAGAGATAAAAAGGTGCCTCGACTACATAAGACATGCTCTCAATAGAATGGTGAGGGGGGTGGTGGCTGAAGCGGGAACTACCACAGAGGCATGATAGAAAGACATCTAAATCAGTTGATCAGCTGAAGGTAAATATAAGGTAAGAGGCCTGATAGGAAACAGAGGAATTGTAAGAAATATTATTTTGGATAGGGTATGGCGAGCGGCCATTATAGCCAAGAAGGCAAGATGATTTTGGTTATTAGGATGGGGAAAGTCAGAATTTTATGTCTTAGTTAGGTACATTCGGCCACATGCATCAATGTTGCCGTTTGCGAATCCTTAATTGCGAAAATTAAGGAATCGCAATTAAGGATTCGCAACCAGCAATGCATGAATAATTCGCAATTTTTTTGTGATTTCTTATTTTTCCTTAATTGCGATTCACAATTTGCGAATCGCAATTAAGGAAAATCCTTCCCATTGATTCCTATGGGCCAAGAGGCCCATAGGAATCAATGGGAAGGCATTTACAATTTGCGATTTTCAATTTGAAAATGCAATTTCAAGGGTGCGGGGGGGGTCCAAAGAACCCCTCCCTGCACCCCTGAAATTAAACTTAAGTGCAATTTACACACACACATGTCCTAAGGACATGTATGTGTGTAAAATGCAACTTTCAAAAATGCATTTTTGTGCAGGTTTGAAGGTTTTCGGTAAATTAGCATGAGGTTCAACCTCATGTAATTTACCACTTCCAAATTGCCAATTCGCAATTTAAAAATGATCATGCATTGCATTTAAGAAATCTGAAATTGCGATTTCTTAAATGCAATTGCAATTTTAGAACTCGCAACATGATTGCGATTCCTAAAATTGCGAAATACATGATGCATTCCAATTTTGATAATTGCATTCGCAAACGGCCGAAAAATGCGATTCGCACCGTTTGCGAATGCAATTATCGTTGATGCATGTGCCTGTTAGAATCTATTTAGAGAGAAATATTTCTCCTCTAGAAGAAAAACAAAAAGTAAGAAAAACTGAGCAATGGATTGCAGAAACGAATACAAGGTAAAATATGATATATGGAACAAACCGTACCAAAGTTACCAGGTCTGACTTATAGCTAAAAATGGATATTTGATTGGGTGAATGTAAGAATACAATAATGGGTGGACGAAGGGAGGCATGGGTGGAAGCATGAGTTAATAAGTGCATAGAATATGAGAGCCTGAGTGAATGAAAGGATGGATAAGTGGCATGCAGGGAGGCAGGCATCCATGCAGTCAGTGAAGAAGCATTTTCTCTGATAAGCCTGACCTAGAAGTTACTTTAAGCTAGATATAACTCTCCTCTGTCCCATTAATTAGGTCTAATAGTAAGCTTTACTGTCACCTCCTGACAGTTTCCGCTCTCCCATCCTGGTTCTCATTTTCCACACTTTTCATCACACTCACTCTAACTACAGTAGTATTACCTATGTACCATAAAATGATATTCATAAACCTATCAGTGGAGACTTCCATGCCCATCTTTCCTATCTTTTCTATGTGGACTTTGCCACTAAGAAGGTGTAATTACCGGAGCGAGATCGGATGTACATTAAAAGGTTTCTGGTTAACATCATCTGGGCCAATTCCAACTCTGTCAAGCTGAAATGGATCTTGACTGCTGTTTTGAGAAAAGAAGGTCAATGCATCCTGTAAATGACCATCACAATTATAAATATTATTTTGAGTCAATAAAGAGAGTTGGGGTAAGCTTACGAGTTTAATTAATCAAAATTGTTTAGTAGAATAACTTTAAGTAATCAAAAATTAATACAAATGTGTTATTAGAGTCTTGTTAAACCAATCAGTAGACAAATATGAATACAACCATTAAGTGCATTTAATAAATGAAAGAATCCCTATGCAGGGAAAATGAAAGAAAGGAGTCAGTCAGAACCCATACAGAGTTCTAAATTGAGAGAAGGACAGCGAGCATAAAGCTTCAGCAATAAATCAAAAATATTAAAGCAGAATTCCCCATAAATATAAGCAGAATGTCCCATAAAGAGAAATTCAAGAAACTCAGTAGGGTCTTAGAGCAATGTGGCATTGGTTTTGGGTGATAGCAAGCCAGAGCAAGTGACTGGGAAAAGTTTGGAGAGCTCCAAAATCTCATCTCTTCTCTACTCCAGAAAAACACACTAATATGAACAGCATTATGAAAGTCAGCTTCGGTCTTTGTCCATTTAATCAGCGTGTGATGTTTTCCTGGGAACAGGATCACTCTTATCACAGAGACAACAGCAGCTCTTTAAGTCTTTGTGTTAGTTTTGTATCAACAAATGTTGAGTATGTTCAGCTTCTGATTCAGAGTCACTTTCCCACTTATATTTGAACACTTTTAACCTTTCCTATTCAATATCTGTACAATAGGCTATGTAAAAGTTGAAACATCTCTATTAGGAAAGAAAACGTTTTGCGGCAAACATTCAATTAAAAGGAAATACAAGTTAGTGGAGAAGGGTCAAGATCAAGTTTAAAGGCTGATTCTAAATGTATGGTTTCATATATCTTCAAATAAAAAAGACTAGTTACTAATGTTTTTGCACAGGTAAGCTTTGCCTAAGTAGAAAAATTCTGCAGAAATGTATGAAAGTTTATAAAACATTTACTTCATTATGAAAGACATTTCTATGTAAAAGTGAATAGTTCAACATTTTTGATATATCTACATTCTTTGATGCTATCATCTTCTATTCAGGAATAACATTTCAAGTCTTTAACCATTTCTAAGCAATTTAGGTGCCTCCAGCAGTGTAACATCAGCCATTTGAGGCCTTACATGCAAGTGTGGTAGCGGTGTGTATTTTGTTATATTTTTTATGCACTTTCTTTTTATTTAAGCTTGCACTTTAATTCTGCACATTCATTATAAACTATATTATTTAGTTTTTATTAAACGCTTTTACAATGAGCATACATTTTAGTAGTAAATATGAGATTGCCAAGAGGGAGTGGCTGAATAGTGGGGAACACTTACTCCTAAATGGGAAAGGGTTATGAAACTTAGGGATGGGATGAACAGACCTTTGCTCTGTAGTAATACATTTGTGAATGTGTGTTTATTAGGACAGTTGACCTAAATTAGGTGTGTGTGGGCCACATTTATTTTCATTGCCATGAAATGTACATACATATCATATTGATTAGGGTTCATTTAGGCATCTAAACATGCAGAGAGGCATTATGTGTTGTAATTCACCAAAAGTGCATTTATTAATGGTTACCATCCTGGCAGTTTCAAACATGCATTAACTATATATATTTTTTAGAGTTAACATGAAGTTCAGCAGAATACATGAATATAAGTCATTTTGAAATGAAAGGTTTTTGTTGCTCGACTGTTCAGTGTAACGTCCTATCCCTGGCCACCTACCTCTGGTTTTTTATAAGTGTCCTCCATGTTAATCACACGGAAATTGATTATTGTCTTATAAAATGCAATTCAAATGTTCATTGGGAACCTCCACATCTTAGCGAATCTTATTAGTTGAACAGGGGGCCTATTTCACTTATATACACCCTTATTACTAAATGCGTATTATTGTTTCAGTAAAATGTAATTTCTAATAATATGGGAACGTTTCATGGAAAACATGAAAGGCTACATATTTTTTGTTGTTCGCGGAAATACATCCATCGCTACGTGCACCTATAACGAATCCTTAGGTATTGTGAAGTCACGCTTTTAAAAAGGCTTCTCACTGATTTATGTAAGGGACAGTTTCTGCTCTTCAGCTCGACTGACTCACTGAATTGTTTTGCAGCTGCTGTCATGGCGAAGTATCAAACGCGCTTACCTGCTCATGAAGGACCTTTTGCTTTGCTTGGTATTGTTATGTTTTTATATTGGGTTTCAAATGAACCTTTGTGCGAAGACACAAGGAGAATATTCCTGAATTCCAGACACTACCTAATGTATTTCGGTGCAAGCTTTGAAAGTGAGCCATCTGAGCCAGGCTAAGAAGTAGCGGTCAGTTTGCAAATGTATCTGTTCTATAGGAAGTGTTATTGGAAGAGAGGAGTCATAATGCAAAGCATGAGCCGATGATTAAGCGCCTTTGGGACAGCCCATTCGACCATTGTCTCTGATGAGACTAGGACAACCACTGAATTCTATGCTTAAAACATCTCTATGACCGCTTACTAGAAGTAGGTGATAGTAGCTAATTTGTTTTAAAATGTTGGCTCCTCATTCATGCGGCCCCTTGTGTCGTCTGAAAAACACTTTTGTGACGTTCCGTGGCGTAGATGCCTGTTTCATATTTACGAGGCAGCACAAAGCATCTGTTTTGGCTTAATGCTGCCTCGTAAATATTGTCCCCTTTAATGCAGTATTCTGCGTTAAAGGATTGTGCAATGGGCGTTGCTGGGGGCATTACCAGGCACATCCAGATTTACGAGAAATCGTAAATCTGAGGCAGTGCCAAAACCTTACGCCTTTCCAGAGGAAGCATAAGGGAGGCACAATGAGGAAAAATATCTTTAGAATACTGCACACATAGAAAAAGGAAAAAGCCTCTTGTGATTGTTTTTGTGCACGGAGGTTCATCCCCTGTGCCTGTGTTGGTGCACAGCAGCCTATTGTGCACCGGTACAGGGGAAAAGGACAGGAATGCTCTGTATCTCATAGATATGGCGCATTCCTGCCCTATTCTTTTTCCATAAGGCAGCGCAACAGGACTGCCTCCTGTGCTGAAAACACATAAATGAGGTAACTTTTTGGTGGTTTAGCGCTGGCTGATGCTGCCCCGCACAGACGCTTCACTGATGAGCGAGGAAGACGCCGACACCTGCGGCTCTGAGTCTCCGAGCTTCCGAGGCCACAAGCCCCTAACTAGCTGCCTCTCCTCGCCCACCCGCACCGCGGGCCCTCCACAAGCAGGCAGCAGTATGTGGCGGGCGGTGTGTGGGGAACCAAGAAAAAAAAAACAAGAGTGCAGCTCCATCCAGAGAGCACGGGACATCACAGGGCACAGGTGAGCCTGGCCTCAGAATCTCAGTAGGCAAATCAGCTCACGTCATTAGCTGGCGGCAGCAGCATGAGTGCGCCCTCGGCAGGATCAAGGAGGCAGCCCGATCAGATCGGGTGCAGCCTGTGACCCGCCTTGAGAGCCCCGCCTGCCCTCCTTCACCAGCTACCCGCATTTTGAGGGCCTAGCATCCGGCAAGAGACCATTTCACACCCTGGCGGGGTTGTTAATAGCAGTGAACAGCAGTGAGCAGTATAACTATGTCCTCCTCCAAAGGACATATTTCACAGTATTCCAGCACCCAGTAATTCTGGTCCCGGTCCCAGCTTAACCAAACTCTGCTCATACTCCACACTCCAGGAGCACTGCCGGAGATCTGAGGGTGGCCAAAGCAGTGGGCGCAGGATTCTGGTCTCCAGTGATACCAGAAATAATATTACAGGAAAGTGAGACTCTTCATAAATACGGATACGACTTGACACTAGAACAAATTTACGAGACCCAAAGACTGGAGAATCCTGAAGAAACCATGAAAATGTAACCTCACCAATTGAACCAAAGGAAAAATGCTACAAATAATCCTCCAAATGTCTATATCTGTTTCGATAATGAACGGAGAAAGGAGAAGCTGGAGCAAAAACATACCAAAGAGGGAAATATCAACAAATTAATACTCATGGGCTTGGATTGCAGAGAATCTGAATAGCAACAAATGGGGTAAGGAAGAAATCCCCCTTTTTAAGAACGGCTTGACCATCTCTTCCTGGAATATCATCGGAAAAACACAGGAGAAATTAGTCTTAATAATGGAAGACCGACCAGGGATAGTGGCCTTACAAGAAACATGGTCAACAACAACTTTTGACCAACAAGATTATTTCGTATATAATATCCCGGCAGTACAGGTTGAATGGGCACATGCGAAAGGTGGGGTAGCAATTCTCCTTAATGAAGACTTCAACTAGGACCAAGAAATTATCCCAATAGATTCAAAGAACTTTCAATGTACTAAGGGCAAATTTGGGATTGATCCACTAGAAACTTCGAAAATCCTCCTCATCAGAAATATTCAAGGGAATAGAAAAGGTAGTATAAGGCCAAGGCTATCCGTCAGTCTTCATAACAGTCGACTTAAACACAAAAATACTTAACGTAAAATGGGTTAATTGTGAAAAAGAAGAAGCCCTGGCGATTGCAACTCCTCTATGTCCCACAGGAAGTAAAGCAAACAAAAGAGGGAAAATCCTACTAGCCTCACTTCCAATGCTGAACAGAGTAATACTAAACGGCAAAGTAGAAGGAGATATTCCGGCATCATCCACAAGACATGGCAACCCTTCAGCTCCTCAAACCTGGATTATATATTCTGTAATTTTGATCTTTTTGGTTCATACTCATACCTAAAAATTAATTTTGCGACAGGAAGTGATCACACAATTCTTCAATTAATAACAGAGTTGAAACCAAGACCTACATCCTCTGGCCACATTATGTATTCTCAAATTACAGTTCTGGTGAAACAGGCCCAAGGGCGGGTGCTATGGAATTCGAGGACACTTAGCAAAATTATCAGTGCACTTGAGATGGCCCAACCCTTACAGACCATGTACTCAACAAATCTGATAACAAACTTTGAAGCTGTCATCAAAAATATGGTACACTCTTTACAGGAAAATCTAAAACAACGAGGGCCAAGAGCTGAACAAAATGAAAGATAGAACTTAGATACAAATGCAACGGAATTAAACAAATGAATACGGTCGCAATACCTTCAATTCTCAGTATAAAACAATGTGAAATTAACAACTTAAAAAACAGGTGCAGGAGAGAAAAAGAAAAAAATCGGAAAAAAATACAAGACAAAGACTGGATGGACATACAGATAGCAGCAAGACAGAATAACAAACGTGCATATTGGAATATAATCGCCAAAGAAATAGGCACAAAAAAATCATTACATGCTATCCCAGTACCCCTACAGAATGGGAAACATACTTAACTTTTTTATATGAATTAAATCAGACTTTAGAAAGTGCGACCAGAATAGCAGGTAACTCAGGAGAAAACACTTTAGATAACTGAACTCCATTTTCTTCTCTAATTGAACTCTATATTAAAAAGGCAAGTACGTCGGGAGCAACGGGACCAGATCAAATTCCAATTAAGGTCCTCTAAAGCAATCCCAAAGAATGGAGCAAGTTTTTAGCTTCCCTCTTTCGCCATATCTTCGATACAGGGGAAATCCCAAAATCTTGGAAGGGGAGCATCATTATTTCAATACATAAGAAGGTCTCAAGGATGCTCCCCTGCAACTACAGGCAGATAGCTCTCCTGGATGCAACAGGAAAATGTTTTTGCTGCAGCCGTATTAGAACATCTAAGAGTGGGCATTCTCATCAAGTTTAATTCCCTTATATCAAGCTGTGTTTAGACCCAAACACTCGGTAACAGATAACATTGCCGCATTGCAAACAATAATCGATAAATAAGTAACCTTAAAATCTCAGGTTGTGTGTTCAGTTTTTGTCGATTTTACGACTGCTTTTGATTGGGTGGACAGAGGAACGCTTTGGAGAAAATTTCGTAAAATGGGAATCCCGGAAAACCTCCTTCATTTAATAACATCATTATATTCAGGGACTTGGTGTCAAGTCCAAATGGAAAGGGAGAAGGATCTTACAACCCCAATAGCTGTAGTCATCTTAGATTTAACGCCATTTGGTCTGCAAAGGAATCTGCAAGCACTCTATAAATACACGGTAGAAAATTATTTAATACTGAACATTACCAAAACAAAAATAGTTCTATTCTCAGGAAGGAAACGGTTTGTCAAATACAACTGGAATCTAGGGTGAAAATCGCTGGAAGTGGTAAAGGAATACATATACCTAGGGAGCTTTTTTTCACAATCTCTGCAAAATCTGCTTCATATACAGAACCTGAGCAGAAAAGTTGACGTCCACGTGGGGGCACTTTTACAATAACATGCCTCGACCAGCCAAGGGCACTGTTCCGCTCTCCTTCGAGTATATAGTGCTAAGATCCCACCAGTTCTATCATATGCACTTGAATATATTCCATTAAGTTTATGGAAACATCTGGATCTAAAAGAAGGGAAAATCCTCCGGAAACTAAGTAAGATGTCACAAGCTGTACCTGTACAAGCTCTTTGCCTCAAACTCTCACTAGTTAGGTCTTATGCCAGAGGAATCACTAATATTATAAGATGGGCATATAACCTCATCCATGCGTAACAAGGAACCATACGATCCCTATTAAAAATATAAACATTTGAACAAGGATCGCCAAAATATGTATTCTGTAGGAATGTCTCAATTGCTTTTAAAATATCAAATGTTGACACTGATTTGCTGCAATCTTGGACTTCCGCTCAGTTGAGGCTCTTTTTAAAACACCTAACACCATGATTAAGCTTCGAATTTGACATCCAGCATTGTTTCAAATTGCCACTGTATAAAACATATACTGAAACTATTGCTCATAAGAAAATACAGCAGTATATTTATTTTAACTTAACGCACGGTGTCAGGCGATTGATTATATTACTTAGGTTTGGGATACTTCCTCTAAGATCATTCATCTACAAATGTCTCCCAAAAGAAAAAGACAGTAGTTCCTGCGATTTATGTAACGGTGGGGAGCAAGGCTTGGGACATATGTTATTTGCTTGTCCAAATTTGATTGTTGTAGATGCTAGAAATAGGTATACAACCAATTTGAACAAACTGTAAAATCAATTCGGTTCAGAACCTGATCTCCTTTTGTAAGGTACCGCCTAATGAATTTGTGTGTTACAATATGTTTACATTTTTTAAATCTTTTTTAACTTTGTACTAGAATGATATTTTATCATTTTATAGGCAACTTTTAAAGATTTTTTTTAATGTATCAAACATTTGTTGTTCTCAGCCGAGAATAAACTTGAAAATTGAAACATGAATGAGGCCAATAGTGCCTCCACTAAAAAAGCCAGAGGCCATTTTCCTTTAGCATTCTGTGAAAAACCCTCTGTCAAATTCACTTTAGTATACTACACAATAAGAGAACCTTGGATTTCTATTTGCTTTTTTATTAAGATCTATGTACTTTAATATTTTTAAAACCTGCAATGGCAAGCATGCTTGAATTAGCTGTTTATTTTAATATTACTATTTATTAGATTTTATTGAAGCATACAAAAAAGTAAAATAAAAAGACAACAAAACTGAAGGTTATCATGGCAATAGTTTCGTATTAGCCCTAAAACAATGCTAAGAATAATAATTTTACAGTAATATACATGGTGAAGTTAAAATCATATGTTCAAGATACAAGTGAATTTTTGAGAAAAATAAAAGACATGGAATGGAAAGAGGACTACCTGCTCATAGCCCTGGATGTATTGTCCCAAAAAAACCCACACAGAGGCTTCCCCCCGGCAAGGGGAAGCGGAACAAAGGAACACCTGGCCCCGCCTACCTCCACTACTTCCGGGTCGCGGTAGGCAGCGGCCCGGCATCGGTTGAACAAGCAGCTCGGGCTGCGGCGGTGATTCACGGGGGGGCACGCGTGCAAAGTTAAATCAATTAATCAAGTGCATAATGCAGGGTGACACCTGCATAATCACAATTAAAATAAGCGGGGTAGGCACCCGCCGGGCATGATGGGGGAATCCCTACACAGGGGACTCCTCCTTAAAGGGGCTGCAGCGCCACGCTGCAAAAGCCCACGCTCCCTCCTGTAGCATAAACAGAGCCAGGTGCTCTGAGAAGGGGAAAGTGAATCGCTCCAAGAGCGCAGAGGGGCCTGGGAGCTGGGAAGCGAGGAAAAAGGGTTCCAGCATCATAAGAGCCCCCAAGAAGTCCTCAAGGGCATCCAGGGGCTGGGCAGGGCCCAGGGAGGCAAGCCTTCCCCTGGGCCCAAGCAGCAGCACGCCCCTGGTAGATTCCAGTCAGAAACAAGAACAACTTCAGCGTGTCACAGCACCCTTTTTATACAGCACAATCCTTTGTCTAAAGGTGCAGGGTGGGGGCAAAACCAGGCGCAGCTGGTTTGGGCGCACTCTTGATGTGCTCAGCCACCCCTCTCATTCACTGGTCAGGCTAGGGTCATCAGTCGCACCACTGGGGGCGGAGCCAGCATTGTGTGGTGAAGGCCCAGCCCTATTCAGGCCCCAGGTGCACCCCTCCCTTACATCAGCATGCTAATCTCTCCACTCACCACCGGGGCAGACCCATCCAGACTCTTGGAGCCAGGGTCACCAGCCAGCTCCAGCCAATCACATGCCAGCACACTCACTACACACGCACATCCATGTCTAGAAGTGGCACTTCCACACTAGACACAATCATGCCGCATACATCATTACGCAGCATTCAATCTCACGAGTTCTCACATACCAAACTCGGCCCTACACTCCCCACACATCAGGAACTACCATGGTCACACATAATCCCCATGCATTCCTATGGGAGGACAGGTCACTCACCACACACACAGAGAGCGCACGCACTTTACACTGGACCACAGTGAAAAAGTGTGCAGAGACCTAAAATCACCAACACCAGGCTACAGAAACAGGCTAGGCAAAAGCAAAAAGTTTCGGGGTGAACCTGCCAAAAACGGCCAGGTCCAACACTGGTTAAGATTTATAGACAATTTATTTATCATATGGAAAGGAACTGAACAAAGTGCTATGGATTTTATCGAACAATTGAATGTGAATGATGTCAATGAGAAATTTACGTATGTCATAAGTAAAACTGAAGTTACATTTTTAGATATGCAAGTCAAAATAGTTAACAATTGTCTTATGACCACATAGTTTAGGAAACCCACGGCAGGGAAATCGCTATTACATGCCTCAAGTGCTCATCCCACTCACCTCATTAATAGCATCCCATACGGTGAAATGTTATGAATATGCCGTATATGCAGCAATGAGATTGATGCGGACAATGAACAAGCAGAATGCCGCAATCGCTTTTTAGCCAGGGGATATAAAAGCAAGGTTGTTGAGACAGCTATAGCCAAATCCAAGCAAAATGCAATACTAGACCTGCTACAACATAAGAAAAAGTCTGATGACAGAAGTAACAAAGTGGAACCAATCAGACTTATCTTGGGTTTCTCTAAACAAGAAAAGCAACTTCTAAGTATCGTTAAACTTAATTGGCCAATCATACGTGATGATCCTTTTATAGGCAACTCAATACCCAACAATCCTTTTATTACCTTTAGAAAGTCTACCAGTATGGGTAATGCACTGGTAAGAAGTAGCCCAGAATATCAGAGTAGAACTACGTGGTTGACCGCAAGAAATTGATTTTTCGGATGTACTACTTGCAAAGCTTGCCAGCAATGAATTAACACCAGCACCTATTATACTGCATTTGAGGACATCACACATAATATTACTAAGCAGCTCAATTGTAAGACTGAATTTTCAGTATATGTGTTATAATGTAGCTGCAATTTAAAATATATAGGCAGCACAAATCTGGCAGTACACAAAAGAGTTTTGCAACACATGTGGGCCATTAAAAATAATGATGCCAGATACCTGGTGGCTAGACATTTTAAAGAGTTCCATAATAGTGATCTGAAACATCTCAAGTATTATGCTATAGAGTCAGTACCGCCCCACAAGAGAGGTGGGGATCGAGAAGGCAAATTAAGACGCCTTGAAACAATATATATTTTAGAATTTGACTCTAAGCATCCCAGAGGGCTCAATGCCACAGAGGATTTGCACACATACTTATGAATTCATGATTTTACAAGAGTTTTATGATTGATATACTGACATTTTAGGATTCTTTTTATCAAATTGTTTGTGGATATTTATGAGCTTTTTTCTGTGATAAATTTGATATATTAGATATACTACTTTTTAACAAATTTGAAGATTGACGCATGATTTTGCACACATTTTTCAGCACTTTAACTAGGATTTAGAGTGATTAGCTTAAGATCTAAGTCTGTATATACGGTTTATCTGTAATGAGGTATTAATTAAAATCAGTTGTGATTATGAGATCTGATTCCATAAATGTCTACATTTATTTATATTGATATGTAGTATTTTTATGAATGTATTTATTATGGGTATTTATAGGAATTATTGTATACTTAATTACAATTTTAGTCATTCCATCTATAGAAAATTGGATGAGTATCACAACATGAACTTATATAGAAATGTTATAGAAACTCAACACCTCGAGAGGGCACCCTATATTAATGAACCACAATTTACCCAAATGTTTACAACCTTCAAGCCTGGTCCTGACGCCTGCTTTGGAGAAGCGTATTTTACATTAATACAGAGCACACAGCACTTTATAATAGGACATTTTAGACACATATTTAATTTTGCACTTATTTTATTAATATTTCTTATTATTTATATTATTTCTTTCATTGGGGCATCACAACACTTATTGATTATAATATATTATGTGCTCTTTTGTAAACCTTCTTTCAAGGACTCGTTAGGACTGGGTGTTTTATCAGCATTTAAGCAGTTATTTAATAAATACCCTGCCTTAATAGAGTCTGGGCAACTAAGCCATTATAGCATACAGGGATCTGTATGGACTAGAAGGTTAATTTTGTATTTAACTGAAATAATGTCACCGCCTTTTTTATCAGCATTGTAAAAATGGATGTACATATATTTATATTTTTATTTAAATATGTGCAAATGAATAGAAATTATTTACAATGTGAGAATAGTATTTTGTTCATGTCTATTTTTATGCAAATAGAGCACTAGCACTAGCACTCTAAAACTGATTATCGCAGTATGAGCCGTGTCATGTGATCAGGGCTCTGGGACGGCCGAAATGCGTCATTATGGACTAACTTGGTGGCAAATAAACAACTCTGAAGCATGAATTGGGTCCACGCTTGTTCTTTTTCAGTGAAGAAATACAAAACGAGGAATTCCCAATAACTATATATATATATATATATATATATATATATATATATATATATACATATATATATATATATATATATATATATATATATATATATATATATATATACAAATCAAGAGGTTCGGCAAACGCTGAAAGGCGCCATGACTCCTCCACTCATCGACAGCGGTTCATGCTGAATGGCGAATCCTCAAATTAAATTCAAATCCACACTCGATTTCCTTGTATCACAAGGTAAGTATGAAATGCACGAACTCCAAACTTGCATCGAGTAATTTATTTGGCAAAAGGCAACAAAGTAATAACTCTTTTACTTTGTTGCCTTTTGCCAAACAAATTACTTGATGCAAGTTTGGAGTTCGTGCATTTCACACTTACCATGTGATACAAGGAAATCGAGTGTGAATTTGAATTTAATATATATATATATATAGTGCCAGGATGATACTTACGTATAACAGTAATTCAAGACAAATTTCGAAAATTCTTGCTGAAAAATGGGATGTACTCACTAGTGATCCTGTGATCGGGTCTACGATGCCTCGCAGACCCACAATAACATACAGGAAGGGCAGAAACATTAGAGATCTCATTGTCCACAATGATATTACACCAAGAAGAGCTGACAGTGATCATCAGCTGAAAGGGTTTTATCCCTGTGGACACTGTAAAGCCTGTCACAACAGTAACATGGTGAAAAGTGTTTCCATTCCAGGCTATACTGTACCCAAAGCAATCAATCAATTTTTGACATGTAGCTCTACATACTGTGTGTATGTACTTTTGTGTCCGTGCAGGATGAAATACGTTGGAAGCACTACATTAACAACTAAAAAAAGAGTGTTGTAACACATGCGGGCCATAACTAATAAGGATCCCCGTTATCCTATTGCCAGACATTTTGAGCTTTTCCATCTTTCCAACAGCAAACTATTAAGTTTTTTTGCGTTGGAACAAGTTCATATCGGGCCCAGGGGTGGGAACAGGACTTTGGCTCTACGTAAACGTGAGTCAAAATGGATAATTGATTTGGAAACAAAATACCCCGGAGGTCACAATCATGATGAGGAAATGGATTCACATTTACGTGAATAATTACCTGGTTTGAACTCTCTTGATGTATTATAAATGAGTGCTCAGCATTTACTGTTCATTGGTGCCAATCTTTGTGATATATGTTATATCGGATGATATGATTTTTTTACAGTACTTATGGTACATGATGATTTTGTATTCACTATGGTGATAATGGTTTATATTTTATACAGGAAGAAAGGAGGGGTTACTAAAGTCTTGGACTGTCTCTTCCATCTCAGAAAACCTGTGCCTTTCTTCCATGGGTCCTTTCACAGATAAGATTTTTTTGTGCAATTTGTTGTGCACTTTGTAATTTATTTTCCCTTTAGTACAGGAACTATACTTTGTTTAAGAATTCAACTGGGTATATAAATGTGCAAAATGTGGTGACAGTGTACTTGATATGATGGGCACTATGCCGTATAATTTTGTACAGATATCACTAGCTAGAATAACTCAAATTCCACCCTCTGATGCACTAATTGACACTATGTCGATAGGAGATACCAATTGACACTATGTCGATAAGGAGATGTAAAGAGTCGATATAGACATTTTTTATTTGAAGTTTAATAATACAAATGCAATTTGTATGGAAAAGTATTAATTTCTTCATGTTTATGCTATATATTGTACTATGAGGGAATCAGACGATATTGGTTTGTATATATATGTGAAATGTCAAGAATAATGCAAATCACTGTACACCACTCCAAAATGGCTGCCAAGTTGTTGAAGACACCATTTACCTAACTTTTAGTCCCTTTTTGGTGTCTCATACCTATGTATAGACTTCCTGTTACTTTAGCAAATCGTGTGATCAAGACAGCCTTGCTGTCGAAACGCGTAGCCTTTTGCTAATAAACTGTGGCATACTTCAAGTGCGAGTATTTTCTTTGAAGAAAGCGGATGTGTGGAAATTAATTTGTCGAGTGACCTGCTCGGCGCTATCTCGCCATCTGTCAACGGGCCAAAGGACTCTATGTAATCAGGTCATTTGCAAAGGATATATATATATATATATATATATATATATATATATATATATGTGTAAATTTCCTTAGAAGTAAGATGGTAGTGTGTGTATAGCTCTATATGCAAATAAATGGATGTTCAATAGTTTATTTGCTTGTGTAAGTATATGTGTGAGTAACTTTTGGATGACTGTCGGTGTGTAACAGGATGTATAGGTGTATTACTACATATGATGAGTGAGTATATGTATGAATAAGTATTTAGAACTGTTGGTGAATGAGTGAATGTGTATATAGATGGTGGAATTACTAAATTGGTTGTTGTAAGTGGTATGGGTATCTCCATTTTTTTCAAAATTTTAGTTTTTATTTTTGAATATGTGTTTCAAGGCTAACATTACAGTGAAAGGAGGTCTATCACTCTGTCACAAGGATGGTGTCATCAGTGATGTCATGAGTGATGTCACTGACCATGTCATGAGTGATGTAATATGTGACGTCATCAGCAGTGCATTGCACGCGCAAGTTATAGTGAGTCCAACTAACTATAACGTGGGAATTTCATTGGTTTTATGCGAGTAAAATTTCCAGCTAAGTATAACTGATGTGAAACCTATGGTTTTTTCAGTGAATTTAATAGTTTTTTTAATGCTAATTCCTAACTATAACTGGTGTGAAACCTATGGTTTTTTCAGTGAATTTCATAGGTTTTTTTAATGCTAATTCCTAACTATAACTGGTGTGAAACCTATGTTTTTTTCAGTGAATTTCATAGGTTTTTTAAATGCTAATTCCTAACTATAACTGGTGTGAAACCTATGGTTTTTTCAGTGAATTTCAATGGTTTTTTAATAGCAAATCTTTATAGTTATAAAAAATAATACATTTTAAAGCGAATTTTATATTGTATAATTATGTCAATTTAAAAAAAATATATATATTTTTCACCCCGGGGCGCTCCTGGGGCGCGTACCGGTGAACGCACGGGTAAGTGCAATGTTACTGAGCGCCCCGGGGCGCGTACCGGTGAGCGTCCTGATAGCGCTATTGCCGTGAACGAAAACAACATCATGACGTATCTCGTATCCGCCACGCCTTGCGTCATAAGACACGTATCGCGTAGCCGCGAGATGCGTCTTATGACGCACCGCGTAAGCGCACCCGGAAGCGCATACGATCGCGCAACGTAAGCGCCCCGATGCGCTTACGATACACGCCCCGGGACGCGCCCCAGGGGGCGTAGCATAAGCGCGTCAAGCCATGTGACTTTAAAATAACACTTTTCATTGGTTCAGAACTTTTTTTTTTTCAAATTGTGAGAAACCCACCCATTTCTCTCACTATTGCTTTGTACTTGGAGAGAGCAAGAGCTGTTCTGTGTACTGTCTTCATCTCCTACTTTCCTGATCTACAGCAATGGCTGCAAGGGAGTCATCCAGCAGTGATTCCGATGAATTTTTGCATGAGGACCCTCCTCACCAGAAGAAAAAGAACCACTTCATCTGTAAATTCTATGACATCCCTGAAGGACAAAAAAAAGTAAATGCTGCAAAAGTAACCTGCAAAATATGTGGCAGCACTTTATCCAGAGGCAATATAGCTTCGGAAATGCCAATTTAATCAGGCATGTCAAAAGAAGACACCCAAACAACTTTGCCAGGGAGAGTGTCAGGGAGCTGGCACGGAATTTACCCACAGATGGCGGTAGCACCTCCACTGGTGGAGCAACACCTTCGGGACCACCCCGTGGAAGAATGGTCCCTAACATACAGCCGGTATTTGCAGGCATCAAATTTCTGTGCGCGCAGTGTGACGAACTGCTCTGCTATGGGGAGCAGAGTGTTGAACTCATTGCCATAAAGAAACAGGAATACCGCTGCCCTGCCAGTCCCTAAATTTTCAAATTTTTTTGCTCCTGTTGAGCAGTTTTGGAATCCCTGTTTTTGTTTTTCCCATGAAAAAAATCCCAAAAAAATATAAAATCGTTTTAAAAAGTATAAAAAAATATAAAACAACAAAAACAAAAAAAGTTATTTTCAGAACTACCTCCAATTTATAAAAAAAATGCTATTTTTAAAAAAAAAAGTCTGTCATTTTTGGTCTCCATTGTACGCTCCCCGGTGCGCGTACCGGGCGCTCCCCCCGCGAAAATCGGAAAAAAAAAATGGCCCCCACATCAAACCTAGTGGGTCAGGGGGGGTGTACCCTGCCCCCTTTTGCTCATTTCCCCCTTTGATTTTTGCCACCTCTTGTGTCTCAATCCTACCGAGACACAAGATGGCGGCCGCTGCGGACTGTTTCCAATGTTTACAGACACCCGAGAACCAATCAGCTTGCCATGCGCAAGTCGCGTGGCGCGCCCGGAGCACTCCCCGGTACGCGTACCGGGGCGCGGCTCTAGATATATACATTTTTTTAACCTAAATTACTCAAAATCGTCTGGAGCACATATCTTGAGACATAGCAAAGGCACATCGGGCTACCAGTCCCTACAATTTTGCCAAGTTTGGTGAAAATCCATTCAGCCGTTCGAGCTAAAAGTGAGACAGACCGCCCTATGGAAATTAACATGGGGAAAACACGTTTTGGGACTCCCCTTTTATCTCGGCCCCAGCTTGACGAATGCCCCCCAAACTTTCAGGGAAGGAGCGGAGCGCCGCGAGGCAAAGTTGCTGAAAAATTCAGGCTGATTCCTCAACCGGCGCCAAAGTTATTCCAAATAGAATATTGCGATTTCCCTATGGAAATTGATCCTAACTATAACTACCTACTGGCGACCGCCAGTAGGTAATATATATATATATATATATATATATATATATATATCACCTACTGGGGGTCGCCAGTAGGTAGCTATAGTTAGGACCTATTTTCCATAGGAAATCTACAACATTCTATTTGGAATAACTTTGGCGCCGGTTGACGAATCTTGGCGAAATTTTCAAAACTAATGGCCAGCTCAAGTCTGCTCCTATCCTGAAAGTTTCAGGGTGATTCGAAAAGCAAGGGCCGAAAAAAAGGGTAGTCCTTGGTTCAGACTTGTGCCTTTTGCTTAAATAGTGTAAATCCATTCAGTAGTTCTTGAGAATATCACAATTAAATGTACATATATATATCTATGGCCGCGCAGGATTCGCGCACCCTGCCGAGCACGAGCTGCATGCTAATTGGCTGTCAACACTCCAAATCAGGAATTTAGAAAACAGGCATGGGGTTTTTAGTACTTCAGAGAATTGAAGGGCGCTCTACCTAGTGTGGACGCTAGTGTATGCTAGTTCTCAGGTTCAATGTGGTGCAAGCAGGCGAACGGAAAAGACCCCCCTAACCGCTCAACTAAGTTAGTAGACTAACTTACAAAACAAATGATTACAGCAATGCCTTTGCACACAACACATACAGTAATTAGACAGTATTTTGAGTAGTCAAAACAGTTTGTGGAAAGAGCCAGTAAGTAAGACAATCGGATTCAATTTAGCTGTAACAGAAGTCGTTGTAGGTTTATTGGTTCCACAACCAGCCGACACGTGTTTCGTCGCGTTGGAACAAAATCACTGCGACTCCTCAGGGCTGGGAAAGAAGCACAAGAATATAGACATGGAACACTTGGTTCACTGTTGCGCATATTTCACAGATATTACACATACAAGCACAGACCTCTATTTGTGGGTATGTCCCGTGAGAAAGGATGTCAAGCCCCTAAATAACAGATCCCATAGTGGAAATAATCTTCCAACTGTGTGAATAAAAGTGGCGGTGGAAGGAAAAGAAAGATGATTTAAGTGAGCAGAGTTACACAGAAAAGGATCACATAGTGCTAGTGTATGGCACATGTCTAAGCAGTTACATTAAAAAGGTCCATCAACAGTGTTTGTCACTTGTATACGCAGTTACATTATAAAGGAACACAGAATTGAGGATAGAAGATAGAAAACATCGGCCCACCACATTCAGGCCCGGTGAACAAGGTGTGACATGCACAAATCAGTGCAAGACGTGTGCTACATTTGTCTGGCAAACATGTGCACCCCCGACCGGCTGACCATGTGCAATTGGCTAAAAGGAGCAAGGTACGTTCCTACCTGTTTTGAAGACCTAACTGTCTATAGGTCTGAATATTGAGAAAGTTCACGGTCAACTGGAAGAAGAAAGTGAAGGGGGGGAGGGAGAAAACACGAGGAAAAATGGAAAAAAGACAGGAAACATCAGTTGTTGTCAACCTCATATTATTGAGTGTCTGTAGATCTACAGACGCCTTTCAGATAAAGAGAATAAAATCTGCTTATCCATATTGGCTAACGGGAAAGGAACTAACACAGGGGCAGCTCATCTTTTCACAGTTGATCCTACACGTCCCAGCCTGGTACGTGTTGTGGTAAAAGGGAGGTTCTTGTTAGCAAAAGATCCTGTATAAGAACAAGGAAAGACATGTACGTGTCAGAAGACACCTGTGTGTGCATGTCTGTTTACATCGTAATACTTTTAGCACGCTTTCTGTCTTTGAAGCATAAATATCAAACATACCGGTTAGTTCCGTCCAGTATGCACCACAGCGCTTGCTCTGAGAGACCCGGTCTCTAAGAATCTGACACTTGGATCGTGAACACATATTTTTCTGGAACCTTACAATACGAGTCAACATACAAACAGGGTGTGCAGATCTTGCCGATAAAAAAAAATGAAGCGCGGGCTCCCGCGCTTGGATGCTAACTACCCCCCAGGGGAGCCAAATCCCTGGGGCATGTTCATAAAAATAAAGTGTGGGGGTGGCCCAATCCCCCCCACACAGCCCCGGGGACCGCCACCCCTTGGGGCTTAATATTATAATTTTGGGGGTCATCTAAGCCCCCCCAGCCCCTCGGACTGCCACCCCAGGGCTAAATGTAATTGACATTGCGGAGGGGCACACTGCCACCCCCGTGGCTTAATATTATAATGTTGGGGGCCTCTATGGCCCCCCTGAGCCCCGGGGACCGCAACCCCCCTGGGCTCGACTACATTGAGATTGCGGGGGCACACTGCCCTGTGTGGGGCAGGCTTGAATCCCCCCACATTACCCGGGTACCGCCACCACCCTGGGGCTCTTAATATTAATATGTGGGGGTCCCTGATGGACCCCCAAGCCCCGGGGACCGCCACCTCCCCGGGGCTTTGAAGATGTTGGGATGGGGGCCGTACAGCCCCCCTCCTGGAGCCTTGTCATGGCCCTGGGGACCGCCACCCCCCAGGGCCAGCTCCTGCGGTGTCCGAGGGTGCCCACCCCTGGGACACTGCTGTTTGCAATGACAGGGTGGAAGCCTCCCGGCTCCCACCCCGTCATTGCAAACTGCTTTGCTTCTTTGAAGCGAGAGCAGGCAAACCTGCTCTTCCTTAAATGAAGCAAAGCATATTGCTTCTCCACATGAGGAGCAGCATGTTAGCTGCTCCCCATGTGGAAAATCAATGTCGGCTCCCGCAAGAGGCGGGGAGTCGGCTGGGACTGTGGGGGTATTGGGGACCACCCCCCGGTACCCAAAGGAGAGGGCCAGCCCGGGGGATGGGGTCCACGGGGCTACAGTGGCCCAGGAGGGGGGCCACACATCCACCCTCCAAAAAATTAAAAAACAAAACAATGGCCAGGCCCCGAGGGCTGGGGTCCCCGGGGCCATAAATGGCCAGAGGAGGGGGGGCACGCAGCCCTCTTCCAAAAATAAAAAAAGTGGCCATGCCCCGGGGAATGGGGTCCTGGGACGAATATGGCCTCGGGAGGGGGGCAATGTGGCCCCTTTCTGAATTTTACATTATAAAAAATAAATTAGGGGGCAGGCCCTGGGGGATGGGGTCCCCAGGGCCAAAAAATGAGAAAAAGAAGGGTGGCTACACAGCCCCCCTTCCTAAAAGAAAAAAAAGACTGGCATTGTGCCGGAGGCCACGCCCCTTTCTCAGAACTCTACAAATGCGCCCACTGGCGCGCTTGCAGATGGGGAACGGATTCCCCTTAAGTACTGAAGGTCCCTGTGGGCAAACTAGCCCACCAGGAACCTCCAGTATGTGCCAAGGGGCTGCGTTGCAGAGAGGTGTTCTGAGGCCATGCCCCTTTTTACACCTCTCTGCAACACAGCTCTGTGGCGCTAAATGGAGGTAGCTGATGGGCTAGTTGCACCCCAGTGACCTGATCAGACCTGATCTTATAACTGAAAACTGTAATCATCAAAGTCCAGAATCTGCTTTGACAGTGGAAAGACAACAGCAGTCACTGGTGCGTCAGTCCCAGTCTCTCCTTCAACATGCAGATCTGATGAACGAGGAGGAACAAGAGTAATAGACTTCCCAGGGTGCTGGGAATTCACCATGTGTCCCTTGGTAGACACTACTTGAAGAGGTTCTGCATCAAATGGAGCATAAGATTTTCTTTTCAGCATCTAGTATGTGAGCACTCAATCTCCTTTCCTAAAGACAATGTTCTTCGCATGTCATCTTTTATAAGCATATACGCTTTCATCTTTTTTTCTGAACCAAGTCCTCCTCATGAGTTGTGTTCTTGTTTTCCCTCCCTGATTGGTCCACTGAGGTATCTTGGTAGTCACTGCTCTCCCCAACATCAATGCCGCAGTACTTTCACCTGTGGTCAAGTGAGGTGTTGAACTATAAGCTTCCAAGGTAGAATTGAATTGAATTGAGCTGTTCAAGAGTAGCACACTGCACTACTTTCTTTAGCGTACTCATACAATGCTCAGCTAGCCAGCTGGCCTGCTGCCACAGAGGTGTGCTCTTCTGATGCTTTATACTCAGATGCTGTAAGAAATCTTTAAACTCACAACTGTTAAATGGCGGCCTTTTTCAGATTTCTACACGGCTGAAACACCCCATGTCACAAGGATGTCATCTAGTCTCTCTTTGACTTGGTCTTTAGCTGTAGTTGAGAGTTCCTCAATTAAGGGAAATCAGAGTATTCGTCCACAATCACCATCAGGTGATGTCCATTGTCAAGTGGACCAAAATAGTAAATGGCTACTCTCTCTCCCAGGTATGCTTTGGGCGTTCCGACATGTTTAAGGTGTGTTGAGTAACTTTAGTAGAAAGGTAGTTGCTCAGATGACAGGCCTTTATTTTTTCTAAACCCCCTCATCAAGATACGGAAACCAAACTCAGTCTCCGAGAGCTTATTGTTAGGCAACAATTCCACGATGTCCTTTGTGGACCACTTCAATCATTTTCTGCCTCAGACTCTCTGGAATTAGCATTCTCGTCCCAGGCAATATAACTCCTTCCTGAGTTATGGAGAGTTCATCTGTGACACTTTTATACTTTTGATATTCACCCTCACTGGTGGGCTGTTGAGGATGTTGGTTCCATGACTTATATGTTATTATATCTTTCAAGTTTAGCGTGTCACAATCACGGCTCCTGGAAGTGAGAATCTGGGCTAACTAAATGTCAGCTGGTGTGTTTGACTTTACAACAAAATTGATATAGGTTTCAGGTTTTAAAGTACTGGGTTTTTCGGAACCCAGCGGTGCCAGGGTACACCCTAAGACTTCGGGTACTTCCTGATTCAGACACAGAAACTCAGAGTCTTCTAGGTGAAGTCAAAGATCGAATTTATTGGCTGAAACCAAGTAACAGGCGTCCTAGAAGTACAACACGGTGTATATTCTCAGGAGACTGCTCAATCTTACAAAGCCAGCCTTCTCTTTTTATGCAAAATATTAAGCTTTAGGCAAACATTCTTTAAATTTCAGTTGACCATTCACATGTTTTCACTACAAAGGAAAAGCAGAGTCATGATGACAAGCCCATATTTCAGTTTGTTCAGCCCACAATAAATTATCCGGCAAGGCCCAGTATTTTCATCAGATATCGACGGACCCCAAATAAAAACGGGCACCTCCTCCTCGTAAAGTAAGTCATAAAGTAGGAAACAGGGATAGGTGTGTGCAAGATTAGGCGTGGTTTGTGTGTGATGAAAGGTTTATGGCATGTCGTACCTTGATGCTATCTCGTTCGGCCACTGGGAGAGGAACTGACCGAACAGGTTTAGCCTTGGGCAGTGGAGTCAGCTTGCCCAGGTCACAGAGAAGTCAGCAAAGGTGTACGTGTCCTTCAGAATCGTGTTTGGCCTTAGTCATCTGCCTATGTGAGGGCAACTCACAAAATGGCTGCCGTACACTAAATGGAACCTGAGGGTTCAGGACGAAAACTACAATTTCAGGGTGAAATAGTCACTCGAATATGACGAAAATGCTTGTGCATAGAGTACTAGCCATTCTCGGTCTTCTGATATAAAAATCGTCATGCTACGATGATGTTTATAACACGGGTCCAGAATTTTCAGTACTACAGTTTCTTGGATGGAGAACCATTACTTTGTATAGGCTCTCTGTAAAAGTAGTCAGTAGGGTTTTGATTCTTCTCTAGTTTATGCACAGTGACATAACTGTGCTCTTGGACTCGTAGTCCCCATCGTTCAGTGCGAGGAGGCATCTTGCCTTTGGATTCTTCGATATAGGTTCTAAAGTTTGATAATCAGTTACCAGCATAAAAGGCTTTCTGTACAGGAATACATGAAAATGTTCACAATCCCATACCACAGGTAAATTTCTTTTTCAGGTGGGGAATAAACACGTTATTTTTGGGACAAACTACTTCTTGCATATCCTAACATATGGCTTTGTAGCAAACAAATGATGGATGGAATGCTGACAATGCAAACATTCTTCCCCAGTCAAAGGATCTGGGTTAAATCTATCGTTCTTTTGCCCACTACGCCACCCCAGTTTGGACCCAGCCATATGCAAATCAGTCTTGACCCTGAGCCCCATGGGAACAGTCCAGACCGAACTGCTAGGGTATCAAGAAAGCCTGTCTGATGAGGGTTATGAATCTAAAACCAAACCAGTTCCAGGAAGCTTGTTTCCGGTCCAGGGAAGACCTGGCCTGGCAGTTCAGTCTGGACTGTTCCCATGAGGCACAGGGTCAAGACAGATTTGCATATGGCTGAGTCCAAACTGGGGTGGCGTAGTGGGCAAAAGAATGATGGATTTAACCCAGATATTTTGACTGGGGGAGAATGTTTGCATTGTCAGCCTTCCGTCCATCATTTGTTTGCTGTAACACTTTTTGCCTTAAGGGGGCTGGGTATGCCCAGACGTGGGACACTTGCTCACTGTGCAACTGGATTCAAGCTAGCCTGGCTGTAAAAGGGTGACATACTCTGAAACCGGTCCCAGTATTAGTTTTTCTTGTCTAGGGAGGACCTGGCCTGGCAGTTCGGTCTGGACTGTTCCCATGAGGCACAGGTTCAAGACTGATTTGCATTTGGCTGGGTCCAAACTGGGGTGGCATAGTGGGCAACAGAACAATGGATTTAACCCAGATCTTTTGACTGGGCGAGAATGTTTGCATTGTCAGCATTTGTCTATCTTTGGTTTGCTGTAACAAAGTATAGCTTTGAGCATTCAAATGCCTGCTGTGCTGTGCAAGAATGGCACCTTACCCAACTGGGCTAGCTTCAACAAAAACTTCTTTATGAAGTTTCAGATTGAAATATGCCATTTCAGTACAATTCTCAATGGCTTGTTTGATTTTCTTAAAGCTTTTCACATATTCATGTGACCATTTAAAGGAAAAGAAAAATATATTGTCAACTCTCTCAGTCGATCACTCAAAGTGGCAAAGTCTTGTATGTATCTGGAACAGTAGCTGGTCATGCCAAGAAATGAACACACCATGGAAGCATTTTGTGAGGGATCAGCATTTGACAATGCTTAGACGTTAGCAGGATCAAGTGTCATAACCCCATCAGAAAAGATATGGCCAAAGATTTTTAACTTATTACGACTTTGAAGGTTGGATCACCAGGCACAGTGTTAGCGGTCAGGAGAATGCTGCCAAGCTGGTCGCATCCCAACCATCGCATTTGGTGGTTACTACCAGGCTGGCGGTGTCCCTAGAGTCGTCTTTCTTGTGGTGTTTGCATGCTTCGCGTCCCAAAGAGAGTGTGGAGGCAGTGCTGCCACACTACAGTTCCTGCAGTGTTGTGCGTACAATGTTGTCATGCACCATGTTGTGCATTGCACACAGTACACGCACAACAGTGCATGCATATGAGGGCACAACATGTGGCCGTATTATGTCTATGGTGGTCGGACTGTTTTGGGACCACCGCAACAGCCAGGAATCCCTGATCTCTGGTGTTGGTGTGGCAATCTTGATGCCACAGTATGCTTGGCTGGGGCTGTGGCCCCTTTAAACTCATAATTTTCACGCCATAAAACTGCTGGAGGTGAGAAAACAAGGAGGCTCTGCAGGGTCCCCTGGTGCCTCAGGCCTTGTGGGTGAATGCGGTGGGCAGTGGCGGTTCGTCCATTGGGGGCGTTGGGGCGTTGCCCCACTAGCCATGGACGACCGTCACTGACACTGCGCAGCGCATACCAAAAATTTAAATTACGAGCACAGCTCAGCCAGCACCGACAGTCATGATGATTTATTTTCGGTCCTGAGTGAGTCACTAACTGTAGTGACCTCATTGCGATCGTGGAAGGGTGGGGGGCGGGCCTGTGGCAGTGAGTGGCACTACAGGCTGGCAGATGGCAGCGTGGCAGGGAGGGCAGCATGTGTGCGCAATTAGGACAAGTCATTTTTTTTACTTGCCCACGCATGCGCACACACGCAGTAGCCCTTTCTCTCTTCCTCCCCCTCTAGCACGAACACAGGCAGAGACCCGGGGGAGCCGGGTCTCATTATGGGCAGTATTAGCCCTGCTCTTTGACCAATCCTGGCGCAGTGGCGATGTTATGCTGCGCCAGGATTGGCTGAGTTACCGCCACGCGTGGCGCCCATCATCTGATACAAGGAGCATTGCTCATACATCTGGCTCCTGGCATGAATCGTGCGGCCTTGTACTTCCTGAAGCTCAATCATAAAAGTGAATGAATCACTGTCGGGAAGCATGAAAGGCCGTCCCTGCTATCACCACGCGAGACGGCGAACGCAGTACTGATGTGCTCCGGCTTCACAACTCAGCAGCTCCGAGGGGTTCTCCTTAGATCAGACCAATGTTGCAAAGACTCGTGGAGCAATGTGGGTGATGTCACTAAGGTGAGCTTGAAGTCCTCTGTGCCTGTGAGCTGTATTTAAATGACAATCAAACCTTTTGGCTAATTTGGTAAACAGACCTGCTTCTCCGCGTGTTGATTTCAGCTGAGTGGTGCCGTGCTGGAGGTTGATGGTAGCTTCTGTTAGGAATACACTCCAGTACCCACCGTCGTCGGATATTGGTGTGCTCCGGTATGAAATGCATATGTTGATATACTTGCGTCTCCGCACCCCATATATATGCCATCTTGAGGTAGCCCAAAAAGGGTCTTTGCAAATGCAATGCAAAGTGTCTGTCTGAAATGTAATTCAAGCCGAGTGAACACACATTTTTATATTGCACTTTCTAAGTGAAAAACGTAGACTTTGCAGGTTACAAGAGGGTAAAGTAGTGGCTTGCAGCATTACAATTATATCTTGACCCAAATGTTAAATGATTTAAAATCCAACCATATCTATGAAACGTGCCATAAAAATCTTTTGTAATTTGAGCAACTTCCTTCAGAAGAGTATATACTCCCTCAGTAACTCCGCACTAAATGTTTTAGGAGCTGCAGCAGAAGAAGCCACAAGTAAAATCACTGCAGTTCACCGTTCCCCATCCCCTTCAGCATAGCCATGTCTGATGTAGTCCGCCTTTACTGTAATGTGGAAAAGTAAATTTTGCCATGTTGTATGTGCCTACGTGTTCCCCATCTTATGTTATATGTGTATGATCGATATGCATGTATTCCCTTCTGATCGATTAAAGATGCAATTATAGTTGTGTCCATCTCTAGTATGCCAGTTTCCAGTCTTCGTGAAAGCAACGAATATTAGGCCTATGTAAACCTACGTTGCCACGTTTCACAGTGTGCACGTTAATTCATTGAATTATCCCCGTTTCTAGGCCTCAAAAGGGCCCGGACTCAGATTCAGCTCCTGTCTCCTGAACCCTCTACGAGGAGCGATACAGCCCCCACCTGTATCCCTGACCCTTAGCTTACTTCTTGCCACGCAGTGCCCGGCTCGGCCTGGCTCTGCCTCCCAGTCTGCCAAGAGTATGTTATGATTCTAGTTATCAGTCCAGCCCTCCTTCTCTGCATTCCTAAGCTACTGAATCGCATCAATAGTTTCCGTCATAGTCTAGCCTTTATGTCTCCATGTAAGAGAAATACTGTATTAATATTCATAGAATATTCCTCACACACTGCACTACATATAGAATAATGTATGCACCAGTCTTAATGTCTGTTAGCCTTTGCCCTGATAACTTTTGGATTCTATCAACATGTACTATAAACACTAGATACTAGATATGCCTGGGTACATGTCGCTCTGACACTCCAGACTTTAATCTCCTCTTCTAGCGTAGAAGTCATAGCCCCCCAGTTCTCCCTAGTAACACGTCATTGCCAGTTTGCGCGCACCACTAGGTTAGAGGTCCCAGCTGCTCAGGTAGCCCCCTCCATGTTTCCGCCCCTTTTATGACATATTCTGTTACGTTTGCATCACATGTCTATGTATACGCCCTGTACACGCCTTCTTGTTACATCATCTTACCCTTATCTTTCACGACTGCTACAAACCACGCCTACTGCTACGCCTACTGTATTGAATGTAATGTATTTGTTTAACTATAAATATTGTGCACGGATATTAAAGTTTGCTAGCCAATTCCCAGATCCTGCCCGACAGCTGCCGGGCCCTGCCATCCTATTCCCGTACAGGCTGTCCTGTTCCTGTCCTTTATGCTTGATTAAAGCCTGTCAACTCCAGCTACCTCGAATCTTGACTCTTATTTATTGAGCTATCTGTTTATATGAGTATCCCGAAAAATAGAACCGGTAATTAATTATTAATTTACCACATAATGGCGCCCGAACAGGGACTTGCCCTTTCCCCACGCGCCGGAGAAGCCACGCAGGCCCCCTGATCCTCTGCAGCCGTGACGGAACCATACCGTGCACGTGCAGATATTTCTGCTTCAAGTATCCCTCAGGCCCACGGAGGAGACGGAGGTTGCGGTCCAGCATCCAGACGAGGCGGTGGAGGAACGCGGCGAGTCCCGACCAGAGCCCAAGCCGAGAGTCCAAGGTCCGAGGTATCCGGAGGCCCACCTGTAACTGAAGTCCGAAGTTCGTAGTCCGTCGTCGTAGCAGTCCAGTCCAGTCCGAGGCCTTCCGTTCTTGCTGCCTGGTGAGTACCGTTGCTGGGGTAGTATCTAGACAGGGTCAATTAATTTGTCTCTGGTCCGTGGGTTTGGGTACACAGATCCAACACGAAGTGTCCACCTAGGTGGATGCGGGTCCTGACGTGTCTCTTCATGGGACCGGTATGTTTCGTACTGTTTTAGCAGTGCATCTAGTCATTCCAGTAAGTTCTGTTCTCGAGAAATTCATGTGTCCTGTTTTCAGTATTTAAATGTTATTTCATGTGTTTTCAATGTCGTGGTATGAGTGATTTGTTTTCAGTTATTATTGTGTTTATCGTGTATTGTATTTTGTCCAGACTCCAGCCTAAGTTATGCCTCTGTTCACGAAATTACGTCAGTTAAAAACCAGAAAAGGTCTGCTCGAAGAAGCAGTTCCTGTCCCGCCTAGGGACAGTCCAGGTCATTTTATGTATCAAAAGCATGGCATAAGTGCCATATTATATCTAGATTTATGGGTGGAATACACCAAAGAATTAGAGGAAAAGTATAGATGGCCCGTATCAGGTACGTGGGATGCCGAGTGCATCATGCGAGTAGAAGAAGCATTATGGAAAAAGAAATCCAGACAGTCCCAGAAAGATGCCATCGAGTTATGGTGCAAAGAATCTCATAAAAGAACCGAAAAAGAAATCAGAAAGTCAGAATTAAGTAGAGAATCCTCAGAAAGAGCCCAAGAAAGGGAATTAATCGAAGTAGGTGAACGAGTTAAAGCCGAACAGTCAGACAGACAGAGAAATGCCCTTATTAAGGGTATGTATCCTCTTCTTGCCGAGGGCTTGCCAAAAGCAACCCCGGAAGCACCATGTAATTTTCCGCCGCCATTAGTTCCGATTAAGCTACGTCACAAACCGACCGCAGCTGATATTTTTCTCTCGTCCTATTTGGACGACACAGTCCCAGAATATGCAAATTCTGTTCCGCCAGCTCCTGTAAATAATGTAATTCCTGTTCCTCCAGCCACCGGGGCACCTGTTACAGCACCTGTTACGGTACCCCCGGTCCAGCCTACAGTACAAGTTCCCGCTACATCGGTCACTCTGCCAGCACGAAGAGTATCAGTCGACGATTCTAGTTTAGGGGCCGCGGGGGGAGGTCCTCCTGGTACCCCGCCGCCACACAAACGTGTAACATTAGTCGAGTTACATGAACGTGCGTTACAGCGTACGCCCAAATATCAGTCCGTTGCAGATATCAAACGAGCTCTCACCGAATGCCGTTATGATCCAGTCCCAGGCGATGATAATATGGTTATATATTCATTGCGTGTAAGACGGGTGACCGAGTATTTGGACACCCTACCGAATATGAAGGAAGATCTAGACAGAATATATCGTTTCATCCGTACAGGAGACAATCCAGAAAGTATTGGCGAAATCATGTCTCTAAGGAAAGCTGAGACCCAGCTCATGCTATTAAAGTTTCTAGTTAATTGTTTAATAAGGGAACAAGATTGTCCGACTAAAGATCCGATCGAAATGAGAATTCTGACAAAGTGGAGTGATCATATAGCCGAGGGAAGACACAAGACACTCAGTAGTATAGAGAGTATGTACAAGAAAATTCGTAAGGAAATAATAAGGTTACATGAGCAACGTAAAGCAGCACAAGTAAGCGAGAAAGAAGACAACACTGATACTGAAGAAGTAGAAGACGAGAATACCGCCAGAATAGCGTTTGTAGGTAAATCTAGACTTCCAGACCGACATTCACGCCTAGAACACAAGAAAGTTTTCCCTTCTCCAGCACCAGAACAAGGTTCTCTTGAGCAAGTATTTCAAGCTACCGATCACATTCTGAAATCACGAATCGGTTATAGTGAACTTAGTACCATGCATGAACAAGAACTAGCCCGATCAGCAGTCCGATGGACTACTGATTCTACCACTTTTCCAGACGAAATAGTGGCACAAATGTTTCTGAAATTGCCCCCAGCCGAGCAGCGACTGGTGGGTATGTATATGATCCAGCACCTCATTACACAGTATGAGGGTCAGCATTCTGATCCAGGTCCGTTGCATGATGTTCTGAACGAGTTACTCCAGTATAGATGGAGAGGTTTAGGTACCGATTTAATTAGTATCATTCTAGAACAACGCCACAAATATAGAACGTTTTTGAATCCGCATTTTGTTCATGTCTCACCTCCAGAAAGTAAATCATTTTACATGGATAGACAGAATCCGTTACGAGAAGTACACCCAGTTAGGACACCGGGTGGTGAAATGCAACGAGTATTTGTTTACACCCCTATCACAAAGATGGAACTCTTAGAGATGAAAAAGTTAATTCCCTGTCACGACAAAGATCCAGCAGGGTTCCATCGAGAATTAAAAGACATGCTCCGTATGGGAGAATACACATATCCTGATATCATTAAAATGCTAAAGGTCCTGTTGCCCGCAGGGGTATATGAGAAACTCAAGGAAAAGGAATGGGAGGTGGGAGAGAAAAAGATAGATTGGACAGCTCTAGAAGCTGAAGATAAAATACGAGTGCCAGGTACCGGTCTTGGGGACAAATGTAAAGAATTGCCCGAGTTATTGATACAAGTTTTGCCAAGGTTACTAGCCACGAAAAAGGAAGATTGGGATGCAATCTCAGCATGTAAACAGAAACAGGATGAAGACACTAGTGATTTTTATTCTAGATTTGAGAAATGTTTTATTATTAACAGTGGTTTGAAGACGAGTAGTGAGTCATACCCTCATCTTTTTGTTTCTAAACTAGTCGAGAATTCAAGTCCACAAGTTAAAAATCGAGTTTTGAAAGTCGAAAGTAGTTGGCAAGCTAATACTCCGTCCCAAATGCTCCAGATGCTCCAGTATCACCAGAACAGAATCAGGGAAGAGCAAGAACACGAAAGGAGACGTATGAAAGACACGAAAATGAAAGTACTAGTTGCACAATCTGTTCCACAAGACAGTCAGAAGAGGGGTCCGAATCAAGCCAGTCATCCTGCAGCTCCCGTTAAAGGGACTTGCAATTACTGTAAACAGCCAGGTCATTTTATAAACGAGTGTGCAGTTCTGAAACACAACATAGCTACTGGTAAGACTAAAGAAAGATCACGCCCGCCTAGACAAGAACAAGTTTCACAGACTTCTCAGTCACCACAGAATGCACAACAGACAGTTCCAGCACCGCAGCCTATCGCTGCAACACAGCACGTTACACAGCAAATGTATCAGTATGCCCAGACAGAGTATCCAGAGTATCAACAGTATTCATGAAACAGCCTAGAGAGGGAGGTAGGCTTGCCTCTCATCGAGATACCTGTAGATCAAGAGGGTCCCTATGTACACAGTCAAGTATTAGGGAAAGACAGAAAGTTTCTGATTGATACAGGGGCAAGTAGGACTACTATCAGTCATGACGAGGTTCCAGGGGCTCCGCTCTCAGGCTCTAAAAATGTTTCCCTTGGATTTTCAGGAAAGCCTATTGTTAATGAAATTTCAAAACCAGTTTCCCTAGAAGTTGGTCCATTGTCCCGAACTACTGATTTGTTACTTACGAAATCATGTCCAGAAAATTTGTTAGGCATTAAAACACTGAAAGAATTAGGTGCAGTTATTTGCTGCTCCCCAGAAGGAATCCGATTGTTTTTAAGAGACTTTAAAGGTCACTATGTATTACGTAATTTTGATCCGAGATTATCAAATGTACCGCAGCATTTATGGGCGCAAGGTCCAACTGATGTAGGTTTTATGCAAATCACACCCCATCGTGTGACTCTCAAGCAAGGTATAGTCTTGCCACGAATCAGACAGTACAGATTGCCACCTGAGGCTGTAGCAGCCTTATCCAAAATTATTGACGAGCTTATTGCTCAAGGAGTGGTTGTAGAAACTGACTCCAATGTATGTAATTCTCCTATCATTCCGGTCATGAAACGTACTGATCCAAATGCACCTCCAGTATATCGATTAGTGATTGACCTTCGAGAACTTAATAAGTGTATCATACCCCAGTATCCAGTAGTCCCAGATATTTCTTCCCTATTGACGGCCATTGATTCTGAAGCTACATTTTTCACTGTCATCGACCTCAAGAATGCATTTTTCAGTGTTCCCATTCATCCAGACAGCCAGTACCTTTTTGGTTTTTGTTTAAATGGAAGGAGCTATAAATTCACACGAGCTCCTCAAGGTTTCACAGAAAGTCCTAGTATTTACAGTCAAGCACTTAAGAGACAACTAGACAATATTCACATGCCAACTGACACTGCCCTGCTCCAGTATGTCGATGATCTACTGATCACAGCCCGTTCTGAACGTGACTGCGAGCGTGCGTCACTTACAGTTCTGTATTTCCTGGCCGAGCAGGGGCACAAGGTGTCCCCTTCCAAATTACAATTCTGTGTCCAGCAAGTGATCTACTTAGGCCACTTACTGTCCAAGTGGGGTAGGCAGTTGACACCAGACCGTATCCAGTTAATAGCGAGTCTTCCGCAGCCCAAGACACAGAAGGAGGTACGAGCTTTTATTGGCCTCACTTCTTATTGCAGACAATGGATTCCTCAGTATGCATTTCTAGCCAAGCCACTGATACAGTTAACGACACAGGAGGCAGCCGTATCGACTGTCCTCCCTTGGACACAGGAACATACACTTAGTTTCAATGAATTAAAGAAAGCCTTATGTCAAGCACCTGTTCTAGCTACACCGAACTATAGTAAGCCTTTTACACTTTTTGTCACAGAACGTGATGGTACTGCATTATCTGTTCTCACACAAGATCAAGCAGGACAGTACAAGCCCTGTGCTTATTTTTCAAGCACATTAGATCCAGTAGCCCAGGCTCTGCCTGTGTGCCTCAAGTCAGTTGCAGCCACAGCTCTAGCTATCAGACAAAGTGATTCCATAGTGTTAGGACATTCCCTGACAGTACAAGTTCCACACTCCGTGGAAGTTCTTTTAAACCGAACACAGACACAGCACTTGACCATTGCACGTTTAACAGGTTATGAACTGACACTGTTCCAGCCACACATAGAAATCAGACGCTGCAACGTTTTAAATCCTGCTACACTGTTACCGTCAGTTACTTCAAATCCCGCCACACATGACTGTGTGGAAGTTATTAACACTATGACTAAACCAAGACAAGACCTGACAGACATTGCATTACCTAATCCCGACCTGACACTTTACGTGGATGGTTCATGTATGAGAACAAGTACAGGAGAACTAGTAGCCGCGTATGCAGTGACTACTGAAACTGAAGTTATAGAAACACATCGTATTGACACCCTGTCTGCCCAAGCAGCAGAGCTAGTTGCTCTGACCCAAGCCTGCATACGTGCCAAGAACCTGAAAGTAAACATATACACAGATTCACGTTACGCATTCGGAGTCGTACATGACTTTGGAGTGCTCTGGCAGGAGAGAGGTTTCATGACTTCTCATGGAACCAAGATTCAGCATGGTCTCCTCATTCAAGCTCTGTTAGATGCAATACATTTACCGACAGCTATTGCTATCATGAAGTGCAAGGCACATACGAAAGTTACTGACATTATTTCCCAAGGTAACGATCTAGCAGATCGAACAGCCAAGCTTACAGCTCAGACACCAGACATTCCAGTTAATAAGACCCAGACATTTACTCCAGATCCGACTACTTGTATGACAGTCAAGGACCCTACACAAGATGTCATAGACATACAGTTACATGCTACTCCTGAAGAAATCAAGAAATGGTCCGAACAAGGAGGGGTCCAGACAGATCAAGGATGGTTGACGAAGGGAAAAGCCACATGGTTTCTCCCCGACTCTATGGTTCAAGTCATTATCAATACCGCACATAGTCCAGCACATCTAGGAGAAAAAGCTATGTTAGACAGTATTCAGAACCTATGGTTCAACAAGCATTTACGAGCTGCAGCCAAGCAGAAAGTCCGTACCTGTATGATATGTTGTCAGTTCAATCCAGGTAAAAGTGTCCCGGTGGAACAAGGTGGATTCCAACCTCCTGACCACCCTTTTGAAGTCCTCCAGATGGATTATATTCAGATGGAGCGATGTCGAGGTTTCAAGTATGTTCTTGTAGTTGTATGCGCTTTGTCCAGGTGGACAGAAGCATATAGTTGGTTTGTGAATTCTTTCCCCGTTATGGACTCCCTAGGGTCGTGTATTCTGATAACGGCCAGCCATTCTCATCTGAGCTTATGAGACATGTTTCCCTCTTGTTAGGGTACCAGTGGAAGTTCCATTGTGTACGCCATCCTGAAGCAGCCGGTCTCGTAGAGAGACATAATCAGACCCTGAAAATCCGTATTGCCAAGATATGTAAAGAGAAAGGTGTAGACTGGCTAGTTGCCCTGCCAGTTGCTTTATTCTTCATGAGGATGGTTGCACATTCCAGATCAGGTCTGTCCCCTTATGAGGTCGTATTCGGCCGCCCCCCAAACATGTGGGGTACACCTAGACCCCGCAGTATTACAGATGTTTCCAGTAATATGCTGACAGATTACCTAGCTTCCTTGATGTCTGCCCTACACTCTTGTCGTTCACAGGTTGCCGCCGCATTTCCAGACAACACCGAGGTGAAACCGCATGAGGTCATTCCAGGCGACCTTGTCCTTGTAAGGAACTTTGATCGTTCAAGTCCACTGGAGCCTCGTTGGAAGGAGCCGCGACTTGTTCTCCTGACCACCCGCACGGCCGTGAAGTAGGAAGGCCGCAAGGGGTGGGTCCATCTGTCCCACGTCAAGAAGTTCCATGGAGTTCGAGAACAAACATTTTCTAAGAACTGTTCCATTTCTAAAGACTGCCTGAAACGAGACTTTGATCTGAATCCTGAACTGAAAGTTACTCTGTTAGAGAAAACTCCGCAACAGGAGTATAAGTTAAAGCTCCGGTCTAGTAAAATAAGTCAGCCAGTTTAATTGTCTAAGTCCCTCTCGGGTGAAACGGTTAGACAGGTTTCTGACATGTATGAGATAGACCCCCATAGTGAGAGAGTTAGTCAAAACTCCATAAGATGTATCGTTTTTCTAAGTTTTATATTGTTTCTAAGTTTGATGGTTACCTGCACAAGTTATGCATTACATTTATGTTTTCCAAGTTCACATGTAAACAAGTTTTCTAATGCTACAGTAGAGCACACATTTAGTGATCTGCCTCCTCACGAGTTATCCTATCGTCTTGCTATGAGAAATAATACATTTATAAGAATGTTACACTATTCAAACCAGACCAGCAATGCCACTAATTGTTGGGTGTGTGGTCGACTCCCCCCTTTCCAGACACCGAAGGGAGTTCTGCCACTCTTTCCTTATCCGTTTTCACATAATGGTTCGTGTGGAGCATGGTCCACGTTAACGTCATCCTCCAATGACATGTCCCTTCTGAATAGAACATGTTTTCCAGACAAGCAAGGTCTCTCCCATAGAACAGGGCTAGATCTAGAAAATGAAGTATATGATTTAGGTAATTATTCTTCGAATTTCATGGTCCTGAATGTTCAGTCTGATACTACTCCAGATTTGCCTGCTATTTCAGTACTGCCAGTCAAAGGCGAATTATGTGTCAGAAAGAATGGTTCCGCACATGTAGGACATAGTGATTGTACTACTACTGTCGAGTATAGTGACAGTGGGAAATCTATTTTCAAAGCTTCACGTCATTCTTATTTTGTTTGTGGTCAGACCGCATATGTTCGTCTGCCCCTCGATTGGGATGGAACATGTTACATTGCCTTCCTACTGCCACCAGTTTTTCTAGCCCCATCTGATTATCACAGAAACACACATCTAGTACACGTCAGACATAGAAGGGAGATCGAGTCCCCAATTGTCGATCAAACTGAAACTACTCTAGAACAGTATCAAGACTTTAATAAAGGTTTCTTCTTCTTTATAGGACCTGTCCAGAATAGTAAGCTAATACGTAGACTAACCAGAACCCTTGAAGCAGTAGTGAATGAGACTACTTCTGCTCTAGGTAACTTAACCGAAGAACAATCTGCTATGAGATTTGTCGTGCTCCAAAATCGTCTCGTTCTTGACGTCATACTGGCCGATAGAGGAGGAGCATGTAGAGTCATCGGATCTAGTTGTTGCATTTTCATTCCAAATAACGCGCCGTCTGTTTATTCAGCTATAACCAGACTTCACAAAATTGCCCATCAGTTACACCAGAATCCAGGTACCTGGACATGGTCCGGTTGGCTCTGGAGTATTATATCTGCTTGGGGATGGAAAGTATTGTCATTCCTAGGTATTGCAGTAATGATCGTATTCAGTTGCTGCCTCTGTATACAATGTGGCCCTGCGATTTGCGGCATTTGTGCTACCTCTTGTATTCCTAGTCCTAAATCCCGTTCCAAGACAATTCGAGACGAACAAATGATGCTATATGAAATGATAGATGGTATCATGAATATTGATGTTTCCTGATGGAAACGTAGGGCACAAGGAGGGAATGTGGAAAAGTAAATTTTGCCATGTTGTATGTGCCTACGTGTTCCCCATCTTATGTTATATGTGTATGATCGATATGCATGTATTCCCTTCTGATCGATTAAAGATGCAATTATAGTTGTGTCCATCTCTAGTATGCCAGTTTCCAGTCTTCGTGAAAGCAACGAATATTAGGCCTATGTAAACCTACGTTGCCACGTTTCACAGTGTGCACGTTAATTCATTGAATTATCCCCGTTTCTAGGCCTCAAAAGGGCCCGGACTCAGATTCAGCTCCTGTCTCCTGAACCCTCTACGAGGAGCGATACAGCCCCCACCTGTATCCCTGACCCTTAGCTTACTTCTTGCCACGCAGTGCCCGGCTCGGCCTGGCTCTGCCTCCCAGTCTGCCAAGAGTATGTTATGATTCTAGTTATCAGTCCAGCCCTCCTTCTCTGCATTCCTAAGCTACTGAATCGCATCAATAGTTTCCGTCATAGTCTAGCCTTTATGTCTCCATGTAAGAGAAATACTGTATTAATATTCATAGAATATTCCTCACACACTGCACTACATATAGAATAATGTATGCACCAGTCTTAATGTCTGTTAGCCTTTGCCCTGATAACTTTTGGATTCTATCAACATGTACTATAAACACTAGATACTAGATATGCCTGGGTACATGTCGCTCTGACACTCCAGACTTTAGTCTCCTCTTCTAGCGTAGAAGTCATAGCCCCCCAGTTCTCCCTAGTAACACGTCATTGCCAGTTTGCGCGCACCACTAGGTTAGAGGTCCCAGCTGCTCAGGTAGCCCCCTCCATGTTTCCGCCCCTTTTATGACATATTCTGTTACGTTTGCATCACATGTCTATGTATACGCCCTGTACACGCCTTCTTGTTACATCATCTTACCCTTATCTTTCACGACTGCTACAAACCACGCCTACTGCTACGCCTACTGTATTGAATGTAATGTATTTGTTTAACTATAAATATTGTGCACGGATATTAAAGTTTGCTAGCCAATTCCCAGATCCTGCCCGACAGCTGCCGGGCCCTGCCATCCTATTCCCGTACAGGCTGTCCTGTTCCTGTCCTTTATGCTTGATTAAAGCCTGTCAACTCCAGCTACCTCGAATCTTGACTCTTATTTATTGAGCTATCTGTTTATATCAGTATCCCGAAAAATAGAACCGGTAATTAATTATTTATTTACCACAGTACTCTGACAATGCATGACTCTCTTCAGACCACATAGCATGATCCGGGTCTCTCACTGCAGCAGGCATCTTACTGTGGTCCCAATGAAATGTGTGCAGTTCAAGGCAAACTGCAACTACAATCAAAGGGTGACAGTCACTTACGCAAACAAACGCACCTGTAGCTGCATCTGTGAGGATATGAAGGTTCGACCGGATATTTGTGGGAGGTTCTAAAACAGAAGAATTATAGGAAGTAGCATAATGTGTACTAGGTACGGTTTGTGAAGGGATTCTAGTGTCGGCTCAGGCAGTGCAGTGGGCTTAGATTTGGTGTGAAATCGCAGCATATTGAGTTTAGAGGCAAGGTAAAACTGCTGGGGTGTTGCATATGTAACAATGTGGGTAAAAGGCGGAAGCTGGTATTTCATGTAGCATATTAGATGAACATGTATGGTAATAACTGCCAGTGCACATAACGTCGTGGGTTTAAGGGAAGAAGACACATGGTGGCGGGGCAAGTGGGCAATGAATGGTTCATGGTGGCAATTCGTGCAACATGGAGTGTAAAAAGCCCTGGTAAAAGCAGGCAGTGTATGCAGCATTAGATAAAGGACCCAACAAAAGCTGGCAGTCCATGCGACCAGGCGAGTGTCTGGCATAGTAAAAGCTGGCAGTTCATGTAATGTGATGGGTGACATGCCGTTTAAAGCAGGCAGTTCATGCGCCGTAGCTGGTGTCACACTTTATAAGCAGTCAGTGCGTGTATTATGATGTGTGACACATGGTGATATAGCAGTCCATGCAGCGTAGCAGGTGACTTGCCTTGTAAAGCAGGCAGTTTATGCACCGTAGCTGGGATCCCATTTTATAAGCTGTCAGTGCATGTAATGTGCTGTGTAACACGTGGTTAAAGAAAGCAGTTCAAACAGCGTTGCATGTGACATGCCTCGCTAAAGCTGGCAGTTCATGCAACGTGGTGGGTGACATGCCTGTTCATGCAGTTCATGCTACGTGATATTGCTCGGGGCTTGTAATGGATTCTGTGTCTTCTTTGCAATGGTGCATGTGACTTTGGCAGTATGCTTAAAGTTGCTGGTGTGTTAACAAATTGGCCAATAGAAGCGCTGAGGTGTTCTGAAATATAGTATAGTAGTTTAAAGACATGGAGATAACTGTCAGTGGTCAGCGCGGTTCCAGTAAGCGGGGTTAAAGGGAAAACCACTGTGTATGACATATTGAGTGAAAGACGCGGCCTGTGTGAAGCGTGAGTATTCTGTATGTAACCTGGTGAAAGTCGTGAACAGTGCACTATAATGTGTAACAATATTTAAACATTCAAAGACCTTTAAGTCAATGAATAAACACTACTTACAGAACAACTGATTTTACACTGTGTAGGCTGCTTAAAAAGTAAAAAAATTGAACAAATGAGTTTGACTTAAACATAGTCGCCGCATTCACATTTGAAAAGGAGAGTACGTTAATTTCCCCCACTTCTTTAACTACAAACACAGCACAAACAGTGTCAAATCAGTTTGTGTCACATTTACACTGGTACAAATATTTTTTGCTCTAAAAATGGTGGCTCAATTATTTCTTTTTTCGGACCTGTGTAAGGTGTTTGTACAATGGCTCCTGGGGAACCGGTCCCCCGATGCTTCGCCCTAAGTCATAGGTCTTCAATCTGTGGGGCACGACCCCCAGGGGGGTCGTGGAGTCCTGGGAAGGGGGTCGCAGATTCTGCAGAGTGCAGTTCCTGGCATTGGGCTGATCGAGGGTGCTCACGGCGGAGGCCTAATTCACACCGAGGTGTGAAAAACATCAACACCTCATTAACGAGTAAAAGGTCTTTTAAAGACCTGTCAAGTACTCAGGTGTGGATGTGTGTGTGTCCCTGAAGCTGTTTCAGCCGGGCTCACATACACAAGCTGGGGGGGAGGGAGCGGGGGGTGGGGGTGATAGGCTGGGGGAGCAGGCTGTAGTGTAGCCCTTTGAGTTCAATGGATGTTGCGCGCCTGGAGCTGTGGGTCCCGTGACACGTCCCCCGCCCCAAGCAGGGAGGCACAGAAATGGAAAGAAGAAGGAAGAAGAGCAGAGGGATACTGATCCCCCCCCCCATGAGAGAGGCACAGAAAAGGTTGGTGGACGAATGATGGGTGGATGGATGGATGTAAGGCTGAAGTGGATGTGCGAAAAGGTGGGTGGAAGAATGATGGGTAGATGGATGGATGTAAGGGTGAAATGGATGTGTGAAAAGGTGGGTGGATGAATGATGAGTGGATGGATGAAAGGGTGGGTGGATGGATGAAAGGGGGGATGGATGAAAGGGTGGATGGATGGATGAAAGGGTGGACGGATGGATGAAAGGGTGGATGGATGGATGAAAGGGTAGATGGATGATGGATGGATGGATGGATGAAAGGTTGCATGGATGAATGATGGATGGATGGATGTGTAAAAAGATGGGTGGATGGATGAATGATGGATGTATGGATGGAAGGATGAAAGGGTGGATGGATGAAGGATAGATTGGTGAAGGATAGATGTATGGATGAAAGGATGAAAGGGTGGATGGATGAAGGATGGATGGATGAAAGGGTGGATGTATGTATAGATGGATAAAAGGTTGCATGGATGAATAATGCATGGATGGATGTGTGAAAAGGTGGGGGGATGAATGATGGGTGGATGTATGGATGAAAGGGTGGATGGATGTATGGATGAAAGGGTGGATGGATGAAGGATGGATGTATGGATGGGAGGATGAAAGGGTGGATGGATGAAGAATGGATGTGTGGATGGGAGGATGAAAGGGTGGATGGATGAAGGATGGATGTATGGATGGGAGGATGAAAGGGTGGATGGATGTATGAATGGATAAAAGTTTGCATGGATGAATGATGGATGGATGTGTGAAAAGGTGGATGGATGAAAGATGGGTGGATGGATGGAAGGGTGGATGGGTAAAGGATGGATGTATGGATGGAAGGGTGGATGGATGAAGGATGGATGGATGTATGGATGTATGGATGGAAGGATGGAAGGATGAAAGGGTGGATGGATGGATGTGTGAAAGTGTGGGTGGATGAATGATGGATGGATGTGATGAGGTCTAACAGGCGCATTTATGGTTGTCAAAAGTTGATGATGAGGAGTACCAGTTTCTAGAAACATTTGTCGGAAGGGGGTCCTTACGCCTAAAAAGGTTTTACAAGGGGGTCTCGGCATCAAAAAGTTTGAAGACATCTGCCCTAAGTAGTCTTTTCCGTGTTAATAAACGCGGTACACGCTGTCTTTTCCGGCAATAGTCTTTCTCGAGCCACGCCGATCATGAATATTTACTGGCGGGCCTACGTTTAATGTAATCAACATGCCGGGGTATAAATCTGCAGATATAATTGCATCAGGCTGCGCTTTGAAAGAGGGATCATAGGAAGTTTGGATTCCCTGATTGAGATGTACTTAACGTTATGTTGTTATGCTCTTTATTCTTTACACCCTCCTGCGCACTGTAGAGGTACATTTAGTAACCTTAGAGATAGGTATGAGTGAGACGTCATGCAATACTGGCAATGTCTAAACACCTTCATCCAATCCCTATAGTATGAGCAAAGCATTGCTTACTCACGCTTGCATGAATACCAATAAGGAGGTATCCGCTCATCAGCCAATCCCAATGAGCTAAAGCTGGCTGACACATGCTTGCAAGAATACCCATAAAGAGGGATCCACTCATCAGCCAATCCTAACGAGCTAAAGCTTGGCTGACTCACGCCTATGTTATATGACAGCTCTTTAATAATGTAATACCTGCACTTTCACAATTGCTTTATTAACCTTCCTGCTTTCTCAAATATGCTTGAAAATGCACCATTTTTCCACTATTTTTTAAAACATTTCTCGGGGGTATTCCCCCCGATCCCACCTTAGGGGGTTCGGGCTCGCTCGCTGCGCTCGCTCGCTACGGTGCTGTATGATTATCAGTTTACGCCTCACCACTTTCAAATGTCACCAGCCGCCACTGGCGGTGGGGCATGCAGGGGATAAATGCAGGGGGTCCATGCCATGAAACATTTTCTTTGGCATTCCCATTGCGGTGTCATTTTCAAAGGCACCCCCATGGGAATGCCAAAAGACCATCTGCCAGACAATGAGAAAACTCGTAATCTGGCGGGTGGCCAGTGGTCGAGTTTAGTGTTGCTGGAGCAGAGCAGTGGGGTGCATCTCCGCTCCCGCACTGGCAAACTCGTAATCAGGCCCTTAGTCTTTTGTATCAAAACAGACCAAAGTGTGTAGATAAGGTTGTAATGCACCTGCAATATTCTTCAAATTTCAACTGATGATAACCTTTATTTCAATCAAGGCGAGAGCAGACCTTTACACCATATAATTGCATAATCATGTCAGCAATGTTTCGACCTGGATGTAGCTCTCGTTCAATTGCCTTGTTTGCCTGATGCATGTCGACACATATGTCTACAGCTCTTTCACAGTCCTTTTTGGGCACTACCACTATGGAAAAATCCCATGGAGTGGGACCAGTAAATCGCTCAATTATAGCATGCTTAAGTAAAAATCAGTTTGGATTTCAACAACATCTTGTAAATGAAAAGCAATTTGTCTATACCTTTGACCAAAAGGACAGTCATTCTCAATAATATGCAGCTTTGCTTTCATAGTCTTAAGCTTTACGGAATCATGAAACAACGAAGGGAATTTACTTACTATGGTGAGCATTTATGTTGTAGTTCACAGCAATCAGTCCCATGTCAGCAAGTGTGCTGAAACTGAGCAGACAGGCACTTGATGCTGTACCTTGAAGCAAATGGAGGGGTGCTTGCACCTTTGCTTTCTTGTGTTTCTTCATCACTACAATTAAACCATTACTTTTAAGGGCATTGATGCAGCCCATGTATACACTTTGGTTTTCAATGGTGTCAGTCACTATAATAGAGGCAATGCATTATATTTCTCCTGAGGCATAATGTTTATCCAAGCACCACTGTCAATGATGAAAGGTATCAAACAACCTTTTACTATTAGTGTAATCTTCGAACACTGTTTGAATGACTTTGGCGCTTTATCAAGTCAACATTTCTTTGACTGACATTTTTCTGCTCATGCATTCAGTCCAACATGCACACACTTTACTGAGTTAGACATCGACATGGCAAAACCATTTCCTTCGCATTCACTTGATACTGATCTAGAACAACCACTTGATGATTTACATGAAAATCAACTGTCCAGTTTAGATTTTTCTTAACTGATGTCGCCACTTAGCCTTGTGAGTGTGCATCGAACGTTGCTTCTGGAACATTCCGGCAGCCATTTTGTCTTCATGTCTTGATGAACTTGCTTTTTCCTTTGCTTTGTAAACTGTCACAAAATTATTCTCCTTCCCATAGCATCTGTCTGATGGCGGGACATTAAACTTTGTGTGAAAACGAAAATCCACATCTAAAACAACTTATTTTTTCATCTAGACATCACTTTCTGTCCTTCAATCTTTGGCTTTAGATTACCTTTCACTTTTATGACTGATTCATTCTGAGCACCTCCGGTCTCCATGTCAGCAGCTTATCTATCAGCACACTCTTCAACCCTGGCAACCATTAACACTTGCTCCAGACTTGAGTTTTTTTTATGAGAGGCTTGCAGTACCAGAGCGGCACTAGTTTTGATACTCTGATGGCGCAAGCCTCTCAATCATACCTATGAGGTGGCACAAAGCCACTCTGCATGGCTTTGCATGGCCTCATAGATATGGAGTAAGACAAAGCAGCCCAATTTGCTGCCTTGCCTTACTCTGCATCCAGGAGGCGTTCCATGGGTGTTGAGGTGGGTTTTCCCATGCAATACCCAGATTTACGTAATCACATAAATCTGGGGCAGAGCCAAAACCTTACGCCTTCCTAGAAGAAACGTAAAGAGGGAAAATATTTTGATGTATTCTCATTTTTTCCTCTTTCCATGTGTGCTGCATTGTGCAGCACACATGCAAAGAGGAAAACACATCTGGGAATTGTTTTTGTGCAGGAAGGTGCTCCGCTCTGCATAAAAACAATCCTGCCTGCAAAGGAAGCCCTCTTGCACCATGGTGAAAGGGTGTCTATGTATGCACTGTGCAGCAAATTGTGTGTCAGCGTGGGGGAAAGGAGGGAAATACACTGTGTTTCATGAATACAGTGAATTCCTGCCCTTTCACATTGGTGTTGCCCTACGCTAATACCTCATAAATGAGGCCCTTAGAGTTTCTCTCAGCATTCATTGTCTGAATTAATCTGACAGGCATTCATCAATAATTCTACGACATATTGCTGCTTCATCATTAAAATAATTGAACTAACAATGTATTATGAGTGTGTCGAGTCTCTCCACAAATTCATTGATAGCTTCACCAATATTTTGTAATTCTTGACTGAAAATGTATCTTTTGTAATTTACATTGGGCATTGGATAGAGCTTGCGATTCATAGTTTATTTTATTTGACAGTATGTAATTTCTTCATCAGTTCATTGCATTTTCCTTATGACTTCTTTTACACCATCACAAGAGAGGTTTTTGAGGTATTTGATCATCTTTTTGGTATAATTATATTCAAGTGCATCAATGAAATCTTCAAATGTCTCTATCCCAACAATCCATTAATCTCAAATATTTTGCTTTTGGTGGTATTAAAAGGTGGTGGTGGCATTCAGGAAGGTAGCAGTGTTGTAGACCAAAGTAGAACTTACCGACACTACTGGTGGATCAATGTGACTTGGTTTAGGAAACTCATCTGTGAGGCCTGGCGATGTGCTGGCCTCAGGATCATCTTTAATGATAGCTGGAAATGTGAGTTTCTGCGCTGAGAAAAATTTCACTATTTCAAGAATTACACTCTGCCCTTTATTCTTTGAAGACCTGTAACATTGTTCTGAGCCCCATTCATCAGTGTTTGGTGGCTGGCCATTTCGGGTATGGATGGCTCGGTAAACACAACGTTTGGCATGTCTCCTTGAGCCACTTCACCGAGTGCAGCAGTACGATGACTCTCTCCAATGCCAATTTGCACTTTCTGACTCCAAGTTGGTCTCGGCCTTGCAGCACTTCTGTTTGCAGCGTTATTTAGCAATTTCTATTTATCAATGACTGCTCTTTGAAAAATCTAGTTGTATTTGCCTTCCCCGTAGATACTCCATCCAATATATTAATGTGTAATGCTTTTATTATTGCCAACTGCTTCACAGTAGCTGAAGCTGCGCTTTGACTGCACATGCATTAAGCATTGATTCCTCCATACTTCGACAAAGGCACACGTGGCATGCACAAGTAGTTTACTTGACCCACATTAAACTCTCGGAGAGAGCTGTATAGATCTTCTGGTTACTTATCCTCTATCTCATGGCGAGTTATAGTGTCTTCCCCAGACTGGGTACCCACCAATGACTACGCTACAAACAGAGATCAGTATTACATATCTTTATTCTTCTGTGTGTAAACGCAAATTCAAAGTTCTAAACCAGCCTATATTGCATTCCGCTCTAACATCTACATCATACCTCTAAGTAGCCTATCAGGTGCCAAAAGTGTTCCATCATTGCTAATTCGCAAGACACTAAAGGCTGTGCTACTTACACCAGCACATTATATGCCATAAACTGTTCCACTGTCAAGCCATATACTTTCTGAAGAGATCACATCTGCTGTGGGGGGTAACTGGATGAATTGAGAAAAGACACATGGTGGCGCTGTAGAGCAAACGAGGAACACGAGGAAATCGAGGAGGATGCCGACCGGAGCGCCCGGACTGGAACGCTGAGGCAATCCCCCGAGGCAATCCCCCAGCCGAAAAACTATCGCGGGCACGGTGGGAGCCTGTGCAGTATACATAGCCGCGAGGGGCGCACAGACAGCGGCCGGAGCAGCGAGAGTCTGCCGGACGCGGCATCAGCCGCGAGTAGCATCTTGGGTGCGGCTGGAACCGCGAGTTGGACGCTGCAGGAGCCGCGAGCGGCGCATTGGGTGCGCACAGACAGCGGCCGGAGTAGCGAGAGTCTGCCGGACGCGGCATCAGCCGCGAGTAGCGTCTTGGGTGCGGCTGGAGCCGCGAGTTGGACGCGGCAGGAGCCGCGAGCAGCGCATTTGGTGCGGACGCGGCAGCAGCCTCGAGTGGCCTCTGGGAGCGGCCGGAGCCGCGAGTCCCTGCTGGTAGTGAGTGGCGCTTTGGGCAGGAGTGGGCAGTAAGCACAGCGAATACAGCAAAGGCATTAAGAGGCAGCCCAAGCCCGAGTGTCAAGGCGGGGAGCCAATACTGCCTGCATTGCGAGCCAAGTTCACCCTCATCACCCCAAGCAGATCTGTCAACCCACTGACCCAGGTGTGAGTGAGTCAAAAGTGACAATAGCTGCGAGGGGTGCACAGGCTTCCCGGATTAGGCAGTAGCAGCAGTAACTGTGAAAACCCCAGGTCTCGGCTGCATTTGTGCCTGATATCTCTTCAAATGCTCGCAGAAAAGTGAGCAGTGACTTGGGACCGGCTGGACCAACGCGAGTCCTCTGCGTGCTGAGGGCAGAGGCTGACGTGAGAGGTGTCCGGACACAGTGGGACACACGGGAGGCAGAGGTTTGGCCTGGATTGACCAGCTGGGACTATTGTCTGAAAGGGTACCTGGGACGTGAAGAACATACTAACTGACCCAGGTACGTGGCTATTCGCCAAAGCTGTTCCAGTTGGATAGTAATATCTGCTCTCTATGAAACTATTAAAGAACACTGCTAATTAACTGCACGGAGCATATAAACATCCAACTGACCATTTCACTTTTAATGATATAACAATTTTAAGTGGACCACAGCTATTATCAACCACTAACTAAATAAACCTCCACTGGGAAATAGTCCTTAATCTATTTCGGATTTACATGTAGTGGTAACAAAGTGAAGTCCAACTACAAACTAATCTCAAACCTGCTTAAAAACTACAGCCACGGGAAAAACAGGGATAGGGGACGCGAACTGAGCGCCAGTTTTGGTGTTGCATGAGTAGCGCACCAGTTATCTGGCGCTTTGGAGCTTTACCCCTCTGGTAGGGTAGATTTGGAACCCCTAGAAAAATTTCTTGCATTACAAACAGGACAATTAAAAATTACAACCAAAATAATCCCGAGTGATCTCTTAAACTGTTATGGCATATAAAAAACTAAGGTTAAGAACCATCTTTATGAAAAGGATGGGAACGGAAGAGGCAACTCGGAGGAGCTCCAAAAAATAACAAGAGCAGGAAAGCTTATAGTAACTCCAGGGATCAAAAAGTACTTTGAAAACCTAAAGACAAATGAACAGGTGCAATTAACAAAAGACCAGACAATCAAGGAAAAGAAAGGATGTAAAGAGGAAGAAGAGGAAAATCTACATCTAACCAACACTCAAATACGAAGAACACCCGAGGCTCCTCAAAAAAGTACTCCACTTACCTTGGAGGATTCTATCACTAACCATGACGCCCCAGGTCTAACGCTAGAAACATTCAAAACGCAACAATCTCTAGAGTATAACATCACTTGCCCTGATATTAATATCAAAGACCTAATATTTCATAAGAGACCCCAAAAGGAGACCGAGAAAATACAGAATAGCACTCCGCAAAAACCTTCTGACATAGAGGGATACCTGGAGAAATCCCCAGATCTGTCTCTTTTCAAAAATACAGGCTTCTCTAATAATTATACCCCAGTCTCTAAATCTCTGTTTACTCTGCAAAATATACTGGAGTCGGTCCTTATTCACCTAGGGAATATACTGGAAAATTCCGATCAAACCCTTGATACTCAACTAGGAATATTAAAATTTCTAGTGGAAGAAAAAAAGAAGAGCAAACGCATTCAACAAAAATAGTAGGAGTCTGCGAAAAATGTAAAGTGCAAAGCTCTGATACTTTAAAAGCTGATTTAGCGGAAACGCTTCATCCTGTAAAAAAAGAAATCGCAACTCAAACCGGAAAAAAACCTCTCTTGAAATCTCAGAAAAACAACCAGATCTATTCCCATAGAAGCCTTTTTAAGGAAAAAACTACATCTACGTTATATCATCAGCCCAAAGCGTACTACCCAATTTTTACAATAACCAAAACAAAAACTACGGTGAATAGCCCTGACATAACTCAACGCAAACATACTTCTGAGATGGAGCCACTATCCAACGATATGCAGGGCCAAGAAAGCAACAAAGGCAAAAGAAAACAAAAGAGGACCAAGTTGAAAAGGAGAAAGGCGTTAAGAAGAATAGAGAAAAAGAAAGCACGTAAAATAATAATCCGGAAGGATCTCTTGTTATCAACTGGATCTTCAGATAACGAGGATAGAGCAGATCTCGTCCAGACCATGAAAATAAAGGGGCAGAACACATCGGAAATAACGCAAACTGATAATGTTAACCATCGGAGTAAACTTAACCCAAAGGCAAACAACTTTTCTGTAGTAGGACAAGGATCTCCAAGTCTTGTTTTAAAAGAAAGCCCAATACGATCGGTCTCTATTCAGGAAAAGTATATACAGGCAGAGATAATCAGGTCTAATTCTCTGGAAATTACGGAATTATTTCCGGTTGATGACGCACCACTCAACCGCGGCCGAATTATTAGCCTGTTACAAAAAATTCATCCTCTACAATCGCTAGCGCGAAACGAAATAAAATTAGTTTAGTTCCCGGAGAATTCCAAAACAACGACAGCAATTGTAGAATTTTGGTCTCCAGTAATACCAGGAATTATATTGAAAGAGAGCGAAACACTCCACAAATATGGATATGATCTGACTCCAGTAATACAGTACAACGACCAAAAAAAAACCAAAATAGAAGAATCTCTTAAAACACAGAGGTCGAAGCAAATCTCCAACGCCAGGACCAATCCCCCAGATTTAACTTTAAAAAATATACTCGTCTCCATAAAGAACGGGGAAAGAAAAGTCTGGAGGAAAAATACCCAAGGTAAGGAAACAACAAAGGAGGAATATTCATGGACCTGGATCTCGGAGACCCTGAACTGTAATAATCTTTCCAAAGACAAAAAATCCCCTGTTTAGCACAGGCTTGTCGATCGCCTCTTGGAATATAGCGGGTAAAACCAAATAAAAAATGGATGAAATATTAAAAAATTCCCCATCCGTAGTGGCCCTCCAAGAAACTTGGTCCACACAAAATTTTGATCAAGAGAATTACTTTGTATATGACACCACTGCAGTCCAGGTTGATCGGGGACATGCGAAAGGAGGAATAGCGATTTTACTAAGTGAAGATTTCAAATGGGCCCAAGAAATAATACCAACTAATTCAAATAACCATCAATGCATTAAGGTCAACTTTAGGACAAATCCTCTAGAAACTTTAATAGATCTTCTAATTTATAATATCTATATTCCCCCTGGAGCAAAAATGGACACACTCGCTATTGAAATCCTAAAAGATATTGAACAAACAATTGAAAGTCAAGGGTATCCATCGTTCTTATTATTGGGTGACCTAAACGGGAAAATCTCCAATGAGTTACTTCAAAAATGGGCAGACTGGCACAAAGAGGAGGCCTGGGGAATCTCCACACCACTTTTTCCGAAAGAAAATAAGGCGGATAAAAGAGGAAAAATTCTAGTTGCATCACTCCCTATACTTCATGGAGTAATATTGAATGGCAATGTAGAAGGCGACATTCCTGCCTCAAACACAAGGCAGGGTAATAGTAATGCATCTCTACTGGACTACATGATCTGTAGCTACGATCTATATGGCTCATTCTTACATCTTAAAATAAACTTTGCTCATGGCAGCGATCATGCTATTCTACTAGCAAAAACAGAGTGGACAACTCTTTCCAAAGTCTCTAGCCGAATGATGTATAAACACAGCTCAGTACTAGTGAACCCTAACCAAAGACGTATTCACTGGAACTCGGCTACATTCAATAAAATAATCAATATATTAGACTCAATGCAACTCCTACAGGTATCTCATTCTGCAAATCCGATAGAAAACTTTGAACTGATTATCAAAAATTTAAAACAAAAATTGGAGGTAAAATTACACCAATCAAGAACAACAAAGAATCTAAATAAAAGGCCAAAGCTAGCTACTAACACAAAACTTTTGAATAAACTGATCAGACAACAGTTTGTAGAAAATTCTCCATCTAAACAGGTTGAAATCAATAAACTAAAAAATCAACGCAGGAGAGAAAAGGAAAAAAACAAGAGAATTGCACAAGATCAAAATTGGATAGATCTGCAGATCGCAGTAAAGCAAAATAACCAACGAGGATACTGGAATATAATTGCGAAAGAAACGGGTACGAAAAAAATATTACAAGCTATCCCGGTCCGCCCAAAGGAATGGGATCGCTATCTCGCCAATCTATACAAATTAAAAACCAATTCGGAAATGATCCACAATCTTGCCATGAACGAAGAAACAAATCCTTTAAATAGTGGAGTAACGAGTCCTCTCTCAATTGAGATACACATTAGAAAGGCACGCACAACAGGAGCATCAGGCCCAGACCAAATTCCGATTAAGGTCCTCCAGTGCAACCCTAAAGAATGGAGCAAGGTGTTATCTCCCCTTTTTAATTACATTTACACCACTGGAGAAATTCCCAAGTCATGGAAGGGGAGTATAGTAATACCTATACACAAAAAGGGCACAAGACTACATCCCGGAAACTATAGGCAAATAGCCCTCCTGGATGCATCAGGAAAAATATTTACTGCAACGGTTTTGGATCACCTTAAAGATTGGGCCTTCTCATCTGGACAAATTCCGCTATACCAGGCTGGTTTTAGAACAATCAGGAATCATAAAAACTGCTCTTTGGACAGTAGCTGTGATGATTTTAGACAAATTGTCACATAGGATCTATATATACAATGTTACCACACTAACACCGTAAATAAATGCAAGAAACCAGGATTTTATATTGTCTGAAGATTATTATTTGTTTTCAAGACAAAATGTATAGATTTTTGTAAAAAAACATTTTCATAAAATAGGGTGCATACAAAAGTATTAATTAGATATACAAGGTGTAAATTATTTCTTCCTTTGATATATCTAAACAAGCAGTCCAGACTGTTAGACATAAAGTAAAATGATGATTTCAACTGAAAAGAAGAAAATCAAAAATTGTACAATGGGTTACACACAGAATTGGACTAGTAAGTCGACGTTTCGGTCTTGTAGGGATTTTTCATAAGACCATCATCAGGACAATAGATTTCTACATACAGTAGATGACCCTTTTTAATCAAAGAGATACCTCCTTTATCTATTCGTAATAAGGGTATCAGCGAATCCACAGGATTTTCGTTAATTTTGACGACACGGGACAAAGAAATTAATTTCTTGTAACAGGATTGCTCGTGTTTTTAGTTGAAGTTATTTCGTTTATTCAACACAGTATCAAGTTCTTGGAGTTCGTTGAGGGAACATCCATTCGATTTTCGCATGGATGAAGGGAGAGGCGTCTCGGTGAAGCACGCGTCGGACCGTAAACAATTTAGGTTCAGGCTTAATTTCTTTGTCCCGTGTCGTCAAAATTAACGAAAATCCTGTGGATTCGCTGATACCCTTATACGAATAGATAAAGGAGGTATCTCTTTGATTAAAAAGGGTCATCTACTGTATGTAGAAATCTATTGTCCTGATGATGGTCTTATGAAAAATCCCTACAAGACCGAAATGTCGACTTACTAGTCCAATTCTGTGTGTAACCCATTGTACAATTTTTGATTTTCTTCTTTTCAGTTGAAATCATCATTTTACTTTGTGTCTAACAGTCTGGACTGCTTGTTTAGATATATCAAAGGAAGAAATAATTTACACCTTGTATATCTAATTAATACTTTTGTATGTACCCTATTTTATGAAAATGTTTTTTTACAAAAATCTATACATTTTGTCTTGAAAACAAATAATAATCTTCAGACAATATAAAATCCTGGTTTCTTGCATTTATTTACGGTGTTAGTGTGGTAACATTGTATATATAGATCCTATGTGACAATTTGTCTAAAATCATCACAGCTACTGTCCAAAGAGCAGTTTTTATGATTCCTGATTTCTCTAACAGGATCTATACATGCTGATAATTAACTACAGAATAAAATCCCTTGCTGGCCCATTTTCGTATAACAAGTATTGCCCGAGCCCGCGAGGGAATATTGGGTTGCTCACCCTCAAACTTTATTTATTGGTTTTAGAACAAAGCATTCAGTCACGGATAATATTGCAGTGTTACAAACCATCCTAGACAAATACGTGACTGCTAAATCTCAGGTTGTATACGCCGCATTTATCGACTTTTCTACTGCATTCGACAGAGTAGATAGAGGAATCCTCTGGAGAAAACTCGGCAAAATGGGCATCCCAGATACATTACTGCATATACTAATATCACTACACACAAAAACTTGGTGCCAGGTTCAAATGGGAAGGGAAAAGGGTCTCACTAGTGCTATCTCGACTCCAAATGGCTTAAGGCAAGGATGTCTCCTTGCTCCCCTACTGTTTTCCCTGTACCTTAGTGATCTACCTCAGCGTTTCCAGGAGATAAGTAATTTTCCACCAAAAATCGCCTCCCACAAAATACACACGATGTTATATGCAGACGGTGTAATTATATTAGATCTAACCCCATTTGGCCTGCAAAGAAACCTTCAGGCACTCCACAAATACTCGGAGGAAAACTTTCTAATTCCAAATATTGCGAAAACAAAAATAGTCCCGTTTTCAGGAAGGAAAAGGTGAATTAAATATCAATGGTCCCTAGGAGAAAAAAGGGTCGAAGTCGCAAACGAATATACTTATCTAGGTCGAATTTTTACTAACTCTTTACAGAATGGGCCTCATACCTTGAATTTGATCCGGAAGTCGGATATGCACGTGGGAGCACTGTCTAGGCTGTACGCCGCTTCTGGAAAAAAACACTTCTTTTCTATGCTTAAAGTATACAGCGTTAAAATACCACCAGTCCTGTCATACGCTTTGGAATACATACCAATAAGTCAATGGAACTTCTTAGATCTAAGAGAAGGAAAGATTCTGGGCAAATTAACGAGGTTGTCCCAGGCAGTACCAGTACAAGCTCTCCGCCTAGAGTATTCACTAACTAGTGCTTATGCCCGAGGAATTGCTAATGTAATCAGATGGGCATATAATCTCCTACATGCAGAGGAAGGAACACTTCGAGCCTTGCTTAAAATGGAAACATTCGACCATGAATCATCGAAGTACGTATTCTCAAGAAACATTTTAACGGCTTATAAACTTTCAGAGACTAACACTAACTTGTTATTATCTTGGACACCTGCCCATCTGAAACTCTTTTTAAAGCAATTTTCGCCAAGACTTAGCTTTGACCTTGACTCCCAGCACTGCCTTAAACTGCCCCTCTATAAAAATGTTGCAGAATCTTTTGAATTTAAGAAATCACAACAGTATATTAAATATAATCTTAACCACGGGGCTAGGAGATCGATTATCCTGCTAAGATTAGGAATACTCCCTGTAAAAACCGTAACTTCCAGGTGGCACCCAAAAGAAAGCACTATTTGTAATCTGTGTAATGGTAGAGAGCAGGATTTAGAGAATCTCTTGTTTACCTGCCCAAACGTAATAGTTGTTAATGCGCGGAAAAGGTTTCTGGTCCCAGTTTATGTTAAATGTAAAATCAACTCTACACACGAAATGATTAATCTATGCAAAGCTCCGCCAAATGAATTTGTATGTTATAATCTTTTTAAATTTTTAAAACCATTTTTATCTTTGTATTAGAATGAAAGCTTTTTAACAAAATGGTTCAAAATTGACTATATTGTATTAAATATTTGTGGTCCTCAGTGGAGTACCAAATCAAATTAAATAAAAACTTGAACTTGAGAAAAGACATCACTTTTGCCAGTTAATTTGTAGTCCAGACACACTGCCAAAATAGTCCAGTTACCATTGGTAGACTTCTTGAGGGGTATTTAAATACAGGAGAGCATCACCCGAATAAAGCGAAACCATATGCAAGCCATGTGTTAATTGCACCTGTCAATCCACTGCCTTTCCACCCTGTATGTTCATAAGTGGCTCCACTACCAGAGTAAATAACAATGGGCAGAGGAGATACCCCTGTCTCGTACCCTTCTTTATCACGCATGGGGAAGAGAATATCTGGGTCCAGGAGTTTAATCCATTCTTGAAAGGTCTCACTCAACACTACCCTGAAGTTCATCTTAATATATGGCCAGAGTAGGATGCTGAACGCACTATTTGTCAAGAGACACCTGAGCTGATTCCTTTTAATAGGGTGATGCCTTATCAGGTACACAGAAATGCTTCATAGGTTAATATATGTATTTCAGCCAGGAATAAAACCAGACTGGTCACAGTGTGTGTGAAGATCTGTAGTAACTGTAACAATCTATTAGCTATTGTCTTCTTTATATTTGAAATTGAAAGACCAGAATCTGTAGGGCTTAATATCCAATGTGCCAGGGCCAGACTGGCCGTAGCAACCACAGGGCATTTCCCCGGTGGGCCACAATGGTGGGGGCTGGTTTGGCCCCCCTGGGGCCATTTTTATTACCAGGGGCCGTCAATATCAGCCCCCTGTAAAAAATTGAGCTGAAACCGTTCCTGACAAACAGCTTGGCGTATTCCCCCCTTCACCTCTGGGGGCCAGCCGAGAAGTTTGCAAGGGCCGGTTTTGGTTCCCAGCCGGCCCTGATATTTGCCCATTCGAGGTTTGGGCAACACCATTATATCACCATCTCTTTTTCTTTAAAAAGTTTCAAATAAATGGATAACAGTTTGGGGAACAGTTACAGTTTATACCTAATATAAAATTCGGGGGGCAAGCCATATGGTATTGGTGCACCTCTTTCATCAGATGTTGGTGTTTCTAGAAATTCCACGTGTTGCCATGTCAAATAAGTCATTTGTATAATTTGTAGGTACACTGCAATACTTTCAGCTTACACCATGTGGGACAATAAGTATAATGAGGCATAATCATTTGCAAAGATCTAGTCGATTTCAGGATTGCCTGTGCAGGATTGTACCCATCTTCAATTGCATAGAATATAAGCATTTTCATTCCACCTCTGACCTAACTAACCAATCTAACTATAGCCTTATTTGCCCCTCTTCAATGCTGCTTGGCAACAAAGTTCCTATACTTCACCCCCTTAGATTTTCCACCAGCTTATTGGAGCTTTTATTCGCATTTAGTAAATCTTAATTATGCTGTGGATGAGCAATAGTCTACTGTTCTAACTGCACTATTTCCTTTTCTGTCTCTTTGAATTATCAACACACCAGTTTATTAACATAGGTTGTCTTCAGGCACATTTCATAATGACTATCCTAAAGGCTTCCCATTTAGTGACTTCATACAGCTTCGTGCACTGTTCTTCTTCAACAAATTAGTCAATCTCGTCCCTTATAATAGCTCATAAGGTTGTCTCTTTTAAGGCGCCAACTACAACCCTCTAAATGGGCAGAACTGATAACTGTCTAACCCATTCAATGTTCATCAGGAGCAGATTGTGATCTGGCACAGTTCTGCCTAAAAATTCAGCAGCTGTGACTATACTTTTGAACACCACTCTCACAAGAAACATGTACAGTCTTGCATGTATTCTGTGTACAGGTTAGTAAAAGGAATATTTTTGGGCCACAGGATGTTTTATTTATTTATTTATTTATTTACTTGAGTTTTATATAGTGCTAGCTAGACCCGGAGGTATCAGAGCGCTTTACATGAGGAGAGTTACATAGGTTACAAGTTACAACATTGTTACATAAATGTATATCAATGTGGAACGGAAACGGCCCCTACCTCACTTAGCCGATGGCTCAGCATGAACTCTCTGGGCTCTGAACCCGAACATACCGCGTCCCTGGCAACACGGACTCCTCCCCTTTCTCTCCCCTTGCAGGAACCTATCCCGATAGATGGAGGACCGGAAGCACCTCGCCCTGACCCAGGAAGTCCCGCCCTCGATCCCGGCCCGGAACCCGGAAAAGCCATCAGAAGCGAGGAGAGAGCGTTCAAGGCGGCGGACTTGTGGCATCAGACAGCGTGCGGGGAACCAGAGGTGGAGAACGGAGGTATCGGAGGCGGCGGAGAAGAGAAGACCGGAGGCGAGGACGAGGACGTTTGGACTGAAGACTGCTGGAGTCCCCAGGAGGTGGCTGGAGAGCGGCCGCAGCTCGCGGGAGAGTTGCGGCGGGGCATGTGTGTACCCTGTCTCCTGGCTCCCAGGTGGACTTGTATATAGTTGTAGATAGAGTATCCCCGCACCGTGTAGAATCACTAATGTGCACTGTATATATTTATTATAGACCACGTGACGAGCCCGATAGCATAGAAGCCCCACACCAGAGCCCTCACCACGTCCACCTTCTTCCTTCCCGTTCTGTCTCCTTCCAATCTCTGACCCTTCCCTCCCGTTCCGCAAGCTCGCTTCTCCCTCCACACAACAGTACTCAGACAGTCCTGCGTTTGAGGACTAACCGCCCTGTTCTCTCTCTCCCTTTCCCTCCGAGGACCACCGGAACCGACGTGGAAAAGGAAGATCTACTCCACAGACGTCCAGTATCCAGAACCTTCCCGGACCTGCTCTCACCTGACGACTCGACATCCCGGAGGGCTCCCTTCATCCCTAACCCTCTGCTTCTTTGGCTTCCCCACCCCTGACTTTGTGTACAGCAATAAAGAAAGCTGCAACATAGCTCACTACATCTGGCCTCCACGCCTGTAATTCCGGTCCGCTCGAACCCCTAGCCCACAGTTGGTGTCAGAAGTGGGATACACCGGAAGCATGGAGGCTGCTGTTAAAAAGCTGGCTGAAACCCAGGAGCAGATGGGGAAGTTAATGGAACAATTCCTCAAGACTGCCGAGGATGATCGGGGGCAGTTACATGACGTCCTGAAGGGTCAAGGCACAGCACAGGACCAGGCCATGGGGAGACTGACCGATGTTTTGGGACAACAGAGACCGGTAGCCTCCCTTCCGTCAGTCGTCCTACAGAAGTATGTCCCTGGAGAGGATCCGGACTTCTTCTTCACGAATTTCGAGCACTTGGCCCAAGCCGCTGCATGGCCAGCCGATCGCTGGGGGCCACTATTTGGGTTCCCTGCTAACTGGAGAACTACAGGCGGCCTATCAACAGGTCAACATACAAGGACAAACCCCCTACAATGATATAAAGACCTCTATCCTGAGTGTCTGGGGATCGATGAAGAAACCTATAGGATTCGTCTATGACAAGCAAAAGAAGGACCACAGGAGAACCCCCGGGCCCTCTCATTTCGCATCCAAGACCTGGCGAACCGTTGGCTAAAGCCTGCCACCTCCTCAAAAGAAGACATCCTGGCGAAGATCTATTTGGAAGAATTCTTGGTTTCTTTGCATCCCTCCAACCAGAAGTGGGTACGTCAACATGCCCGCCTGACGCTGGAAAGCACCGTGGAAATCGCCAGCGCTTTTAGTCGTGCACAGGACATCCAAAAGGCGAAAGAAGAACACGCACCCCGTGTCCAACATATCAGTCACGTCGGAACACAAAGGCCGCCCGTACCCAGGAAACCAGACCCCGTTCCCCTTTTTCCCTACCCGGTTCTGCCCCGAACAGCACCCCCAGGACCTCAGTGTTACCATTGTGGGGGATATGGTCACATTGCCCGGGTATGCCCTCAGAAGGAGGAACCTATGGAGGTGGGGCTGGCTCGCAACCTTGTTTTTGTTACCTCTGAAACAGGCCCTCCCCGCTTCCACTGTCCAGTAAGGATCGACGGACATCCTCTGAGGGCTCTTGCTGACACGGGATGCTGACAAAGCGTCCTACGACCTCAGGAGCTGCCGACTCCTATAGGACCAGTGACCAGTACGGTAGCTATACAATGTGTACATGGCGACACCAAATGCTATCCCACCACCAGAGTGCGGGTTCAACATCCCACTGACCAAGGAAGCCTACTGACGGTAGGCCTAGTACCCAATCTACCGGAACAAGTGATCCTGGGTAGTGATTACAGCGGACTCTCTCACTTCCTCCAAGAAACGACCGACTCCCTGGAAAAATGGTGGGCCGAAGCGCCGTTTCCCCCGTGTCCCCGGGGGTGCCTACCAAGCAACACAAATCCAAGAACCAGAAAAAGAAAGAGAAAAGAAGCCACACTACTGCCTACCCAGTACAGCTAGACGCCCATCCATGGGAGACCGATAGGGAATTCCGCGCCGCCCAACAAGAAGATCCCATCCTACAGAACGCATGGGGTCAGGCCAGAGACAACGAAGACCCTCTCCAAGTAGGTCCTTATTTCTTTAAGCGGAACGGACTATTGTATAGAAAGGGCGGGCCTCAGCAATCCTCCCAGTTGATAATCCCTGGTCCATTTCGGGACAAGGTACTGTTCCTGGCCCACAGCCATCTGTTAGGGGGCCACTTTGGTGATGAAAAAACGGGATAGACCATCCTCGAAAGATTCTACTGGCCGGGGGTGTATCAACAGATAAAACGATACTGTAAGGAGTGCCCGGTCTGTCAGAATAACAGCTGTTATCGGCCACCTAGAGTGCCTCTCCAACCTCTACCCCTCATCGATGTCCCCTTCAGCAGAGTAGGCATGGACCTAATAGGCCCCCTCCTTTCCTCCAGAAGTGGGTGTAGGTATGCACTGGTCCTGGTCGACTATGCCACACGTTTTCCTGAGGCGGTTCCCCTACGCCATCCCACCACCCAGAACATTGCCAAAGCCCTCATCGCGATCTTTGCACGTGTTGGCTTCCCTAGAGAGATCCTAACAGATCAAGGACCCCGTTTGTCTCCTCCCTCATGCGACAAGTATGCTCCCAGCTGGGTATCAAACAGATAAGAACCTCTGCCTACCACCCCCAGACCGACGGACTGGTTGAGCGCTACAATGCCACCCTTAAAACCACCCTGAAGAAACTCTTGGCGCTAGAGAGCAAAAGATGGGAAGAGATGCTACCCCTAGCTTTGTTTGCTATCCGCTGCAAGGTCCAAACCAGCACTGATTATTCCCCCTACGTACTGTTATATGGGCGAGCTCCCCGAACCCTGTTGGACATGCCACGAGAAGCCTGGGAGGCCAAGGCCGATCGCACTAAACCCCTCCCGGAGTACGTTGACAACCTCAAAACCCACTTAGGCCAAATAAGAGAAATAGTGAGACAAAACCTATTGACTGCTCAGGCATCCCAGAAACGTCAATATGACAAAGGGACCAAGCCACGTACCTTTGGCCCCGGGGATCTAGTGCTCCTACTTATGCCCTCCTCGGACCACAAACTGTTGGGTCAATGGCAGGGCCCGTTTGCCGTCCTACGGCAAGTGACCCCTGTGACATACGAGGTGGAACTGGACCCCAATCGAGGTGTAAAACAGATCTATCATGTGAACCTCCTTAAAAAATGGGAGGGACCCCGACCCGTTCTGTCCAATGTAATCCCTCAGCAACCCCTCCCTTATGAGGTCTGTTTTGATCCCGACCTCCGGGAATCAGAAAGGCAGGACCTCCGAAACGCCTTGTCATCCCTACAACAGGTTTTTTTCTCCCTGCCAGGCCATACCACGGTCATAGAACACGCCATCCTAACAGATCCCGGAAAAACAGTGAGACAACGCCCCTATCGGGTCCCTGAGGCTCGCAGGACAGTCATTAAGGAAGAAACGGACCAAATGCTGAGAATGGGCATCATAGAGCCTTCCATCAGCAGCTGGAATTCCCCCATTGTCCTGGTGCCGAAGCCAGACGGCTCCATAAGGTTTTGTATAGATTTTAGGGAGGTCAACAAAATCTCGAGCTTCGACACCTACCCTTTGCCCCACGTAGACGAGATGGTGGAACGCATAGGCAAGGCCAAATACATAAGCACCCTTTACCTATGCAAGGGTTATTGGCAAATCCCCCTCAGAAAGGAAGATACAAAGAAAACCGCCTTTTCGACACCCAATGGACTGTTTCAGTTCAAGGTACTGCCCTTCGGGCTTCACGGCGCCCCGGACACATTTTAGAGGGCCATGAACCTGGTCCTGCAACCCCATTTCCAATACGCCGGAGCCTACCTGGATGACATCGTCATCTATAGCGACGATTGGGAACAGCACTTACAACACTTACAGAAAGTCATATCTTCGCTTGGTGGCTATGGGTTCACTATCAATCCCTCCAAGACCACCCTGGCTGCCCAAACGGTGAAGTATCTTGGGTTCTTACTAGGCGAAGGGGTCATCAGACCGCAGAACAAGAAAATAAAAGCCATACAGTCCATCCCGTTTCCCCAGACCCGCAAAGAACTCCGGGCCTTCTTAGGCCTTCTGGGCTACTATAGAAGGTTCATCCCCAACTTCTCCCAGACCGCGGTTCCTTTAACCGATCTCCTGAAGAAAGACACAAAAACCGAAGAGGCCCTACGACAACCCTCTCCCTTATTTTTACAAGCCTTTAACAGGCTCAAGCAGTCCCTAGTGTCCGAACCAGTTCTGGTCAGCCCCGACTATACTAGGCCATTCATCCTCCAGACCGATGCCTCCGATCAGGGCTTAGGGGCAGTACTATCCCAGAAGGACCAAAAGGGGGCAGAAAAACCGATCCTCTACCTTAGTAGAAAGCTCTTTCCTAGAGAGATGAACTATGCGATGGTCGAAAAAGAGGCACTAGCTATCAAGTGGGCAGTGGAAAGCCTCTGTTATTATCTGGAGGGACGATAATTTGTCCTGTATACAGACCATGCCCCATTGGAATGGATGGCCAGAAACAAGGGAAACAATGACCGTGTCCTTCGATGGTTCCTGTCCCTACAGCCGTACAGGTTCAAAACCCTACATCGAAATGGGGTGGAGCAGGGAAACGCAGATACCTCTCCCGGTACCCTCCCCCAAGCTTATCTTGGAGGCAGTGTGTATAGCATTTTCACATAACCAACAGTAATGCAGCGTAAGGCAGCACTACTAAAGGACACCACACCAGTTTAGAAACATATCCAATATTTTTATAAACTTAAGACAAGACCAAAAAAAATCAAAACAAAATCCACAATACAGTACATAGAAATCTTCAGTTATCAAAATAACCTTGAAATACAGTTCCTTGAAGTCGATAGATCTCTCCGGAGCTATCACGGCATCTTGAGCAAACAAATCCAAACAGTTCTGGCTTTCTGTTGTATGGTGGGCCAGCTACGGTGTCGGGAAGACCCACAAAACAGTACCTTAAGAAATTAAGGGGGTCAGCGACCTCTCATTGAGCTCCGAAAGCACAGCGTCCGCAGGCGTTGGTACCAGAGGTCGATGCAGGAGTATTCGGGCCCCTGAAGTCACACATGTTGCGGGTCGAACTCCTTGTGGTTGAAGTTAGGAGCGCTGGAGTTGTCGTGTATTGGGTGCTGCAGTGCGAAGTGCAGCCGGGCGGCATGCGATGCCTACAGGTCGCGGTGCGAGCAGCAGCTCGGTGGCTGCATCAGAGGCGTCGTCGGTGAGACCAGGGTCACTGTGTGAAGTTATGTGCTGCTCGTCTTGGTGCTGGCAGGTCATGGTGCAAGCAGCAGCGTTGTCGTTGCTGAAGTGCTGTCGTTAGCTGAGGTACTGGAGTCGATGGCACAGGCATCGGTAGGCCAAGGCTGCGGTGCCAGACGATGGCAGTGTGTCATGTAACTTTAAAAGTGGTGCCATCAAACCACGATGAAAGCAGCGGTGTCAATTTTGATGTGGAGAGGCGTCGTCGGGGATACCAAGGGGACGTCCTGAAGTGAGGCAGTGCGGAGTGAGGTGCAAGCAGCGGCTCGGTGGCGGCATCAGCAGGCATCATCGGTGAGACCAGGGTTGAGGTGCCCTCTGTGGTGCCTTCAGGACACAGAGTCAGCAGCGGCATCGTAGACGGCGTCGGGTTGCTTTTTCTTCTGTTGCAGCCCAAAACACACAGTCCCAAGTGCTGAGGGCAGAAGAACTTGAAGTGTTTGCTATTCCTGAGACTTCTTGAACAGGGGGCAAACTCTACCTCAAGCACTTGGAGAAACTCACATAAATAGATTGCAGAAAGTTCACTCCAGTCCTTTCACTACCCAAGACAGAAGCAGCCACTGCAGGCCAACACTGCAAAACACTCAGCAAAGTGGTAGTTCCTCCTCACAGCTTCTCCAGCTCTTGATTTTGGCAGTCCAAAAGAAATCTGAAGTTCAGGGGCTTGGGCCCCACGTTTTATAGCCCAAAATCCTTTGTCCTCTCAGGCAGAGAATGTCTGTTTCCAGCCAGAACCAGCTCTGCCCTCTCCGGTGTGGCTTCCTGGCAGGAGGTGGAGACGGCATTGTCAGAGGCAGACCAGGCCCATTCAGGTGAAAGGAAATCTCCTCCCCCTACTATAAATGCAGCCCAGGTGTATTCAGCCCTTTCCAGACCCACCTAGACCATCTAGAGCCACTGCTTCTCTCAAACCCCCGTCATCCAAAACCATGACAGTCAATCCACAACCCCAGCAGAGGCCTACTGGATGGCTGAGCAAGAAAATATCTACTTTCTAAAAGTGGTATTTCCAAACACAGAATGTAAAAATCACCTTCACTAAAAGATGCATCTTTAGCTTCTGAGTTCAGGAATACTAAACTTCATTTATCTACCTAGTTCCCAGGGCAAATTAAGTTTATAAGATGTTATAAACATACTCCCTATTCTGTCCTATTGGAACAGGTTGCCTTGCAATAGTGAAAAACGAATTTGGCAGTAATTCAGTATCAGGAAATGCCAAACATACCAGGGCATGTCCTACCTTTCACATACACTGCAACCTGCACACAGGGGTACCTTGGGCCTACCTTAGGGGTGACGCACATGTAAGAAAAGGCAAGGTTATGGCCTGGCAAATTTGCCAAGTCGACATGGCGGTACTAGACTGCACATTCTGCAACGGCAGGCCAGAGTTACATTTACAGACTGTTGGTGTGGGTGGCACAATCCAGTTCTGCAGACCACTAACAGCATTTGATTTACAGGCCCAGTGTACTTTACTAGGGACTGACACATAAATCAAATATGCCAATTATGGAAAGACCAATCCATAACACAATTTTCAACAGGAGCACTTGCACCTCAACACTGATCAGCAGTGAGAAAGTGCACCGAGACACTAAGCCAGCAAAAACCGAGTCAAAATCTGGAGGTCAGAAAGCAAAAACTCAAAAACAAGCCAGAAGATGCCAAGTCTAACAGCAGCATTTATGAAATCAGCATCACTTAAAGTTAGCTATGTATGTGATAGGGAGTCAACCCAAGGTGGCTCTGCTAAACAACCTGTAAATATTTTATAGACTCCATCAGTGAGTGATAGAAGCCCAGCCCAAGAAAACACTGTCTAACCACCTGTAAATATTTATTGAGCTCCACTTAGAAGTGATAGGATTCCAACCTCAGTAGGCACTGTTAAGGGACTACTAATTTTATGGAGTCCAACCACGAGTGAAAGGAGCTCAATGCCAGGAAGCACTGTTGAAGGACAGTTATGTTTGTGGAGTTTAACCAGGAGCAACAGACGGCCAATCCCCGGATGCAAAGTTAAACCTCCAGAAACAATTGTACGGGTTTTATTGGGTCCACCCATAAGTAACAAAATCCCACACCTGGGAGGCACTCCCAGGAGTGATAGGATCTCAACACTTGGAGAACCCCAATCAGTATATAATAAATATTTTATGTGGTCCACCCAGGAGTGATAGGTGTACAACCCCTGAAGGCCATGCTAAAGCACCTATAATTAACAGGATCCATCCAGTGGTTGTATGACTAAACAACTACTTCCTGAACCACGACTTCCTAAACAACGAAAGTTTAACAACGATCTATTCTGATCCACTACTTATTTTATAACGACTTCCTGTACAACGAAAATCCTTTAACTTGCCAATTACTACTTTTTGTGACTGTTTTCTATAAAATCATCAAGTTTATTCTGTGTCTTTCTTCGTTCTCAATACGATAATGTAAAAATGAAAGGCTGTGATTTTCTTTTTAGTCTCATAAGTTACGAGCACAAATACTTTATTCTGAGCACATCTGCGCAAGCGCAAACAATGAAAGTAGACTTGCTAGGCTAAAATAAATTAAACATGCTTTTTAGAAAAATATAATAATAGGTGAACATTGCTTAAATCATTTTATTTTAGATTTGAATCTTGAGAAATACAATGAATTACTATGTATTAAAATACTTCATAAACAATTATCCATTAAATATGTACATCCTGTTGCAAGATGTAAAAGTGTTTAAACATCAATTAAACTCACAAGTGTAAACACCCTTTTTTTTAAAAACAAAATCACCTACCTTAGAATGTCAGAGAATTCCAGAAACGCTTTTCCAAAGTCTTTCATCAGAGCAGATGAAAACCAGACTACATCCCAATGCTGTTTTTTTTAATTGTCAGCCAGGGTGCAGACAAAATGTTAAGGCTGACATTAGCACGTTAAGCCTGACATTATCAGTACAAGATGCCAATGTCAACATTCTTTTCCTAAACTACCGCGGGCAACAAAAGCTGAGTTTTCTATTCTGCGGAGATAAGTGATGAATCACTCGAACGAAGCCTAATCGCAGTGAGCATGTGGGGGAGTTAACAAGTTCTCTGCTGGCTCTGGCTGCTACAGTGAGTCCTACAGTGAGGAGACCGAGGGGCGAATTGTTGGCAGCTCAGCACGGAGGGCAAAGCAGCATGCTGTGTAAGTGGCCAATTCCAGCACTGGAACCCCAGACCAGAATGGAACCTCAGATGTAGATTGAGCGGAGCTGACGTACCTCACCTGCCGTAACGTGCAACTCCAGTATTCTAAAAGTCGTGGTTCCGTCCTTCGTTGTTCAGCCCTTCGTGGTAAGTGAATCTTCGTTGTTAACTCTTCGTTGTTCAGGTAAGTCATTGTAAATACATCGTGGTTAAGAACGATTGGTCTAAGAATATTTTCCTTGAGTGTTGTTGTTTAGAACCATGTTTTAGCTATGAAATAACTATAGTACACACTGCGGAGCATTGGTTCTTAACCTTTTGCCTTCTGAGGACTCCGATCTAATCATTACTGGTTCCTGGGGATCCAAACTGAATAATTTTTGGAATTTGATGACCTCCAATGAGTTGAAAGTTTGGAACCCCAGCCTAATCATTTTGAATGATTTGAACCACAAAATAATACACAAATGATACAGAAAGAAGCATTCATCAAACAAATACACGAATGATGAAATAATTTATTTATAAAAAAGATCTCATTGATGTACTTGTACTGCTTCCTTAAACCAATCTGAGGATCATAATTGAATTGAAGGCACCGGTTCTGCAAATTACTTCAATTCAATATAAACTTTATTCAGCGTTTGAAATTAACCATAAAAGTACAACATATCACAATATACACATCACAAAACAAGTAATACATAAAATCAGTAAAATTTGGTTAAGATCCCGTAATAAAGCTGTCAATATAGGTTTAGAATCAAAGTGATCCTTAGAACAAATTTGCACAAACTGGCTATGAATTAGTGCTCCATTACCTGGTAATATTAATCACAACTTTTTCTGAGCCTACAAGCAAGTTTTAAATAGCTAAGAACACTGTCCGCAGTGAGTTTTTGTAAGTAGACAAGAGCTGGAAAGACCTGGGTGAAGTTGGCCCTTTTTAAAATGGAATGAATACATTCTTACTGGACATGGCATAAAAATAACTGAACAAAATAAAATGTAACATATCCTGTGGAGACTTACTGCCGCAGCAACAGGGCAGCAAGATATGGCCCCTATTTATCCTACTAGGATGGGCTAAAAGTGGGGCAAAAAGTTCCAACCGAAATATTATAAATAGAAAATTGTTAATAGATAATTATCATACCTACTTTTTACCCATAAGCGATAAGGATCCATAGAGGGCATAGATTTCCACATGACATAATGGCGAACACTAGGCTTCAAGAGAACAGCCCCCTGCCTTTCCTGCGAGCGTCGGCTTAAAAAAATTCCCTTTACTCAGGTGAGATCCTTTTAACAGATGTTATCAGGTGCGTTAAATAAGTCACCCCTCCCTAGATTCCCCCCAAAAATCTCTGATATTTTTGAACCAGGGGATAAGATAACGATGATCAAGAGCCAGACAGTCCCTTAGGATTTCCTTACCGAAACGATTCTCGGGACTGGACCAGAGTTTGTACCGGGCGGAAAAGGGGGCAAAAAAACATTATATCAGAAAGCAGAGTCCGCCAGTTCTTTATGCACAACAAGTGACGGGATACATTGTGGAACACTCAAGAACCATCTCAAAAACAAATTAAAAAAGATTTGTAGCTTATCATGATTGGTGTATCCCCAAATCTCACTCCCGTATATTACTTCGCAGATACACTTAGCCCTGTAGATCTGTAAAAGAGCCGCAGTTGGTCTACTACCCAGCTATGAGTCAAAGTTCAAAATGGCACTATTCGCCTTAATAAAATCCTCTTTTTTTCTACATACCAAGGGGTGCCAATTCATGGCTGAATCAAACAACACTCCCAGATTGGAAAATACACATGTTTTACGCACTGGGGCAGGACAAACGTTAAGGGACAGTGATGTGATGGACTGGGGTCCCATGACCATCACATAAGATGTTTTTTCATTGATGAATAAATCCAAATCCTTCATAAAATGGGTGAAAGAATCCAGCAAAACATGCAATCCCTTGGAAGTCCAGGGTATTAAAACCTCGTCATCTGCATATAGTAATACTGGCACACAGCTCAACCCCACCTGAGGGCAATCTACTTTTAAGTCTGATAAGACCCACCACTGATTATTAACAAAAAGATTCAAAAGAAATTGAGTCAAAATGCAGCCCTCTTTGTATCAGAAATTGGTGGGAGAATTTTAGGTCTTTAGAATAGCGTACCACTGCCACGGTATCCCTATGTAGATCCCTTATAAAAAGGACGATGCCTCGGTCTACCCCATGGACAACATAATCTGCCAAAGTTTGGATCTCTTCACACAATCAAAGGCAGACAACAAATCCATAAATGCCAAGTGGATAGAACCGGAGCAGGCAATAGTGTATCTGCTTTATACCAAGTAAAGATTAATTGGTCGATTTTCGAGAGCCCGGGGCTGAAACCATACTGCACATCTGCTAACACATTATTAACAGCCACCCACGTGGAAAGTCTGTCCAAGAGAACTAGCCCTATCATCTTTACAATGAAATCAAGATAAGAAATTGTCCTGAAGCAGTATGTGCTATCTTTGTCACCTGTCTTGAAAACTGGCACAATAACGATTTTACCCATGACCTGTGGTAACTGCTGCATTAATGATGGACATAATGACAGGCACCCAGAGCTCTACATCGGAGGCAAAGACATCAGATGGGATCCCATTGGGTCCAACAGCCTTGTTTTCCAACAGCACCAGTATTCCCTTCATTACCTCCTCAGCAGAGAAGGATAGGACAGCCATCTCTCCAATGTTACCAGATCTATCACTGAAGATGAGGGAACTATAGATGTCCTTAAAATGACTAACCCAACTCTCTTCAGCGATATTGGCCTCCAAAGAGGCAGCAGTTTCTATAGACAGTAATGGGCCTTTAATTAAACCCGAACATTTGGCGCTAATCTTCAGGGTACTTGCCTCAATCAGGTCACACCATGCTTCATTCTTTAAGGTGTTTTGCCAGTTCAGCTTTTGCACACCACAGCTATTCTTAACATTCAGAGGGGTGTTGGGGTTGGCACTCAGTGCTTTTTTAAGAGTTCTCAATGCGCTAGAGCATCCTGAATCAAACCATCTCGGCACCACATCATGTTGTCGCAGAGCTGGTGCTTTCAATACAATCGAGATGGTATTTGCAATAACTGAGAAAGCATTTAGAATACTAAAAGGATCATTCTGTTGACCAGAGCAAACATTGAACTCCTTCTGAGATCACAGTGAGTGGGATTACCTGTGACCACTTGAGTCGTTTGCCCCCATCAGTAGTTTTGATGGTCCTACTACCACCCTCCCTCCAGATTTGTATAAACATAGACCAACTAGACCTAGCACACATTGGGTTGTGGTCACCTTAAACACTCAATGGGATTTCAAAATCCAATCAATATTGAAAAAATATGTTGGAAGCACAAAATAAAATCCATAAATGACTCACAACCACTTCCAGTGAATATAGGAATTGACATCTCTCCTAGTTTAGGGCAGCTCACCCATAGCTGAGACAAAATTAAATTCATTCAATATGGCATTAAGGTGTTGAGTGTATTCCGTGTGCATACCAGTCATATAGAAATAACCCAAAGCCTGTACACCATCATCCCCCAGACGACTGTATATATGAACATTAATATCACCTGCAATCATTATACTAGCATACAATGAGTTATGTGCTCTCCGTTTCCTTAAATAGGAACCCAACAGTTGTATATTGCATACCCTTTGGTGACCGCAAATTGCATTGTAGAAACTCAATAATAACAACTTGTTGGGCCCTTAAAAAAATAACAGAGCTTACAAGGTAGTTTCATTTCAGTCAGTGTAATTTTATTTACATAGTTACCTAAAATCATTGCAATACAAAAGTCAGTCAATAAAATTATTAATACACATGATAATAAAAGGCCGGCTGTACTTCATGTATGCTTAAAAAAAGTCTGCAGACTTTTGACAACTAAAAAATAACTCTTCATAAAGCGTTCTATTGTTACTTCAGTGCAGTTAGAGGGAGCTATATTGTCGGTTTCCACCATCTCTTCATGTCTGGCCTAATGCCTGGACGGTTACAAAGTGCTCTTAGTGCAAAAAGTGCTTGAAGTATTTTTATAGTGCTAATCTCTTGTTTTGTCCCAGCCTGATTCACCTGTGCTAGGTAACGTTGGTTGGGGTTGAGTATGATGTTTAAAACGCCCCCCTTCTAAAATGTGGACTGCCTAATAGGTGCATTTGAGTAAGATAGATTTTCCGCATGATAGATGTGGCCCAGTACTTTAAGGGCAAGCTGTATTACAATCCTGCGGATGCACAGATTTGTGATTTGCGTGTTTGCACAAATCTTCTTTTGTATTCTTGCAACTTTGCGAGCATGGCATTTTACTTAGAAACATTTATACTTTGATCTCTAGGTGGAAGTAGTGCATTGTGAGGTCCAGTGCTCACTACAGGGGAGGTTTAGAGTTGTTCCGAGAAAACTCCCTTGGTCGTAAGCTCATCCGTTTATCTGGCATTTTATTCTACTAGTTTTAGAAACTTCACCAGACAACAGTTCAGCGGTGGGTCTCCAGGTGCAAAACAAGACAGCACTGCTCGTCTACTAGTGTGTATCCCTTGTTGGGTTAAATGGAGTTTTACTAGGTTTTTCCTGTCTTCTAAAAGTTGTTTACATGAGCATAAGAGATGTGGTAGATCTTCTGGCGTTAAGCCACATTGGTGGTAGGTGAACCAGTGAAGTAGGTGCTGAATGCAGGATAAAAGGCCTAGTCGGTACTTTAGAAACTTCGGGGCATATTATCAAGGACAGGCCATACATTATCGTCGCTTTTATCGGCAGGAAACTGCCGATAAAGCGGCGATAATGGCCTTGATAATATGCTCTATGAATTCCAATCGAATTCAAAGAGCATATTATCAAGGCCATTATCACCACTTTTTCGGCAGTTTCCTGCCGATAAAAGCGGCGATAATGTATCGCCTGTCCTTGATAATATGCCCCTTAATTTTAGTGAATTTGGCGAACCCCAAATTGAAATAATTCTGAGGAACTGGGGCTGTATATACTTAGAGTCATCTAGCCGTGAGCCTTTTTTGAGAGTGAAGCCTTGTCCTCAATCCACAAGAGATGCTTAACCGTTTTGCTTACCAGTTTTTTTTAAAGTACTATTATTGGTAGGTGTGTCACAGAGCTCAGTTAGCCCCAGGTTGATCAGGCTATTTTTGAGATATTTTGAAGAAGGGGATGCTGCTTGCAGTAATAATAATAATAATCCTGTGTTTGTAAAGTGCACAGCTACCCGTAGTAGGTTTCCCGGCGCTGGGGGCCGTCGGAAAGATTAAGCAAGCAATTGCCCAGACTCACATTTTGCTGGGCAGACACCTACCGCCGGTGCCGGGGATCGATCCCTGATCCCCAGAATGCGGCGTCAGTCGCCCTGGCTGCTGTGCCACACCTCTTCCACTGCGCCACACCTCTTCCACTGCGCCACACCACTTCCAGTAGTAGCTCTGTCCACAGGTATTGATTGAGAGTTCCTGGTGCCGCTTTCCAGACTTTGTCCCAGGAAGTTATATATGCCCCTTGTCTTGCCAGGGTCTTTTTCTGTAGGCCAATTTCTATCCTGATCCATGCAGGCGTGGTGTATTTGGGCAGGCCGAGAATGATCCTGTAAGCTGTTGTGACCGTGTTGTCCAGTACTTTTGAATCCTGGACCTCAATGCTTCGCAGCTGTAGACAATTGTTGTAAGGTGTTTGGCACGTACCACCTGAGCCAATGGTAATATCGATGGACCTCTCAGATTGGAATTAAGGTCCTTTAATGAGACTGCCAGAGCAAGGCCTTTGCGTCTGATACCGTTTTTCTGGGCAGGAAACTGGCCTCCTTTATCAATAATCCTGCCTAGATATTTATATTCTGGTGCTGATTCAATGTGTGTACTGAACCAGAACTAGGATGGGGATTTCTTGGGGTTTTTCCTGATCGTCATGGTCCTTGTTTTCTCCAGGTTGATAATTAGGCCATTTCTGAGTGGTGGTGAGAAGATGTTGTAGACCCACCTGTGTATGACTGATCAGGAATTTGTCGTCCGCGTAGAGGAGGCATGGTAGTACTAAGCCAACTAACCTTGCTGCATGTGAGTTACAGGCATTTAGTGCCGGAACAAGATCTGCTAGCAGCAGGTCGAACAGGGTTAGGAATAAAATGCATCCTTGTTTGAGTAGTGTTTCTGCGTGGTGGTGAGAAGATATTGTAGGTCCACCTATGTATGACTGATCAGGACTATGTCATCCGCGTAGAGGAGGCATGGTAGTACTAAGCCACATAACCTTGGTGCATGTGAGTTACAGGCACAGAGTGCCATGACGAGATCTGCTAGTAACTGATCGAACAGGATTGTTACTAAAACGCATCTTCGTTTGAGCCACTTCTCGTCGGTATGCACCTTGACAAAGAAGATCCATCTCCCAGCTTTATCCGTACCCATATGTCTATGTGCAGATTAATTATCAGGTTCAACAAGGTCTGTGGTATACCCCAGCTTGCCAGTTTAGCCCACAGATTGTTGCAATTTACACGGTCAAAGGTGGCCAAGTAGTAATTGAAACATATGTGTTGGCATTTTTGTTGATTCTGCCTTTTTGACTAGCATTGCCATGGTTAGAATAGCTGTAGTTGTTCCGACAGATTTTGCGAAGCCGGTCTGATTCAGAGGAATAGCTGATTTCTTGTCAGCCCAAGCCTGAAGTTCTTCTAATTGAGGTCCCGCAAAAATGTTTGCCTCATTATCCTGGAGTGCCACTAATCTGTAGTATTTTGGCAAGGACTTGTCTCTTGACTTAAAGACTGGGAATATTATCAAGCCTCTCAAGGAGGGTGGTAGTATGCCGAATGGTCTTGTTTTGGTGAAGATAGGTTAGAGGGTCTTGGCCCAGAGGTCTGCGTCCTGTTCATACAGAACCAGTGGAATTCCATTGGGGCTCTGGGCCCCCTCTCTTCTTCCCTTTTCTATTTGCCGCTTGATTGTTCCCGATTTTACTGCTTAAGGATACCACCATTGGCAGGTTCCCCCTAATGCTTCAGGTTCTGAGGCTCTGCATTTCGCCTGATGAATAACCAGGGACACACCTCCTGAGGTAAATGTGGTTTCTAGTTTTGTGGCCAGGGAATTGTTTTCTTTATGGAAATGGGCCTTGAGATAGCTTGCCTAGACGTCTTCAAAGATTTTGGATGATATTCCCTCATGTGAGGGGTGCATTAAGTGATTTATTGTTCCCCAGAATCTTGTGCTATCATTCTGTTTGATGTTGGCGTATAGTTACGCCCAGAGTTCGTCCTCTGTGGATCTGTTAGCATCCCATTTTTGTCTCCTTACCGGTATTTTTTGCTGTCATAGCAATGCTAAGAGCCCTTTTTCAGTTGGGTTGTATCTGAGATGTCTCATCGTGAGATAAGATTGAATTTTTGATGATCTTGATTTCGTTTTTGTGTGATTTTGACATGTGCTTATACTACTGTGACTATATGGTCCCCTTTATTTTGTCATGATGGCGTAGGATGCCATTTTAGTGGTGACGTTTTTCCACTTGTCTGGCCTGCACCTTTCATGCTCCTGCTTGGGTTCAGAGAGTGCATGTAGGAGGCGCGTTAGCACATGGCCGCCACTCTCGACGCTGGCATTTAAGAAGAATGAGACATTAATTTTCGGGCATAATGACGACCTTATTCTGCAAGGCTTGACCTCTGTCCTGGGAAGAACACCTGCAACTCTACAAGTCGCAAACAGATGGGGGCCCTTAGGCGCCTTAGTGACTTCAGATTAATGTACAGAATGCCTCTGCGGGGGCGCCTGAACTGAGATCCAGATTGCAATGGGACCAGGGACGTGGCTAAAAAGAACCAAGTATTCTTAATATAGGAGCATCGAGGCAGCCCTCTCCAGCCAAACTGCTGCAGCCTGCAGACCAGACCAGCGCCGAGAGACCAAAGCAGTAAGACTGGAGGCAAGCCAGTGCATGCAGTATGTGACTGACAGTCTTATAAAATTAAGATGTCCTTAGAAAGGGGAAACTGACTTGGGAGCTCTTCATTTTTTTGTTACTAAGCCTGCAAGCCTGAACCTCACAAACTGTTGTTGCTGCTTACCGGGGGTTCCGTGGAAGCCGCCACTGCCACGAGTCACTGGACTACGACTCCCAGCAACCTTTGTGGCACGCATGACGCCACCGCGCTAGAGAGGCGCCAGGAGGCGCTCAAAAGGAACTTGGAGCCCCAGCGGGAGCGGGAGCTCTTAAATGTTTTGTTACTAAGCCTGCAAGCCTGAACCTCACAAACTGTTGTTGCCGCTTACCGGGGGTTCCGTGGAAGCCGCCACCACCACGAGTCACTGGACTATTTCTCCCAGCAACCTTTGCGGTGCGCATGACGCCACCACGCTAGAGAGGCACCAGGAGGCGCTCAAAAGGAATTTAGAGTCCGCCGTCGCGGGGCGCGCGCAGGTGGCGCCGGGAGAAGCCCGGGACAAGGGCGGGCTGTCATAGGCCGTCAGGGGCAGGAAGAGGCCGGGCCGGGCCACGTTATTTACCTTTTTGACAAGAGTCCCTACATGGATGGTTAATTATCTGCATATTGAATTTTAATTGTACATGCTGACAGTCATTTTTATTGTTTAAAGTTAATTGGTTGCCATACCTAGATTGTTAGCCGTCTTCTAGTGAGGCTATCTCATTGTCCTATAGGGCAGTAATCATGGTTAGAAGGAAGTTACAGACAATACCTGTGGGGCCTATAGTTGCTACAAAATCTACAGTGACAACTATGGAAGGATTTTTATCAAGGGCAGCCTCAGTCATTGACAAGGAGATCGAGTTGGTGAATAGGCGTCTTTCCAGATCTCCAGTAGGTTCTCTTTACCATCCCCGGGTAGGCCTTATTGATAACCATAATGATTCGATGGAAGAACTAGAGAGTACCCAAGAATGCATGGGAACAGACAGTGAAATATTGATTACAGACTCGCTCCCTAATATTTCAGAAGACACGGGGAAGGTAATACTGAAGCCCTTGTCCCCTGTGATAACAATTGTAAATAGAAAAGGCCCTATAAATGTTGCCACGATGGGGGAGAAAGGGTCTGGTGGGAAGAACATCGTTGCCTCATTGGAGGCCCTCAAATGCCCCAGTCCACCCCCACCTTCAAGGGTAGTTGGTCGCCCCGCCGGTATCCTCAAGAGAAAATGTAAAGCCATTGTGGGTCAAGCAAAAAAACTAAACCTAACGAACTGTCAATATCAACCTCAGTACTAGGGGGGTCCCCCGGGGTTGACAAATTTATATTGGAAACTTTTAAATCAATGTTAAGCTCTGTGTTGGAGGAAAGGCTGGCACCTATTATGTCAAAAGATTTTATGACATAGAGCATAGCCTTGCTGCCTTATCTAGTTATCAGGCTTCATCTTGTTCGTCTGCCTTTATAAGTAGCATGCCAACTAACCCTGCCCCCCACCAGGCTCCGTACAACCAACAGGTGGAGCCAATCACGATATCCCATCTAGCATTAGCATGCCCCACGGAAGCTGCCCGGGCAATAGATCATCAGAAAAGTTGATGGGGGGTACCAACGAGGGTATGACATCGAACAGGCCACCCCCAATGACACACCATAACCATACACCCCAGGGCTTGGGGAACAATAAGGGTAGGTGTCAGGGAGAAACCATTACTACTACGTCAAACTCTACAGTAATAGATTTACCTCCCCAATCTACACCATTGGTAATCATTCTCTGGAATGTGCCACCCCTCCCCCACGGCTCCACTGAAGTTTTTCATCAGCTTAAGAACAAGGTGATCCACTGGCTTTCTAGCAATACTTCAGCAGGCCCAGTAATAGGCCGCAATATCATAATGGCTCGTAGAGTGGGATGGGTGGGTAACTCAAGAAAGTCAGGAGGGGGCGACTGTATAATTGTAAACTTTAATGACCACATGATCGTCGAGAGGATATTCAGAGAGACCACAGTTGGTCCGTTTAATAATGGCTCTGGACTGCAGATCCTCCCCTTGGGCTTTTTTTACCAACCTGAGCCATCAAATAGTAATAACATAATGTGTTTCGTGTAGACTTTCAAATGATACAAATCCATTATGATCATATAGATGTCCCATACAGGTAATCCCACTATTACCCAATTTCTTTCCTACCAGATCATCAAATATCTTCGTTAACCCTGGATTCTGCCAAAGAGGTAACTCCTTATGATAGCATAAAATATTTTCACTTAGCACAATTGAGCGCCTCATCACGTAGAGTCTTAAATGAGACCCTTTTTAAGTAGTTGGGATCATTAAGTCTGTATAAAAACATATGGGTTTCTGTCCCCAAAATGAACTTATTGCTAAAAATGGTGTTGGCTGGGTTAATAAGGCTGCGTAATCGTGTGAAACAGGCTGACCAAAAATATAGTTTAAAGTCTGGAAACTCCAGACCACCTTGCCAGAAGGGAAGTTTAAGCCGATCTATCGCTCGCCTTGCCTTCCTATAGCCCCAAATAAAACTACTTAATACACCTTCTAGTTTTTTGAAAAATATATTTGGGAAACGGAGGGGTATAGCTCGAATGAGATAAAGAAATTTGGGCAAAATTTTCATTTGTATTATATTAACTCTCCCGATTATCCCAATTGGTAATAAATGCCACTTTTTGAAAAAGAGCTACACGTCTCTTTCAGTAGTTCATCATAGTTTAGTGATATTATTTGATCAACCCTTGATTTCTTTTAACCCCTAAGTATATGGCAGTTGGGCAGGGGAAACATCACTTACAACGCAACTTTTACCACGCAATGCTTTTACATCGCAACTTTTACAACGCAAACCATTACAACGCATTGCGCTGGGGGCGCTCTAGGATAGGAAATATATTTAATTTACTATCCAACACCTTCCCTACTATCCACGGGGACTGGAGTTGGAATAGTAAATCAAACTATTCACTATCCAGCACTCCAAAGCGCTATGCGTTGTAAAGGCATGCGTTGTAAAAGTTGCGATGTAAAAGCATGCGTGGTAAAAGCATGCGTTGTAATGTCGTACATCCGTTGGGCAGGCACCAGGCATAGGTCTCTCTGGTTTATAGTTGAGAAGAACTTGTGTCACATTGACATTTTTAATTTATAACCAGATACTGATCCAAACTGTTCTGCTGCTTCAGTTATTATGCTTAGTGCTTCCCCCGGTTTTGTTGAAAAGACCGCAATGTCGTCTGCATAGGCAATTACTCTCAATGAGTTTGCCCCCGATTTAAAGCCCCCTATTCGCATATCATTCTGTAACTTAACAATAAACGACTCTATATACAATGCAAATAATGGAGGTGATAAAGGGCATCCCTGACGGGTGCCACATTTTACCGGTAAACTAGATGACTGAAGTTCTAAATAAGTCAATTTGGCACAGGCGTTCTCATAAAGTGCTTGTATATGCAGCATAAATTGTCCTTTAATTCAAATGCTTTCAACATAGCCCACAAAAACTCCCACCCCACCCGGTCAACCGCCTTTTCTGCGTCTAATAAAATCATACAGAGTGGGGTGGAGTTAGTGTTATCAACGTCAAATGCGCTTATTGCGGTATTTATGTGCGAGGTAGCATCTCTCCCTTGAATAAACACATGTCGAAATAGGGAAACTATGTTGGGCATTATTGGATTAAGTGTTTGGCTAAAATGTTAGCATACATTTTCACGTCTGCGTTTATTAATAGAATCGGCCAATATGACCCACATTCCTCTGCCGGTTTACCATTTTTAAAAAAAAAATATTATTTTGGTCATATGCCATGAGTCAGGTGTTTGTCCATTATTTCTTATTTCCTTTAGAACCTCACTGAGTGGCGCAACCATAATATCCTTGAATACTTTGCAGAATTCTAATGGTATGGCGTCTTCTCCTGAAGCCTTTCCTGAGGGTAGCCCACCCATTGCTAGTTCTATCTCATTATCTGAAACACATTCTTCCAGACTGTCAGATTCCTCTTCCCCATCGTTCTAACAGAGTTATCTTGAATATACCTACTGATATCTTCTTGTTGAGGTTGTATCATAGGAGTAAAGAGTCTGCTATAGAAGAGAACAAATTGTTCTAAGATCTGCGATGGTTGCTTGTACTTTTGGCCATTTATTCCTCTTATCACTTTGATAAGAGCCTTGGCCCGATCATCCTCTACTTTATAGGCAAGTATTTTACCTATGCTTTCCCCAAACTCATATTCTATTGCCCTGTCCTTATTATATCCTGCAACGCTTTTTTCCCTCCATGTCTTCTTCAGTGATGATCGTAATTCTATTAGCTTAATATTTAACTTATCGATATCCCCTGATCCCTTTATGAGAGCTTCAGCATGCTGTATCTCCAGCTTACAAATTTCAAGAGTTGTTGTACTCAATATGTTTGTTCTTTTTTTATTTTGGTGGCATATATATTGCTGGGTAAAGCCTCTTATAACTGCCTTGCAAGTATCCCACACTATCCTAGGGGCAGCTGTTCCTATATTTTCCTTTAAAAAAGCCTCTAATTGGCCCCTGGCCACAGCCACATATTCCTGATGTGTCAGTAAATATTTGGGAAATGAAAAAGGTGTAATGATCCTGTTAGTGTCTGTCATTTTAATTATGAGGAGTAAGGGGTTGTGATCTGAAATCACTTTTGTACATATTTCCATATCACTGGACCATACTATAGAGTCTGAAACCCAAACCATATCTATGCGGGAGTGTAGCTTATGTGGAATAGAATAGTAAGTGTGCCCTGGCCTGACAGGATACAGCATTCTCCAAACATCTCTGAGCCCTTGTAACTAACCTATTTCTTTTATTGCCGCTCTGGTTTTCCTCATTCTCTGAGAGGCCCCTCGATGCGTTGTATCAATGTTATAATCCTTACCACAGTTAAAATCTCCCACCACCACCCTATCCCCCTCCCAATTTAGCATCTCAATGTTTATGGTCTGAAAAGTAGCAGGTTCATCAATGTTCGGGCCGTATAGTACGCAAAATACATAGTTCTTTCCTTTTATCTTCATCTGAGCCATTGCCCATCTACCACCCTTATATGCTTTTGTGTTACCTATTACCCCTTCCGCCCTTTTGTGTCTCAAAATGGCAACCCCTCTTATAGAAGCACTATGCGTAGAACATATTACCACCTCATATCCTAACTGCTTCAATAGTCCACGATCTTTATATCAGAGGTGGGTTTCGGTTAGCATAACAACTTGGGGTTTATACATCTTTAATTCTTCTGCCACTAGGGATTTTAACGTTGACAGGGGAGTAAGGCAGGGTTGTATCTTGGCCCCCTTCCTTTTTAATTTATATATCAATGAGTTGGACGAGTCCCTGGTTAAAACTGGAGTTGACTTCCCATGTGTTGGGCACAGGGGTTTGCCCATTCTGCTATACGCAGACGACACTGTCCTCTTGGCCTGAACTGCAAGAGGACTGCAGTCCCTACTGAATGTCTTTCGTAGTTTCATGGCTGCTCGCGACCTAGCCATTAATAACACCAAATCCTATATCATGCTGGCGGGGTCACGTCCAAAGAAACAGTACTAGTTTGTGGTAAATGCAGAGAAGGTTCCCATGACCACAACATTTTCATACTTGGGAGTCTTATTTGATGACCAGTTAAAATGGGGAATGTTGGTGCAAAGGAAAAGAGGGGAGATAATTCGGGCAAATACGGCCATCTTCAACTTTGCGATGAAAATGGGCAAGCGTCCAGTCGCCGCACTGTTGAAGATTTATCAGGCGAAAAGCGTTGCATTGGGTAGATATGGCAGCGAACTATGGGGGTATGTAGCAGCCAAAGGCATTGGGGTGGTTGAGAACAATTTTTTAAAACAGCTTCTGGGGGTACCCAAAGGAACCTCTAACTTAATAGTTCATGAGGAAACTGGTTTACCCTTCATTGGCGATACCATAGCACAACGGCCCCTATTTTTTTGGCTGAAGTGCTGGTTAAATAAAGATCTAGTCCCCAATCATCAGTTACGAAAAGAAGTCTTGTCCTTGGATCATATGCTTGATATCCCATGGTTAAAATACCTAAAAAACTGCTTTACTGAGCTGGGGTGTCTGGACCTCTTTTTAAATCCAGACTCGATTGTCATCGCAGACGTGGAGATTGTAAAAAAAAATGATATTAATGAAAACACTTAACCAAGATGGGGTGGAATTGGTAAAACCCAGCATCCGTAAATTTGTGATGCTCAAAACCACGCCACTACTGGAGCCATACTTATCATGGTCAATATCAAGCCATGAGCGGTTTCAGCTAACAAGGTTCCGGCTGGTTATTTTCATCTACTATTAGCTGTTCCGAGGGCATCTCATAGAGGTCAAGTGTTATCTCCCTGCCGCTGCGACAATGTGTCTCCGCAGGACCTGGTGCATTTTTTATTTGCTTGTTCCCTCTATGATGTTCCCCAGAGCTTCTTTTTAAAGCCCCTTTTAAAAAAACTGCATTTTTACACAGGTCCACCGAAGCCCTTTGCTATTTACAAATGTTAAAGCCAGAAAGCACCTTATTTGTGATTGGTTTCTTGAAATCAGCCCTAAAATCCGGAAACTGTAGGGAGAACTAATAGATTTACAATTTATTATCACCGTATCTGTAGTCTCTTTTCAAAAGTTTACATGTATCCTATGGGTGATTGTTACATCTCATATTTTATCTCATCTTTTAACTGAATGAATTTTATAAGAACTGTGATCATAGTTATAGTGTATGTTTATCCGTGTTTTATGTTAACTGTGGCATTGCTGCTTTTATGGTTTTTACCCTTGTAAAACCGAATAAAGTATTTTGAAATGAGCTTGATCTGGCCCGTGACTCAAAGTGGAGTGTTGTGTTTTGCAACAGGCACCTTTTTGCTCCTTGTGCAAATTTGATTCTGGTGTAGTTGGTTCTAAACTCTGATCCTTGGATGGTCCGAGAACGATCAAGCATGGGCATTTTTGTTTGAAGAATAAGTTCTTGAGGGCGGTGATCCCTGTCAGCCTTGTCGCCTAGCTGGAATGAGGATATTTGGTTGAATAGAGATAAGGAGACAAAAGTGTAGTCTAGTATAGAATTTACTGTTGATGAATAGTGAGTGATTGCAGGAGGGTTATCCAGCAGATCTGCCGTTGATTGCTCTATTGAGGTGTTTAAGGTCCTCAAGTAGGCGCTTGTCAGTTTTTGTTGGTCGACATAGTAGGGTTTTTCTTTGCAAAGGAATTATCCAGATTGAGTTTTGAATGGATTATTCATCACCTATAGAGGAACTCATTAGATTGAGGTTTAAGTGCCCAGTGAGAATGATGTCTGTTGATGCCTCTTCGCTTATACATGCCTCTAGGAACTCGCTCAAATTCTTTGCAGCCCTGGTTTTCCTTGTTGGGTGGAGATGAACATTTATTATTATAATATCAGTACTCCTTTTTCCTGGTGGTGTGGACAGGGTTAGTACATTTATTTCCATGGTTGCTGGAGAGGTTGGCCCAATTGCGCAGGCTGTAGATGTACTTGTATTTGAGACGGAATTACAAGGCCGCCCTGGAGTTGACAACATTTTGCCCCCCTGAGTGCTGGGTGAAAAAGCAGGGATAACGTTGAAGGTGCGGAGGATCTGTCAACCAGGTTTCCTGTAGTGCTATGATATTGAATGTCCTTTGATAGCTTGCAAAATTTGGGTCTGAGATTGTACTGGCCAGTCCTTAATGTTCCATGAACATATCCATAGGGAGCTATTGGCATTGATTGTTAGTGATTGGTGGCTGTGTCGTTTTTTCAATTATTTATTGTCCTTAAAATCCATCTCAGGTGAGCTTGCCGAAACAGTGGCATTGCGGGCTCCAGGCAACTTCCGCTATTGCATTGAAGGTGCTCTTTATTAGTTGGAGAATGACCTACTGCTCCTCTGAGCACAGTTGTTGTAGTTCTTTTTGGATCTGCTTGTGCAGTGATTAAGTGATCTGGGATTAACAGGGCAGAGTAGCCAGGGTTGATATATATGGAGTGATGCTTATGCCCACCCCCCCAATTTGTGAAGATGCTGCTTTCTGTGAGTATTGTGTGTGCAGTGGATGACGTTCTCCTTGTTGTCTTTGTGTCTTCACCCACCATGGAATCTTTACGTCGGATGAATTCTATTGAGACTAAATCGTTACATCTGTCAAAGATGATATGTGAGACAACAAATGCAGTATGTTCCTTCGATTCAAAATGTCATGTTGCCCTTTTGATGTATATTCAGGCATGATCCTGAGGGTGTTGACTTCCATGCCAAGGTTCCTAGTTGGGGTAATCTTGTGTTTTTGAGGACTGGGTGATCTCGTTACCTGACGTTCCTGGTAAATCCAGGTGTGTGATGACTGCTGTGCTTCCATATCTGTTATGAATATTTCAATTGGATTCAGTTCTGGGTACTTGACCCATGTTTCCCAGCTAGGAAGTTCCCAAGCTGTTCCGATCTGGCTTTGGTGAGGCTGAAGCTTCTGGCCTCTCTTGAATGCTTGGTTGTGTAATGAAAGCAGTTGGAGTTTTATTTGTACTTGTGAGGTAGGTTTTGCGCATCTTTGTGCACTTCGTAGTTTCCTAGATGGGCCTTTTCTGTTCGATAGTTATGGAATATTGTTAATAATTTGCTAGATTGCCAGTGCGTTGAGTTTGTTTCAGCCAGGGGGCGTTTCCTACTGCATCTTCCTCTCTTCAGAGTTTATTGATGTTACTGTTAGAATAGAAAGGTTTTAAATCTTTCTTCATGTCCTTCATAGGTAGGAGCAACGTTTCTGCACAGGACATTTCTCTGGTATGGTTTTGGATAAATCCCTTTTCGGCATCTAAAGTATGATTATAACTCCCTTCCAGTGTAGTTAAAGTTTCTCGAGTTGTCTGATTTTGAGCTGATGTTGGCTTAAAGAGATGCAAGAAGCGGTCCTGATGTGGGCCCCGTTTTTTACTTCAACCTTTCCTTCTTCGGGCACGTCTTTGTCTTGCATTTCTTTATTATCCTGTTGTTGGCTCAGAAAAGGACTTCCAGGTTGGTTAAGTGTTGTTTCTTTTTTTCCGGGTCTCTTTTATTGCATTTTGTTTTGATGCAATTGTGGTTGAGTCAGGCGCTTCTTTCTGGGTTGTAGCCTGATGTATAGACTGATGTGTTGCCTTGATATCTTGTGTTACTGTGATGGGTGGAGATGGTGCGTTTGGGCACTGAGATGTTCTTTTGAGTTGTGTGCACAGGTTGCTCAGCATAGTGGGGAGGAAGGGTAGTTTGTCAACAATAGGGTCAAATCCACTGCTTGGTTCATTAGCTTGTGTATGTTCCTGTGAGTTTTGGAGAAAAGTGTTTAAAGCTCCCAGCTTCCCATCAATAGTACCAAGAAAACAGCCAAGGAATTCATTAAGGTTAGCTGCATTTCCCTTTTATCTGATTGATATTGAAGGGCCTCCACAAGAAGTTGCACTGTTTTAGCAGGCTTGTCCAGGCACTTCCAGGGTCTGTTTTGTGCACCTCCTCAGAAATACTGCCTGGTCCTGTATCTGTGATTAGTTTGCCCGCCACACAGGTCTCTCCTGTTTCCGGATGCCCTTCTGTGTTTGGCTCTTCTGATGAAGCGCTCTCATGCTTAGCTGGTGAGTAATGAGTGTAGGTCCCCAACAGGTCCTCCCATTATTCCGTGCCGAGATATGAAAGCAGTTCTGGGTCCTCAGGCTTGTGTCTCTGTGTCCTCACTGGTCTGATTGATGGTGGTGGCGTTTATCGTTCTATATCAGAGCTGTTAATTGGTAGTGCAGATTTAGGCTCTAGTTCTTTGGGGGAGGTCCAGTTGAGTATATGCAGTGGTTCATGTGTCCGCGGACTGTCCAACTCAGATACAGTTAGTTCTTCAGTTATGCTGCAATTACCTCCCTTATTTGTCCTGTGAATCATGCTTCCAGAGGTGAGCAGTTCTGTTTCACTGCCACAGGAACACACAAGGTTGGAACTTCAGCGGCATAACCTCCAGACTGCATTGCACCGCAAGTGGCACAAAAATAATCAAGCCTCACTTTGGTCTCCCCCATTTTGATTGTATTGCAAGTGTTAAAAAAGTTTTGTTACCCTCCAAAAAATCCCTTTACTTTCACAGAACATTTTAAAATGTTCACTTGTATGTTTTGCTCCTTTAATTGTATACACCTTATTAATCAGTTATTATTTCATTTTCTAAGCAGTCACCAACACCCTGAGTAGACCTTGCATAGGTGTCCCTGGACCACAGATTAAGAAACACTGCTGAGGAGAATTTGGGAATAATAAAGGCTGATTTGCTCTTTTGGAAGTGTTGAATTTTTTCACTGTCTTTAATAGTAGAAGGTAATCATAGTATTATCCATTTTATATTGATCTCAAAAAGAGTCAGTTTCTTACTTCTGGATTTTATAATTACCCCCCATTGTGTTAGTGATTACAATCCCCTTGCCCTTTTATTGGATGTTGATGCTGGCTCCAATTGCCTTTTCTGGAAATAAGGGCTTCCAAATTAGATGAGATTCCATGGCTCTAATAACCCCTTAAGTGACCTTAGTATCAGAAAACCTAAATACAGTTAAAAAGTGCATATCTGTCGACACTTCAGTTGGCTCCATTATACATAGTTGTTTTACCATCTGCCACTCAATCTCCCAATCATTAACTCAAAACACAGGCCAGCTTGTCCTCCACCACAGTGCTGGTTTGTCACAGCTTGTTCTGAAGCTCATAAACAGCTTAAGGCTGTGATGAATTGTGTACTGAAAAATCGGGAGAACGTTCAATCAGAATGCAAGATTTATAAAGCTTAGCTCAGGGACAGGAAGTCAGAACATAGAAATCTACCTTGGCCAGCCTATTAGAGGCAGAGAGCTCTAGGAATCCCACCCTTTTTTGAGAGGTAGTAAATTGCCCCTATTTACAGAAGGGCTTCCCTCAAAGATAGAGGGGGCATATTATCAAGAAAGGCGATAAAATTATCGCAGTTTTAGCGGCAGAAACTACCGCTAAAACGGCGATAATGGGCTTGATAATATGATCTACGGAATTCCAATTGAAGCCCATGTTAGATGTTCTTCACATTTAACATGGGCTTCAATTGGAATTTCATAGAGCATATTATCAAGTCCATTATTGCCGCTCTAGCGGCAGTTTTCTGCCACTAAAACAGCGATAATTTTATCGCCTGTCTTGATAATATGCACCAGATTGTTTAATTTCAGCTGACTCTTAGGTCTCACATTCTACCCAAGTGCGCAAATCTGACAGCCTACCTCAAAAAGATTAAGGGGCATATTATCAAGCAGGGCATTAAAATTATCGCAGTTTTAGCAGCAGTAAACGGCCACTAAAGTGGCGATAATGGGCTGGATGATATGCCCTGGAGAATTCCATTAGAAGCCCATGTTCAGCCCAGAACATGGGTGTCTATTGGTATTCTCAAGGCCATATTATCAAGCCCATTATCGCCGCTTTGGCGGCAGTTTTCTGCCGCTAAAACGGGGATAATTCTTAACGCCCTGTTTGATAATATACCCCTTGGATGCCAGGGAATTCTTAACATTTGATAAGGAGTCAGCCCTGGAATACAGTAACACCATTGGGGTGAAGGATATCACTGTAGCAATCAAGAAGAGCCTAGTGTGGAAAACACTGCTCCCGTACAGAGTCACTCTCAATTGTTATCAATGGGCCCCCCGCTCATGAATGATTTAGAGCAGCGATCACTGGCCCTTTAATTCCTACATGGAAAGAAGCAATTATCATTCCAACCTTGAATAAAGGTGATAGAAACGCTACTGCCCAATCTACTTGTTGGGCTCAAAGAAGAAGATCTTCGGTAGGGTTTTTCATGTGAGATTCTAGGATTGGGCTGAGACAACTAATATTCACTCTGAGGTTCAATATGGTTTCAGACAAACTTAGAAACTCTGGGGCATATTATCAAGGGATTTATCTAAAAGCCAAGAAAGCGGAGGTAAAATTATCTCCCTATCAGCAACAGGGTGCTAACACGCAGATTCGCATGTTAGCACCCTTTTTCTCTACGCTTTCGCTTGCATCTCTAATGAGATGCAAAGGGGGCGTTCCTGAGAAAAATAATAGGAGAAATGTTGTTAAGCGACATTTCTCCTATTATCAAGGATTTCGCTAACCTTGTTAGTGATAAAAAAAGCAGCGCTAACCGCGGTTAGCTCTGCTTTTTATACACCTGGTATATTCCTGACTTAGCCATGATATCCTATGGAAGGTGGATATCATTGCTAAGTTTGTGAGCCCCTATCATCAAGCTAACGCCAAACTTCAAGAGATTATCGTTGGTTTTCCAGCGATAATCTCTCATTTGGCAGTTAGGGCAAGGATTTTTATCACTTCTGAGATAAACCTTGCTAATAACAAGTTTTCTCTGCGATAATTTCCGGCGATGCTTAGCGTTAAAAAATTTGTTGCTAAGCCTCGTTAGCGATAAATATCGCTAATCGTTGGTAATATGCCCCTCTCTCTTTTAATTGACAAGTGTGTCCAGGTAAAGAAAGGCAGATTGCCTTTAGCTTTTATGGATTTGTTGTGCACTTTTGACACAGTGAACTATTAAAAATTATGGGCAATTTTAGAAAACGTGGAGACTAAAAAAACTTTATCTACACTTCTACACTGCCTCCATTGGGAAACTTCATCTAAAATCAGTTTCAGCCTAAGGGGGAAATGCACATCATCGCTATGCAGGAATCAGAAGCCTATATCTTAGTGTGTATTAACGGTCTCCAAGATCACATGATTCAAAAGAAGCTAGACATCCCGAGGGTGGGCAGCTGGTACATTCCTACCCTTCCTTATGCTGACAACACAATGTCCTCATAGCAAGCACTGCAAATGGCCTATAGAGGATGATGGATGCAATTTCTGAGTTCAGGAGTTCTCTATATTTAAAGGTAAACCATTCAACATCTTTTATAATGGTCTGCAGCCATAAAGGCATCAAAACATAAGCACATTATATTGACAGAGTGTTCATCACCAGAGTGGTTAGCTTCAATTTTCTAGGCATTCCTTTTGATTCTCAGCAAAACTGGGGCCCCATGCTGATACAGACAGCACAACAGCTTTCTAGTACGGCTGAAGGAGTTTTACGGTTTGCGTCCAAACTGGATCATAGGCCGGTAAAGAAGGTGGTAACTCTTTATAAATCCAAATGCATTTTAATTGCCATCTATGGAGCTGCAGTTTGGGTATTGTCACTGTGACAGTCTCCTAAAGCTACAAAATAGATTTTTACATAGATTATTTGCAGTTCCTTCAGGGACGCCCACTTTTGCTTGCCTTTCTGAGGTGGGCTTGAACTATTTAGAAGATCTTTTAGGGCTTGTCCTATCCTGCTATGGCTGAAATCCCCAGCGTAAGGCCTTATCAAAACTATCCTCCTAGACTCTTTGGCTTTGGACAACTGGGCTAACATCCCCATGTTAGCTTATGTCAAGAGCACCTTCGTTAGATTGGAAGTACCTGAAGAATTATTAGTGTTTTCGGCATGATCCCGAATGGGGTCCCTCTTTTATGACCAGTGTTAATGCATGCACCCAACTAAGGCACTCCTGTTGTCTTCCTTGGAAAATTACCATACCCTACCCCTTAGACATCAACTGGAGTCTAACTTATGCAGACAATGTCCAGAGCAGACTATTTTAACCAGGTTACCCTTAGGCTCTTTACACTTTCTTTTAGCCTTCCCTCAACTAGGTGCTGGTCTGAAAACCTCCCTAACTGCCCATGTGATAACTGTTCACAACAAAGTACTGTCAATTTATACTCTTTTGCTCTCTTTACGAGTCCATGCAAACTCATTTTTAATCCCCATATTACGTCCATTAACTTTCAATTTGTAAAATAATTTTTCCATGACTATCATCTATTTGTATGTTATAGCTTTTTATGACAGATTCATTGGAATTTGAGTGTTTTTATCTCGGCATTCTGTGTTTTTATATATTGTAATTGTGGCTTGCATTGATTGTTTGAAATTTTCTATGGTATACTTTTATAGCAGCATTGCCGAATAAAGTTTGATTGATTGACTATCTGAATGAGGCAATGGCTGGCTCATAAGAATCTTGTCCATTATGTGCTCTCACAATTATCCACAGAATGGGTAAAATCCTTTGATACCTCAGCCCCTTTTTCTACGATGTCAGTATTGAAAGCAGGTCCGCTGTGTAACACCTCAGGCTTTAAACATTCAATGTAAAGGGTAGTGACAGGTACCTGTTAAAGGATTTCTGTCATCATGCACATGTGTACAGTGGACATATTGGACTAAACATGACACAAGTCATTCCACATATCAACAAAATTCATAACCACAAGGTGTCCAACTGTTACGTGTGATACCTTCAGTTAATCCTGGCCTTTTACCTAACTGCACTTTACTGCTGAGGCTTTTGAGCCCAAAGTTACAAAGTTAACAGCACAACTTCAAGTCCCATAATACAATGAGATGCCTATTAAAATGTCTCACACTTAAAGTGAGATATTTATCAAGGGGACACTCGATAGCTATGGCTGTCCACACAATAGCAGCACATCCTTAATGTATTGAAGCACTAAAGCATATAGTTTCAGGTGCCTTAGAATGCAAGGCTAACATTTAAACAGGTGTAATTCAAAAGGTGAAAGATTTCACAATGTACTATGCTGTTGGTAGAGTTGACCACCCATACAATGCCATAATGTGCAGTAAAGATAATGAACCCAACGAGGTCCAGTAATTTGTTTATTAAAACATGACAGCACTCTAACACGTTTTAGTCCATTAATTGTCCTGTAAACCAGACAGAGTCCTGAAAGAGAGAGTGTGAGAGAAAATGAAATGTGACAGGGTAGTGAGATATGAGTGATAGAGAGAAAATTAAATGTGACAGGGTAGTGAGATATGAGTGATAGTGCAATACACAGGCTTTCTATACTTAAAACAGCCTAGCACAAGTCAATTGGACACACTGGCAATGAACAAACACTATATAACCTACATTACTTCTTCTTTGAATTACATGTGTGATTTATAGCAATCACTGCATAAAACAGTATGCTTTGTAAACACTGAAAAAATACAAGGCCTGTTTCAGACAGGAAAACTTAGATGTTTGGCCTAATCTTAAACCAAACGTCTAAGTTTATGACTTTGGGAATTCACAAATGGCATTTACAAGACTGGCCCTGATACACAGAGATAAACGTAGGCGTTTGATCTAAACTTAGATCAAACCTATAAGTTAACAACTTTGAGAATTCATAAAATGCATTTAAGAGTACTATCTTTATGTCTGCACTCGGGCCTGATCTCCAGTGTGGACTTAAAGATAGTACTCATAAAGGGCCTTTGTAAATTCCCAAATTTGTTCACATAGAAGTTTGGTCTACGTTTAGACCAAACATCTTCATTTACCTTTGTGAATCGGGCCCACAGTGTTTGCCACTGTAGGGGGCTTAAATAGCAGAATAAACATTAATAGGAACTGATTTCAAATGGTTTGAAAAACACTGAGAAAATAAACACTGAATTACAGCCAAAAAATAAACTCTGAAAACAGGACAGCATACCTAAGTTGGCAGTCGCATATGAGACCTAATTTGCTTCTAGATATCCCTCTCTTTCCATATCTGATACTATTCCACTGGCATATTACAAATGTGTTTAAAGTCCTTCTTTACCAAGTCTATCCACTGCAAAAACTAATAATGCTGAAAAAGCTGTTAGGGTTTGGAAATAGCTCAGAATAGAGCAAATGATCTATCATATTCCTTTACTTTAGTCTCAATTGCAAACCAAATACTGTGCTAAGAGTAGCCTTTTGAGACTATAAATCAACACATTGCTCAAATATTAAATTAGATCGTGCTTCAAAAAGATGCATGGGAAGCTTTAATAGGCACATGTTCTTATTAAATGCTTCTCTGACCTGAAACAAAACAAGCTATACATCGATAAGGAAGAGGATGGAGGAGAAATTTCGTACTGCTTTGAAATGACCATATGTGGCTAAATTATCATAACGTACAGCAGTGATATGGCAAGCCAAAACAGAATATTAACCCTTCCATATTGCTACATTTCCCAATTTGTCCAAAGAAATGCCCAGGATAATCTCAGAATTCAGTCAACCCACTCCTCTTCAATCTAATATAATTCTGTCTAAAAATGTAGCAACAACTTTTCTTCTTAGCTTAAAAAATTATCATAATTCTCATCCAACTTGCTGATGAGATGATCCCACCTCCACAATACCTGCTAATGGATAACGCTCATATTGCCAAGAAAGTCATTAAGTCCTTTAAGAAACTGGACATTTAATAAAATCTATTATCTATTATCTCAGACAGGCAACAGCTAGACCTTATTTAGACTGCTACCACACCAAATTATAAAAGAAATTGTGACCTCATATAGTTTATGATATATTCCAGCCAGTTACACAACTCCATGGTTGGTGGTGAAAGACTGGCTGAATATGAAAAAGCTTTTGTTAAACCACTCATGTAAAATGCTTTCATAGATGTAAACCATCAGGAGAATTTCAGATCAATCTCTTGACTTACCTTTTTGCCCTGTCCTAAATACTAGAAACAAATAGTTTTTGCTGAATTATGAATTTACAAAAGAAAGCAAAAAATTCTTGATCCTTTCCAAGCCAGCGTCAAACTTGGTAAAAGTATGGGATTGGTTCTTCTATGAGTGACAAAGTAACATGCATGACAGACAGAGTGGCTTTGGGGATCTGTACTTTTTTACTCTGTGAGGAGCTTTCAACACTGTTAATTGTGCTACTTTATTCACAAGGGAGCCATTTCCACTGGCATGTCATTATTAAATCCAATTTCTTCTGAACTATATATCTCAAATGGTCATTATTCTTTTTTTGGCTCTGTGCAATCATAAAACCCATACAAACACATAAAAACAATAGACTACGAAATGCATTCAATAGAAAACTGGGTAAAAAACCATAATGAATTTATTTACAAGGATTGAAAAGTGCAAATATTATGGTAGCATAACATATAGGACAACCCTATCAGGGAATGTCCTGAATTACTAATAATGTAATGTTCTAGTTGAATGATGTATGAAGCTGGCAACACATGCTCACATTAAAGAAATTGTTAGTCCTTGTTAAAAAAAAGCAGTTCTATGATGTCTAAACTTATATAAAAGCAATAATTGTAATGGAAATCATTTCCGCGGTTCCTTCTAAAAATGCATGAAAAGGGTCAAATGCATTGTGTAGTCCACTGACTTATTTTCAGAAGGACAGGGACTCATTTTTCAAGGTGATTACTAAAAAATGAACAGTATTAATTCAGAATCTTGGTAATAATAATCTGTGAGACATAAACACTAACCGTTGGTTCATTTACCCCTAACAAGAGCCTGTCCTCACTGCATTTCCCCAGAAAGTGTTGATTCAGCTTATCCTTAAAACAAATATTTCCTATATCTGATCAGGAAAAACACCTAGTATTCCTAGCTCTTCAAAGTCCTTTTTAACAATGGCATATAATTGCCATGATCTAATGATATGTATACAAAAATAATTTCACAGTTAAGCAAAGTTCATATTTTCACCAAATGGCTAACCACAATGTAAGGAGGCAAAGCTTTATCGGATCTTCAAAAAGGGGACTCCAAGATCAATGTGAGATACAAAAGTGAATGTTGATTTAGGTATGGATAGATGCTTTTGAAGAAAAGCATCCTCCACCAATTGCATTGACTTAACAATGCTATATACCCAAACTCCAGCACCATGACGAGTAATAGAGGTGCATTTGCTTTTCCAAACATCTCCTTAACTTGTTTCAGGCCTACCTTAGGTGAAAATCTGAAAGCACCTTTAGTGACTTTCTCAAAATGACAGGCTCTAGCCCTATGACAATGTTTCCATTTACAATCCAAGTCAAAAAGGACTCCCAAATACGGGAAAGATTTTACTTGCTGAACTGAGGCATCATGGATATGATGAAGCTTGGTTTTAGTTGAACATGGGCCACGCACCACAAAAGATTTATTTATGTTGGTCTGTAAATCTAATTTTCTTTATAAAACAAGCAGATTATTCTAGCAATAATTACAGCCCATTAAAAGTATGTGCCATTGACACTCTATTGTCAGCATAGAGGATTCCTGGCAATGGTCATGAGCCTATCTGGGACATGTTCTGAAACTTTGACCTTAAAACACCCTCTAGTTTACAGGATAAACAAAAAAGAAGCCAAAACACACTCAGGCATTACACCACTATCAATCTTCAATGAACTGGTGCATATGCCTCATGCTATAACAGACACAGTCTGATGTATCAACGTGTAACTGCACCAAAAAGTAAACAATCAGCAGACCAATACCCATGTCCATCATCTTTTTGCCATAAGCAAATCCATGAATGAAACGTGCAAAGAGTCACCCTTGGCTACAGTATATTTAGAAACCAACATATATAGATTTAAAGACAGCCCTATGGTGCTGAGCCCTTGATGGAAACCAAATTGAACCCTAGAGAGAATTACAGTGTGTTAGGCCAAAGTTTTACATTTTGCAAACAAAATCCCGTCTGCCACCTCTACAATAGAATCAAGTGAAGAAATTGGCTTGTAGCAGGCAGTGTTGGCTTTGTCCCCTTTCTTGTACATTGGGACTGTTGTACATTTGGACCTCGTTTTTAGGGGGTATCTGCAGCTGCAACCTTAAGACCATTAGGTGCTCACATAATCATGAACGTTCTCCAAAGGATCAGCTGGTACACCATCTGGCCCGAGTCCTTCCCATTTTGGCTTTTTATGATGGCAGTTTTTACCTCCTCTAAATCAAAAACAACTGAAGTGGCAGGTCTGTGCATCAAGAAATTGAAGAAATGTCACTAAAATATTCAACTGACTTAGCCGCTGGTTTACCATTAGATAAACTGGGTACTGCCCTTTCCCTGACATATGGACTACTTTCCAAAATGCGGTGCTATCTTAACAATCACTTGTTTGAAGCAAAGAGGCTGAGGCTTATTCCTCAATACAGGACTTTCTCACTTTAAGCATATTTTTATAATCACTTCTACAAACCAATATAAGTGATGTGATCCATGTCTTACTATTAAGTGCCGCCTTGAGTTTAATATGGGAAGAGTAAAAAGCTTTATCAAATCCACCGTAGGAGAAAATCTTATGAGGTCCTACAGGCCCCCTCATTAATATGTTGGTAGTTTAGCAAATTATATCAAAATCATGTTAAATTGATTGAGGCTAACTTTAATCACTTAAACATAGATAAACTTTAGAAAGGGTAGCCTTAGTTGAGTCTTCAGTTTTTTTGATGTAGGTCATGGTTGGATCATTCCACTATGACCTCTTTATTTAGTACAAAATCAGCTTCCTGGGTCCTCCTACCCTGTGGACTTACTTCGGGAAATAGTCAAGAAAATAAGTGACTGTGGTCACTGGCACAGTTTGGCACCACCAAGTATTCTAAAATGTAAAAACACAACTTCTCTGAAATTAAAATAAAATTGAACACAGTGGCAGTACCTTTAACAGTAAAATATGGTCCCAGAGCTTCTGAAGATTTACACAAATCTACACAGACTCTAATGTTGTGTGATAAAATCTCTCATCCATAACAGAAACCAGTCATGCTTGAACCATAGCTAAATACAATACCTGCTATTTAATATCACAATGCATTGGGTAAAGTTGTGTTTATGAAAGTTTACCAGGAGGATCTCATCAGAACTACATTCTGTTGGAATCACAGTTCTCGATGTTATAATTGACATCCACGACAAGAGACGCCACCCAGGAAGCAACCTCATACTTTGACGACATTAAAAAACTAATGGTATGAAACTTTGAATATATTCGAGCTGTGAAACTCTCCACCACTTCAGTTCAATTCCCTCATTTTGTCACGGAGTAAGCTGCACGCCACTTTAAACGAAGCATCAACAAGATAAATCAATCACACAACCACAATGCAATACGAAGAAATCGCCAAAAGCACGGAAACAAGAGCCAAGACATTTGCTTTTCAAGATGGAGAAGCGTCCAGAATTTATTCTTTAATTGGGGAACAGATCGACCCCACTTCTTCCAACAGAACCAAGGAACAAAATCTCAAACAACTACTTTACCTATCTCGAAGACATGTCAATCAAAAGCTGCATGCTAACACACTTATCAAATATCATAAACTACAACGCATACCTAGAGGACTATGCATTGCCCTGAAACCTTCTCTTTGTAAAAATTCTCAGAAATTTCAAGATAGATGGTATGCAATACTAAACAATTGCTCCCTCGACATAATACTATTAATAATCGAAGAGCTTTCTAGTATACTTAGTGAACTCAATAAAGAGATGGATGAATTTACGGATGAGCTATCCTCTATGATGACAACAGAAGAACTTGAAACTATACTGCAAGATGTTAAAGATCAGATTGATAGGCATACTCAAGATATTAATGAAAGGAAAATCCGCAAGTTCAGGCATGATACGCTTGGCTATAAATTACGGGAGGTATACACATGGGCCGATGTGTATGCCCAAAGACGAAGAAATCGCCCCTACACACCCTACACAGATACCTACTCCTCAGGGAGCGATATGTCAAACAAACCTCCATCCAACAGAACACAATCATCCAAGAAGGGACCAACGACCATCTCAGGAGAACAACACAAAGAAGGAATACCATCTCCCTCTTCTATAACAAGCCCATCGGAAGTGCCTTTTTTAGAACAAGGCCCCACAGAAGTCGAAGACCCAGGCAGGGAAATAGAACTTCCAATCACAAGAAGCGTGACCAGCAAAATCAAGGAAAAGGAGAAAAAGAAACAGACAAACAAGAACAACTAGTCATTAACATCTCGGATTACAGGTTGAAAAATGAAGAATTGGAATTACTTCAAAAAGGGACGTCTTTTGTTCCAACTACACGAACTAACTCCTTAGAACTGGAAATTAGTTTCTTCAAACTGATGCGAAAATTAAGACTGCGTCATTTCTTTGACAATATATCTTCAAAACCAACGACACAAGAACCTGATCAACTCAGAGGCTTACGACCTAAAAGTACTTTTATGGCTCCCATGAGCCATAATGCGCTGGATCTTTTCGAAACACTGGTTAAACAGGATCTTCAAAAAATCAATTGCCAAAAGAAGTGCCACAATAGCATCACTAACAAAGACCTAGCTATTTTGAAAAAACTATCGAGGAACAAAAACATTGTCTGTACCAAAGCTGACAAAGGCGGAGGCCTTGTTATCATGAATGCTACCATGTATAACCAAAAAGTACAAGAACACATCAATGACAACAACACTTACACACCCCTACAACATAACCCAACTAATGAATTCATTCTGAAACTCACAGAACTCATCACCAAAGCTAAAAATGATGGAGTAATTAATGACAGGACAAGTAAATTCCTTATCAAGGCACATCCAAAAAGCCCATCATTTTATATGATGCCAAAAGTACATAAAAATCTCCTTGATCAACCACCACGTTCGATAGTTTCAACAAAAAACAGTCTTCATGAACCCATTGGTCAATTCATTGACCGAATAATGCAACCCACAGTACAACAGATGACTTCATATATCCGAGACACTACTGACTTTTTGTCTAAATTGAATTCATTGGAACTTGACAACGATGAACAACTTACACTCTGCACCGCAGATGTGAAGTCACTTTAAACTTCCTTCCCCCACGGGATGGGTATTGAAGCCATGGAAGAAGCTATACTCAAGACTGACTTTGACCCACAGTTACAGACCTTTCTGATGGAGCTCATTATTTTTACTCTGTACCACAGCTACTTCAAGTACAATGACACCTGGTACCAGCAACTCATTGGAACGAGCATGGGCAATTGCGCAGCCCCAGTGTACGCAAATTGATTCATGAAATCTTATGAAACACAAAACATACTGACAGTCCCAAGGTGGACGGACAACCTTAAATTGTTCGTACGTTACATAGATGACATGTTCATTCTATGGAGAAATTCAAGGGAATCATTAGAACAAATGCTGATGAATCTAAACACAAAAGACGATCGAATCCAGTTTACTTGGGAAACCTCTACAGAGTCTATCACCTTTCTAGAAGTACGGATAAACTTACAGCATGGCAAAATTGAAACTGAAATGTACAGAAAAAATACAGACAGGAACAACACCCTTCATTATCTTAGTTTTCTTCAAGAACCTTTGAAACGACACTTGCCGCTATCACAAATGATGCGGGCTAAAAGCTTTACATCGGATGCACAAAAAGCCAAGATAAAAATTACAGAAATGGGAGAAAGATTTCGTGAAAGAAGTTATCCAGATGCCTTGATTAAAGAAGCTGAAAACAAAGTACATAATATGCAAAGATCTGACTTGTTAACAATTAAACAAAAAAAATAAGAATACAGAATGACTGTGGTATCAAAATACTCCACCGTGAGTATGAATTTCAAGAGAATAATTAAAAAACACTGGAACATTTTAAAGGCAGAACCAGATTTCAAACACTCTTTTGATAATCCTCCCACTTTTGCCTTTTCAAGAAACAAAAATCTTGGTGAATTGCTAAAAACCACGACGGAAGTTAACAAAAGATACCGTGGAACTCGCCCCTGCCTACAATGTGGCAATTGTAATAATCTGATCAGAGGACATTACATCACCCACCCTATGAAGGGCCATAACATCAAATTGAAGGTAAATGCAACCTGCGATACAGCTAACGTAATTTACATGCTGAAATGTCCATGCGGCAAGGTATATGTTGGAAAGACGGAATGAAAGATCAAAACCAGGTTGAATGAACATAAGTGGAACATCAGAACTGGTAATGTTAAATCATCAGTTGCTGCACATTTTGTTGAAGCTCATCTCAATGTTTCCCAATTACAATTTGTGATACTTGAGACAGTGGAAAAACAGGAAGGTAGAGACAATAACCGATATTTACTACAAAGAGAGAATCATTGGATGTACTTATTGAACTCCAGCAAACCAAACGGTCTAAATGACCGGACTGAATTTATGTGATATTTATAGCACATAAATTCTGAACAGGCCTCCTGTTCAGAATTTATGACTGAATAGGCCCCCTTGTCTTTTTGGGCCCATGGCCTTGCTTCAGGTTTGGATATATTGGTGGCCGATCTGAACTATTTCATTTCATATAATTTTTCTTTTTACCATTGAACATTGTTTATTAGAACCATTTCAACGTACATATTCGCATCTTTCATTTTTAAAAATTTTTTTTTAGCTGTTTTATAACGCGCTCTGTTACTACCAGAGTATCCTGGCGCGAAAGGAAAATCAAGCAGGTGGTAAAAAGGAAACAGAAGAAATTAAAAGGTCTAATAAGCAGATCTAAAAAGATGCGTTTTCAGTGCCTTCTTAAAAGGTACAAAGTTCTGGATTGATCTCAAGAACAAAGGCAGAGTGTTCCAGGCCGAGGCCGCAAGGACGGCAATTGACTGGCCTCCAAGGCGCACTCGCCGAAAGCGGGGTACACTCAGTAAATTACCATCAGCTGAGCGTAGAGATCGAGTGGGGGTGTAACGGCTGAATCTTTTCTTCAGATAGGCAGGCCCAAGGTCATTGACTGCTTTAAATGCTAGTGTTAGGATTTTAAAAGTAATCCTCTGGGTCACCGGCAGCCAATGTAGTTCCTTCAAATGGCTTCGTACGCTCTCTCTACTGGGCACATTGCACAGAAGTCTTGCCGTCGCATTTTGGATGATCTGTAATCTGGCGACTAGGAAGGCTGGAGTTCCACTAAGAAGAGAGTTGGCATAGTCGAGCCGTGATAGTATTAAAGCTCTCGCGACCGACTCTCTTGCTGAAGATGGAAGATATGGAAAGAACTTTCTCATAGCCTTGAGAGATCCGAAGCACACCCCTGTAAGTTTTTTTATGTGTGCCTCAAATCTCAGATCTTCCCCAAACCATACTCCCAAGTTCTTTGAAGGGATGGTAACTGAGCTTGGCTGGGGAAAATCCCGAGGCCACAAGAGTTCTCTGAAATTAGGCGGAAATTGGCCATACAACAGCATTTCTGTTTTGTCTTCGTTGCATTTTAGCTGTACCGCTGCTAACCAATTAAAAAACGAAGAAAGACAAGAACAAATGACATCAGTGTTGAGTGCTGTATCGGGCCATGTAAATAAAAGTTGCGTATCATCTGCATACGCTATAATTTTGGCCCCCATTTGTTCAGCCAGCACTATAAGCGGGGTAAGGTACACATTAAAAAGCAGAGGGCTTAATGTAGACCCCTGGGGTACCCCGGTGGTAAGAGGCTTGGCCGAGGAAGAAAAAGGTGGAATCCAAACCTGCTGCGACCTATCGGACAAAAAAGATTTCACCCATTCTAGTGCTGAGCCCAGCACACCAATCTCAGCCAATCGAGTCAGGAGGAGTGAGTGCGGGACAGTGTCAAACACGGCAGAGAGGTCCAATAAAATTAGAGCCGCTCTGCCGCCACTGTCCAAACACTCCCTAATTGCCTCTGTGATCTCCACCAAAGCTGACTCCGTGCTGTGTGCTGCACGAAAGCCAGACTGGGCAGGATGGAGAGCCTACGAGGATTCCACAAAGGCATTCAGCTGACAAAAGGCAAGTTTCTCTCCAATTTTCGCCATGGCTGGGAGCAGGGAAATAGGTCTATAGTTGCCCGGCACAGCAGGATCAGCACCCGTCTTCTACAATAAGGGAAGAAGCTTTGCCTGTTTCCATTCCACGGGGACCTTAGATGTTTTAAAGGATAGGCCCAGTATTTGCGAAGCCTCTAATGCCACTGATTCTGCCACTGCAGCCAACACCCGGGCTGGGCATGTATCACCAGGGGCACCGGATCTCAAAGAGTTAATCGCAAACAAGGTGTCTTCCACTGAGGGGGGTAAATCTCTCCATAGTACGGGTAGGCAATACTATAGGTCTAACATTTTCAACAGTCCCATTCCCACCACTGACCGCTCTAAGACTCTGCTGTATTATAGCAATTTTTGTTAAGAAAAAAGAGGAAAGACTCTCACACCACTCAGTAGAAGGCTTCAACGCCATTTGTTCTGCACAGGGATTCCTGTTTATCACCCATGCTTGTGCTATCTTTTTTTACATGTACAAGCAATAACTTTATTCTACTAGTCACATTTAACTACAAGATGTTTGCTTACGCTCAATAGTCCGTGATTAGTGGACACCCTATCACGTGATCGGAACTCCAGCCAATCACGTTACATAACACAGAGGAAACCACCGCGTACGCTTCTATTATCTACCGCGATTGACCGCCACCTATGGCTGCTTCACGCTAGACGAGGATGCATTCACGGTCGGGTTGAATCTCGAGGAGACGCTGCGCGTCCATTAAGTAAGTTTCAATAGTTTGAAGACTAACGCTTACACTAATTATAATACAAGCGATTAGGGAACTAACACGCTCTCCTTTCAACAGCTTTCACATAACAAGACGACAAAGTGAAACTGGTAGAATAACACGTGAGTGATGTTGATTTTTTATTTTCTGTAACCAAGCACACTCGGGGTTGCACTATGGTTTTATCACAACTGTTTTATGTCCGTTTAAAACATGTGTATGATCCTGTACGATATTTGATTTACAGACATTTTGAACAGTATACCTTTTGTCTTGCTTCTAGTGTTTGTCCCAGATGAAGGGCTTTTCAGCCCGAAATGCATTGGACTGAACAAGTGATTATTCTTATTGAATGAAACAAATCATAGGAATGAATTATATGAAAGAAACTTGAACATATGACCATAAAATAAGATAATTTCTCAGAAATACGCTTATGAACTTTCATTCATTTTAACTGTTTGTGGAGTATTTTAACCACATAAGACTGTACGCTGGGGGATGCTTCCAACATTCTGTTGGAATCACAGTTCTTGATGGTATAATTGACGTCCACGACAAGAGACGCCACCCAGGCAGCAACCTCATACTTTGACGACATTAAAAAACGAATGGTATGAAACTTTGAATATATTCGAGCTGTGCAACTCTCCACCACTTCAGTTCAATTCCCTCATCTCGTCACGGAGTAAGCTGCACGCCACTTTAAACGAAGCATCAACAAGATAAATCAATCACACAACCACAAGGCAATACGAAGAAATCGCCAAAAGCACGGAAGCAAGAGCCGAGACATTTGCTTTTCAAGATGGAGAAGCATCCAGAATTTATTCTTTAATTGGGGAACAGATCGACCCCACTTCTTGAAACAGAACCAAGGAATAAAATCTCAAACAACTACTTTACCTATCTCAAAGACATGTCAATCAAAAGCTGCATGCTAACACACTTATCAAATATCATAAACTACAACGCATACCTAGAGGACTACGCATTGCCCTGAAACCTTCTCTCTGTAAAAATTCTCAGAAATTTCAAGATAGATGGTATGCAATACTAAACAAGTGCTCCCTCGACTTAATACTATTAATGATCGAAGAGCTTTCTAGTATTCTTAGTGAACTCAATAAAGAGATGGATGAAATTACGGATGAGCTATCCTCTATGATGACAACAGAAGAACTTGAAACTATGCTGCAAGATGTTAAAGATCAGATTGATAGGCATACTCAAGATATTAACGAAAGGAAAATCCGCAAGTTCAGGCGTGATACGCTTGACTATAAATTAGGGGGGGGTATACACATGGGCCGATGTGTATGCCCAAAGACGAAGAAATCGCCCCTACACACCCTACACAGATACCTACTCCTCAGGGAGCGATATGTCAAACAAACCTCCATCCAACAGAACACAAATCCAAGAAGGGACCAACAACCATCTCAGGAGAACAACACAAAGAAGGAATACCATCTACCTCTTCTATAGCAAGCCCATCGGAAGTGCCTTTTTTAGAACAAGGCCCCATAGAAGTCGAAGACCCAGGCGGGGAAAAAGAACTTCCAATCACAAGAAGCGTGACCAGCAAAATCAAGGAAAAGGAGAAAAAGAAACAGACAAACAAGAACAACTAGTCATTAACATCTTGGATTACAGGTTGAAAAATGAAGAATTGAAATTACTTCAAAAAGGGTTGTCTTTTGTCCCAACTACACGAACTAACTCCTTAGAACTGGAAATTAGTTTCTTCAAACTGTTGCGAAAATTAAGACTGCGTCATTTCTTTGACAATATATCTTCAAAACCAACGACACAAGAACCTGACCAACTTAGAGGCTTACGACCTAAAAGTACTTTTATGGCTCCCATGAGCCATAATGCGCTGGATCTTTTCGAAACACTGGTTAAACAGGATCTTCAAAAAATCAATTGCCAAAAGAAGTGCCACAATAAAATCACTAACAAAGACCTAGCTATTTTGAAAAAACTATCGAGGAACAAAAACATTGTCTGTACCAAAGCTGACAAAGGCGGAGGCCTTGTTATCATGAATGCCACCATGTATAACCAAAAAGTACAAGAACACATCAATGACAACAACACTTACGCACCCCTACAACATAACCCAACTAATTATTTCATTCTGAAACTCACAGAACTCATCCCCAAAGCTAAAATTGATGGCGTAATTAATGACAGGACATGTAAATTCCTTATCAAGGCACATCCAAAAAGCCCATCATTTTATATGATGCCAAAAGTACATAAAAATCTCCTGATCCACCACTACGTCCGATAGTTTCAACAAAAAACAGTCTTCATGAACCCATTGGTCAATTCATTGACCGATTAATGCAACCCACAGTACAACAGATGACTTCATATATCCGAGACACTACCGACTTTTTGTCTAAATTGAATTCATTGGAACTTGACAACGATGAACAACTTATACTCTGCACCGCAGATGTGAAGTCACTTTATACTTCCATCCCCCATGGGATGGGTATTGAAGCCATGGAAGAAGCTATACTCACGACTGACTTTGACCCACAGTTACAGACCTTTCTGATGGAGCTCATTATTTTTACTCTGTACCACAGCTACTTCAAGTACAATGACACCTGGTACCAGCAACTCATTGGAACGAGCATGGGCAATTGCGCAGCCCCAGTGTACGCAAATTTATTCATGAAATCTTATGAAACACAAAACATACTGACAGACCCAAGGTGGACGGACAACTTTAAATTGTTCGTACGTTACATAGATGACATATTCATTCTATGGAGAAATTCAAGGGAATCATTAGAACAAATGCTGATGAATCTAAACACAAAAGACGATCAAATCCAGTTTACTTGGGAAATCTCTACAGAGTCTATCACCTTTCTAGATGTACGGATAAACTTACAGCATGGCAAAATTGAAACAGAAATGTATAGAAAAAATACAGACAGGAACAACACCCTTCATTATCTTAGTTTTCATCAAGAACCTTTGAAACAACACTTGCCGCTATCACAAATGATGCGGGCTAAAAGGATTACATCGGATGCACAAAAAGCCAAGATAAAAATTACAGAAATGGGAGAAAGATTTCGTGAAAGAAGTTATCCAGATGCCTTGATTAAAGAAGCTGAAAACAAAGTACATAATATGCAAAGATCTGACTTGTTAACTATTAAACAAAAAAAATAAGAAGACAGAATGACTGTGGTATCAAAATACTCCACCGTGAGTATGAATTTCAAGAGAATAATTAAAAAACACTGGAACATTTTAAAGGCAGAACCAGATTTCAAACACTCTTTTGATAATCTTCCCACTTTTGCCTTTTCAAGAAAGAAAAATCTTGGTGAATTGCTAAAATCCACGACGGAAGTTAACAAAAGATACAGTGGAACTCGCCCCTGCCTACAATGTGGCAATTGTAATAATCTGATCAGAGGACATTACATCACCCACCCTATGAAGGGTCATAAAATCAAATTGAAGGTAAATGCAACCTGCGATACGGCTAAAGTAATTTACATGCTGAAATGTCCATGCGGCAAGGTATATGTTGGAAAGACGGAACGAAAGATCAAAACCAGGTTGAATGAACATAAGTCGAACATCAGAACTGGTAATGTTAAATCATCAGTTGCTGCACATTTTGTTGAAGCTCATCACAATGTTTCCCAATTACAATTTGTGATACTTGAGACAGTGGAAAAACAGGAAGGTAGAGACAATAACCGTTATTTACTACAAAGAGAGAATCATTGGATGTACTTATTGAACTCCAGCAAACCAAACGGTCTAAATGACCGGACTGAATTTATGTGCTATTTATAGCCTGCTATAACTGAATAGGCCCCCTTGTCTTTTTGGGCCCATGGCCTTGCTTCAGGTTTGGATATATTGGTGGCCGATCTGAACTATTTCATTTCATATAATTTTTCTTTTTACCATTGAACATTGTTTATTAGAATCATTTTGACTTACATCTTCGCATCTTTCATGTGATACCTGTTTATCACCCATGCTTTGTGCTATCTTTTTTTACATGTACAAGCGATAACTTTATTCTACTAGTCACATTTCCCTACAAGATGTTTTCTTACGCTCAATAGTTCGTGATTGGTGGACTCCCGATCACGTGATCGGAACTCCGACCAATCACGTCACATAACACAGAGGATACCACCGCGTACGCTTCTATTATATACCGCGATTGACCGCCACCTCTGGCTGCTCTGCGCTAGACGAGGATGCATTCACGGTCGGGTTGAATCTCGAGGAGACGCTGCGCGTCCATTAAGTAAGTTTGAATAGTTTGAAGACTAACGCTTAGACTAATTATAATACAAGTAGCATAAAGACACTATCAACAGAAACAGATTGGTCTGAGATGCACTCTCTTCGAAAACAAGAAAGAAGTGGGGTTCTATCTCTATCTCAACCACCCGTTATCTATAGGTAGCACTCCCAAGATGCATTCCAAGTCATGCCATCCACTCTGGGTACAGTCCTGGTATTTTTCCTCAATGTTGATGGTATACTTTCCTTGCAATAGTGTGTCCTTTTTTCCTAGGCATTCTTCTATATGAAACTTAATGACCTTCCTTTATCGACTCAAGCCATGCAATGGTAACTTCTTCTTTTCTCCTTGCCTAACTTGCTAAAATAAAGACATTTTTATAACTGAAAGAAAGATCCTTCACCTGCGACGCAAACATGAGAAAGAACAGATTCCACAGCACATATGAAATTAAACTATTAATTCTAAAGCAAGAGTTTTCAGGGACTAGCATTTCAGGCCTGCAACTTAAGCTAAAATAAGAATTTACCATATAACTTTACGAATTCACACAACATGAATGCAATTTCAATGAATGCATTCGCCTACGTATGAAATGTCATAATTAATAAACACATTTAGTACATGAGTATCTGTCAGTTTCACAAAATGAGTTCTCCATGTTATTATTTCTGCTGATTACATTTCTTTCCGTACGTTAATTCTCCATGCTACATGTTCATAAACTAATGCATGTCACATAATCTTGTTAATACATTTCACAATTCTAACACTTCATGATAACATAATTCACAAGGTTATATGTGGATGTGTTCTACACGTGATTATGATGCACCTCTACAATTAGAATTACACTTCTGCTTCATCAACAACATAAATCTCACTCCGTCTATATGGATGGTAAATTGTTTTTTCCCTAGAATATCTTACAGGTGGCACACATTTAGCCCCACTGAGATACCAAGCAAAGGCACCAACATACCCATCAGGAAGTAAGTAAGTTGAGCATTAGAAAGTTAGCAGGACTAAAAGAATTCCTATGTGTGGTGTAATGTAAGACTTTCCATTGTAAATTATTCAGGCATTCAAGCTGAACTGCTTTTTTTGCATGAGTGGTCTCATATCCCTTTACAAGGATTCTTACGCCTGCATCAAAGATAAAATGGAATCTGCAGCTGGTTCCATGATATTGCCCTTCCATACTGGCACTTTATGAGTGTGCTGATCTGACCTTAACCTTCTGCCCTAATGCATAACGGAGCATAAGACATTTATCTCTGAGGATAACAACAGAATCTATCTAGTCAGGATGTGGAGAAAAGTGGAAATGCAGTTAGGGAAGGTGAGAGAGAAAAACTACACCTGCCAGATAAGCAGGCGGTGTGCATGTGAATTTGACAAATGAATACAATATTAATATTACCAGGACTTGTACTTTGGTAACAGTACTGAAAGTTAACTCTTACAGCGCATTCTGGATAGGTGATGACAGCAGGAGGCAGTCCAGAATGGCAGGGTGAACTGAAGCAGCGGAAAGGCCTAACTCCAGATACAAAAAGAGGGAGCTCAAAGGAATACCCAAAGAGGGGTCTGTGGGAATGCTAGAAAATAATAATGGTGCACACAGAGGAGAACCAGGTGTGAATCAGTTGGGAATACATCAACATGACAATGCCACATGAGGTGTAATCGTAGCAGTCCTCGTTTATGAAACTCTGAAGCAGTCATCTGGATGTGACACAATTGGTAAGCTACCTTGGAACAGACTTAGATGCTGACCCTGCAAGTCCGAAATGCACCAAATGAAGCATGGTCACAATTACCAGACTCCTTGGACTCCACATAGTCTCCCATGGAACATTTTCCTACTTTGAAACCTTCCAAAGTCAGACCCTGTTGACTGTCACAAATCCCCTGAAAGTTGAATTCTGATAGAGGTTTAGGTGAATGTATAACAGAGCAAAACCGCATTGCGATGAACTTAGCCCTCAACTAGATGTTTCAACTGGCCTAATCCTCCATGACTTCCCTTGTTACCAGAAGGGCTGCTTGCATTTCTTAGATAAATATTAAGGGATATCCAAACTGCAAATCTGGTGCTGCACCAAAGCATCTTTGTTCACATTGTGCACTCCTTTTTGTCACCTCACCCTACCTCACCCTACCTCATCTAAAGCTGTGCAATAGCTGTCCCCATGTGTGATAACCACTCCCCTCAATCTATTCCTGTGACTTCTGATAACAGAGAACATGCTTGTGTTTTTTTACTGTAAGTTAATTTTCACAATCATTTCACAGATTGTGATCAAAATAATGATTATGAAATTAACAACCTTGGCTATGGTAATCATTTTAGTAAGTGGGACGGGGGGAAGGATCAACTCAAGTACATGTAATGTTACTCTGTTCCATTGCTGTTTGCTAATATCAGTTGCACAGATCTTGTACGATGGCGTAAGAATGATAATAAAAGAACTAAAAAATGTGTTCTGTGCTTCTACTTCAGCAACTGCCTGGTTAGGTTAAAGAAGTTTGGGGTAGCCCACCTGATGCAATCTTTTATGTGATGACACAAAACCACCAGTGTTCACATTGCATTATGGGGTAATATAACAATGCGGGAGAATCCTTGTTCAACCTAGTGGCAGCCATGGACATTTTTCAGAGAGCTGTTTGCTGACTAAGTTAGCTAGCCATCCATTCGATAGGGCCTGCGTTGGCTCAATCTAATGGCTAGACTAGAGGAATCGCAAGATTTTCATAAAGACCCCTTTGAATTACCTATTGTTTTCCCGCGTGCCTTCAATATGTAAGGGTTATCTCAAAGATGCAGAGAATCAAAAGAAAAGTAAGGCAAGTAAGCACTCCAACACCTTGACCCTCTATTGATAGCCAGTGTTTTAGGCCCCTACATACTTGGGATGAATGATATCTGAATCCACCCCAAGACTGATAATACTATACTCATGAATCTCCTGGAGAATACATTTTCCTGTTTCAAGGTCTTGTTTGCAGGCTTATTGGGGCTAGTCTTAGTTTTAGTCCATATAATTGACAGCACCACAGATCTCTCCTTCACATGGCATGAAATAAAAGATATTGTTTTTATTGTAAATAGACTTTGATTTGACTCACTTTTCAAACAATATAATGACTCACTATGTACACATGATTTAAGTCCTGATTGGAGTAGTTTTTTTTTTCCATTGAGATGTCTTGTATATGTGTAGATGAACAATAAATAGGTATATGCCATTTATAATTGTGATTTCTGAGTGGTCAGGGTATATTATTAGGTAGGTTACTGGAATGGGTGGTAGAAACTGGGCTTTTATGGAACAGTTTTTTTTTTTTTTTTATTGAACAAGCCGTAGGAAAACATTGGTACATTAAATTCTTCATAGTTAGACAAAAATTTACAAACAATATACAAGAGACAACCCTAGACAATAGAATACCACAGCGAAAATACAACAACTGCAATAACATACCGATATTAAAGTGCTAGTACATGAGAAACAACTGATATTATACATCGAACTTTCTACTATAATTCAAATAAACCTACCGCTATAATACAATGAGGATATACAAAGATGTTATTGCCATTCTTAAAATATTAGTACAAAAACGTGCTGAATTGACTAATATATAAACATCTAATAAAAAGCATCAAGATTACTATGCGGTTTATAAAGTGCTAGTGCAATAAGGTGCGAGAACCAGCGATTTAAAGTAGCAGAAATATTATTGTAATTCTCAAAGTGCTAGTGTAGTAATGTGCAAAATTAGCTTATATAAAGTGACTAGTACAATAAAGTGCAGAGACAGCCGATGTATAGCAGCAAAAATATTATTACCTTTCATCGATATATAGCAGCAGAGATATTGTTACATTTCTTAAAGTGCGAATGCAATATCGTGCAAAATTAGCTAGTATATACGATAAAGTGCATGAACAGCTAGCATAACAACATAAATATGTATTTTGTAGTTTTTAAAGTGCTGATACAATAATCACTAAAAATCGATTCAAATAAAATAATCAACTTCCTTTTATCAATTCAAGATTCTCAAAATATTTCCAATTCCTTTCAAATCTGGCTATCGCGCCCACTCTACCTGCATAAGTTCTCTCTGTTCTTCTCATTTTATTAACCCATTTTAACTGACATGGGATCACCATAGATTTCCAATTTTGTAAAATCAGAGACCGAGCTACTGCAGTAGAAATAAAAATAAACACTTCTTCTGATTTATTGAACCTATTCCTTTCTTTGCAGATACCGAGAAGGGCCACCTCCGCTTCTGGTAATAGAATTTTCCCAGTTGCAATCTCCAAGTCTGCAAAAATCCCCTTCCAGAAGGATTCTAACTTTGGACAAGAGAAGAAGATATGATACCAACCCCCCTGGTCCCTAGTTTTGCACCTAAAACATTTATTTTCGCATTCAGGGAATATTCTCTGTAAGGTTTCAGGAGTGTAATACGCCAGCCAACGATAGAGAAAGGACATTTGTTTATAATTAGCTGCTCGGAGGGCTTTGTTTCCTAATTGGCATATTACCTCCCAATCTTTATCTGAAAAAACGCACTGAAGCGAGAGGCTTATCTTTTCTAAATGATCAGCAATTATAGGAGATAAACCGGAAAGCATTAATTTTTTATACCAGAATCCAATACCCTTGTGTTTCTCCCCATATAAAGCTGTTAACAAGACATTGGGTGTTGTATTTAAGCCTCCTATTTCTTTTCTTATAAAATAAATCAGTTGTAAGTATTCAAAAAACATGAGCCTTCTGGGGTGTGTTCTATCTATAACCAACTGCCAACTGATTACCGTATTTTGAATGAGTAGGTGCCTTATTTCACAAAATCCGGCAGATTCCCATTCTAACAGGTGATTTGGAGATATCTTGAGACCCATTTTAGTGCATTCCGACAATTTCAAATAAATGGAACCATCTGAACCATATTTTTTAAATAAAAACCGTAATCTTTATGAATACCCCATCAATGTCTTATATCTTGTTTTCTTAGGAAGTTTTGCAGTTTTTAAAAAGAAAAAAAATGTGAGAACCTGATTCCTTCAGCATTCTATCCCAAAAAAAATTGTCTCTTGTCTGTCTGATCCTTAATAATCCTGCCACTATATCGAAAAAGGCTGCTTCATAATATGTCTTAAAATGGGGGAGAGCGAGCCCACCTTGATTTACAGATAGTTGTACTATCGAGAGCTTGACTCTTGAGGCCTTTTTATTCCAAATAAACTTCCTCAACATAGATTTGAGTTCATTAAAAAAGGCCGTATTGACTTTAATTGGAATATTGCTAAACAGAAATAAAAGCAAAGGCAATACATTCATCTTTATCAGAGCTACTCTGCCAATCAGAGACAAGGGCAATAGGTCCCATTGTTCGAGTAGGCTCTTAATTTTGTTCTTCATTTTTATATAGTTCAATCGAAAAAGTTCTTGATACTCGCTGGTCACAAAACACCCTAGATATCTTATTGGATCCCGTTTTTGTGCTTGGAACTGAAGATCTAACGGAAGAAAATCTATACTTGAATTTAAAATAAGAACTTCAGTTTTTTCTCGTTGATCTTATAACCCCCGATCTTCTCATATTCCTTAAGATCTTTCAGGAGATATAAAATATTTTCTTTATCGGGAGCCAGATACAAAATAATATCATCCGCAAACAGTTTTAACTTTGACATTCCGGCGATTGGAGGGTATATTACGTCATTATTCCTTATTTTTCGATAAAAAAAGTAAAAAGCAAGGGCGATAAGGGGCAACCTTGCCTAGTGCCGCGGTTTATTTTTATCTTCCCTGCTTGCCTAGTATTAATTATCACCTGGGCTGACGCTCCTTCATAAATATTCTGTATCATCCTAATAATTGGGGCAGGGAAACCAAAATAACCTAAGGAAGAAAATAACGCTGACCAATTAACTAAATCAAATGCTTTTTCAGCATCAATCATTAAGATGCATGCAGCGATCGAATTAACATTTAAATAGGCTAACGCCTGTATCAAGTATTCTATGTTGGCTGCCATATATCGCCCAGCTATAAATCCCGTCTGATCTTTGTGTATTACCTCCTGGGCTGCCAGCACAAATCTTTGAGCCCAGATCTTCATAAGAATCTTATAGTCAGAATTTAAAAGACTAATTAGTCTATAGGAATTCACATCCTCCGGATTCTTATCTTTCTTCACAAAGCTAATAATTGTGGACTCTTTAAACTCGGATGAAACCTTTCCACCAACTCTAATAAAATTAAATACATTTTTTAATGGATCCTCCAATTCCTTCACGAAGATCTTATAAAATTCGATCGGGAATCCATCCATACCTGAAGCCTTTGCTCCTGCTGTTTCTTTTATACTATTTTGAATTTCCAGTGAATTTATTTCTGAGCCTATTTGGTTACGCCTGAAATCGGAGATTTTGGGAATATCCAAATTATCAAAATATTCCTTGATCATCATTCCGTCTACTTGAATATCTGTAGAGTAGATTCTCTCATAATGATCAAGGAATATTTTTGCAATCCCCTCGCTCTGGGTGTTTGTTCCCCCCAGAGGGTCTTGAATTTTCAAAATGATAGAGGACTCTTGTTTTTTTCTAATTGAATTAGCCAAAAGCTTTCCCATCAGTTGACTATCTTCATACAGCCTTTGCTGAAAGGCCTTTGAGCTGTTTATCTCTTCTAGAACAAAAAAGTCCCTGAGCATTGCTTTGGCTTGTTCCCATTTATTAGGCATTTGATTCAGTTTTAATGCATGCTCCTTTTCAGCAGCACACTGAAGGGCAGATATTTTTTCCCTTCGAATATTAGCCTTGTTACTGGAAAATGCTATAATCTGTCCCTGGGCTGCTGCTTTAAATGCTCCCCATACTGAAAAAGGCTCAGCGGAGTCATTATTTACTAGAAAAAAATCTTTTATCCAATCTTTGAAGCCCTCTACCCATATCATATTCTGTAAAAGGGTGCGATCCATCTGCCACCTAGAACGCGCCCCTTCAATACCCTCCAGTATCAGTTCAATTTCAACCCTCCCATGATCTGAAAAGGGATTACAACCTATCAATGCGCTGGAAATTTTAGAGGATAAAAAAAAATCTATTCTGGAGGCTGTATGAAACCTATTGGAATAACATGTGTAAGACTCTAAATTGGGATTAAAGGAGTGCCAAGAGTCCCTCAATTGGTATTCTGTCTTAAAAGCCTCCTACTATAATTTGTCCCACAGTGCCCCTCAAAATTTCACTAATTTCAGACAATGCCAAGGTGTCATCAAAAATTGGGCCATAGTAATTTACAAAGTTGAATATTTTCCCGACAATTTTACTAAAACCCAAAGCCATCTACCTTTAGAGTCTCTTTGCATCCGTAGAATTTCCCCGAGTATATTCCTAGAGAAATAAATAGCAACCCCCCTCTGGGCGACCCCAGCGGAGGAAAAAAACCCATGGGAAAAATATCTTGGCAGAAACAACTTTGGAGAATTTGTTTTCAGGTGAGTCTCCTGAAGGAAGACCACCTGGGGTTTAAGGGCAATTACCCATTTCAACAGGGCTCCATACTTCTGTTTATTAAGCAGCCCATTCGCATTAATGGACAGGATATTACATGTATCAAATCTCATCCTTAAATCTGTAAAATTCTAAACATATTCTGTACCAAACAATATTAAAGATAACAAACCTACTGAGCTTGTAATTTTTGCTGCATTTACCCCCCCCCACCCTGAACCCCCCCTGGAACGTGGGAACCCCCCCCCTTCCACGCTGCCTACCTCCCGCCCTCTGATTTCTTCTTCGGGTGTCTTCGTGAAACACCCTGGTGTGACCCAATAACCCAGGAGCACCCGCCTTCAAACATTTTTTTTTTTTTAACTATCGCATCCCCTTCAGACTAGAACCTTGGATTCCTCACATTGTAACTCCGTTAAGCATTTAAGCCTAAGCCCTTGTGGATATTTCATTGAGAAGAGTCTGAGCCTCCTCTAAGTCGGTGAACAAAAAGAATTTTCCCTTTACAAGAACCTTCAGCTTTGATTGCTGCGCAATCGTGGCCTGGGCGCCATTGGCTTTGAATAGCTGCAGCAGTTTTACAAACTCTTTCCTTCTCTTGGCCGCAGCTGCTGTCATGTCCGAAAAGATCCTACATTTAGTAGTCTCAGAGATTGTAAACTGACGTTGTTGATAGGCTTTAGAAAGAATCTGCTCCTTGATCCTGAAATCTGCAAAATTCAATAAGATAGTTCTGGGAAATGGAGAATTCGCAAAACGCTGAGCTGGTACTCTGTGTGCCCTAGTTATCGTTAGGTCTCCCTCAAAGTCTGGCAGGACTACTTTCTGAATGAAGGAATTAACCCAGCGTACCGTGTCGGAACCTTCTGTTCCTTCGGGAACACCCACAATCCTCAGGTTCGATCTACGAGAGTGGTTCTCCAACTCCTCGAGTTTATTTTCCATGGAGATCCTCTTCTTTGTAGCCTCTCTCGTCGCTCCAGATACCAGATTCATTTGATCTTCCAATGTTGATATCCTTAATTCAGCTTCCTGTACTCTATTAGGGAGTGCCAGAGTTATCTCTTCCAACTTATCTATTCTAATGTGGATGGCAGCTAACTCTGCTCGCTGATTATTTTTAATTTCGCGGATCTCGTCGAGGATTAGATTGAGCATCTCGCGTATATCTAACTGATATTTCGCCTCAGATCTTGCTTCAGAGCCCAATAAACTTGAATCAAGACCTATTTCTTCCTCATTCCCAGGAGTTGCAGTTTGCACGATATCACTATCATTCGCTACCTCAATTGCTGTTGGGAGTTGGGTTTGAGGTACTGTAACTATCATGTCGGGACCTTTAGATAGGGCACCAGATGCTTGTGAGTCCAACGTAATAGAGACCAAAGGAAGCTGTGATGGATGAGGAGGGAGAGATTTTGGAGTTGTTCTTTTTGCGAAAAGCGGAAAGTCCTTCACTTCCTTCCCGCCTGTGCTGCTGTCTCCCCTCGCTTCTTCTACTTGAGGTGTTGGAAGAACCGATATTGGAGAAGGATTTGGAGTTGGAGTTTGAGGATGAGGATGCTCTTCCACCTCTGATTGAGGGAGCGAGGCTATAGCATTGATATCATCCGAATTACCCCCCTCCGTTCCTGTCTTTTGCTGTGCTTCGTGCTGCAGGGGAGTAGAGGGGGGGTGATTCCTCATCTGAAGATTCAGGTGTTGTATCTTCAACTACAGAACTCTCCTCCCGGTTGCCATCTTTGGTTTTGTCTCTGGCCGCCTTACGTGCAGCCTTTCTAGCCAGGGCAAGACGAGTTTTAGCCTTCTGTCGGGCAGCTGCCTCTATTTTACTTAGTTTGGCTGCATCATCTCCCTCCTTCTGTGGTTTGCCCATTTTTTTTATCTTTTCTTCTTCCCCTTTCTTCCTTCAAAAAAGCACACTTTTTTTTTCTTTTAGTTCCTCTCAAAGTTTTTTGAAGAAAAAAAAGGCTTATAAGCTTTAACTATAACAGTCCTTTATGGGCTTTAATGATCACCAAAAGTTTTTCCACCCCTAATAGTTCTTCACAATTTGCAGGGGGTGGGTGTCTTAGACAGCAGTAGCGTACTTTCTCCCCTTCAGTCCAGCCAGCCCGCAAGAGCCTTTAAATCCAGCCCGACTGATCCAGCAACAACAGCAGTAATACCGCTTAAATGCGCTCACCTCGGGTAGACAGCCAGAGGAGAAAGCCGAGTTGCGCGTTGTAATTTATCTACCCAGGCAAACCGAGTCAGTGGGGCAGAGTCTTAAGCAGTATCTTCCATTCCTTCGCCGCTCTCGCGCACATTCCTTCATTCGCGGCTTGACTCTGTGCTCGCGGCTCCCGGCTCCCGGCTCCCGGCTCCCGGCGATCTGCTAGCGTCTCCGGAGTGCGGACGCCATTACGGAGGCGGGGTCACGGATCATGGGTCACAGGCTAGGCAGAGGCGTGGAACTCTGCAGCCTCCATCGTATGGTACAGTTGTCAGGGCCCAAATCTTGGTGCTGGCATGTGCCTCACGAACAGTTACACCCAAGAGCCATTTACAAATTACAAGTTTAGGGAGTGGGCAGAGGACTGTGCGTTCTTAGTTGGTGTTGTTTTGGAGGAATAATTTTCAAAGTTCATTCAAAGTTTTCAAATACGATGTGTTTATTCATATTTTCATTCTTAGAACAAAAAACAGCTGACACGTGTTTTGCCCAATTGGCCGATTGACCAAGGGCTTTTTCAAGGCAGAGAGTCGTGACTGGTAAGCTTGTTCCTTGCTAGTGAAGTGGAGAGGTCTCTGCGGTCCCAGGAACAAGACGCTCATATTATTAGGTAGGCCCATAATTGGACTTTCAAAACTTGTGGATCAGGAGGGTCACTGATCTCCTCGGGTAAAAGCTTTGCAGCGCCATCCTACTTCAATAATCCTATTTGTTGTAACTATGGCATTACATCATTTTCTGCCCTCCCACTGCTGCCAATTTCAATCTTTTGTGAAGTAATCCTCACAGATCGAGCCTCCTTGATTTCTTCACTTGCGAGAAAGATTGCTGCCCACCTCACAAGTCTTTCACATTGAACCTACTTTCTTGGAAGGGACTACAAGATCCACAGGCAGCCAAAGAAGCTCTGAGTCAGATGAGTGTCACCCTTGTTAAACTGGAAAGGTCCTAGAGACCAAACTATTTGCAGGAAGCTAAATATCACCAACTGCTGTAATAGTCCAAACCTTTATACTGTACAGTTAAAGATAAAGTTAAAGGTTTTATAAAGCGCTCGTAGACCACACGGTTTCTTGGCGCTTAGGATGGAAGTACGAGGGGAGCGGGGGTAATGCCTATTCGGCAAAGGCATGTGTGAAGAGCTGGGTCTTCAGAGCTTTACAGAAGTCCATGTAGGAGGCAGCAGTCCTAATGCTGAGATGAAGAGTATTCCAGAAGGAGGGAACCAAGAAAGAGAAGCCCCTGCCACCGTGTTTCTTCCTTCTGTAATGAGGAATGCACAAAAGGTGCTTAGAGGAAGACCGGAGATCACGAGTGGGAACATAAGCCTTAGGTTTGGCAGTTGTGAAGGCAGGCGCTGTGCCGGCAAGGGCCTTAAAGATCAGACATCCAAGTTTGAAAAAGAAGCGTTCAAAAAGCGGTAACCAATGTAGTGTTTTCAGCAGTGGGGTAATGTGATAGTGTTTGGGGAATTTGTAGACTAACCTGGCAGCCTGGTTCTGGATTAATTGGAGACGACGAAGTTTGTATGCAGGGATACCGGCATACAGAGCATTTCCATTAACCAGGTGAGATATGACCATGGCTAGCAAGTTGAGTTTCAGTGCCTCGGTAGAATAGAAACGGGAGATTTTACATATAATCCGTAAATTAAGGAAGCAAGATGAAACTACCACACTGATTTGAGAATGCATGGAGAGATCACTTCTAACTCTAATACCAAGACTTTTGACAGAAGCAGAGGGAGAGGGAGGGGCACCAAGGGAAGAGGGCCAGAAGGCAGAAGACCAGGGGCTGGAGGCACTACCAGTAAGCACTAACTCGGTCTTATCAGGGTTGAGCTGAAGGTGGTTGGAGTTCATCCAGTCGCTGATGAAAGTCATAACTGATTGAAAATTGAAAACCGAAGAAGAGAGAGAAGAGATATTAAAGATAAGTTGGAGTTCATCGGCATAATTAAACACCGTGACATCCAGTTTCTGAAGAGCAGAGATGAGGGGAAAGATGTAGATATTGAAAAGGAGAGGAGAGAGGGACGAGCCCTGGGGGACGCCACAGGTAATAAAGTGAGGAGCAGCAGAGAAACCAGCCAGCTGGACGGCCTGCTGGCGGTTCTCCAGGAACGAGGTGATCCAAGCCAAGGAGGTTCCCCGAATGCCTGCGCCTTTGACACGATCGATCAAGATGGTGTGATCGACCGTGTGAAAAGGCAGCTGACAGGTCCAGGAGAACAAGGGCCTGAGAAGAGCCGGCATCTGCTCCGCATCTAAGCTTGTCTCATACAGAGAGAATGACAGACTCTGTGGAATGCGCAGGACGAAAGCCTGCCTAATGGGGGTCCAAAAAGTGCGTATTCTCAATGAAGGAGCTGAGACAGGTTGTAACATGACTCTCCAGGATCTTCCCCAAAAAAGGAAGCCAAGAGATAGGACGAAAGTTACAGAGAGAAGACGGATCGGCCCCTGCCTTCTTCAAGATGGGAATAATTTTAGCAGATTTGAAGAGGTCAGGAACCGTCCCCTGTGAGAGGGAGTTATTGAGAAGTAGTAGCGGAGGGTCCGGACATACAGAGAAAATCTCCTTTAGTAGATGGGCAGGGCAACTGTCGGAGGGGGACCCAGATTTTACTTTAGTGAGTAAGGAGGCAAGCATATCCCTAGATATCTGTGGGAACTGTTCCAGACGATGGGGATTAGAAGAAGGCTCTGGACAGGAGAAATTAGGTGAGGGAAGGGGGATGTTGGCTTTGATTGTGGTAATCTTGTCAATTAAATACTCGTAGAGAGAGTTACAGAGGGCTTGCGAGGGGGAAAGCTTGAGGGTGACTCTTTCAGAAGTGGACAGATCATGAACAATAGAAAAAATCTCTTTAGACTTATTGGCTGAAAGAAGGATTTTAGAAGAGAAGTAATCCGATTTAGCCTGAAGGAAGGATTTCTTATAATCATGTAACAAAGTAAGGTACAATGATTTCAGAGTGGGGCAGTACCTCAACCTCCAATGTCGCTCAGCCTGCCTCAAGGCCAGCTTCTTAGATTTTAGCTCGGAAGTGAACCACCTATTGGAATCATGAAGGCGGCGGGTCCTGAGGTGTTTTAGAGGGGCCAGCTGATCGCAGGCTGAGGATAGCCAGCTTTTAATTGCGATAGCCTGAGAGTGGGTGGTAAGGTCAAGTAGGTTAGGGCACGAAGATGAGAGGGAAGAGCAGAGATGGGGTATGTCCACTCGTCCCCAGTTTCGGGCCCAGGTGTTGGATGGAAGCAGAAGTTTGATAGCCTCCCCAAGATCAAAGGAGATGTACAAGTTAATTGACCAAACCTGGTCCAAAATATGACCGTGAATATGGGTCAGGGAGTGTAAATGCTGGGAAAGATTCAGATTGCAGAGCAGGTCAGTAAATTCTTTAGAGTGAGGGTCCTCCCGAGGGTCGGAGGGCCAGAAATTAAAATCGTTCAGCACCAGGACGCGGGAGTTGTTTACCACAAGCATAGCCAACAGTTACTCAACTGCCTGAAGAAAAAGGGGCATGGACTGCAGCGGGCGATAGAAAAGAACACAAGTTAAGGGGGCCGTGGTAGGGGTGGAGCGAATGACAAAGAAATCAACCTCTGCAATCATAGGAAAAGGCAAAGGCAAGAACTGGAAGTTAGAGTGGATAATTATTGCAACACCACCTCCAGCCTTCCCCTCCGGACGGTCAGAGTGTAGAATGTAATAAGGATCAGGGATAGCTGCTAGGATGTCTGGAGAGGAATCCGATGAAAGCCATGTTTCAGTGAGAAACAACATGTCCGGTTTAACAGTGTCTAAGAAAGTAAAAAGTTCAAGCTGGTGTTTCACTGCCGAACGAGTGTTGAGGAGGTAGGCTGACACTGTCCTGGGAGTGGGCTGAAACAGGGGAGGCTGGGGGGGCACAGCTGCCAAAACATGACGCGGGGAATGAGTCAGCTGGCCTAAGGGAGATGAGAGGAATGTCGTTCGGCTAGGATTTAAAATACCCATGTCTCTAATGCGTGAAAGAGTATGGTCTGGGAAAACCCAGTTGCCCCAAAGTTCGACTAGTTCTTTGGGAGTGTAGGTAGAAAAATTAGCAGAGTGCCTGGCCCCTGGCCCCGGCCGGCCGCGGACGGGCGCAAATGGGCTTGCCTTTGGCACGCCACTGGCGCGTCCGCTGCGCGTGCACATGAGCATACAGCATAGCAAATCTCTCCATTGTAGGTCAGCTTTCATAACCAGCTCATCTACTGAGGCAGTTGTAACAGGTGACCTGGATGAACTTTGCATATTGTGGCATTCCAATGGCAATGGCACTGCTTCGTTTGACCCACTCTGCAGCATTAGAGAGGTTGATCACCAGCTCTATTAAATTGGCTACAATCCTTTTGAAGCAAGGACATTTTTTCCTAAATGGTTCTACAACTACCTAATGAATGGACAAATCCATGTCCCGCGCCACCAAGAATCAGACCCAAGAGCACGATGGGCCTAACTCACAAAGGTAAACTTACATTTTGGTGTAAGCTTACTATTTTTGCTGCTATTCATAAACTCCAAGATAATAGTAAATTTACAACTGTGGAGACTCAGCTTTGGGGGTGGAGAAAAAAGGTAGGTCTTTCCTATCTGCAGTCATGAACTTACTATTAACACAAGTTTGTAAATAGCAAAAAAATTGTAAACTTACACATATCTTTACCTGTGTGAATTGAGGCCTAAAGTGTGGTGTTTCACAGGGATCTTTTTCTTTTATTATTCAACCTACATATGGTCTCCGGAGTAACTCTAATTTAGTGCTTAATTTCTTCACTGTTATGTATGTAGATAAGATAGTAGATAAATCTAATTTGATATTGAAAATGATCTAAACCCATGTGCCAGCATCTTGCATGACATTTACAACAAATCAACGCCCAGATATGTAACTACAAGTTAAAACTAAATGGTGCTAACTCTGACATCCCATTAATATTTGGAGTGTTATTAGGGTGGAACTTCCCTGCAGGTAATAATGTTTAGGCAATAAACAGTACCAGTGACCTGAGTAAAGAATCTGGGTATAAAGTGTGATACTGGCCTTGATTAATCAGATCAGATAAATAAAGTGGTGAGTAATTGCAATTTATAGTTCCTTCTGTGAAAGCGTATGAGCTAGCTTTTTCCCTCTCTGATAAAATCCATTGACCAAATCCATCCATAGCTGTGATACTGAATAATTGAAACATTTTACCTTCATTTACAAGATAAAGTGGTAAGTCCTGACTGAAGAAGTGGACATACACCATGACAAGAAATCACAGTATATCCCTGAGGAAAATATGGCAGGACTCCCAACACAAAAATTCAATGCAGTGGGGAGGTCACACAATGCTCCACAGAGGATCTTAGCAAGCACTGGTATGATCTGCGCAGCAGAGCAAAGGAAAAGGGGTATGCAAGGCTTGCAGAAACAAAGAAAAAGGGAGGAGGCCCACCCACACAAACTGGATCCACACCCTTGGAGGACATGGTGAAGACTACCCTTCCACCAGAAGCTGCCACTGGACTGACAGAGATAGGCATCTCAGTGGGACCCAGTACATCCCAAGATAAGCTGAATTTTAAACTACATGTGCATGGTATGTGTAACAAATTCCCTAATTTGGGAGAGCGGGCAGAAAGCTACTAATACCACTCCAGTCCACATATTGTTGCAACACAGCAATGCCTTACGGCAGTTGTAGGTTGTTGACAAAAGAGGAACGGCAAGGAGGTATGACCAAGCAGCATAAGTGTATTTAAATAATACAGGCAAGTGACATTAAAACAGTGTTAGAACTGGGGGTCTCTAGTCGGCAATGGTTTGAACCTTTGTCCAAATAGGGACCCTTGCTTCTAGTCAGGGTAAGGGGGGTACACTCCTAAATAACCCCTGCTCAACCCTGTGATAGCTTGGCACGAGCAAGAAGGCTTATCTCAGAGGCAGTATGTAAATCATTTGTGAACACATACAATAATACCATGAAAACACTACAGATGGACACTACACAGGTTTTATAAAAATAGGTATTCTTTATATAGACCTAACACAAGACCCAAATGACAAAAATACACAATACAGTATTAGAAAAATAACTTTTAGATGGTAAAAATAGCTTCGTTCAAAGATGATGGTGACTGCGACACGTTTCTCACAAAGTACCTTTGGATGCGTCACGCAAGATAAACAGAAGGTTCGCATGGAGAACAATGCATTGGTTCCTTGCTTCGGGTAGGCGATGTGTCTGTTCCTCAGTGCTTGCACAAAGTATGCAATGCATCTGTTCCGTACCGGAGAGGAGGTGATGCGTCGATCTCGTGTTGTGTTCCAGTTGCGATGCGACAAAATGGAACCGCGATGCGACGAACCGGTGCGATGAGACAAGATGACGTCTTTGTTGTGATGCGATGACATGAAGGCAATGCGTGCACGGCCGGCAGCCGTGTGGTGACTTGGGAACTTCTGAGCCGTGACAGGCCCTGCGACATGCATCTCCGGTTATGCGACAGCGACCCTTGCGGTGGCAACACGCTTCTCCGGGATGCGAAAACCAACAGCTGCGACGGAGACACTCTTCTCCGGTGATGCGACGGTGACCTCTGCGGTGGAGAACTGCTTCTCCGGTGATACGAGGGCAACAGCTGCTGTAGCGACACACTTCTATTCGTTGCTTCGCGCTTCCAGTTCCCAACAATATGCAGGCTAAGGCAGACAGAATTCCCAGCAAGGAAATTCAGGGGGGAGCTGGTGGTGAAGTCTTGTATCCCTGAGACTTCAGCAGGAGGCAAGCACAATTCAAGCCCTTGGAGATTCTTCAAGATGATGAAAGTTCAAATAAAGGTTTCTTCTCCTTCCTTGGAAAATAAGTAACCACTGCAGGCCAACCCCAGAAAATAGCACAATGGCATAGGGGCAGTCAAATCCTTCAGCTTCTTTGGTTCCTCTCCTTGGCAAAGGTTTGTCTTGATTCCCAGAAGTGACCTAAAGTCTTTGGGTCTGGGCCCCAATATTTATACCAGTAAATCCTTTGTCCTCTGAAAGCAGAGGGTGCCTGTGATCAGCCAAAACCAGTCCTGGGCAGCTTCCTGGCAGGAGGTGGAGACAGCATTGTTGAAAGCAGACCTGGCCCAGGTAGCTGAAAGAAAATCTCCTCCCCCTACTCTCTATTCTATGAGGGCTCAGGGGAGTAAATCTCCGCCCCCCCCACTCTCTATTTAGCCATGGTCCTATCCAGCCCAGCACTGACTCATAAGACTGCTGGAGCCCAAGCCCTCCTGTCACTCACAAACCAGACATGCAATACACAACCTAGAAGCGGCAGGCTGTATGGTTAGGTAAGAAAATGCCTACTTTCTAAAAGTGGTATTTTCAAACACAGAATGTAAAAATCACCTTCACCAAAAGATGTATTTCAACAATCTAAGTTCAGGCATACTAAATTCGTTTTGCACCATGTTCCCTGCGACAGTTAGGATTATAAGATGTGCATTGTATCATCATTACTCACTTGAAAAACGTACTGTGTTAGTTTGCACATCTCTGTCTGTTATCTTCTGCCCTTGCACCAACTGCTGCTCAGCGAGGTTGCCTCATTCCAATGGCATGCCTTTGGTTGTATCTCCAGCCTATACTGCAATGCACCTCCACTTTTATGTAGGCAGCAGAACCTACTCTTCAGTTGGCGGAAGGTATGCTCTATCACATTGGGTGTAGACGTATATGCAGCATTGTATTTCCTTTCACTTTGAGCTCTGTCACCTACAGGGTAAAAGGCAATGGATACCTCACTATACTGTTTCATCATATCCAGAGAGTCTGCCATTCTGTGTTACATGCATTTACCTAGCAGATATACTTCGCCAAATTCACCCCCAAGGATACGTGCCTATATACCCCTGTGTCTGAATATGAAAGAATCCTGAGTACTGCCAGGGAAGATTGCGACTATGTCAGTTATTATGTGTGAGGCATTAGATATAATATCCTGGATGCTGATTGAATGAAAGGATTTCCTGTACCTGAGCACATACTCATTAGCTGGAAGGGGACAAATGGCTGCATGTATTCCATTTATGCACCCAATTACATGGGGAATTGGGCTATCTGGTAGAAATCTAATTTGGTCTGCTGCAATTCCTGTGGTGTAGTGGGGAATCTAATGTAATGGTGTAGCCTCTAGACCATTGCATCCAAGAAGCCATTTAAAAGCGAGAAAGTTCACTTTGGTAGACCCCTCCTGCGCTGCTATCACCCCCTGGTAGCTCCCTGAAGCTAGAAGGTGAAGCGAACATAGGACCTGAACATGCGTGGGAATGGCATTGGTACTGCGAGTATGATGCTTCAGTAGTAGATGAAGTGCAGCTATCAGGTCTAGGATTGTAGCGGAGTCTAATCTATATTTGTCATAGATATCTTCCTCTATCTGCTGAAACAGTGTTGGGCACACTCTGAAAATGTGTTCTTGTCTCCTCCTCTTTCTCTGTGCTGCTGCAAGAATCCTCTTCCTCCTTGCTATGACGTACATCGCTGCCATTGTGAAACATTCTGAGACCCTGAGGTGTTAATTTGCAAGTGCAAAATTGCAAATTTTGGATCATTCACAATTTGCAAATGGTTGATACATTGGCCTGCGGTTACCAATTCTCGAATTCGCAATTTGAGATATGGAAAATTGGTCCTCGCAAAATAAGGATTTGTATTTTTTTGCAATTAGCAATTTTGTGAATGCGAACACTTTCAGACATCGGGAAAGGCCATTTTGCATTCGCAAGCAGCCGATTTGCGCAAATTGCACCGTTTTCGAACGCAAAATAGTTTAATTCATTTGGCCCTATGTTTGGTGCACTCTCCTACCCTTTACCCCAACGATTCCAGCTTTATAAAACTTATTGTCATTTACATTCTAGTATTTCCTTCAAAGTGATTTATTTCAAATTTAAATGAATGACAGTTGGTGGCATTGCATTTTCTGTTGCTGCTGCAAAACATTGGAATGCTCTTCCAATCCATATAAGGAGCTTTTCCTCTCTTTTGTTATTTTGGAAAGTTTTCAAAACATAGCCTTTTCGGGTTGCATAAGTAAGTAGATTGCTGTGCTTCTGTTTTTGTTTCTATTCCAGCCTAGCATCATTTAGCACCTTGATAACTTTTTGGTAAACACTGCACTTAATAGATATGATAAATAAAATATATTCACTGTCACTCTACACCATCTGCTTGGGGACTTCAACATTGCTATAATCACACGGTATGACCATTGGGAGCTGACACTGCACTGCCACTCTACAACATCTCTGTGGGACCTTGGACATTCCCATTGGGATTTTAATACCACAAATGTATAAACCAGGAGATTTCGATTCCAGTAAAACAACACACCAACTCAGCAGGGACTTCAACATCATTGTCATCACAACAACATCTGTATGGGAACTTGAACTTTCCTTTCATCACACCATTCTAATGCACGCATTAACATTGCATGCTATTCTTAGAGCAAAGGCCTGTTTTATAAATAGAGAAAAATAAGTAACTGTTGTGAAATGTCCTTTAAATTTGAACCCATTCCACATTCATTCACGTACCAGTTTCCAATGCACCAGACTCTTTATCTGTGCATCAAAAATATATATGAATACATTACTATGTAATTCATTTACAGCACTGTAAAACAAACATAGTGATGTGCCCATGTTGCCTCAAAAAACCAAAGTGTACATTAGGTCCCTGCAAGGTTGGTAACATATGTTCCACTCCTCTTAGGGTTGGTTCTGTACATGAATAAATAAAGGTATACTTGGAACTTTGATGCAGGATCCTGTATCAAGATTTTCTTCTTAATGTGTTTCTGTAATTAGTATATTTTAAAATCATTAGTAATGGTTGGTTCCCACAAGGCATACATACTCCCCGCAAGGATGGTAACATGTATGTGTGGGTGCATATGTACATGTATGACTATGTGTGGGTCTTTGAATCAACCTGCAAGGCAACAACAGTGCACATGTGTGGAATGTCTGCACTTAAAATGACGATCTATCATAACACCAATAAACAATGCACAGTGTAATGGTAAAATAATTAAAAATAGAAAAAAATCATGAGCAGAACTAAAATGTGTTGGGCACATAATCTTTCCAATTACTGAATGGGACTCACCCAAAAAAGCTCAAAGTAATTGGGGCTGACTGCCGGACCCTGTTGAAGAGGCCTCAGGTCAGGCTGTGACTTCTGGGCTCTGATCATTGTCGTTGAGCTCTTTTCCATCGGGGTCCTTGGGGATGTCTTAGTATGGCTCTGAAAACTAGGGCAAGTGCACTTTTTCCAAAACTTGCCTCGCAGGGTAGTGAGGATGAACAGTCAGGCGTTTCTACGGGAAATAGCGTGAAGGGGTCAAGAGCTGCGAGTTCAACAGTCAATGAGCAGACAGAATAAAGGATTGCCGAGAATATTGCTTATCACTCAGTTAAATAAAGTACGACAAAATGATATACTACACAGGCAAATAGAGGGTTCAGGATTGTAACTCAGTGAGGTTCTCCACCCCATCCGGTGGCTTCTGCTCACTAATGAGTTCCAGTTGACAGGTACATAGGTACGCTCAATGGGTTCTGCTGAGTCGAGTTGACGCAGGTAAACATTTGGGCCCACATGCATCAAGCATTTTTGGAGTCGCAAACGGTGCGATTCCTTAAAATCGTCCGTTTGCGATTCCAAAAGTGCTGTTTGGGATGCATCATGCCATTTTAGAAATCGTAACTGGTTTTGCAATTTCTAAAATTGCGTTAGCATTTAAGAAATCGCAATTTTGCGATTTCTTAAATGCTATGCATCATTTTAAAAAAAAGAGCGATTTTTCAAATTGGAAGTGCAAATTACCACGAAGTTCAACCTCGTGGTAATTTGCGAAAATGTTTAAAAATGCACAAAAATGTATTTTTTAAACTGTTAAGTTACAGACACACATGTCCTTAGGACGTGTGTGTATGTAACTGATACTGAAAAGTACATTTCATGGGTGCAGGGGGGGACATTTGGACCCCCCTCTCCACCCTTGAAATGCATTGATGAATTGCGATTTCAAATAGCGAATTCGCAATTCCAATTCATTCCTATGGGCATTTTGGCCCATAGGAATGAATGGGAATCGTGAATTCGCAATTGAAAATTTGCATTTTTTTTGCAATTCGGTAAAAATAGCGATTTTTACCGAATTGCAAAAAAAAAGCTAAAATATTCATGCATAGACTTTTGCGAATTCTAAATTGCGAATCGTTATTTTTCGCAATTTAGAACTCGCAAAAGCCGATATTGATGCATGTGGGCCTTGGAGTACAGAAGGCAAATTTCGCAGTGCACTGAGTTGGTAGCTCCACTTATAGTTATGCCCAGCTTTTACCTGCGCAGTGTAAAATAAGCTCTGGTGGTATTTTCAGGCACATTCTGTGCCCGATTCACAGAACTAACTTAAGACAAAATCCTAAACTTACTACCATTTTGGCATTCACAGAAGGCACTTACTCAGGTGCCTTCTGTGAATGCCAAAATGAGTAAGTTACTCAAAATGAGTAAGTTACTCAAAACGAGTAAGTTACTCATTCTGATATTCACAGAAGGCATTTACTCATCAATGAGGAAGAGCCTTCTGTCAATACCAAAATGAGTAAGTGCCTTCTGTGAATACCAAAATGAGTAAGTGCCTTCTGTGAATACCATAATGGTAGTAAGTTTAGGATTTTGTCTTAAGTTACTTCTATGAATCGAGCCCTCTGATCTTTCACTGCTGCTGCAATGGATTTATTGTTGCAGGGGCTGCAGCAGTGACTTTTCGTGATGACATGCTGGATGATATTAGTGTTGCAGGTATATACAGTAGGCATTCGTCCTCTGTTTTTACAACCTCCTATGTAAATGGGTGCTCAGGCATGGCGGATGCAGCCTTTAAGGCAGATCATAAGCAGTTGTGCCGCTTCTACAATTGCAGCTGCTCAGATCAGATGAAGACGGAGGCTTAGGGCCAGATGTATCAAAGGGTTTTGCCCATTCTGTGTCTATGGGGAAATGTGTTGATACATGTGGCCCTTAGTCACAGTAGTTGCGTCCTCCAGGTCAGATCATCAGCAGATGTGCAACTTCAGCAGGTGCAGCCTTTGGTCCAACCAGGGTATCTGCATCAGAGGTGACAAGGGAGATTCAGGTGTGACTTGGGCAGCGGCAGTACCAGTCATTCGGGCCCATGGTATGATGCAGGATTAAAGGTTCAATCCCACAGCCTCACCAGTATTATGTGTAATTCAAATGTGGTATGACACATATAATCCCCTTTCATGAGGCTGAAACTCATTACTATATTTCAGAACTCTTTAGCTTTACTCCATGCCTAATAAGCATTTGTTTTGAATTCATTATTCAGTGTTGACTAGCAGCTACACTACAAACCTCTGCTTAGTGGTTGGCTCAAGTCCTGCTGGTATTTGCACAAATAGTATATCCGTACAAAGAGTAGGCCCTTGGGGACATAAGGGTATATTACTTCAGTGGTAAAAGTTACAAATAAAAACCTTGTTGACAAGTACTTGTATTCTTATTTACACTAACTTTTTTTTAATGATTAGTCTCTTAAGTATACAGGAGTTAATATTGGCTCTCACTCAGAAAAGTGAAAGAAAGTGTTGATTTTCTTAAGAACAAAAACACCAATTTTTAATAGTTCAGATGTGAACCATGGCAGCACAGTAAACACTTTGTTAATGTTATTTTTCGTGACAATGCATTTTTTCCTCACTCAGCACTTCTTCTCGTATAAAACGTGCCACATTTTGGATAATTTCTTGGACTCTTCCAGAGTAAATCATAAGCACTGGGTAGATTTACAACATGGGATAAGATTACAAAATTGGCCTGTGTGTGGGCCGAAGCATGAAGATGTGCGTTCATACAATGCACATATGTGCACCTGTTTTGATGTGGTTACACTTTGCAAATTGCATACATTTTCCTCAGAATTTACCAGTCGGTGCATGCGCTACAGGTAGCACAGCTCGGAAACAGTGACCAGTGACTGTCTCTCTCTGTTTCTAGCTGTATTCTTTGCAGTACTTCAATTAACTGAACTATATCCCCATGTCAAAAAATTCACTTTTGAACGTGCACGTCCATACAATTAGTTGCACAGCTTTACCATGCACACATTCACGGAATGACCCTGGATATTTATCATACCTAAAAAGTAAACAAGCTTCAGGGAAGGGTAAAGTCAAAGCCGAAGCGTATTAAAAGTAAGTCGTTTAATCCAAGTTGAAATTGCAAATACACCAGCTATGAAGGTAATGTTCTGCCTTGGTTCTTCCACTCCTTTCAAGGTTCCAAAAACCAAAGGGATTTAGAAAACTAAGAGATGGATGCTCATGAAATGTAGAAAGACCATTACAAAAGTAAACACATACACTATGTTACAATAATATACATAGAATATAAGAATTAGCCAAACATAACACATCTTCCCCTCTAACATACTACAAAAGCTTCCAAATAAATATTATCCCCCTAAAAACAATACTTAAATATAAAATAAAACACCCTGATATGCATACCTTCATCGTCCATTCACATCAAACACACAATCCGCCATCTTTTAGGACTAGCACGAGCTTTTCTATTACAACCTCCCTTTTCCTTACATTGACAATCCAAATTTCCACCTGAATTATTGTCACCTTCTGCTTCAGCCACCGCAACACCATCTCTTTCCCTTTGAATGACTATATAATTAGAAATTGCATTATTTTCAATATTAATCCTACTATTTTCAGTACAGCTATTATCATGAATTGACATGACTGTATCAAATTGGAGGCCTTCACCACAACTCGTGAAAATCCTTTTAAACAATCTGCTGTCCTCCCTCAGGACAGCAATTCTTTTGAGGTTCCATACTTTGCCATCTCTCAATAGAACAGCATTGTGCAAAACATTACCCACTTGCAACGTTTTAAAGAATTGACTTTCACCTTGTTTAACCATTCATTATTTTTTAACCTTTACCTACATTTCCTTGCAGATATCCATTTCTCCTGAAACCCTCTTGCGATCAAACATTTCTTTATACTTCCAATGCTTGTTGATAGTCCTTTTTCTCATCTCCTCCAGAGAAACATCGAAATCAGAAGCCTGCAGTAATCATTGAGGATTACACTTAGTCCTTGCTCCCCACCCTCTAATAACCTCAAAGGGAGACACTCCCAAAGCCTCATGAATGGCAATTCCATACATTCACATAGTTTTCAAGATTTGACTCTCCCAATCCTCACCATTCTTCAAAGCAAATTGGATAGCAATCTTCAAATCTCTATTAAACCTCTCTATCATTCCATTTCCACTGGCATTATATAATTACGTTGTCCTATGTTTCACCCCAATTTTCTCAAAATATCCCTTAGCTAAATTGTATATATATTGTACCCAGTGTCACTAATGATTTCAACGGGTAGGCCTTCATCCACAAATACCTTGTCAATTCATTTCAGCATGACTTCAGTAATGCAAAGAGTGATATACTTGTGACTGCACTGGGTGTAGTACATAATTACCATACGAAATCCTCCAATTCTGTGATCCAATCTAGCCCATTCACCAATTATGATTGCACATTGTTCTTAATCACTCGATTGCACCTTTCCACAAGACCATTACTTTTGGGATGGTACAGGTAGGTAGTCAAGTCATGTCAAGTCAAATAACTTTATTCGGTTATTTAAAATAACAATCATAAAAGCATTACACACAAAACGTATATTGACTCATGTTTACTTAAAGAAGTTAAAAACGACTAGATTAAATTGATTATAAATGATTACAAAAAGTTACAGGAAAATGTACACTCAAAATGTTAAAAAAGGGACATTCGGCAGACATAAAAGAATTAATATTTTTCTACAAATATGTCTGTTACAAGCACAGTTAGCCTTCCATACTTTCCTAAATTTGAGTGCTAATTTTAAAAAACTACACACAAATAAGGTACAATCCCAGCCTAACATCTGAAGATGTCAAAGTGCTGGTCTAAATTGGGAGAAATTCAATTTTTTAAGACAGGGTTTTAGATATAACCTCCGTGGTATAATGTAAAATGGACAGAAGAATAAAAAGTGTGCCAGGTCTTGCGGATACTGTTCGTCGCAGCCGCAAGCCGGCAACACTTGTCCACGGTAGGCTCCCTTTGGCACGGCCAGCAATAAATGAAATAAATCCAGCCTAAACCTTCTCAGAAGGAAGCGATCATAGCTTGACATTGGCCATGACAGGTACGGTTCCATGAGCAGAGTTGTTTTTAATAGCACATGTTTGCGTACACTTCCTTTCCTTATTTCACCGGCCTCCCTCTCTAAGTACCTGGAAGAAATAAAAGCCTTCTTCACAAGAATAACATCCAATTTCGTAATGAATTTTGGAGTTAAGAAGAGTTTGGGGCGCCCAATTTCCCTGAAGCAGTTGCTTAGGTACTTTATCCAAGGAACCTTAAGCCTGTTTTCCCATGTTAACGCTTCCCTCAGTATAAGCTGGGTAAGAGGGACATCGTTATTTATCCAGCAATTTAGCCAACATACTAAGGGGTTTACTGCTATTTTGTCAAATAGAAATGGTACACCTAGCTCTTCGTGTACGGAGAAGTTTGCTGTTACGCCAGGAACCCTTAGTATCTGTTGAGAAAGTTATTTTCTACTATCTCCAGGGCTCCTAGTGGGACATATCCCCATATCTCACTGCCATAGCATGCAGTAGCAACACTCTTGGCCTGGTAAAGTTGGAGTAATGCAGCCACTGGGCTGTTGCCCATTTTTCTTGCAAACTTAAGTATTGCAGCATTTGCCCTAATTACCTCTCCTTTTTTTTCTGTACTACGGGTCCCCAGTTCAGTTGATGATCGAACAGGACTCCGAGATAGGAGAATGTTTTTGTTATAGGGATTGTGACCCCATTAACATTTAAGCAATTTGGCTTTTTGGTACCTTGGCCAACCTTCATTACGAAAGATTTGGAGTTATTTATACTCAAATCTTGAGATTTCATGAATGTAAAAAAGGAGTTTAATAATGTTTGAAGACCGTTAGCAGTTCTGGACAGAAGGACTGCGTCATCCGCATAAAGCAGAACTTGCAGTCCCTTACGTCCAATGTAAGGGTAATCTGCTCCTGAACTTAAAAGATGCTCTTCCAGATCGTTTATATATAAGTTAAAAAGGAACGGGGCTAAAATGCACCCTTGTCGAACGCCCCGGTACACGCCAAAATCTTTTGTCACATTTAAATCCTGTGTGCACCGGACGTTTGCCCTTGTGTCAGAATGCATATCTGCTAGTAAGTTAATTAAATTCTGCTCTACACCCATTTTCATCATGGCGTTCCAGAGCTTTCTACGGCTCACACAGTCGAAGGCCGACGATAGATCCATGAACGCCATGTGAATTGTACCTTTTCGGGCCTTGGTGTACTTTCTTGAACACGGGTACGATGGTGAATACCCCCCAAGACTTTGGGCAACCGGAAATCACAGCCGCATTAAGTACTGCGGTGAGGACTGGTGCCCATAGTGATCTGCAGGATTTAAAGAGGTCCGGTGGAAGACCGTCCGGTCCTGGGGCCTTATTACTTGTCAGCCCTTCAATTCCCTTTTCAACCTTGTTTATTGAGAAGAGCAATAATTTCTCCTTGGGTTCAACCGGGATACATTCCGCCTGTAACTCATTGCTTTTAAAAATAGAACTAAAATGGTTAACCCACTCTTCCTATGGGATATTTGTACCCATGGTGGAGTTGTGTGAGTGATCAAATAGGGGTTTATTTATAACATCCCAAAACTTGGCGCTGTTTCTCAATATTTCGGGATCTAAAAGAGACTCCCATACACTTTTCTTTACTTCTCTCTTACGAATAGCAAGGGACTTTTTGTACCTAGCACGCATAAGCTTAATATGCACCGGATCTCTAGGTTTGGTTTTCAGTGCTAACTTGAGCTCGTGGCTGGCCTTGGAGCAAGCATTATCAAACCATTTTGGATTACTACTTACATTCCCTTTAGCTGTCACCGTTAGCATCGATCCTACTATTAGTGCGACGCCCTCAAATGATGCCAAGATTTGTTGCGATGATGATTCAGGTGATATACATAGTGAAAGTTCAGAACTGCATCAGTTATTAATAGAATTAAACAGATTTTCGTGGTTCACCATTGACCATTTTAAGCGACACTTCCCATTTATACATTTTGTGGACCCAGAATCCACTCGTGGCTTTCGCTGTTCAAAAATTCCCCCACCCATTTTGATACATATAGGATTGTGATCACTATAAATACTCATTTGGATGTAGAAGTCCAGAACAGTATTGGCGAGGTCAGCAGACAATAAAATATGGTCTATGTATTATCCAGTAGTGTGGCCTTTAAACGTGGGAATGGGAAAAAGAGTTTGGTCCGCCACCGTAGACATTGTTGTAATTAGATTATTTTCATTCATTAGCGTGTTTAAATCTGTTCCACGCCGCGAGTGATCAAAGTGGAAACCTTCCAGGCTGTTACATCCTAGTTGGTTAATGACAGTCACTCCGGGGTTTCCACATGGGTGTGTGTTAAAATCGCCTGCGAGCAGCAATTGACGGGGCAATTTCTCAACATTTTCTCTCAAAAAGTCACATAAAGGCTGTATATTACAGTCACCTGTCTGATTAATTGCATTATAAAAGTTAATCAGGGTGAAAGTAGTTTTGCCCCTCTTTAGCTCTAAAACCTGAATGTTTCGATTACCAGAATGGTACTCAGCTTTAGAGCATGTAAGAGCCAGGTTAACATAGATTGCCAGGCCCCCCTTTGCTCTACCGCTAACTGAGGGTTCTGCTGGGATGAAAAAGCTTTGAAAACCCTCGATATGTAAATTTTTTCCCACCAGCCATGTTTCCTGGAGACATATTACCGCATATTGTTTGACTAGAGACAGCCAAACAATATCATTAGATTGATCACGAAGCCCTGCAATATTCCATGATATTAAGCTTTCATTACAGGGTGATAATAAACACAAAGTTTTGGTATCTGTGTCTATGTCAGCCTTTTCAGCTGGGGTAACATGCGTTTGGCTTATACGTCTATCTGCCTGTTCTGCCACAGAATTATATATTATGTCTACATGTGTAGAGGCTGGGTTATGCATGTCTGGTAAATTGATAAATTGATTTATCTGGGCTGGTAAAGCAGTCAACTCGGGGTTAGGTCCATGCAACGCAGTTATATTATCCTCGTACCCTAATTCTACACCTTGTTTTGTACAGTTACTATGAGCGGGAGAAAGGAATATATCAGGTAGTCATTCAACCCCTTCCATCCCGCCCTGTCCATAAAAGGCGTCAAATCTGTTGGAGATAGGAATGTTGTACTGGTTGTTAAAATGGGTAGGGTATTGATGTTCGTGTTGGTATATCTGTTGTGGCCCTTCCCGCCTATCTAAACTGCACCCCCAGTTATTAGCTGGTGCACCTATGCCCCATCCATTTGATGTTCCATTCCAAGCTGACCTTGTGGAGGCATGGGTTATCTTAGGACAAGTCATGCTACGCTGTTTCTTGCCAAAGAATTCTAAAGTAAGTGGGACAATAGTGCCTCTCCTGCGTTGGGGGGGAGTATGTTTGATAGGATGTTAGGTAGTGCTGCTGAGTTCGTAAAGTTTAGAACTATACAGTCACCAGTAAACTTTTTTGGGTTTTGTCCTATCCAAGGTACCCTTCTGGCTGACCTAACCTCTCCTGCTAACTGGTGTTTCCCCCGAGGGGCCATCTGCATATTACCAGACAGCCAATGCAGGGCCTTACTTGTCAATGATGTAGGGGATTCTATTTGGCCAGTAACCAGAGGTGGGACATTTGCGAGTACCAATACTAGAGGTGAGGCATCTTCTATAAATTGTAATGAATCGTTTTCTGGGTTTAATGGGGTCAATTCAGATGGTTTTGGGGGTGGATCTTCTCTTGACGGTAAATAATTATTGTGTATTACTTTTATATGTCCAGGTGAGTTGGTCTGTGCTACATTTGCACCTCCCTCTATCCCACTCGTGTTAAGCTCTTTGGTTGTGTTAGCTAGATTTGTGACTATAGTTGATAGGTTTGTCACCTCATCCGTTATCTTTTTCTGAACCGTGCCTAGTTTCTTTACTTCAGCAAAGAGCTTATATAATTTAGCCACCACCGGTTTAATAAAAGCCTTAAGCTTACTATCAAACATATCCGCTATCCTGTTAAATAATTCACCATCCACGTTTTGTTTATCGCTATCGATCCCTTGCCCCCTACTTTTGTCCCTAATTTTTGGTGGTGTTGCAACCCTTTTCCTCCCTGGGCGCGACCCTCCACGATTTGTCTGTGCTTTTCTACATTTTCTAATCGCCCGTGTAGCAGGCACAAGAACTGGAGGATCTTCATCTACAGTATCCGCCTGTGTATCCATGTGTATGGGGGAATCCTGTACAGTATCGTCAAGCTGGGACTCAATGTCGGTAACGTGATCTAAATCTTGGTCAGACTCTAAAAGTACACTATGGTTATGAGTCTCGCTATCATATATCTCAGTGTCTGGGATTTTGTTTCCTACATCCTGAGATGATATATCTACCCACGGGGAGTTTGGTGGTGGGCTCAGAGGGTGAAGAATGGGGGATTGACTTAGTCCTAGCGACTGTCTTCTTTCACTATTGATCTTAGTTACAACATGTACCATGTAATTATCCATAGTGTTTGCCGCAACAGCAGGAATCCTTTTTGGCATCCTAGATAGAGTTAGTTAGAACACAAATTCTTAAACCATACAATTACAAATGGGTTAAGCACTGGGAGAACAAGGGGAACAGTGGTGAGTTACAGTGTGGTTATAACCAGGCGCAGGAAATCTTACTTTAGCCAGGTATCTTATTGCCAGTACGGGCAGTATGTCGTGCCCAGTCCAGTCACGGCCTGTCTCGGACTGTCTAAGACTGTCCACCCTTTGTCCGGGCTTCGTCCCGTGCCTCGTCCCGCACGCGTCCCGCTACGCGGACAGCCCAGACTGTTCTTATAGCCCTCAGCGATCAAGGGGGCGTGGCCGCTGCGGGAAGAGGCTACAGCTGGTTCCAAAGCCTTGCAGTCCCGCAGCGGTGAGATGGCAATCAGCGGCACTCTGGGATAACGAGTGCGGCGCTTGTGGCGTCCTAGCAAAGCCCCAGTTACAGCCAGGCAAAAGGACTCCTAGTCTCCGTTATTCCCAGCAGCAAGGTCCGGAGCAAGAAGGTCAATGAGTGGCACCCGCGAAGCGGGTGCCGCGAAAAGTTATGGGCTCGGCAGATGAGGGGGCGTGGCCGCTGCGGGAAGAGGCTACAGCTGGTTCCAAAGCCTCGCAGTCCCGCAGCGGTGAGACGGCAATCAGCGGCACTCTGGGATAACGAGTGCGGCGCCTGTGGCGTCCTAGCAAAGCCCCAGTTACAGCCAGGCAAAAGTACTCCTAGTCTCCGTTATTCCCAGCAGCAAGGTCCGGAGCAAGAAGGTCAATGAGTGGCACCCGCGAAGCGGGTGCCGCGAAAAGTTATGGGCTCGGCAGATGAGGGGGCGTGGCTGCTGCGGGAAGAGGCTACAGCTGGTTCCAAAGCCTCGCAGTCCCGCAGCGGTGGGACGGCAATCAGCGGCACTCTGGGATAACGAGTGCGGCGCTTGTGGCGTCCTAGCAAAGCCCCAGTTACAGCCAGGCAAAAGTACTCCTAGTCTCCGTTATTCCCAGCAGCAAGGTCCGGAGCAAGAAGGTTAATGAGTGGCACCCGCGAAGCGGGTGCCGCGAAAAGTTATGGGCTCGGCAGATGAGGGGGCGTGGCCGCTGCGGGTAGAGGCTACAGCTGGTTCCAAAACCTCGCAGTCCCGCAGCGGTAAGACGGCAATCAGCGGTACTCTGGGATAACGAGTGCGGCGCTTGTGGCGTCCTAGCAAAGCCCCAGTTACAGCGAGGCAAAAGGACTCCTAGTCTCCGTTATTCCCAGCAGCAAGGTCCGGAGCAAGAAGGTCAATGAGTGGCACCCGCGAAGCGGGTGCCGCGAAAAGTTATGGGCTCGGCAGATGAGGGGGCGTGGCCACTGCGGGAAGAGGCTACAGCTGGTTCCAAAGCCTCGCAGTCCCGCAGCGGTGAGACGGCAATCAGCGGCAATCTGGGATAACGAGTGCGGTGCTTGTGGCGTCCTAGCAAAGCCCCAGTTACAGCCAGGCAAAAGGACTCGTAGTCTCCGTTATTCCCAGCAGCAAGGTCCGGAGCAAGAAGGTCAATGAGTAGGTAGTCACATGTTTCACACCCCACTTATTCATACATTTTCCAAAGTCTCCAGAAGTAAACAGTATGCCATTGTCCATCACAAACTCAGATGGATCCTTATCTCGTTAAAACAATTCATAAAAAAAATTTACTACTTCCACTGTAGTGACAGTCCTTATGAATGTCACCTATGGCCAGCAAGAATAATGATCCTCTAACAGTATACCATATCTGTGGCTATCTCTCAGCATATTCATGGGTCCAATAATTTCCATGTCTAATTTGACCATGGTTGCCCAGGCACAAAAACTGCTTCCACAGGACTTGGCACCATCACTTGTGACATATCACTCAGAGCACATACAACATACTCTCTTACCCAATGTTCCACCTCCCTGTGCAATCCTGGCCACCATAAAGTATCTCTGACTCTCCTTTTCATTTCTCTCATGCCGTTTTCCCCCTCATGTGTCAATACCAACATCTTTGCTTACACACTCTGAAGCACCACCTGGGAATTTATCCGTCTCACAATGCCATTAGATGTACTAAATTCCTCAAAAACTTCCTTGCACATTTTCAGTGAATCTTCTATCTTCTTCTTTGGCCAACCTTTATCCAAATATGGTATCAATTCCTGTAGCACCTTATCTTGTTTCACTGCATATTTCCACTACTATTTCCGTTATGCAACCCCTCTCATCCATCATGGTACATGTCACCACACAGAAATCCTCATCTTTGTCCTCCTCCACACTTGCCTTTAGTTTTTAGTTCCATAGGCATTTGCGGCAAACAGTCTTCAAAAATGTTCTTCACCCCTGGTATGTACTCCAGCTTATATTGAAACTCCTGTAGCCTATAGTATCATTTGGCTATCCTGGGTGTTGCTTTACAAGCTCCCTGATTAATGAATAGATCGACCAACAGTTTGTGGTCCATTCGTAATGTGAATTCCAACCCCCACAAATACTTTCTGAAATGGTTCATACCACATCAACACACCAGAGCTTCATGCTTTATAACTGAATATATGCCTTCAGTTCCCACAGAGCATGTGATGCAAATGCCACCACTTCATCCTTGCCATTCCTTGTCTGCATCAACACAGCTCCCAATATTTTCTGACTAGCATCCATCACCATTGATCATGAGTGTCAAACAACTTGAGCGATATAGTGTCTGCGATCTCTTCCTTGATCACACAAAATGTCTTATTAACCTCCTCTGACCACTCCACCCTTACATTGTTCTTCAACAACAGCTGCATCCTCTTTGTCCTCTCAGCTACAAATTGTGCATACAAATTTAGCATTCCAAAGACTGATCACAACTGGTCCTTATTTTGGGTTGCTCAAAATTTCTTAATAGCTTTTACCAAGCTTTATTTGGGCTCTACTCCTCTAGCCAATAACTTATCTCTCAGATAATCTGCACTAGTCAAAGCAAACCTGCACTTGCTTGCCTTTAATGTGGCCCCTTTATTCTTCAAAATAGACAAACCTAATGCCAAAGTCTTATCATGCTCCTTGTCATACAACACAAAAATTAATATGTCATCCTGGAAACATCTCACTTTCTCAACATAACTTCAATCACATGTTGGAAAACAGCTGAGGGTGAAGCTAGCCCAGCTCTTAAGCCTGAATGCACCATTGGGTGTGACAATGTATGTTAGATGCAAGAGTCCCTATGCAACACAATCTAATGGTATGCAGAGAATATGTCCAGAGTGATGAAAACGAATATGCGACATTACAACACATGCATTACATCACATGCCATTATAGCACGGTTGTTACGATGACCGTGTTGTTACATCGCATACCATTACAACACAAGTCATTTCATCGACTTGCTGTAGGTGGCACTGAATGTTGGAATAGTATAATTTGCTATTCCTACTACAGTCTGTGCAACAGCAGGGAAGGTGTTATATTTTAAATCCAACACCTTCTGCCCCCTACAGTAAGTCATTGCAACAACTTACGCTGTAATGGTTAACGATGGAACAACGCGGTTGTTGTAATGACCGCATTGTAATTAACCCTGGGCGTTGTTCGCTTAGTAGCACTATGCGTAGCTACGCGAAGTGTACTTCGCACTACGCGAGCTACGCGAACTGCGTAGTGCACTGTGCAAAATGCTGTTTGCACTGATTGCACAGTCCCGTATGCTTGTCTGCACTATGCAATCAGTGCAAACCCCATCTTGCACAGTGCAATGGTCGTTTTCTGCCGCTCAAGTAGATTTCTACTCAAACTGCAACTTTTTCATCGCGGACTGGCAGTTTCTCATCGAGAGTGGTCGCAAGCATACGCGACCACTCGCAATGAGAAACCTGACCTCCCCGCTGGGAGGTTTATTTTCCATACTCGCGATCGGCAACTTGATGTTGCTGATCTCGAACAAGGAAAAAGTCTCGCAGGGATGTCATTTTGCTCACTTGCGGTCGCCAACTTGACATTGAGGACCGCGAGCAAGCAAAAAATGACCGCTACGCGTGGTTGCACTGTGCTACGTGCAATTTGCATAGTGTGAAGTAGTGTGAAGTAGCGCAAACTTCGCAAACTATGCGAGCATAGCGTAGTACTTCGCCCAGGGTTAGTTGTAATGGCATACGATGTATCACATGCACTGTAAAGGATGTTTCCCGGTGAAAACTCTTGCCCCTTTTCGTGTGGTCATAATTTCAGTGATGTTGGGTAGAGGATGCCTATTGACTTATGTTCTTTCATTAAGATCTCTCAAATCAATACACATCCTCAATGTAACATTCGGCTTACTTGTCAACACAACCAGTGAAAGCCACTTCAAGCTTTCTCTGGGTTCAATTATATTCTGTTGGCATAATTTCTCCAGTTTTTCTTTCAACTCTTCCCTCATAGCAATGAGGACATGCCTCACCTTGTGTACAACAGGTTTCCCTCCTACTTTCAACTGAATCTGGTGAGCAAAGCCTTTCATTTTTCCGAATCCACCACCAAACACTTTTGTCAGACACATTTCCCCTCAGGTATGAGTTCCACCACATCCTTATGTAATATAACCTGTTCTGGGCTGTTGAGATCCAACATGATCCCTGCGTTTCTCTGATCTAACCAACCCCACAAATATGACTCTTCTGCTTCCGCATACACTGTACCTTCAACCCCGTTTCCTTTAGATTTTAATCTCCCTGCTACTGGTTTCACCTTGGACTTCCTTAATTGCACATTCAGTAATTTTTCCAGTTCTTCCATACTTAACTCTGACATCATTTTGATGTAAATCCCATTGACCTTTATTACACAATGAGGCTTCCTAATGGCAAACTCACGCAGTGATGAAACTTCTCTCTTCTCACACGCAGATTGAACCAGTTCCCTTTTACCCACCTTGAATACCACACTCCCTTTGTCCAAATCAGTTTGACTGCTCATGCCAGGACTATCTCCAACTGTATAAGCACTTTTAGACATTTATTACGCTTTCTTGAAGTGCCCCTTTTTCTTACACTTGCTACACAATGTGTCCACAGCGCAGACACGTTGTGGAATTTTCTCAGTGGTTCTTACTCCCTCACCGATAATACTTGAATGGTTTTCTCCTTTCTTCAGATATGGATCATTTTTCTTTTTGTCTTGTTTTGAGACTCGAACACCTGCACAATTCAGATTATCTGTTCCATAAACGTTGTGGTTTGTTCTATACTACTTGCTATTTCAATAGCTTTGTCTAATGTAAGGTTTTCTAATGTTAACTTTTCCTGTACCTTTTTGCTGTTAGATTTTTCCACTACCTGGTAATGTATCATTTTGGTGTCCAAACACCTTACAGTTGCACGTGGCAGCTCAAATTCTAAGGTCACTAACAACATTTTCAACTGACTCCCGAGGCAATTGATGCCTCATATAAAATGTATGCTACTCCATTATGACATTTCTTTTTTTCTTATGTAAATCTGACACCTTTATGGCTGATGCATACTCATCAACCGCATCACCTTCCCTCAATTCAGGTGACATATGCAGATGTTTTAACACTTTCCTGCCCTCTGTACCCAAAGAGTAACGCAAAATTGTGAATTTCTTCTTCTGAACGAGCACATCACCTTCAATAGCTTCTATGTATGCTTCAAACCCTCCTTCCATTGCTGTCAATAAACATGAGGCAAACTATGCAATCACAAAATGTTAACGGGGTATAACAGACTGTTGTGTGCTAACCAAGGAATTACTGTAAACAACAGACGAATATACTTCACACTACTCCATGTGCTGTGTGCCAATCACTGTGCTAGTGTGGTAGAGGACTGTCTAAGTAGAGGTGTGCAAATCATCAGTGATCTCGAGGTAAGCAGATTATAATGTTTAATGTTATGATCTAGATGTAAATAGGGCAGATTATAATGCTTACTGTCAGGTGTGCCGATCATTTTGATCCACACTTTTAAGGTGTGCAAATCACTAACACTTTAAATCACACTCCAATTTTTGACTGATTTGCTGATTTATTCTAGATGTAAATAGAGAAGATTATGATGCTTAATGTTAGGTGTGCCTATCACTGTGATACACATGTTTAAGGTATGTGAATCAACAATACTTTAAATCACACTTCCTGAGTGTTATCTGCTGATACATCAGTGCAAGAGCAGCTGAATTGGAGATAGTCGTATTGATAAGTACTAAATCATTCATCAAATGTACAGAGTTACAGGGCTCTGGGGAACTAACAATGAGTCTGCACAAGTTGCACAGAAAACAGGAACCAGGCATGTTACCTTAAAGTGGGATTGTGCTGCCTTGTGAGCGTAGCTGTAAACCGGCGGTGTGTGAATTCATAACTTTGCACTGCGTACCTGTTGCAGAGGGGTTGTCTCTTGCAACAACCAAGATGGCAGCACATAGGCTACACAGATTGTTACCTCAGTGAAAATATGGCAATCATTATGTCGCATCTAACGTAGCTGAAGTGCACGGTCCTGTGGGGCTCAATGACCCACTGCATCCCTTGCTATCAGCTACCGTGCTGCAGTTACAGGTTCAAAAACAACAGTTGAGGGGGCGTGGCCAAGATGGTGAAGGAGTAAGAAGCTTTCTCGTGTCCCTCCGGCGCTGAGCCCAGCTACGCTTTGTAATAGCACCTGAGGCGGCCGGCTTTTCACCCGCTTGGGACTGCTGTGATCCCTGGCACTGAAAGGTCCGGCCCGGAGCTTCGGCTGTGGCCGTGGCAGACCAGAGGCGGACTTTGCGACGACGGCGGCCTGTGGCCCAGCAATCTCCGACCTCGCGTAGGAAGGAGCTCCGGACTTCCGGTCCGCGACCCGCGGTGCGAGACGCTAGCACTGCCAGAGACGCCACGGAGAAAGGCCCTTAGCCCTTGGCCCGCAGCGCTTCTCCCCCTCACCCCACCGAAGACGAAGCTTGGAGGGGAGCGACGCTAGGGAGGACCGGCTGGCCCGGGTGAGTGCGGCGCCCTCGCTGCTGCCCCCCCCCTCCCCCCGGCCACGCTGCAACGGACTGAGCGGCGGCCCGGCCGCGACCTCCCCCCTCTGCACCCGCTCCTACGGGTGCCCTGCATTGGAGTGGGGGCATCGGTTATCGCCTACGAGCAGAAAGGGCCTAGGGGAGGGCCCCGGAGTACCCGCTACTGGTGATTCGTGCTCCCGAGTCCGAGGCACTTGGCGGGAGCGGGCCCTGGGCTCAACTGGGGACAGACGGGATTGTGGTGGGCAGCTGCGGCATAGAGAGTGGCCCGGCCTGGGGGACTCGCGCTGCCCCCCGTGGCTTTGAGGAGCGGCTCTGCACGTAAGGTTGAGGAGCACAGCAGGCGGAGCGGGAAGTCCGTGGTGAGGGACCAGCGGCACTGGGGGCCCCGGCAGCGGCGCTATCTCTCACCGGCACCGTCCCTGAAGAGTGTGGAAGGCTGGAACGCCTTCCTGAGAGCGGGCCTCCTGCGATTTGACTGCCTGGAAGGAGCCTTCGGGGGGGACCCGGTGCCCCCCTGTTTGTGCCACGCCTGGGCCTCTGATGTACTGAGAGGTGGTGGAGGAGCCCTCCGTTGGGGGCCCGGCTAGTGCACTCCGCGGCCTGAGTGGGGAGCGGAGAGGCCTGAGGCGACGGCTGGCCGTGGTGGGGCCGAACAGAGGCCGGGACCGGGAACTAGGGAGCCGTGCCCCTGGGACCCTAGCGGCATCATCGACGTCGCTACTCCCTGTGGCGGAATGCTAGTGGCAGGCGCCTGGACTACAGACTGGGACCTGCTTTTTGTGGAGCCCCGACTGAGAGGAGGCCGTTAAGCGTCCTGATTCCCTGGAGCAGGTGCTGAGGCGCCCCTGTGAATACCGGAGGGGTGACGGCTACCCTCCCCGGAGGATTCGCGATGCCCTCCTCGCTGCGCAAGGGGAAGGCTTTAAAGGATGGCGCAGCAAAGTCTTCGCAGCAACCACGGTCCCCTGGACCTAGCGCCTCGTCCAGGAACTCGGACGATGAGGCCCCTGCGACCAAAGCCTTTATGACGGAGCTCTTTGCCTCCATCAAGGAAGACATCTCTGAACTTCGCGCCCAACTTGCGTCGGACCTCCGGGAGGTGCGGAGGGACGTGGATGACCTCGGAGAGAGAGTGGCCACGCTGGAAGACCATGACCTGAACGGGGCAAACGACATCCATCAGCTGCAGCAGGACATAATTAGGCTCACGGAGCAGAACTTGGATCTTCAGGCCCATACGGAGGATCTGGAAAACCGTTCCCGCCGGAACAACATCCGCATTCGGGCGGTACCCTGGGACGGAGAAGCGGGTGATCTGCGGGGCTATGTCCAGGCTCTTTTCTTGCACGTTCTGGATGACGCTGCTGTTCAGGAAATCCAAATGGACAGAGTGCACAGGGTCGGTCTCCCTAGACGGGGAGGAGGGCCGCCTCCGGACATCCTGGCCTGTGTGCACGATTTCCAGCTGAAGGAGCGGATCTTACGGAAGGCGCGGACTCTCTCGCCTTTGCAATTCAGGGAGCATCACCCGCAGCTGTACCAGGACTTAGCAGCGACGACCCTTCAGAAGCGGAGGGAATTCCGCCCGGTGACCACCTTCCTCCGTGACCGCAACATCTCCTACTCGTGGGGTCATCCCTTCCGCATCATCTTCCGTTGGGAGAACAGACTTGCACAGATTCGATTTCTCCAGGCGGCTAAAGAACTGTTGGGACTGGACGATGAGACTCCTTCACAGGGGTCCTTCTGGCAGATCACAGCAACGACGGCGCAGACGTTCATCTTCGTGGCAGAGAGTAGGCCCGGCCTCTGATCATGGGCGGCCTGACCCTGCGGCTCGCCTGCAAGAAAGAGGGGATGCAGTGGCTTCGGTGGCCTCAGTGACTTTGGCATCATCCCAGCAAAGCTCTGGTGCTGCTTGATCCTTGAGCCGCCTGCGGGCTAGTGCCGGAGGGGTGCTTGCTACCGGGTACTGTGGGTTTCAGTGTACTTTTGGAGAAGACACCCCGTACTGTGGCCTGTGGGATCCTGCACTGGATTCCACGCCCCGGCCCGAGAGGACCACTTCGAACTGGTTCCCGATGGGACTGCTAAGTACAAATTCTCTGTTCTTGTTTGTTTGTGGGTTGGGACGGGGAGGGGTAGGTGAGACATGGCGGGGTACTGTGGGGGGGGACTGTTGCATTCTGGAGGCTCAGAAGTGTGGCGGGCGGGGGGGACTGTTGGGGGGACGGAGGGATGGGGGGTTGGGGAGTTTGGGGGGGTTGTTCGTAGGGGTGGTGATGACAGAATTGCATGGATGGGTATGCGTGCTGCTGTGGGTGTGTGGGTCGCTGTTAGCTGTAGGGTGGGGGGAGTGGGACTGACATGCTGCCTGGTTCGGGGAGGCGGATGGGGATCTCGACTTCAGAGCGGATGACTTTCCCTTGCCTCTATGTCCCTTAATATTGCTACTTGGAACGTGAAGGGCTTGAACTCGCCACAGAAACGCCAAAAAATATAGAAATACTTGATAGACCATCAGCTTGATGTGGTGGGTCTGCAGGAAACCAACTTGGCGCGTAAGGATGAGCTCCGCCTTAAACATAGGCACTTCCCGCTTATCTATAGGTCCTCGGCTTCCACCAAGCATAGGGGGGTGGCCCTTCTATTTCGAGCGGCCCTTCACTTCCAACCACTGGAGATGCAGAGTGACAGAGAGGGCCGATGGTTGCTCGTCAAGGGGTTGCTGTATGAGAGGCTTTGTACTTTTGTGGTGGTGTATGCTCCCAACTCAGGGCAGAATAGTTTTCTCCAGGGACTGCTACAGAAAATTGAGAACTTTGTGGAGGGTCATCTGGTTCTTCTTGGTGACTTTAACATGGTATGGGATAAAACCTTGGATACCTCAGGCACCCTTAGGGCCGATGCCGGCACGTTCTCCTCCGCCACGCAGTGTAAGATGAGTGAAATGGGGCTGATTGATGGTTGGCGCGCACTACATCCCCTCTCCCGAGACTACACTTTCTTTTCTGCTGTCCATCGCTCTTACTCCAGGCTCGATCACGTTTTTTTAAGCCAAGCTCTTCGGGGCGATGTCCGCGACTCCAACATCTTCCCTCTCTCTGTCTCAGATCACAGCTTACTGGTCTTTAGGTTGCGCTGGTCGGCGAAAGGCGACGGATTACGCAAATGGTATTTCCCTGCTGCCTTACTCCGAGATGACACTTCTTGCAAAGTGATACGAACGGCTATTCGCGACTTCTGGGCGCTGAACCCGGTCTCGGACACCTCCATTTTCACGACCTGGGACGCCTGTAAGGCTTCCTTGAGAGGCACGTGCCTCGCCCTCAACGCCAATCTTAACAAATTGCGGAGAGCAGAACGTGAAAAACTGGAGGCTGAACTGACCGATCTGGAAGCGGCGCATAAATTGAACCCCTCTCGGCTCACCCTCCAACCTCTAACTGCGGTACGAGGGAAATTGAGGGCCCACTACAACAATAGAGCGGAATTTACTCTGCTGCGGCTGCGCCACGCTTCCTACGCTCAGAACAACAAGGTGGGGAGGCATTTAGCCCGTCAACTCCGAGATAAACGAGAGAGGGAGTACATAGGAGGCATGCGGGACGGAGCGGGGGACCCCCTTCACAGTGACGAGGAAAAGGCTGCCCTGTTTGGCCGCTTTTACGCTGATCTCTATAGAGGTGAAGCTCACGATCCCGATAAGCAACGGCGATATCTGGCCGACCTGTCGCTGCCTCAAGTCTCTGCTGCCCGCAACGAACGCTTAACGGCCCCCTTCTCCCGGGAGGAAATTCTGGACGCCATCAAGGCCCTGAAACCTCACAAAGCACCGGGACCTGACGCATATACCGCCCTTTTTTATCAGGCTTTCGTCACCGAGATCTGTGGCCATCTTACGGATCTCTTCAATGCGATGGCGGCGTCTGGCGACATCTCTGGCTCTATGGCTGAGGCGGTGGTTTCGGTAATTCCTAAACCCGGGAAGGATCCCGCTCACTGTTCTTCCTACCGGCCGATAGCCCTTTTGAACATCGACGCGAAATTGTATTCGTCTATGATTGCACGGCGACTCCAGGAGCTGATGCCGGTCCTCTTCCACCCGGACCAGTCGGGCTTTATCTCGGGTCGTCAGACCCACGATAATTTACACCGGGTGATCCATTTGATCGAAAAGGCCGATAGATTCCGCATCCCAGCGGTGCTAGTGGGATTGGACGCGGAGAAGGCCTTCGATCGCGTGGATTGGGGGTTTTTGTTCAGCACCCTGGCGGCCTTCGGTTTCTCTGATAAATTCATCATGATGATCCGGGCGAACTACAGTTCTCCCCGCTCCAGGGTAACCGTTAATGGACATCTGTCTCCCTTCTTCTCCCACTCCCGTGGAACCAGACAGGGCTGTCCTCTCTCCCCTCTGCTTTTTGCGCTTAGCATTGAACTGCTGGCGTTGGTGGTGCGGCAGCATGAGGGGATTCGAGGCCTTCCCTTTACGGGAGAGCAACATAAAATCTCACTCATCGCTGATGATGTATTGCTGTCCATAGGAGATCTTGCTCGCTCGCTCCCACACGTCCAGAAAGTCCTGGAATTTTCCTCCGCTGCTGTCGTCCATCCGGGCGGATTTAGCCCGCTGGCAGCCCAAGTACATCTCTTGGCTAGGCAGGATACACGCAATTAAGATGGTTCTCCTCCCCAAGTCCACTATCTTTTCCAGGCTCTTCCGATCCCGCTGGACCTTGCTTTTTTTAAACGCCTCAAAACCCTGATGCTCCACTTCATCTGGCAGGGTGGGCGCGCCCGCTTCTCCTTCTTTACATTGCGCCGACTGCGGTCTGATGGAGGAGTGGGTCTTCCCGATATGCACCTGTATTATAAAGCGGCGCAACTGCGAGTCATAGTGGAATGGTCCCAGCAACTCTCGGAGAAACACTGGCTGCATATGGACAGGAGTGTCGCCGGTCGGTCCATTTGGGATCTCGCTTGGAGGCCCAAGAGTGCTAGGCCCAGGAATGCCTATATCAGTAACCCTACCAGCACGGTGCTAAAAGTGTGGGATACAGTCTTAAGCGATGATCATTGGACGACGTTCCCGTCACCCTTTACCCCCATTCACTTCAACCCGGCCTTCTCCCCCGCGATGCAGGAGGGTCCCTTCCGGTTGTGGCGTGAGGGAGGCTGTCGAGCACTTACTCACCTCTTTCATGGTACCGCTCCGTTCACCTTCACTAATTGCATGAGAGACTACGGGGTTCCCCCGTCTGAAAGGTTCCATCATCTCCAACTCCTCCACTGGGCTACCTCCCCGGAGACGGGTGATGCTGCTACGAGGCCGCCTTCCACATTCGAGGCCTTCCTTCTGCGCACTACCACCATGAAGGGGGCCATCTCCTTTCTCTATAAATTGCTGCTCACTACGGCGGCATCACCCCGCCCACGCTATATGGGACACTGGGAGAAAACGATCGGGAGAGACATCTCCGACGCCGATTGGGCAGGTCTCTGGCGGGACGTCTCGGCACATAATCGCTCGGTAGCGCTGCGAGAAGCCCACCTCAAAGCGATGATGGACTGGTACTTATGCCCATGCAAGCTGCATCGCATCTTTCCGTCTGCTTCCGATCACTGTTGGAGAGAATGCGGGTTCTTGGGGGATTTCCGCCATATCCGGTGGGACTGCCCGATCATTCGCCCTTATTGGGAGGAGATCTTGTCCCACCTTAAGGACATCCTGGGCTACCCGATATCCACCTCAATAGAGCATGTCCTACTTGGGCTTCGGGACCCAGGTCTTGAGCACCAAACGAGAGCCGATAAGCAAATTCTCTGGCTCTGTCTTGGAGCGGCTAAACTTACCCTTGCAGCGGCGTGGAAGAAGCCGGCCGCCCCAGCGATTTCCCTCTGGCACGCGAGGCTGTGGAGACTCTTGAGTGTGGAGAGAGTGGCGGACATCTTTCTGGGTAACTTTAAGAACTTCATCTTTCGCTGGGGCCCTCTGGTCCGATTCCTTTCATGAGGTTTGCCCTCGGCGGTCTGCCCTTCTTCGGTGCGAGCGCTCCACCTATTTCAACTTTAATTGAGAGTAGTGTGTATGTATGAATGAATGGCTGTCATCACCACAGGGGGGAGGGAGGGGAGGGAGGTTCGTTTCTGTTCTGCGACGATCATGGCACCCTTCAACGGGCTCAACCCTTAGTGCACGAGACCGATGGCTGTGCTCCGGCTGGCCTCCTAGATTGGACTTCGGCTTTGAACTAACTATGCTGCAAAGCCGTTGAAACTCTTTTTCCTACAAGTACATTGTCCATGTGTAGACTCTGACTCAGACGTGTCGCTCGTTGTACTGTTTTGTTTGTGATTGCTCACTGATAATGAAAAATAACAATTTTACAAAAAAAAAACAACAGTTGAGGACAGAATGCAGAACAATGTCGTACATTCACCCCAGTACAGAGACCAGGGCCTAAATCCATCGTTTTTTTGCTCACCACAATACCCCAGTCAGACATGGCCATATGCAAATCAGCCTTGACCCTGGGCCTCATGAGAACAGTCCAGCCCATACTGCCAAGCCATGTCTTCCCTGGACCGGAATCAAGCACCCTAAGACCAGTTTCTGGCTATCAGCCGTCTTCAGCCAGGATAGCTTGACTCCAGTGGCGTGGAGAGCACGGAACTCACGTCTGAGCATACCCGTCCCACTCGGGGTGACAAATGCAAAAACAACAGTTGATGGACAGAATGCAGAACAATGTCATACATTTACCCCAGTGCAGAGTTCTGGGCCTAAATCCATCGTTTTTTTGCTCACCACACCATCCCAGTTCAGACATGGCCATATGCAAATCAGCCTTGACGCTGTGCCTCATGGGAACAGTCCAGCCCAAACTGTCAAGCCATGTCTTCCCTGGACCGGAATCAAGCATCCTAGGACGGTTTCTGGCTATCAGCCGTCTTCAGCCAGGATAGCTTGACTCCACTGGCATGGAGAGCACGGGACTCATGTCTGAGCATACCCGTCCCACTCGGGGTGACAAATGCAAAAACAACAGTTGATGGACAGAATGCAGAACAATGTCATACATTTACCCCAGTGCAGAGTTCTGGGCCTAAATCCATCGTTTTTTTGCTCACCACACCATCCCAGTTCAGACATGGCCATATGCAAATCAGCCTTGACGCTGTGCCTCATGGGAACAGTCCAGCCCAAACTGCCAAGCCATGTCTTCCCTGGACCGGAATCAAGCATCCTAGGACTGGTTTCTGGCTATCAGTCGTCTTCAGCCAGGATAGCTTGACTCCAGTGGCGTGGAGAGCACGGGACTCACGTCTGAGCATACCTGTCCCACTCGGGGTGACAAATGCAAAAACAACAGTTGATGAACAGAATGCAGAACAATGTCATACATTCACCCCAGTACAGAGATCTGGGCCTAAATCCATCGTTTTTTTGCTCACCACACCACCCCAGTTCAGACTGCCCGAGCTATCCTGGCTGAAGACGGCTGATAGCCAGAAACCGGTCCTAGGATGCTTGATTCCGGTCCAGGAAAGACATGGCTTGGCAGTTCGGGCTGGACTGTTCCCATGAGGCACAGGGCCAAGACTGAATTGCATATGGCCATGTCTGAACTGGGGTGGCTTGGTGAGCAAAATAACGATGGATTAAACCCAGATCTGTGACTGGGGGTGAATGTTTTGCTATTGTGCAAAAATCCGCCCATCATCTTGTTTGTTTTGCTATTCACCCTTTGTGGGAAGGGTATGCCCAGACGTGGGTCCATTGCTCACTACGCCACTGAAGTCAAGCTATCCTGGCTGAAGTTGGCTGATAGCCAGAAACCAGTCCTAGGATGCTTGATTCCGGTCCAGGAAAGACATGGCTTGGCAGTTCGGGCTGGACGGTTCCCATGTGGCACAGGGCCAAGACTGATTTTCATATGGCCATGTCTGAACTGGGGTGGCTTGGTGAGCAAAATAACGATGGATTAAACCCAGATCTGTGACTGGGGGTGAATGTTTTGCCATTGTGCAACATTCCGTCCATCATCCTATTTGTTTTGCTATTCACCCTATGTGGGAAGGGTATGCCCAGAAGTGGGTCCCTTACTACGCCACTGGAGTCAAGCTATCCTGGCTGAAGACGGCTGATAGCCAGAAACCGGTCCTAGGATGGTTGATTCCGGTCCAGGAAAGACATGGCTTGGCAGTTCGGGCTGGACTGTTCTCATGAGGCACAGGGCCAAGACTGATTTGCATATGGCCATGTCTGAGCTGGGGTGGCTTGGTGAGCAAAATAACGATGGATTAAACCCAGATCTGTGACTGGGGGTGAATGTTTTGCCATTGTGCAACATTCTGTCCATCATCTTGTTTGCTTTGCAGTTACAGGTTGGCGTCATTTTTATATGTTTTTTTTACTACCTAGCAGGCATCTTTCTTTGCAGGATCTTGCATCTTATTGCCCTCGATTTTAGGCCTACTAAACCCTTTGCTTTTGACCTTACTTATCATCTCCTCATGGAGCTCCTTTGACTCTGCTTTCAGAACTTCAGCACTGTAGCTCGACAAATCCGCTTTTGCTACTTTAGGAAAAAATATCTTTGAGATCAGCATCTCCATTAATCTAAAGTTTCTCCTGAAAAGTTTGATCACACGTATGCATGACCACCTGACCTTTAATAAGTTGTTCCTTTAAATAGTCACATTTGTAATCCCCTGCTAATTTCTTAAGTGCAGCAAAGTACTCAATCAATTGTCTCACCCACCTTCTGCTTCCTCTGTAAAAAACATATCTTAATCTCCCAATACAGACTTTTTGGGGCAAAATGGTCGTCAAAATATCTCAAAGGATCTTTAAATACATTTACATCCCCAAACCCTGACTTTTTTGTCATTTGCTCATAAACCATTAACCCCTCCAGCCAACAGAATGCAAGAAAATCAATTTGCTTTCTGGTTTCATTTTACCCTTCTCATCAATAGTTTCCAGAAATTTTAGAAAACAAGATTTCTACTCAACCTATTTCATACATGGGTTCCCTTATGCGGGCCAAAATGCTTAGAGAGGGTTGAAGCAAAAATATTTGTGTTGCCATCATAAAAACAGGAACAATAAATTATACTACAATTCTTACAGCGTTCTCCTTCACTGAAGGTTGAGAGTAGTTCACTGAGCCTCGCTATAAATGCCCCCAAAACTAAACGCACTGTCCTTTCTTCACCCTAGAAGAGGGACAAGTCCACTACCCTTAAATGGTGATAAAGAATAATAACTAACTTCCAAAAGTAGTAACTGATGGTATGAACGCAGTTCCATAGTTTTGCCACTACTGCTCATGTTCATTTACTTTAAGTATAAACTGTGAGGAAGAATGCGCCACTCCACTGCTTGGAATCACTTGTGCCCCAAATCCGTTGTTTTAAGTTGTAATGAACAATGGCTTAAAAAGCAATCACACAGCTAGACTGCTAACACATTGGCAATCGTTTGCAATCCAAAATCTAAAGACTCCATCTAAAATGACGGCACGCTTGGATGTACCGTGACTACGCCCTGTGACCTCTATGCACCGTCGCTTACGCTTGAGGTGGGTTATACCGGGCACGGATGTAAGCAATTGATATATGTCACCAGAACTTGCAGACAATTCAGAAGTGTCAAACTCCTGGTAGTCCCAAGCAGCCAACCGAATCCCCAACAAATACAGGTTTGGAAAATGCGGGCAACTGCGATCAACTTCCGACAAAGGTTTCAGCAGCGTAGTGGTAAGCAATCACTACCCCCGAAGTGGTAAGCACTACCGCCGAAACTAGATAAACAAAGGACCTCATCGAAATCCAATAACTCTTTGCAAATGCGGTCACATTAGGTGCAAGACTACATAGAATATTACTATAAAACTCTGGTGCCAGTAAAATCTACCAAATAATAAAAATGAATTTCCTTCATGGACTCCCTGATGTTCCAAGAACTTGCCGCCAAAATTGTAAAGTCAGAGTCCAAGCGTAGTAGAAAAAAGAAGTTTATTCTAAGTTGAAACACCAAAAACATGAGCAGTGAAGGCAACGTCCATCGTTGGTCCTTCCACACAAACTACTCCTCTCAAGGTTCCAAGAGCCAAGTAGATCTAGAACATTAAGAGAAGCACGCTTATGGAATGGGGAATTCCCATTACAAAAGTAAACACGAACATTATGTTACAGAGGTTATACATAGAATACAAGAATTAGCCAAACATACCAGGCAGCCTGTCTCAAATGTCAAAACGTATTTTGGGGTTTGTGAAATGCACTCCTGTTTGATATATTTTAAGCCTTTGTACAGTTTTTTGTTTGCTTGTCCACGGGTGTGCTGGGAGGGGAGGAGCGGCCAGACTCCACTATGAATTAGTTGAAATATGCTAATGACAGTTGTCAATAGACCCTTTCCGCACTACCTTTAGCAGAAATCCATCTGCTTGTTGTTTTCAAAATTAAGAACCATATGCTTTAGAATTTTTCAACAAATTTATTGTTGTGACTTTTCTCAAAGATACGTAATGAACATTTTTCTTGTTGCAATCACATTCTTTGTTGCTTCTTTTAGTGAACAACTTTTTCAATTGGTTGAGTTGTATAAACTAAATTTCATTATTTAAAAAGAAAAAGTTTCCTATCCCAATGCATTTCGGGATGAAGATCCCTTCATCAGGGGCACTGCAAAACAATATGATAAACATGATTAGCCTCAGACTTTGGGCACATTACGAGATTCATAGATTCATTGGATACAAACTCAATTCTGCTTTTCGCAACATTCTTCAATCAATATCGTTTGCTACATGCAAAAATTCTCTAGAGATAACCTTTTTTCATTATGGTGTTGTATATACATATAAACAATCATATCCCTATGGATACCTTGATAATCTGTGTCGCCAACTGTCAAAAAGAATGTATGTTTGCCATGCATTTTTAGAGAACATAAACTATTATGCAATTACAAATGAGAACAAGTGGACGGTTACATAGCCTGTCTGAGTTATAAACACTGTGTGACTATGATGAATGTCTCTCGCGTGATGGATAAAAGTGGACCAAAGTTCGAAAAAACAACAACTGTTAACAACACACTCACCATGAGTAAGCACTGTCATACGGAGTATGGAGAAAGTTCAATGACGGAGAATCAAAATGATTGTGCCAGATTACGCCTATGAAATAGATAATAGCGCTGTGATTATTCACCGGTCCTTCCAAATGCAAGAGATGCTATGTAAGCAGAATAACTGGTTGTATTACCGTAAGTTTAAAAATTCGGTGTGGTTGGGAGATCTTTGGTTTTTAGTTGAAGCGGTAATAAATAAAAATTAAGCCGTAGTTGAAAAAATACAGTCACCGTGGACACGGTAGTGATTTACCTGATTCACTGTTTGCGTTAGGGCTGAGAAGTGTAAAAACGATCCCTTGTGACTCGTACCGATGCTCCTGTATTTTTAAAGAAAGCATGAGAATGTGTATAAGTATACCGCTAGTCCTCACTACATTTCAAGCAAAGAACTATGATGTTTATGATATACCTATTTTATGGCTCGCAATGTTAAACTTGGCGGCTTTCCAGGCGTTGCATTAGAGAATTCTATGGTAGAAAATGGAAACGAGCAATAAATAAATGAAATGGGATCAATAATTACAAATATGGCCATGATGGTCTATGACCTGAAAAAGAGTTTACCTATCATGAGCAGAATAGAAAAGTCGCAGACGCGGTAGCTTCACATGCGGGTTGAAAAGTTTTCTGGTAATGCCCTTGTAGTTAGGCTCGACTGTCCTGCATGACAAATGTAGTTCGAAAATTAGGTTTAAATTATGTTATGAACTCCTTAATCTGGGAGCTGCCTGCTATTTTAAGTCGATTGCGTGACAAGTACCTGATAAGAAGACTGCTCGTGGGTCATAACGCATTCGAAACTGAAGTTTAACGCGGCGTTCCTCCGGGGTTTCTCCACGCTTAGCTGGTGTAGATATGGACAACGGACTACGGAAGTAGTTCGCTCAGTTGCTGGATGGCGTACGAGGTTTTAAAATGACCTGACGGGATTCCCGAATTTCTGAAACTCGATGGTATAACTATAGACAACAGACTATGGAGCGGATATGCTCTGATGTTCGAACAGAAAAATGTTTGTAATAAAGACTGAAAGGTCCTGGGGTGATTACGATAAGTCCCTATGATTACGTTGAAAATTAACTCTTCAAGAAAATTTTGCGCAAGATGCGCTGAGTATTATGATGAAAGTAAAGTGCTAAAGGAACGGTGACTATGAACATGGAAAAAATCTTGAAGTACATTCTAAATAGATTCTGTTAGCGTAACTAATAAATCCTTATGAAAACAAATAAAATTATTCTAAATGTGTAAATGATTGTGTAGGTAATCCCCATGGCTTAGTGTGCATTAAGGTTATTACTATCTCATAATGCTTAATTCTCTCACTAAAAATATTAGTTGATCATTACATAAGAACCCATAGTTTCAGTGTTATATTTACAGTGTAAACATCTATCCTGTGTTGTTCTATATGCAATTACACACTCTATTTAGGAAGTCCACTGTGAGTATCAAACTCAAAGATAGTTCATATTTGATCTTTTATAGGAAACATAACATATCAATTTTATCATTGAGTCCTTTTGGAGTTTGGGTCTGTAAAAAATCAATCCACCAAATCTCTCTCCGTGATAACAGATTTTCATTATTACGATCAGGTTTTTGTTGGATCTGTTCCAAAACTTGAAATCTTAGTTGGGGGATTGTATGTTTCATTTCTGTCCAATGAGATACCAAACTTGAGGTTAGAGTCTTGTTTCGTATTCGACTTTTATGTTCGGTGATTCTCACTTTTATCTTTCGCTCCGTTTTACCAATATATAGTTTGCCGCAGGGACATTTAATACTATATATCACGTGTGATGAATTGCAATTTGTTTGTTGTCTTAGTTTGATTTTTTTTGCTTGTTTGTGGATGCTGTATGTATTGTCCTTCCATTACATTATTGCGTAATCTGGCACAATCATTTTGATTCTCCATCATTGAACTTTCTCCATACTCCGTATGACAGTGCTTACTCATGGTGAGTGTGTTGTTAACAGTTGTTGTTTTTTCGAACTTTGGTCCACTTTTATCCATCACGTGAGAGACATTCATCATAGTCACACAGTGTTTATAACTCAGACAGGCTATGTAACCGTCCACTTGTTCTCATTTGTAATTGCATAATAGTTTATGTTCTCTAAAAATGCATGGCAAACATACATTCTTTTTGACAGTTGGCGACACAGATTATCAAGGTATACATAGGGATATGATTGTTTATATGTATATACAACACCATAATGAAAAAAGGTTATCTCTAGAGAATTTTTGCATGTAGCAAACGATATTGATTGAAGAATGTTGCGAAAAGCAGAATTGAGTTTGTATCCAATGAATCTATGAATCTCGTAATGTGCCCAAAGTCTGAGGCTAATCATGTTTATCATATTGTTTTGCAGTGCCCCTGAAGAAGAGATCTTCATCCCGAAATGCATTGGGATAGGAAACTTTTTCTTTTTAAATAATGAAATTTAGTTTATACAACTCAACCAATTGAAAAAGTTGTTCACTAAAAGAAGCAACAAAGAATGTGATTGCAACAAGAAAAATGTTCATTACGTATCTTTGAGAAAAGTCACAACAATAAATTTGTTGAAAAATTCTAAGGCATATGGTTCTTAATTTTGAAAACAACAAGCAGATGGATTTCTGCTAAAGGTAGTGCGGAAAGGGTCTATTGACAACTGTCAAATGTCAAAAAGGTCATTAACACCAAGGTAGATACTCCTACCAATCATGAGTTTACTGGTTCTTATCCATTTGACACCAAGATCCATACAATCTAGTTTGTCCAATAAAGGGAAAACCTTCTATTTAAGCTCTTCTGTGTTCGTGTCTTTCTCTTCCTCTCTGTCATTTCCATTTAGCATCATGTGTTTCTCTCCCAGCTGACAAAACGTATCTTCACAGATCACCAAATCAGCAATAGAAGCAATGCACGATATAACCAGCAAACATGAGGTTTTCATGACTCGCTGATTTGGGATACAACGTTAGTGTCAGTAGAACCTTTGCCATCAATCGGTATTTTTATATATCCTTGGGGCATATTATCAAGGGGGTTTATCTCCGCTTTTTTGGCTTTAAAAGCCAAGAAAGCGGAGATAAAATTATCTCCCTATTACCTAGCTATCGCTAAGACCAGTTAGCGACAGCTAGTAGGAGATAGCGACCATCTTGGGCCCCACTTTGCATGTCAGTGATATTTATCACTAATGACATGCAAAGTGGGAGTGCCAAGATGTTAGCGACTGGAAACAGTCGCTAACATCGCTATCTCCTATTACTAACTTTTGGAGATATTCGCGCTAAGCGCGAATATCTCCAAAAACTAACACCTGCCCTGAGCAGTTCTTAGCAATGTTATCCAATGGGAGGTGGATAACATGGCTAAGAGCATTAGCTCGGTAATGCATGAATATCGCTGACTTTTCAGCGATATTCATGCATTGCGGCCGTTTTTTATCGCATTTGCGATAAACCTTGATAATAGCAAGGTTTATCTGCGATAATTTCTGACGATGCTTAGCGTTAAAAAATTCGTTGCTAAGCATCGTTAGCGATAAATATCGCTTAACATTGGTAATATGCCCCCTTATGTTATACAGTTCATCCTTTGTCGTTTGCATTTGTTAATTTATTCCATGGACATCTGCTGCCTGTAGTCAACAGGTGAGGCGTCAGATGAAAAGGAGAAGAAAGGTAAGCACAGGGCATTTTCCTATGTCTGGACTCAGATCATTATTTTTTTTCCATAGTAGTATGATGTGTACAGTGCATCAAAGCAGCCGTTCGTGCTGATTAGATAAATACACAGTTTAATTAGATAAGTTAATTAGATTGAACTGCAATGGAGAAAGCTGCGCCCCCTGACAATCTTTATCTTGCTGCTTTCTTGAAACGTTAGTAAAGATATATGCAAACTCTGGACTGGAGGAGGGCTACAAACACACATCAAAGAAAGTTGATGTAATTCTCATGTTTTTATTTTCAATATAAATTCGTTGTGCTTTGATCTATAAAAGAACAAAGAATATCTTTCTGCACACTTGTTTAAAAATTAACTAGACATCTTTTGAGTGCATTTACAATTGTTGCAAAACTTGATATTGAATGCAATGGAACTTTTGCTGTTGTGGAATCCTAGGCTGCTCAGCTGTCATCCTGGAATTCAAAGCCACATCCTTACCTCATGTAGTATTGAATCTCTAATTAAGGACAGTAACAATGTTAACGTTTAAAATCCATTGAACTGTATGACTCTCGTAAAATAAAGCTCCTCGAGGCAACGTTTGTCGTTCAATTACAAAATTAAATTTAAAAACATAAATGGTATTTTACTTCGTCGTAAATGTCACAGGGAAGATTTGAATGACTGCATAAAAAATTGGGAATAATAGGCCCGATATCAAAATTAGGGTGTGCGGAATTAAGAGCTAGTTATCAGGGGCCAGATGTATCAAACAGTTTAACCCATTCTTTGTCTATGGGACAATGTGTTCGTACATCTGGCCCCAGGAATATTGAGTTGAACATAAATGTAAGTCTATTGTCTTGTTAAGAGGTGGGTGGAATTGAGAGAATCAACAAAAAAGAAGGAGAATGTACTTTTATCTCCTGCAGCAGATTCATCTGCAGATGTAGTTAATGGTCGATAAATAACAAATGTTGTTCTCGATGCACCACCTCTGTCTTAACCAAGGTGCTCAGCCATGTGTACAAATCTGCATTTGCTAATCTGCCACTATGACCCCGTTTATAGGCTGAGTCCCCCTGGCATATCCCTGGTCGGCTGGCGCTCCTGGAGGTCCGCTTTTATGGTAGGGGCTCTTCCGATGCCTCTGTTTCTTTCCACAGCTCCACGAGTTTAATTGGAGCAGACTTCGAGAGCGAGATAGAGAGAGAAAGAGAAGGATGGAGGTGGAAGGTTCAGAAAAAATGTGTCAGAGCTGGAGAGAGGTAGGGGGAAGGAGAGGAAGAATGTATCGATGGTAAGACAGAGAGTGTTCGAAGATAGGATGGGAGCGTGGTGAGTTTGAGCATTTTTAGCAGAGCTGCTTTAGTTCCCCAGTCCGGTCCTCATTGGTGTCCCTGGGAGTGATACCAGTCCAGTGGCGTAATGAAAGTTGAAGGCCCCCCCCTGCAAGTTACACAGAGGGGCCCCCCTCTGGATTTAGAGGTCCATTAGGATGGCGGTTGGACAAAGTGCACCCGCCATCCTGTCGGGGGCCGGTACCGTCCGCCACAAGGGCGGAGGAACCGTGCCCATAATTAGGATGCATCCGCCACAGAGGCGGGTGTATCCCGCATTTTTTACATTGCGGCGGACGGTGCTTGAAGCACCGGCCGCCGCAATGCAAAAAATGCATGTTGTACATTTCAATGCACAACATGACAGGCACCACGTGGTGCCTGTCATGGTGTACATTGAAATGCTGGGGGGTACCATAGGTACCCCACATGTGCACCCCCCACCTCCCCTTCACCCTGGGGGCCCGCAACGGGCTCGCAAAGCAAAGACCGTATGCCTTTCCGTGGCGGCATTGCCGCCACGGAAAGGCATTCCTCACCGGCCATCCTAATATGGTTGGCGGTGTCTGATAGACACCGCCACCATATCAGGCCTATATCCGTAGCTCTCCAGCGTGAGTACAGTGCTGAGGGGGCCTCCTGCAGCTCATGGCCCCCGCACTGCGGGGGATACGGGGGCCTGTGTTACACCCCTGTGCCAGTCGCCACTGTTATAACTGGCCCCATGTTTTGGGACCCAGGATACATGAACACTGGGTCTAATTTTACCAACCAGAAAATCCAGTAAAATCTCAATTCTGCAGGATTTAGTGGAGATGTGGAAATGTACACACCTATTGTAAGACAGTCAAGAGATTAATATCCTAAAGTAAAGCAAAGATATACATGACAATTGTAGGACATATTTAAAGGAGTATAAATGATGAGTGTAAAAAAGCAGTAATTGGTATTAAAGTAGTGGGCCCACCAACATCTATGGGTAAATGTTCTCACAGGTGTACATATGGGTCTATTTATGGGGTCTAGATGACATAGTAAGGCCTGTAGGGGAGCTACTCTGCCTTTGCAGAAAGGTGTACATTTGTAAAAAACGAAATACTACAGCATTTTTGGGAGTTGCTTATGCTGATTTTGCAGAAGCAGGAGCTTGAGACAGGCAATGTTTGAATTGTGTGTCATGCCTTGGATTGGGCTGAGGCACAAACGTCCTACCACCCAGCATTCCCCTTGTTCTAATGAGTAAAATAACACCTCACTTGTGTGGGTGGGCCACAGGCCTGTGACTGGGAAGAGCCAAAAACATAGAGATTAAAGATATAGCACCACAAATTCTAAGTGGTACATGTTTTTAAAAATAGTTTTTTAGCTGATTCTGCATTGGACAGCCAAATAAGCGAGGTATCCTTTTACTCGGGAGAACAAGGGTAAGGCTGGGTGGTAGGACATTTGTGCCAGCATGGTGATCCCACACACAAATGTGTGGAAAAGTGATTTATTCAGCTAAATTTGAGGTTTGCAGGGGATTCTGGCTTACTGGACTCCACAGGGTGTTTAGTTTTTGGAAATGTGTGGGTTTGATAAGTTTCCCTGGATGACAACGAGCCCGGGGCCAAAGAACAAGGTGCCCCCCTGCAAAACCAGGCAGTTATATGAAACATCATTTTGAAGTCACCACAGTACGATTTGGGCTGTTTCCTAGGGTGTAGGAAATTTGTGTCAGCCCATTGATCCCAGAACTTTCCTACACAGAAAAGTGAGGAAAATTTGATTTCTTTCAGCTAAATTTGAGGTTTGCATGGGATTCTGGGTAGGGAAACGTTAGAAGATCGACACAAGCCATACCACACTGGACTCCCCAGGGTGTGTAGTTTTCAGAAATTTGTAGTTTTGGTACGTTTGCCTAGATGGCCGCTGAGCCTGGGGCCAAAAACCCAGGTGCCCCTCCATCACAAAACCAGGTTGTTTTGTGATAGGGAATTTTGATGTCTCCACAATCTTTTTTCTTTTTTGGGCCTTTGCCTGTCCCAGGTACTTGACCCATACACATGAGTGAGGTGCCATTTGTATCGGGAGTCTTTGGAGAATACGGGTGGGTGGAAATTTGTGGAGCAACGCAGATTCCAGAACTTTCCATCACAGAAATGTGGGGTAAATGTGTTTTTTTACAAGGTTACAGAACCTGGTGAGAGCCACACAATATACCCTATCCCCGATTCCCCTGACTATCTAGTTTTTAAAAATATATAGCTTTGTTAGGTTTCCATAGATGCCGTTAGAGCTAGGGTTCAAAATTTACAGCTAGCCACTTTGCAAAAAGGGGTCAGTTTTCACGGTAAACATGTGGTGTGTCCACATTGTGTTTCATGCCGTTTCCTGTCACGGGCAATAGGTTTACCCACAAAAGTGAGGTATGATTTGTATCGGAAGATTTGGGGGGATGCGGAGTGGGTGGAATTTTGTGGATCTATGCAGATTCTAGAACTTTCTATCACAGAAATGTGAGGAAAATGTTTTTTTTACAAAGATTGAGGCTTGCAAGAGGTTCTGGGTAAGAGAACCTGGTGAGAGCCACACAAGTCACCCCATTCTAAATTTCCCTGGGTGTCTACTTTTAAAAAATGCATAGGTTTGCTAGGTTTCCTTGGGTGCCGGCAGATCTAGGGTCCGAAATCTACAGCTAGCAACTTTGTCAAGAAAGGGTCAGTTTTCACGTTGCGTTTTGGGCAGTTTCCTGCTGCGGATACTAGGCCTACTCACACAAGTGAGGTATCATTTTTATCAGAGGACTTTGGGGAATGCGGGGTGGGTAGAAGTTTGTGGACCCACGCAGATTCCAGAACTTTTCTTTACAGAAATGTGGGGAAAATATGTTTTTTTTTCTGCAAAGTTTGAGGTTTGCAAGGGGTTCTGCGTTACAGAACCTGGTGAGAGCCACACAAGTCACCCCATTCTATTTTCCCCTGGGTGTATTGTTATAAAAAATATATAGGTTTTCTAGGTTTCCCTAGGTGCTGCCAGAGCTAGGGTTCAAAATCTACTGCTAGGCACTTTGCAAAAAAGAGTTCGTTTTCACTGTACAAACGTGATGTGTGAGAATTTGGGGAATACTGGGTGGGTGGTAGTCTGTGGATCTCTGCAGATTCCAAAACTTTTGATCACAGAAATGTGAGGAAAATGTGTTTTTTAAACAAAGTTTTAGGTTTGCAGGGGATTCTGGGCAGCAGAGCCTAAAGAGAGCCACACAAGTCACCACATCCTGGATTCCCCTGGGTGCCTAGTTTAAAAATAATTATAGGTTTCCTTGGGTGTCAGCTCCACTCGGACCCAAAATCCACCGGTAGGCAGATTCCAAAAAAAAGTCAATGCCTAGTGGGCTTTCTGCCGCCCTGGGGAGGGGTGAAATCAGGGGCTATTGCCAGATATGACCACAAGGGGGACAGAAAGACTGTGGCTATTTTCATGGGTAGGTGGGGACATTGGGATGCCCATTGTGGGCCACCCCCACCATTATGTATAATAAAGCCCACAGAATCACTGGCGCCTAGTTGGCTCCCTGCCCACCCTGGGGGCCAGATCAGGGGCTACTTACCCCATCTGTGCCCTGGGGGGCCGTAAAGACTGTGGCATCTTTTTTGAGGGGTGGGGGTATTGGCATACCCATTCTGAGCAGCCCCCACTCCTGAATTTTCATTTTCTTCTTACCCCTGGTGCCTAGTCGGCTTTCTGCCCTGAAGGGGGCAGATAAGGGGCAATTGACCTCATCTCCATCTGGGAGGCAGACAGACCATGGTAATATGTTGGGGGTGGGGGCATTGGCATGCCCATTCTGGGCAGCCCCCACCCCTAGATAAAAAAATAACAAATCCCTTGTGCCAGTTGGGCTTTCTGACCCCTGGATGGTAGATAAGAGGCTATTGCCCCATCCGCCTTCCAGGGGAGCAGAAAGACTGTAGCATTTTTTGGGGATGGGGGCATTGGCATACCAATTCTGGGCAGCTCCCACCCTTAAGTATATAAAAAAAATCCTGGTGCCTTGTGTGCTTTCTGGCCCTTTCCCAGGGGGGCAGATCAAGGGCTATTGCCCCATCTGCCTCCTGGGAGGGGCAGAAATACTGTGGCATTTTTTGGGGGGCATTGGCATGCCCATTCTGGGCAGCCCCTCTCCCCAAAACGTTTGAAATATCCCTGCTGCCTAGTGGCTTTTGCCTTCTTTTTGAGGGTAGGATGGAGGCATTAGCATGCCCATTCTGTGCAGCCCCCACCCCTGGCCTCTAAAAAAAATCCCTGGTGTGTAGGGTGCTTTCTGCCCCTCTGGGGGCGCGCTGGGGGCTGTCTGGAAAAATGTAATGGGGGAGCAAAGGCCTTTGCCCAAAGGGCCGCTCCCCCCTCCCTGGTGGCTTGTGGGTGAATCCCTGCTTATGGATCACCCTCCTGTGGCAATCGCCATGCAGGGGTCCATTACGGAAGGTTACCATTGAAAAGGGGATATTACCCTTTTCCAACAATACCTCTCCTAAGTGTTTCAATGCTCCGGAGGCTGAGATAGCCCCATGAGCACTGAAACATTGAAACTGAAACTGGTGCTCGTGGTGTCTGAAATAGCCCCATGAGCACCGAAACATTGGAACTGAAACTAAGTTTCAGTTTTGCTTTCAATGTAATGACGACAGCGTGCCATGCACACAATAGTCAATACATTGAAAATCAGCAAAGGGCCTCGGAGGTTGGGGTAGCTCTTCCCCACCTCCAGAGGCCTGCAAAAAAAGGAAATCTCTGCTGTTTGGAGCAGAGGGATTTTGTGCTCCTGACGTATGATGGAATGGTTCTGTCATGAGCACAGGACCTCTGGTGCTCATGACAGAACCATTCCATCATGAGCATCAAATGGGTTATCAGGCGTATGCTTTTGTCTTTCACTTTGAAAATCTATGTTCTTAGTGGCAACATCTTCATGTACATTCTCTCCTTGGGAGTGATGAATATTTCAGATTTGTTTTATTTAATCCACATTTAAAAATGTTGCTTTGATGTTTTCTATTCCTATCTACCCTTTCTATTCTAGTTTTTTCTTTAACACTATCAATGCTACACCAATTCATCCTCTATGCTGACCATTTTTGAATCCCATTGTTCATGACGAGCTCAGCTCGTCATGAGCACACAAGCAGTGTACTGCATGACGAGCTGAGCTCGTCATGAGCATGGAAGGGGTTAAATCTTTAAAAGGGATCCACACTAACTGCAAGTGGATGCATTTATTTCTTTTATTTTCAGTTTTTAGCTTGGCTTTCCCATTACAGATAAGGACGAACTAAATACAAATCAGCCTTGTACCACCCTGTAGCTTAGTGTGCCAAAGGAGGAAATCTGAATTTCACTGATGAGGACCAAAATGGTAAAAATGTGTGGGCTTGTATGTGTTGGTGTACAAATGGAACATGACCTAACAGATAATGTTGCACTGCCTTTTTTAGGGGGAGGGGTGAGGGCAATGAAGAATGATTTGCATACGGTTGCTGCCTGTCTGTAGTGGTAGTCTCAGCAAACAAATGAGTGACTGAAATGTGACTCAGAGGAATTAGCAGCCCCTGAAGTTCCAACTAAACATTACTGATCATGACAGACACGTATGAAATATGTCTATGGCTGTTTATGTTTAAATGCAGATGGGCGTTGCCTCATAGTTCAGGTTGCACTGCCACTGTAACGGCTGGTCAATATTGATTTGCCTATGGTTGGTCCTTGTGCCTATTCACACTGTGAACAACAGCAACTGAACTACAATGTGACCTGCACTAATTATCAGTAGCGCTCTACACATGACACATTACAATATATTTCAGTAAATTCAAGCGTTCTATCTTTACATATTGTTATTCTACGTGAGAACCCTATAAAACCTGTCTCAATGAGAAACCTTGATTTAATCTGCCAGTTGTTGAATTCATATTTGTGGCATTTTTTGCAGTTTTTTTTATATAGCATAAACTAGGCCCAAAACATTTGAGAGCTTTATATGAACACTGGATCACATATCACAAGGTTGGGTTCATTTACTTTTTACTTTCAGGCAGAGTGACATTAAGTTATTTGTCTAGAATCTCAATATGTTGAGCCAACACAATGACTGGAACCCCTAACCTTATTCCTCAATTCTAAAGGTGGCAACTCTGACTGTTAGGCCACCTCTCATTTAGGGTTCTGTACAAATCATTGTATAAATACTCAATAAAGTGTGCTGTAGCAGTCAGCTGCCTTCACGCATTATTCATGTCAATTTGCCATCTTCACAGTCACTGGGTCCAAATGTTTTCTCTATTTTTCCTCTATGCCTGATCATATTTGTGACAGTTAAAATTAGGTCCTGGGTTGTGGCTTTCAACTATTCCAAATGTGACCTCTTTAAACAGTGTCAAATGTTTGTCTGTAGTATATGAAAGCCAAGTATGGTGGCATGTTTTATGCATATTAGACTTAGCTAGTAATTGCTGGGCTATGAATTTCTTGTCCACCATGAACAGAGCATTTGAAGGCCATCCTGTGAGATCTTTGCTACGTCATTTCCTTCATAGAATGTTTGATGAGGCCGGCAATTTTTTTTTGTACATTGTGCACGCTGCATCGCGGCGATGCAGTGCACGCAATGTAAATTGTTCAATTTCATTATTTACTTACCTTACTCCATTTCGCCGTATGATGGAGTCCAGTACCCCGCCCCTTCCCGACTCACCACCCCGCAGCACTCCCTTGGTGAGTTGCCACTGCTTGGCAGAGTAAGACATACGCAGAAGGCAGATTCTAGGTGCTGGCTTCAATGTTGTTGGAGCCTTCAGTTGCCGAAGCTCTAGTCAAGATACAGGACAACTAGCCCTTGGGGTCACTATGAGGAGCTGGGTTCAACAGGTCCAGGCCTTCTCACCAAGGCAAGAGTATCCACAGGTCCAGAAGTGAACCGAAGAGTTGGCATCTGCGGTTCAATATTTATACCTGGACCTTCATTTTAAGTCGGAGGAGCTTCTAGAGTTCTCCCTTCAACATGCACAGGTTTCCAGCCTTCTCTGCCCTGGCACCAGACTGACTACAGGGAGTGTGCAGCCCTTTTTGTGTAGACATGACACAGCCTTTTCAAGTGGCGCATCCTAAGCTCAGTATTGTGTGTGGCTGTCTTGGAGGAATACACAAAGTCAAACTGTCAGCTACACCCAGTCATCTGACCTAGAGACAGCCTACTGGCACTAAATGGCTACGGCAGGAAAAAGCCAACTTTATTAAAGTAGCATTTGCAAAATTGTATTTTTCATTATAGTTCCAAAGACACCAAACATGAACTGGCTACCTGTTCTCATTTGGAAATTATAGCTTACTAAATGTTATTAGATGTCTTACTTTTAAAATACATTGCACCCTGCCCTCTGGGCAGTCCAGTGCCTAACCTAGGGGTGACTAAAATGTATCAAAAAAGAAAGCTTGGTTGGGCCTGGCAAATGTTTTTTTGGCATGATCAAAATGGCAGTTTAAACTGCACACTCACAGGCTGCAAACCTGAGGCATGTTTAAAGAACTACATAAGCAGGCGCCACAATCAGTGCTGCAGGCCCATTAGCATCATTTAATTTACAGGTTCTGGGCATGGATAGTGCCACTATACTAGGGACATACAAGTAAATGAAATATGCCAATTGGGTACAAGTCAATTCCACCATGTTTTATGGAGAGAGAAAATTCATTTTATCACTAACCAGCAGTGTTAAAGTGTGCAGAGTCCTAAGGCCAGCAAAATTGAGATCAGCAAAACTAAGAGGTGTGAAGGCAAAACATTTGGAGGAAGAACGCCCTAAGGCTGACAGGTATAACAGCCTTGCTCTCTCCACTAGGAACAATAATATCATTCATCTCTTAACATACCCCTTAAACCCTTGCACTCACATCTGTGAATGGTGGAAATGCCCTTCTTCCTGACTTTACAGACTGGGCAACTTGGCAACCTGTTGAAATATGTCCACATCACACTTGCCCTGAGAGGGAACTCCACTCTTCAAAATCAGCTGCTTCATCTACAAAGCCACCAAATCTAGTGACCCTGCATATATGGCTGACAAACTCGCCCTTTTCAGTGGCTCTTAGCAGAAGCACACTCACAGCTAGGATATCATCAGAAAAGGGGACGAAGATATGCAAAGCAGGAAATAGCACTGTAACATATTCCCTCAATCTAAGCTCCTAGGGGATTATTTATGAGCCCTTGCATCACTTTTACGCTTCAGGTGCGTCACCTTTTGTGACACACCAGCAGAGTAAAAAATGTGCCTTGCTGCACTATATTTACAAAGTGATGCATCTAGGCAGATGCGTCACTTTGTAAACCCTTGCACCACATTATACCTGCGGCAGGTATAATGTATGCAAGGGGGGGGCGTTTTGACGCAAGTAAGAGTCATAGAAGTAATGCAGTGAAATCTATGAGCTTTCACTGCGCCATTTCTTGGACGCTAATGCATCAAAATCTTACGCCTGACTCATGGCAGGCGTAAGACTGACGCAGGGGCACTAACACCATGGGACTTGCCCATGTGAAAGTACACATTGCTGGAGTTGCGTCACTTTTGTGACACACTCCAGCAATGCATCACTTTTGCGCCTACAGATACGTCAGAAATACTGACGTATCTGTAACTCCTTGCGAAATGATGTCGCAGGGAGAGTGCAGTGAAAAGTGACGCATCGGTGTTTTCAAGCAGCGATGCATCACTTTTCATAAATGAGGCCCCTAGGGTCTGAAATGGTATGCATCAGAACTTCCTGAACACTGTTCTAATTTAAGAAAGAGATGAAGAAACATCACGTTAAAGAATACTTCATCACCATACAGTAACATTCCACTTTAGCTCTGAGGTACCAGCTACCTCTCTTATCACACTCTGACTGTATCTTTGCATTAGACCTTTACAATTATTTGCGGCATTCAGCTATGATTGTGCTAAATAGGCATTGCACATATACATATAACCTACATGCATACTTCCATACATATATTTTGTTTAGCCCCTTTTTACAGTTCAGTCCCTTCCTTACTTTGAAACAAAGGCATAAAAAAAAGAAAACTGGAAACACCCCACTGTATTTCATAATGATTCAAGCCATGCCAACACCTCAACACTACGAAGAGTGTTACATATTATCTGAGGATAAATCAGAGGCTCAAGGCCGAATTTCAACTAATGTGGAAGTAGCATCTTGCAAACATCATTTAACACGCGTAGTCGCGCTACGCGAAGCTACGCGAAGACGTTCTTGCACTATGCGAGCTTCGCGAACGTGCGTAGTAGATTGCTGGACCCATTCGCGAGTTGTTTTTCTTGCTCGGGAGCGCGTTGTGCGTGTTTGGGGTGCTGTCTGCGTGTTCGGTTGATTGTAGCGTAGGACCTTACCCATGTGGTGGGCTATGGGCGCGGCCATCTTGTTTTTTCAATTGTCCCGCCCGCTCGCGTCCCCTATTTCCTCTTCTGGGTTACGTATAACGTGTTCGCGTGGTGCACGTCTTGTTCGGGAACACAACTACTTGTTCACGCTGACAAAGTGCTTGTTCGAGTGAAATCGCGCGCGAACTTACCCACGTGGTCGCGATGGGCGCGGCCATCTTGTTTTTCAAACTCTATGCTATGGTTCTGGGCCTAGTTTTCTATCCACCTTATATCTGTGCAATCTTTACCTATTTTCACAGTTTTTCTTACTTTTTTTACTTATCATCTATCTCTCTCTGTCCCTAAGGTTATATTTTGCATTTTATTTCTACTTTTCCACCTTTTTTTACTTTTCTACTGTTTTATTTGACTTCTTTATTTAAGCTCCTACTTCTTCCCCCTAACTTTTTTTCCTTTTGTTCTAACTTTTCTTTTCCACCTCCACCTCCACCCCAGAACCATGGCAAAGGGGAGCAGCAGAACCGGCTCAAAGGGCAAGGCGCCTGCACCCAAGAGCCGGCTGCCTTGCGGCAGAATGAGACCTGCAGGGGTGCATGCCCGGAATCTTTTCGGGGAGGCGGAGGTGGCCGCCCTGGTTTTTTTCATCCAGCGCCACCTCCCCTTGACCTTGGCAGCAGGCGGCAGGCCAGGCTCCGGCTACTTCCCAGAGGAGCGTCACCGCCGGCGGGCGAAGGTGCGCCGGGCGGTCTACCGTCGCTCGGATATTCCGGCGCACCCACCAGCAGCTGACATTCTGGACAGGGAGCAGGACCTGTTGGAGCTGCTAGCTGTCGAGGTCGTGGGGCTTGGTGAGTAGCTAGTAATATTAATAATTTAATATATAATATAGTAGTATAAGTATTGTGTATAATTTTTGGACGAATAAGTAACACGATTACTGGTGCGCTTAGTTACATTGCAGATCAATTGCGTCTCAAAATCTTCTGTTATTGTATGACACAGGTGCTGCTCACCACTTCTCTTACTGGTTTGTAACTTTGCGCTAGCTTGGGCTGGTAATTATTGATGTTAGAGTTTTTAGAGAACTGAAGTTAGTTAATGCTATTGCTGGAGTCTAGTCCTTACATTGTCCTTTAGTGAAATAGTGGTGGATGGATAGTATTAGTTCATATTTTTTTCACGGTCTGCATGACGCCTCCTCTGTCACTGAATGCTTAGTTCTTATTTACCACACCCCTCCATAGAACCGGTTTGAAGTTTGTTTACTGAGTGGTAGGCTTAGCAGCAATAGCATGGTCACGTCAGTCAGTAGCAGTTCATATGACGCAAGCAACCAACAATTCCGTGTATGCACAAATTTATGCATGTGTCCTCCATCTCATCCATGCATGTTTGTGGGCAAAAATAAAATGGAAATACCGACTTACTGAACAATTGGCCTGTCTGGATTCTGGAATAGGTGGTGCAGGTCAGGTGGTACTGGCTTTGTTAGTATATTCTGCAATCAGAATGTTTATGGAACATTTGAATAGTGTTCTATAAGTAGACGGTCTGTGAATCCTGCAAGCCAGTAGTCATTTATACTTCGAAGTCAATTTTATTGGAATTGTTGTTTCCTAAAATGTTTGAGAGAATTTGTGTATGATGTCTTTGTTTCACAGCACTTAATGTTTCTCTTTCTTTATTATTTCTTACATGATCAGCACCACCCAGGGGCAAGAAGACAAGGTCCGAGTTGGCGGTACAACCACAAGAGGAGCGCTCCTCTACCGAGGATCCTGCTGCTGGCCCCAGTAAGTCCTACAGTGCTTACATTATTAACAATTATATTTCCCTAACTTTTCAACGCACCTTATTTTTTCCAACCTATTAAACCTCCTTCCTAATTCAATGTTAGCAAAACCTTCTTTGGTCTTAAATTTGTTTTCCAAATTTTCGGTATCCAATGCCATCCCTGACTTTCAGTTCCTTCAAACTGCCTCTGCCCTATGACTCTCTGTGCTACTACTATTAGACTGTGTGTAGCTAAGCTTGCCCTGTTGGCCACTCTTTAGTTAAGGTATTCTTTTGAATAAAGCTGTGATAGAATAGCTGTAGCCACTGGGTCCACTCCAGTCTTTTGCGTTGTCCTCTGTAATCTCCAGTCTTTGTCAATTCCCACCAACAAAATGCACAACCAGATTTTTGCCTACTAATTTTTGTTCGGTTAGTATACTACTACTACTGTTGTGGTTATTATTCTCTGCACATGCACATACAGAGCTATGCACAAGAAAATAGGATGTTGATGTTGGTGATAGGGAGGTTGGACCTTACACCTTATACTCTAGTCACAGGACTCAGTCAGAAGAACCCACAATCCAATGACCGTCTAGCTACCTAAGTGTCTCGGTCATAGTTATTTTTCCCACTCCCAACCCCCACACGAAGATAGTTAGATATATATACGCAATGATTTTATTGCACAACCCAGAACAGAAGAACACCCTTTCGCTCACTCACTCGTTTCAGTCTACAACACCCCAGACACTCAAAATATACCACAGAGTCTATGTGCAAGTTCAAAAACGTTATTTTTTTAATAACAAGCTTTGTATTGTTGTAACTTGTAAGTATTTCCATGAAAAACATCCTGCTCCACCATGCTGAATTAAGAAGATTAAATACTATACATTTTGTACATCTAGTGCACGATAGAGAACTGTGTGAATTGTGGGAGACCCCTCACCATTGAACGTATGCTGGTTACACATGCATCTTTCGAAAGCTCTGCAAATCTCTGGTTCGTAGAAGGCAATCTTCTCATCTGCCTATGAGAAAAATGTTGCACACTAGACAGTGAATACAACTATGCCAGTTTTTAGCAGTCATGGCAGAAAGTGCAACATTATGGATAAGCAAAAGGGACTAACAATACTGGTTTGTCAACCTCTTTAGTTGTATGCAACACTCATGTGGCCTCAAAGGTGTCTTTCTTACTGTGCAACAAGATGTAACATGGGCAAAGCAAAGCATGGGCAAAGCAGTAGTATAAAAGCAGTAGTATAAAATGGTTATATGGCTCAGGTTAACTTTCCAAATACTAGAGTAGGAGTAGAGATTAGATGACCCTAGGGACCATCTAATAAATTAAAACTAAAGTCAGTCTAATGTGACTGCTGTACAGTAGGACGCAATTTGAACTAGTTACAACGATTTATGTTGTACGTAACTGTTTTTTCAATCTTCCTTCCTGGTGAAAAAAGTACAACTAGTAAAATAGGGGGAGGTATGCAGCCATCTAAAAAGGTGTACTTGCTTTTATAGGTGCACAATCACTACCAACCACCAGTGTCGACGGGGCCAGCAGTGATTTGATTGCCATCCAGGAGGGGACAGTGGCTGCGGCACCTGCAGGAGCATCAGTGGGGGAGGAAACTTCAGCGGTGGGCGGTGGTAAGTTATATTCATTACTTATTTTCATTACTAGGTGGAAGGGGAACATTTCCCTCACTGTGCTATGAGACTTATTAAGAAAGTATTAATTTGAAGTTGTACTCGACAATATACAATGGTTGAAGAAGACACCCTTTGCAGCATTACCAGTGTGAATTGCGTAAATAAGCCCTCTTCTATCAGACTCCAACTCAGCTGTGAAAGTTATGGAGAAGACTAAAAGTCAGATCACATGACCTTGAGGGATGTGTTGAACAAAGAGGGAAAGAAGTGAACTAGGGTGGAAGGAGGAAGGACTAAAGAGATGTAATAATAAGACTACCATAGAAGGATACTTTAGAAGGTTCATGCACGTGGCTGATATGAATCCGATGCATGGGTTGTTGAAGGATAGGTTTAGTGCAAAAAAGACAAGACTCGTGAGCGAGAAGATTTTCAGACTGAGGCTGCTTGGATACATTGATTAACTCTACTCTTCTAGTTGCACAGCAGTCATCGAAAAGAACAACAAGATAGGAGCCAGCACAGAGCAGTTACAGGGCCACACCGCAACACCGGGCCGTGAGTCTGTGGCCCAAACTCCATTTACCTACATTTTTCACAGTTTCAGACAAAAGGCATATACATCAACCTAGCATTTTCCAAAACAAGTGATTAAATCAATGCGCCAATGTCAGTCAATCATATCACTATTCTATTCCACCACTGCACACACATGTAGCCTAGGTCTGCTGTGGTTCTTGTTGATTGGTTGTGTGTTTACCTTGTATTCCACTTCCTGAACATTTTCCATCAATCATCTCAGATCAAACTGACTGACAGCGTGCAAAGATGGTATGGTGGTCATCATCATCATCATCCGGTGTGGCACGTGTACGTGTTCTCCAACAGACCACCAACAGCAACTCAGTCTGTAGTGAGTGACTACGATTAAGTCCAGACTGCACCTGCAGTAGTAGGAGTACAATTGGATACATATTATTAAACAACATGGAAACATTGACCATCACTTGAGACACAAGTACTTTGTTATTATATTAAACTACTAGTATAGTTCTACTTCATGCACATTTGCTCTGAGTCAGCAAGCAGCCAATGCAATGTATGGCATCATTCATTTCATATACCTGTCTTTCTCTTCTTTGTGGCTGTCAGATCACAGATGCAGCAGAGCCTTCTGAAAGTGATGACAAGTTTACTTTAATTTTGGAGCCCTGCTCAAGTTCTGACATTGAAGAGTTGTGTATGCCTGCAGACAGAGGTGTAACATTAAGACAGTGATGCATTTCAGATTGGAAACAAAACAGAAGATGGCTATAGTCACGTACGTTTCACTTGTTATGGAGGGACTGTTAGAGGCTACATTATTGCACTATTGTCCGTCTCCATCCAATGTATGGCAAGATGGAAATGTATTTAGGGTGAGTCAGGGAGATGGAGCAGGACTCTGATGAGTGGAGTGCACAGTAAATGCTCAGATGTGCAACTCCAATAGGTAATTAAAAGAGAAAGGAAGGTGGTGTTGGTTTTGAAGTTTGCACCAGAAAGACAGATACACACAAATAAGGAAGGGAGAAATAAAGGAAGGGAGAATGTAACAATTTAAAAGCCTAGTTGTCAGGGAAGAGGAGCTCGTCCTCAAACCCTGGTGGTTCTTCTGACAGAAGTAGGTCATGTAACCCACTAGGTATGTCTTCCGACTCGCTCTCCTCTTCCAGCTCTGATTCACGTATTTTGTAGTCTGGTGGTATGAAGTGCTGATTCATTTTGATCATGGTTAACCTCTCCACGCTTTTGGGCGAGAGACTGGTCCTTTTCATAGTCACAATGGCACCAGCAGCACTGAAAACATGCTCAGAAGAGACACTTGCAACAGGGCAAGCTAGATACTTTATCGCCAGCCTGCTGAGCACTGGCCATTGGCTTCTTGTCCTATACCAATACACCAATGGGCTTTGCTCCATGATCACCTCTGTTGTGTCATCCAGATAGGCCTGGACCAACCGCTCAATGTTCATTGGTGCTCAGGTTTGCTCGTCCTCTTTTTGCTTTGCGACAGCAACGGACTTACCCATCCCTTTCTTTTTTTTGCTTGTGTCTGATGAATCAGATCCTGTTGGTGCGGTTGTTGTTATTGGTTGTGTTGGTGACTGCTGAAAAGCAAACGCACTGCTCACATGCTGTGAAGAAGAACTTGACTCTGTAGGATGCTCAGTAGTACTTGCACTGTCCTGGGCTGGCACAGGCAGGCCTCTAATTTAGAGCTGTTTGTTTTCTAAATCAGTGGCTTCCTCGGCTATTACAGTTTTGTACTTGGCAACATCCCCTTCTGAAAACGGAATTACTACATTACTGTTTACAAATAATTTGTACCGTGGATCCAAAATTGTGGCAGTAATGTAATGTTGATGTGACACAATCTTACTTTGAATCCTTGTATTCTCAGATAAGCGGCCGGCTAAGGACTTGTTTCAGACACCTCCTTCAGCTCTTGCTCTAGCATGTACAACAATGGGATAGCTTGGCCCATAGTACAGTCCTCCCTGCTGACTGCACGTGTGAAGACCTCAAAAGGAAGTAGCATCTCTGTCAGGCATTTAATGAGGTCCCATTGCGACATCTCAACTGTCATGGCTTCAATAACAGTTGGATCCCCTGATCTTCTTGACATTGTCATGACATAAGCATTAAGTGGTATGTACTGCTCAAACAGCCGATCAAGCATGTAATAAGTAGAGTTCCAACGTGTTGGTACCTCCTGGATGAGTGTTTTGACTGGCATTTTATACTCACGTTGAATGACCCGTAGCTGCTTCCGGGCTTTAAAAGAATGATTGAAATGCGTGCAGAATCTTTTGCAAATGGTCAGTAAGTTGCTGACTTTGCTTTCATTTTTCAGAAAGTCTTGAACCACAATGTTAATGCAGTGTGCCAAACACGTGACCCTGAAATAGCGACCATCTTCCATGGCCTTAACTACATTACTGCCATTGTCGGTGGCAAAAAATCCAATTTTAAGGCCTCTTGGTCGCAGCCATTCAAAGACCTTGCTCTTGAACTCATCCAAAATGTTTGCAGCAGTATGCGATTTCTCCATAGCAAACATGGCTACAGTAGCATGTCTGCGAGTATCATTAAAAATCTCAGTAGTGTCAATGCCTGCAGATATCTTGTCTCTAACACCTGAAAAAAGAGATCCAGTTTGACCCCTGGACCTTCTACTGCTTCCCCACCAACATTAATGGTTCCTGCTTTTATGATACGTAGGTGGTCCTCCCACTTGATTGCGTGGTGTTTTTTCATATGGGTCATTTGGCCTCCGGTACCATAGTTTGTACCAAGCTTACCACGACTCACGGAGGAATGACAAATGGAGCATATAACAATGTTCTCCTCATTTGCGCTAACTGTAAAGAAGTCCCACACTGGGGAGCTTAACTTTTGTCTCCTGCTAGAGGTGCCACTTCCAATGCCGGATGAACTGGAGGTTGTGTGTTGAATTTCACTATGTGGCTGCGCAGTAGTACCACTACCTACTTCTGCTGAGGTGGAATTTGTGCTGGATGTAGGACGCTGCCGGCTCTGTGCAAATGTAAAAATGGAAGCTGGAGATAGTTTTGGTGTGGCCTGTGTTGGTGGTATGCGTGCTACAACCCTAGTCGCAGCCATTCTCGCTAGGGTTAAAATGTTGGTCTCCTTGTCCTCAGGGCCAGGAGTAATGCTTGTGATGACTGGGTCTGGCTCGTCATCACCATCATTATCCGGCTGTTCAGCATCGCACTCCATAAGTGGTAGGCGTCCTGGTACCTTCCTTTTCCCTAGCCTGGTCTTCTTGGGATGTCTCACCCTCTCATGCTCAGATTGTTGTGGCTCCCAATTGAGATCAAGATCATCAGAAGGGATGCTTGGCGAAGAACTCAATGGACTAACCCTTCTTTTCCTTGGTGGGGGTTTGGAAAACAATAGATCTCCTGCATGAGGTGCTTCCTCTTCTTGCTCTGCATCAGGCTCAATTTCCTGAACTGCCCCAACTTCGGGAGGAACAACAACTACTATTGTCGGTGGTGGTTCTTGAACAACAACTATTGCAGGCGGTGGTTGTGGTTGTTGTTTTCGTTGGACATCTACTATTGCGGGCGGTGGTTGTGGAACAACTACTATTGCAGGCGATGGTTGTGGTTGTTCTTTTTGTTGAGCATATACTATTGCGGGCGGTTGTTGTTGAACAACTACTATTGCGGGCGGTTGCTCAGGTTAAACATCTACTATTGCGGGCGGTGGTTGTTGTTCACCACTTTTCTGCTGTGTTCCCTCTTGCGTGGAATGTGTACTACTTTGAGATAGCGATAAGTTCAAGTCAGGATCAGTATCATTGCTTTCCACCATTAGGCTGGCTACCTCTTCCCCACTCATCTGCTTGGGCATGGGTTGGTGGCTTGGGCCCACTGATGCGGAGGTGCTGGCCCCAGCTTGGACCCCGGTCACCGCTGCTGCAGGCGTACTTCTTTTTTCCCAAAAAAGGTTTTCGGGTCAACACCAGACTTAAGTGTCACTTCCTTCTTCTGTTCTTCCTTCTTCTTCTCAGCAACTTTCTTGGTCTTGGAGGACCTGGTACCTGCTTTCTTTGGGCCCATCTTCTTCAGATGTCAGCAGCAGCACCCAGTTGCACAAGTTGCTGAGAATGATGTCTGGTCAGGTTAGTCAGACCACACGTGACGTAGTACAGAAGGACGTCCGTCAGGCAGTAGAACAGGTGGTGAATGATGACAGACACCTCCTCTTCAGTCTTTTGTGCACCTACAAGCAAAGAAGTCAGAACAACATCAGTCGAATGTGGATTTTTGATAGCTTTAATTTTAATTACTACTAGAAGTATTAGTGCACTCAGTAAGAGTAAGAATAGCAAAGAACTAAAATGCAAATGTAGTGGAAGTGGAACTTGTTTATCCTTAATTTGTGCATCATTTTGGATGGATGCAGCATCAGTGACCTGCAGCAGATAGCAATGGGGATGTGAACAGTAGTAAGCCAACAGGAACAATGGCAAGACACAGGCCAATTTGTCAAAAACAAAACAGCACACTACTAATACCACCACAGCTCCACATGGGCACTCTCATCACAGGTACATGGCTAAAGACCAGAAAACAATAAACTCAAGCAGGCCTATATCCCTATGTGGCCAGAAAAAGGAGGATGCCTGTTACACATCACGGCTTAATGCAAAAAAGAAAATCCCCATGGCTAAAAGGTTTGAAAGTTACACAACAACACAAACAATAAAGGCATTTACAGTTTTTTACACACACCCAAACAGTTAACTACACCCCAAACACCACATTAGAAAATTCAATGCATTGCCACCCATGCACTAAATGATGTTAAATTCAACAGACAAAATGGAAACCGCTACATCAAGCATCCCCGCTGACTACCTCCGGGACTCTAGGCCTACTGGCAGAAAAAAACACCAGTGTGTAGGCCTGCGACAAAAAAACTGAAGCACGATGGAAGGTCACACAAAACGGCTGCCCCCACATGGCCTGGCCACCCCCAAAAACATGTAAAGAAAGAGAAGACAGACAATACATGCCTATGGCAAAAGGACAAAGCTTGGCTCTACAAAATGGCCTCCCCGCCGCCCACATGGTCAGGCCACCCTCAAACAGCAAAGTACATAGAGGACAGAAACAGTAAGTGGTCCATGCTCCAAAAACTACAAGCAAATGACAACCTGAGGAGTTTCTTTAGCAAAATGAACAGCATCAACATTTTCGGGAAGGTTTTAGGCAACTCGAGAGATATTGCTTGCGAGAATGCAAATTCGGCGTGTTCGGCAGCGCAAACTGTACAAAATGTCGTTATCGCGTGCCCGAGCACGCACATTGAGCGCGTGAAGAAGACAAAAACTGTAAGGTCGCGTTGTAGCACTGTGCAAAGTTACCAAAACTACGCGAGCTGAATTCTAGGGTTACCTAGTGTGCAGAAAAAACCATATTATTCAACACACACCCAAAACCTGCAATTCAACACCAAAAACACATTTTGCTAATTAATCCAAAGCCATCCATGACCTACATTATGTCACACTTACAACTCAAACACCCCAATAACAGTTGAACAACTTCCTTGCACCCATGATGAGGACTCTAGTAGTACCCTTGGGCCTACTGGCAGAGTAGGACACAAGCTTGGAGGCCTATGGAAAAAACACAGTGGCTACAAACACAAAATGGCCGCCACCACCTGGCCAAGCCACCCACAGAAAGTAAATGAACTCAAGCAGGCCCACACTAACTACATGAACTACTAGGGTTACCTAATTTTACTAAAAAAAAAATCCTCTACAACAGAGTATGCAATTAAATCCAATGCAATCCATGATGTTTTACAGACACCACAGAAACATGGGTGGACCCTTGGGTACCTCTAGGCCTACTGGATGAAATTTCAAACACATACAACTTGGCCCCTCATGAAAGTACAGGCCTCCCTCAATAAAGATTGAGAAGCACAGAAAACTGTAGTTAAAAAAAAACCAAACCAAACAAACATTTACAGTACACCAATTCTCAATTCTCAAACTTACTTGTAAAAGAAAAGTTCAAATCCAAAATTCCTCAATAAATGCAATGAAATGCTATGATGCAGCAGACATACACAAAGAGTGATCCTTCCAGTTCCAAATCCAAATGAAAGTGAACACCACATGGACAAAGCACTGGGAGGAGCCTGGTGGACAGGAACAGAAAGTTGGAGACTCAGGGGCACTTCCTTTCTCTTGAAAAAAAGAGTAGAAACAAAAAGAGGACTCCTAGCCCCAAAAAATACAGCCAATTCACAATCTGAGGGGTTAAATGAACATTTTTTAGAAGATTTTAACATGCTTGAGACATATTCTGTGCCAGATTGCAGTTTCTGCATGTTCGGAAAAGCGATCTTACCAACATGGAGCTGCAAGGAGGATCGCGCGTCCTAATGACATGTTCGCACGTCCGAATGACGTTATCGCGTTCTCACAGTCACATGGGATTGTGCGGCCGGATTCCAAACATCGTAGCGAACGCGACCGGGAGAGAAAAGCGAGAAAGCGAACGCAGAACCACGGTAAGTCATTACCGCGCACGCGAGAATGCTATTGAGCGCATGAGGAAGAAAAACTGCTACGCTGTAGATTGCCAAGTAGTCGTCAACTTCGCGCTCGCTGCGAAATGCGAAGTTGCCGAAAATTTGCAAACCCCGCGAACGGAGCGTAGTTCTACGCCCAGGGTTAAACATTATGTCTACACACCATCCATACAAAATCTATGGAGCAAAGAGGGAAGCAAAACCCTGGTGGCCCTCCACTCAAATCATGAATCCACAAAAAAGACCAGGGTCCTGGGACTATGGAGATCTTGCTGTATCGTATCTCCTCAAGGTAGGCCTATTAGAGGTTTATAGTTCTCTACATAACACTCCGTGTACTCTGTTTTGTAGTATTCATATATGTCTAATCCTTAAAACCTAGTCTCACACTTTTTTGTTGACAGTATTTCAGTATATGATGGGATAATAAGTTGCGATCCCTATCATACAACTCTCAAAAGGTGAAAAAAGTGAAGCGAGCGTGATGACACCTCACGGACGTACCACCATGCGGACCACTGATAGGTACTCACCAGTGAAGTCCATTGTTGTCATCATCGGCATTCATCACGCTCTTAACAGAAAAAGGAGTGTCCAACAGAGAAGGAAGAAATAACAGAAAAGGTGCAAAATGTGAAGTGCAGGAATATGTAACACCTCACAATGTGGTGAGAAATGTAATAAAATTGATAGGATTCACACATTTCGCAACAATTATATTCTTTCACTCAGTGAATCCAATCAAAGTAAAAACCAGTGTAGGTTGCTATTTATGCATACCACTGTTGAATGCCAACATGTTTCTCTGCCTCTAAACTTTATGCAGATTCATCAGGGCTATGTTGTATTGCCACTGCACCATGTGTTGGACACATCAATCTGGAAGACTGTCAACAAAAAGTAAAATCAGCAGCCATGAAAATCATGCACAATAATAAGATGACCAATATTAGGTCTGTCCAGGCAGCTGATCATCTCTTGATGCAGTTAGGAAGTACAAATAAGGTGTGAATAGAAGTTTAGGGACTCAATTAGAGAGTGGCCTGAATTCCTATTTGTAGTAATAAGCTTGGGTGCAAAACCTATTATGCTTTCCTTTTCTTTTTTGACCTAAAGTCGCTGATCCAAGGAATTTTTTTTTTTTTTTCAGAACAAGTTAACCTTAATAGGAGAGTAGGGAAAAAAAAAAAGGGGGAAAAAGGGAAAAAAAGGGGAAAGAGAGTAGGAAAAAAAAAAACCCTATAATATAGAAAGCAAAAATGTAATGGCTAGCTATCACTAGGTATTATCCAATTTTTTTTTTCTTGGTTTTTCTCACGTATGGAGGGCGGCGTTTTCTTTCGGGAGATCGCGGAGGGGCGCTATCAACCGGACATCGTTCCGGTTAGATATCGCAAGGGTTTTCCGTGGGTGGGGGGGAGGGAAGGGGGCGGCACTTAGTTTGGGAAGATGGTGGGGGGAGGAAAAATGGAAAAAAGTCCTCAATAATCCAAGACAGGTTAGAAAGAAAGAAGATAGACAATCTTAGTTTTCAGGGCAATATGGGGCTCTATCAACAGGATATGCCCGTATTTTTTTTCTTTATGTACTGTAACGACAAAGATGGTTAATATAAAATTCTTCTCCTGGAATATTAATGGCCTGCGCACCAAACCTAGGGCAAATAAAATCATACAATATCTGCGAGATATGGAGGCGCAGGTCATTATTCTCCAGGAGACCCATTTAACACACTTAGAAATGGCTGACTTGATTGAGAAAAATAGATGGATTGACTTTGCAGTTTCAACTAACCCGACGCTAAACACCAGAGGTGTCTCTATAATTTTTAAAAAGAGGGCCAAAGCGAGGTTATTATCTCAACAGGTGGACCCAGGTGGCAGATGGGCCATTGCATCAGTGATGATGGCTGGTTCTCAAATCACAATTTTGGGCTATTATGGGCCGAATCAAGACGATCCATCTACATTGGAGGCTATGTTTTCTCAGTTGTTGTCTTTCCCAGAGCCAACCATCATAGCGGGTGATTTTAACGTGGTACTGGATCCGATCTTGGATAAATCCCCTAATAGTAGATCCTTAGTCCTATCTAAATCTAGGCTTGTGTTACACTCCGCAATGAAAACGTATGGTTACTTGGACATATGGAGAGAGAAGTCCGGGAACCAGCAAGGATTGTCCTTCCGGAACTATAAATACAAACACCAGTCAAGGATAGATTTTATTTTAATTAGTCAGAGGCTGGCTGATCATGTTAAAACTATTGAGTATCTTCCAATACATCTTTCAGATCATGCTGCTGTGATAATGGATCTAGCACAAGGAACGGAGAGGCTGGCACCTAGATGGACTTTTGATCGTTCACTTCTCTCTTCTGATGAGGACATGGAATACCTAAATTTTGAGTGTCACAATTTTTTCTTAGATAATGACGACACAGCATCTGCTAGGATCATTTGGGATTCGTTTAAAGCGTTCCTGAGGGGGCTCATAACAGGGAAAACATCATATAAAAGGAAGCAGTACAAGGAACAAATATCTTCAATCGAAAAAAGTATAGTCAACCTCCAAAATCTTATTGATTCCAATAGAGGAGAAGATGAATCCATCATCGATACACATGGGAAGCAAATGGCATCTCTGAAAACGAATCTTGGTGAAGTATTAAATCTCAGATTGCAGCAGAGATGGCAGGCAAGTAAGCTAGCACATTTTGAATACAGCGAAGCTGCAGGTAAAATGCTGGCCTGGAAGACTAAAACAGACCAGGCCCGGAACAACGTAGCCACGATTAAGTTGGGTAATAAATCTTTAACATCAGATGCCGACATAAGGAAGGCCTTTAAAGAATTCTTTGAAACCATCTATAGAGAGGAAACTGCAACTCGTCCTGACGAGGTCACAGACTGGTTATCACATATAGTCTTACCTACATTAACAAGTGAACAATCCCAATTTTTAGATAGCGCCATAACTGAAGGAGAAGTAAGGGCAGCCATAAAAAGAAGTAAGAAGGGTAAAGCTGCAGGGCCGGACGGCTTACCTGCAGAAATTTATAGAACCTTAGAAGCTGAGATAGCTCCCTTTCTTACGAAGTTGTTTAACCAAATCCTCCTTGAAGGTCACTCTCCGCCGTCATCTTGGGACTACGCATCAATTACTCTCATCCTGAAACCCTGGAAACCTAAAGATGCCTGTGAATCATATAGGCCAATCTCAATTTTAAACGTGGACTACAAGATCTTCACCACAGTATTGGCCTTCAGGTTGGCTATGGTAGCCCTGTCAGTTCTACACGCTGATCACAAGGGATTTGTAAAGGGGAGACAGCTATATGAACTGACTTATGAGCTCCTAGGGGCAATAGACATAGCGGTCACACAGAACCTCCCTCTGTCTGTCCTCACGCTGGACGCGACCAAGGCCTTCGATAGGGTCAATTGGGTATACCTATCGGGGGCCTTGGCTAAATTCGGCGTGGGTGAGGGATTTCGCCGTACAGTTGATTTGCTGTATCAAAGCCCAGTGGCAAGCCTACTGATTAATGGGGAGTTGTCAGATCCCTTTTCTATACCTAGAGGGACACGGCAGGGTTGTCCGCTCTCCCCCCTGTTGTTTGATTTCTACATTGAGCCCCTTGCGCAACAACTGAGGAGAGAGACGACCATCAAATCTTTTTGTCACAGAGGGTGGGAGAGAAAGGTGGCTCTATATGCCGATGACCTGCTGATTCTCACATCAGATGTTGCCACAGCCCTCCCGGTAATATTCGAAATCGCTCGGCGTTTTGGTCAGATATCGGGCTACCAGATCAACACTTCTAAAACAGAGATGGTGGTTTGGAATGATGACTTCACTGCCCTCGAGGTACAGCCCGGTCAATCAATGCGCTATTTGGGCTTAAATATAATAAAAGACCTTGATAAACTCGCCATTGTTAACCTCACAGCAGTTGCCAAAGAATGTAGAAAGTTGATGCAATCGTGGTCTCATCTGCAACTATCTCTAATTGGGAGAGTAAATTTGATTAAGATGGCTGTCTTGCCCAAGATCTCATTTCTGTTCAACACCATACCTCTTTATTTTGATCAGACATACATAACTAAATTACAGTCAGATATCACCTCTTTTATCTGGAATAAAAAACTTCCAAGAATTGCTTGGAAGAAGCTTAGGAGGTGATGGGAAAAGGGGGGCCTGGCTGCCCCAGACTTAAAACTATATGCATGGGCATTTCAACTGTCGCATACTCGAAAACGACAGACCATGGGGTAGACCTGATGTTTTCAGCCATGTTGAAGGGGGAAGGTCTAAGTCAGTCAGGGTACCTATTCAAATTTGGCAACCCGAAATTCTTTAAAAAGATTAAATTGAAGGTTCTAAACGGTTTAGCAAAAATGTGGAATGAAATAACAAACTTCATAAAACAAGGGTATTTCTGTGATAAGACACCGCTCTGGGGGTTACCTGATAGTCCGGCCTGGCTAGAAGACATCCTTGCGATACCTCTGAAAGAGGCGGGCCTAAAAGTTTGGGGAGATCTCTTCTATGAGGGAGATCTACTTTCGTGGGAGCACCTCCAGACAAGGACAAGGTCAACTATTTCGAGGTTTAAATACTTACAAATGACTAGCTCGACACAGGTTTATAATTCTACACCTTTTAAAAGAAACAGGTTTATCCTAGGAGGGTTCAGTCAAGTAATAACGAATTTAGTGAGTATTGGTCCAGCTAAAAAGGAGGTCTCAAAATGGTGTAGACTCCTGCTTGAGGAATTTGATGGTGAATTTACGCTACCAGTCCATCTCTGGGGAACCTTAATTATGGGTCAAGATATATTAAAACTTTGGTCAACCTCATTTGAGCTCCTAAAGAGCTTAGTAAAACCCTCTTGGCTTCACAGGAATCATTTATACACCCTCCATAGAGCGTATTACTCTCCCCAGAGGTTATCTAAATTTACTTTGGAGAACCCCGTTGTATGTCCAAGATGTGGTCTCCAGGCAGCACCAGACATTCATATGTTTTTTGAATGCCCTCGTCTTGCAACATTTTGGGAAGCAATAGGGAAGACCCTCACAATATCGTTGGGCTTCCCAGTTATCATAGATCTATCCTTAGTAATCTTTGGGATCCTGTCAGGATCACAAGGAGCAGCAAGAAGTCTTGCCTTCTATACTATTCCCTTGGCAAGAAGAGAGATCTGCAGGAGGTGGAAGGACCCCCTACCTCCTTCACATGGAGACTGGTTGGCATCCTCCTCCAGACGGCCAGAATGGATCTAGCTAGACTGTGAAGTAAAAACAAAAGAACCTTCTGGCACTTGCTGGTATGGGCGCAATAAAGATCCGGTTTTTTTTCCCCCCGGGTCCAATGATTACACAACTATGGTGCCCATGTTTCAGCCTTCGATGCGACAGATAACCGGTCAAGCCCGGTCGAAATTATGCTGGGGGCGTTCCTAATGGCGGCCAAAGTGAGACTGAGCCAGTAACAGCTGTGGGATGTCGGGTCCCCCCTCACCATAAGATCCCATCCAGTATAACACTGAGACAGCGGTTCTTTGGCCTGTTTCTAGATGGCTTTCTTCTACCATGGAGGATATGAGGACAAAAAAAAAAAAAAGTAAAATCAAAAAACCCATAGTTACAATGAACCTATGTGTAATTTCATCAATTTAAAATAACATTGCACTCTTATTTACATATTTACCCTCAGCAAGCCATCTTGTAGTCTACCAGCTGCCAGGTTTCTAAGCGAGTTTCCTCTCTTAAAACTCTTGCTCTAGGGGTACCAAGTGTTCCTATAGTTGTAGGTATCCAAGCGACGCGGAGCGTGCTCTCACTCTCTCCGTGTTGGTTCTTTCACTTCCTGCATTTTTCTCACTGATCGCGCTATTACTCGCGTGGTATCGCGAGAGCGTGTCCGCCATCTTAGGTTGGGCGAAACGCTTAGCGGGATTGCTAATTCTAGTGTCGGTGGTAAGGAGGGGTTTCCCCGGCGAGAAGGTAGAGTGTCTGTGTTTCTAAGTATAGAGTAACTGGGAGGCATAACTCTAATATTGAAAATGCTAGGATTGAGCTTGCTGTGCCTCTCTGCAGTGATATTTGGATAAAGTCCTTTGAGAGACAAGATGTACTCAACGAGTATTAAAACTTGAGAGATGGTGCTGTTTCAGTATCGTTCCGTGTTTCGAAAACTTAATTTTTACTGGAATGTGTGTGTATGACTGGGAATTTGTGCCGGCTTAAATTCTTGTAGAAAGGACTGGGCAATGAAGGCAGGCTGATTCACTGTCCTTCTATTTATAGATACCTACAACGATAGGAACACTTGGTACCCCTAGAGCAAGAGTTTTACGAGAGGAAACTCGCTTAGAAACCTGGCAGCTAGTAGACTTCAAGATGGCTTGCTGAGAGTAAATATGTAAATATGAGTGCAATGTTATTTTAAATTGATGAAATTACACATACGTTCATTGTAACTATGGTTTTTTTGATTTTACTTTTTGTTGACAGTCTTCCAGATTGATGTGTCCAACACATGGTGCAGTGGCAAATACAACATAGCCCTGATGAATCTGCATAAAGTTTAGAGGCAGAGAAACATGTTGGCATTCAACAGTGGTATGCATAAATAGCAACCTACACTGTTTAGGTTTCGCCCTGGCCGTAGCAACTGCATAGCAGTTGCTCCGCCCAGGGCAAAATCTTATGTCCTACATATGGGGCTTTGGTTCCGCCTCTGTCTTCCATTGGCTAGCTCCATAAATGGAGGCTAGCCATTGGAAGAGATTGGCTGTCAATCACGCTTTCCCCGTGAAAACGCGATTTGGGGGCGTTTCCGTGTGTTTTTTTAAGTCCCGCCCTCTCCTTTTCCCATTAGCTGGAATTTTACCTTCCAGCCAATGGGAAGGGGAGAGCACGAAAAACACCCCCGAATCCCAAAAAGACCTTGTTTTATTGGCTACTTGGATCCCGGGCGGAATCCGACCTCCGCAGCAAGCTGGACACCAGCAGCGTCAAGGAGCAGAACGGTAAGGTGGCTGCCACCGTGCTCCTGTTTATGTTACAACTTCTGGTACAAGTGTATGTGTCCTCAATTGCATTTTGCGAGGTTGCTCGGCTTGTTAAATATAACTTCACAGGTTGAAAAGTTTGACGAGAGACACGTCGAGACCTGCCCCTCCTGCACGCCTGCCCTTTGCCGTGGGACACGCAGGGAAATGCAGTAAAAACAATTCCTCTCTAGGCACCAAAGCATCTGCACTCCGGCGGCAGCAGTTTTGGGAAGCCTTTTCCAGTGAGCAACTCTTGCCAACCCGCCCTTTTCCTCGGGTTCCGGCGATACTCCGAATCCGGGGGCTGGCGGTGAAGTGCAGCAAAACGAGGCTCATAGGAACAGTTCCTCCCATTCTAGGATGTGTTGGTGGGCGAGGGGTGCAATATCAAATAAACAAATAATGCGTGGACACTCATCTCCACTGTCTTTGTCGTTTCCCTTATTAGGTCCAGTAAAGCCACCCGCCCTCCCCAGGTCCCCGTCCCCCAAACTTACAGCCATATTGGGGGCGGTAGACGCCCCAGAGTCCGTCCACTTCCTCCGAGGTGGACATGGTGCTGGTTCAGGTCGGGTGAATGGGCTCTACTGGGCTCCGGTTCCGTGGTGCGGCAGAGCTGCAGCGGCGGCCTGGCAGGCAGTGGCTTGGGAGGAAGGTACAGAGAGTTTTCCTGGTCGGTGCCTCTCGACAGGGTGTGTCTCCCCGCCCTGCAATTATGATTAACCCTCTGAGGAAACGCTCGGCTCTGACACTGCCTTGCAACACGGGGCGCTGTGTGAGAGGCACGGGGCTCGCCCGTGTGGGGCGGGATGGGTCTGCTGCGAGTACAGGAAGCTTCTCTGTCAGTCAGTTCCTGGACAAGAGTGGGGCATGTGTATAACATGCCGAATAAAGCTAGTTCTCCCACGTGATCCCTGCCGAAACCGTTGTCTTATCCCTGTCGTCGTGGCATGCACTTGTAGTGATAACGCTTCCTTCGTTGGAAGGGGCTTGCGGCTGAGTCTTCTGATTTTTCTGCCCGACCTTCAAGCCAAAATTAACCGGTTAATGCAACGAAGGGCCTGTGCCACTAAAGGGCGGACTGGGATATGCCGTTGCTCGTCGCCCGTACCCTTGGCTCCTCTGCCGCTGAAAAGAGGAGGTCAACCTGATTTGGTGATGCAAATGGAGACCTGACCTCCAAAAAGTACAAGTCATTCTTTATTTATGTACTTAAATGCAGCCGCGGTCCGTGCAGGTAACCGCGGTGGGGCTGGGTGGGCGGAGAGGGGAATTTCGATGGACGATGCTGAGGAAAAAGTAAAGAAATAATTAATTTTCCGTCGGCATCGTCCCTCGCCCCCAGCGGGCCCCCGCTGTTACCTGCACGGACCTCGGCTGCGTAAACGAGTGTACATGTTAAAGGCGCGCATGGTCATACACGTTCCATGTCGTGGCTTCATTTGTAGGGTGCCAGTAACTTTTACTCCTGTAGCCTCCAGATAAAGAAGTGCATATAGACATAAATAGATCACTTCCATTAAAAACCTGTAACGGCAAGTCCCTTTAATTAAACCACCAGCAGTCGAGCGGACCCAAATGTCTTGTTTGGCTCCTATTATGATGTGTTGGAAAAATGAAAAAAAAAAAACGTCTTTTTTTAAATATGCGGAAGATTTTCACCCAAGTAGTTAAGATTATAACACTGCAGTAGGCGACGACGTTTATCGGGAGTTTTTAAAGAAGAACTAAGAAACATTCCTGCGCCCTCCTTCCCAGACCGTAATGTCCTTAGTGAACTAAGAAAAGTCAGTTGCACGTGCAACCTATGTGTGAGCTAGATACTATGATGGAGCAGCACTATATACTCTTAAACGCAAATTTTTTGTACACGAATTCTGACCTCATGTCTTTATAAGTATTATATGCAATCAATGGTCGAAGTGGGTGGAAGCATGGGAACTGTGTGCTGAGAATTAGAGGGCGGGATGAACCCAAAAATAGGGTCAGTGGCAGGGTCTGTTTGGGAACACAATTGGGCCCGGGTGCCGAAAAAAAACGTGTCCCACTTTTGTTTATAATGACCTTTCATAAAACGTTGCTTAGTATCGGGAGTCATTTTGGGAGAATTCTTATAAATTAAGCATTCTAAGCTCGCGGGGTTGGTAGCAGCGGTCAGGACTAGACGCACCACTAAACATTCCATTGCAACTCACCCGCAAGTCTCTTCACCTCATCTTCAGGCCTATGCATTTGCCTGAATGTGTTCCACACCTATTGGTCCTTTAGTCTGTGCTCCCACCCCCCCCCCGCCACCATCCCTGAATATCCTGTATTATAGCAGGCCATGAGTCAGAAAACCATTTGCAACCACTGTGTCTGGAGGCTTCTGTTCACCTTCAAGGAACCAGGGGTCTCACTCTTTTGATTGTCACTCAGGTACCTCTTTGCAAGCGATGTGTTTGGGGATTGCATACTACTTCGTACTTGATGTCGTTTGTATCGTGGGTAGAGACTTGATCTCAATCTGGAAAATCTGCAGGAATTCAATCAAATGCCTTTGATTCTCTCTATTCCCCTTTTTAGGTTTCGCCCGGCGTCCACTGTGCAGCAGCGTTCGCGCAGGCGAAAACTTTTGAGAATAGTATGTGGCTTTGTCCCGCCTCTGTCTTCCATTGGCTAGCTCCATAAATGGAGGCTAGCCATTGGAAGAGAGAGGCGTCCGTTATTGTCCGAGGCGATTCGTGGGCGTGCCGTACATTTTTTCCCTCTCCGCCCCTTTTAAAACGTCATTGCGGTGGTGGGCGGTTCCTATTTATTTATTTTTTTGGTCGCCTTGTTTTGGTCAGTTACCAAAAGTATTCTCCAGGAGTGGGCTGCGAAATTGAAGTTGCCAGGAAGGAGTTTATATTTGCGATCAGGTAAGCAGCATTTTGTTTGTAATTTTCTTTTCCCTTTGTACGTTTACCCCGTCTCATGTCGTCTCTTTGTTTTTTTACGTATTTGCGTGTCTCGTTGCTGTACCCCGTCTCATGTCGTCTGTGCCCGTTCCCGCCGCCCCCCGCTGTCCGTGGCTCTTTGTTTTTTTACGCCTTTGCGTGTCTCGTTGCTGTACCCCGTCTCATGTCGTCTGTGCCCGTTCCCGCCCCCCCCCGCTGTCCGTGTGCCCGTGCTTCTTCAATCATACAAACATGAGGCAAGACCATGTTGCGCTCAGGGGAATGCCGAGGCAGTTCTGGCTGAGGGAGTGCAGTGCACGTGCCGCCGCTGGCCCTCTTCGCGGGCTCTTCCTGGTTGTGAGTTTCACTACTTGTTTTAGGGGAAAAAAATGGGAGTCTCACCCTCCCAGCTGCTTCCATAGGTTGAAAGGTATGATGGCTGTTGCCTGGCACTGGCTGGAGAGCTCTCAATATGGCCGTCACACTGTAGTTTGCAGTGTCCCCATTAGATGACACGCGAGTATGGTGTTTGGATGTAAAACGTATCTTTTCAGAAGTCCTGCATAGCCCACAGTCTACTGACTAAACGCAATCCGGGAAAAAGTTTGTGAAAAGTTCTGTACCTTTTAAATTATATTTGCTTTTCACCTAGTCCCATAATGTATTTGTGCCAGGTCAGCCAATCGATAATCAGAACGAGCGTGTCAAGCCATTTACTTGAGACCACAAACATGCACCCCTCAACTAAATGTTTTCTGCTGTGGTCATCTTTTCAGGAACTAATTAGTCGCGTGGCATTGATTGTTATTTTTTCCTGTGCCTCATGAAATTTTAGACTTCATTTGGGCTGACATCACCTCGGATGGATTTAAGCGGGATGTCATTTGACGAGGAGCATCTCTTTAGACATCACTTTAGCTGTTTTAGGAAGAGGTGATTGTGAAAATGACTACAAAATGTGAAGCACTGTGCTCTGTGGTTCTGCCTCACATCGTTGATATGGTGGGCATGGAAAGACGTTTATTGATTTTCTCGTTTTCTGAAGGTTTTCATTAACATTGCAATAAAAATACATTTGACAATTTGACTTTGCATGTATATCCGGCCGGTTAGGAGCTGGCTACATGTCACCTGGACGACCTGTTGTTTCCACGAAGTGCACGACCAGTTGGTTCCAGTCCTTTTCTTTCTGGTTGCAAAATCATCGCATTCTGGGAGTTGTAGTTCTGTTTAGTTAAATTTAACAAAAACAATACAGACGCCAGAAAAGACAATTTGTTGATGGGAATTCCAATACGGGGTTATGTCCCAGTGAGATGGCGTCACCTGTTAACCCGTCACTTACACTGGCGTGACTGAGGTTACCCGCCCTGGCGAGGAAGTGCTTTACCTGAAATATGTTTGACATCTGTGTGGCCGATTCGAGAGTTCCTTTTCTCCAGCCCGTCTCCGAAGGCTGCATGTTGTGTCTCGCCTCTTATAAGCATAAGCAGGGCAGGTTTTAACTTCACGTGAGTTAGGCATCCCTGATTTGGTTATCGTTTTTGCATACACCCGAAGACAAGAAGTAACCTTGCTCCCAGCCAGGTGTAAAGAAATTTTTTTGTAGTGGATATTTTAGTAATGTTATATAATAAACGATTATTCATTTATAAAGCGATTTTTAAAAATAATTTGCCTCATCTCACCCTACTTTCCTGATTGTTGATCCACACTATCGTAGCACGGGATTGCCAGTAATGCTATACTGCGTGTTTGCTCTTCCAGGTTCACACCCAATAGCAATTTCAGGGTGGTATGAAATCCTATCGTTTTAATTCACTACTCTTTATATGCACCTTTTTTTGAGTAAGTAACAGTTCCTTGAGATTTGTTTTACCGCATAATGCACCATAGCGATGACCTCGGTTCCACAAGTCCACGTGGTGTATTTTACTTTGCATATTAATACGCTAATGCTGTGTGAAGGAAGGCAGGTCTTCGCTGCTGCATGAAGCTATTGGCATTGTAAATGACAATGCCATTTATTTATCTGTTTTCAAAACCAACACATAAAAAAAAAGTTTGTCATTTACAATGCCAATAGCTCTAACTTTTCCGAAGGCGAAACCATTGCATTGTAAATGCTTGTTTTTACTTTGATTGGATTCACTGAGTGAAAGAATAAAATTGTTGAGAAGTGTGTGAATCCTATCAATTTTATTACATTTCTCACCACATTGTGAGGTGTGACATATTCCTGCACTTCACATTTTGCACCTTTTCTGTTATTTCTTCCTTCTCTGTTGGACACTCCTTTTTCTGTTAAGAGCTTGATGAATGCCGATGATGACAACAATGGACTTCACTGGTGAGTACCTACCAGTGTTCCGCATGGTGGTACGTCCGTGTGGTGTCATCACGCTCGCTTCAATTTTTTCACCTTTTGAGAGTTGTATGATAGGGATCGCAACTTATTATCCCATCATATACTGAAATACTGTCAACAAAAAAGTGAGACTATGTTTAAGGATTAGACATATATGAATACTACAAAACAGAGTACACGGAGTGTTATGTAGAAAACTATAAACCTCTAATAGGACTACCTTGAGGAGATACGATACAGTAAGATCTCCGAAGTCCCAGGACGCTGGTCTTTTTTGTGGATTCATTACACACCATCCATACCTGTTGATAGTGGGAATCGTGTGATGCAGCATGCATTATTTAGCATGATTAGTTCCTTTCCTAGTAGAGCAAACATTCTAAAAGAGGCTTGATGCTAACCTTGCCAAATGTCTCACCTTATCATTATTACTTGGGGTAATACGTACAAGGTCTTAACACCCCTGTAAAGTAAATTTTTTGATGTTACGGCTGCTATATTTTTATTGCCATATTTGCAAGATGCCGCTACTTGGAGTTAGCAGCACTTTTCCGGCAAACAAAAGAATTTTAAAGATCACAATTTCTGTTAGCGAGAGTGAACGAAAATGAGACGCAAGGTGGGTGATCCCGTGCAAAAACTGCAGCTAATTCTACTTTGTGATATTAACATGGAAATCCTTGTATGGTGCGAAGCCCAAAAAACTGCCTCTAAGTACAGTTAGAGGCAGTTTTTAAGACTAGAAAATAGCTGATTTTCAAATTGGTGCAAACACTTGGGGCCTCATTTCAGAGGATTTGGTGCTGGACAGCACAGCAAAGAATATTGCTGCGCTGCCCTGCACCAAAACAAAAGATAGGGCGCAGTCCTGGGCCTCATTCATGAAAAGTGTTGCATCGCTGTGACAAAACAGCTTTTCAACACTTTTCACTGTGCTATCCTTGCGACACCATGGGTGTGCCGTATCTACTGTACGGTACAAAAGGGGGTGGTGATGGACGGAGCATCTGAGCCAATCAAACACTCACACCCAGTCAAAAAATCCGGGTTTAATCCATCACCGTTCTTTAGCCCACTCTGCCACCCCAGTTCAGACATGGCCATATGAAAATCAGTCTGACCCTGTGCCTCATGGGAACAGTCCAGCCCGAACTGCCAAGCCATACCTTCCCTGGACCGGAAACAAGTTTCCAAGGACCAGTTTCTGGCATTTCAGCCGTCTTCAGCCAGGCTTGCTTGAATCCAGTGGCAAAGTAAGCAAGGGACTCACGTCTGAGCATACCCTGCCAACTTATGGCGAACAAAGCGGTACAAAAGGGGGTGGTGATGGACAGAGCTGTTTTGCCATTGTGCAACATTCTGTCCATCATCTTGTGTGTTTTGCTGTTCACCCTATGTGGGAAGGGTATGCCCAGACGTCGGTCCCTTGCTCCCTCCGCCACTGTAGTCAAGCTATCCTGGCTGAAGACGGCTGATAGCCAGAAACCGGTCCTAGGATGCTTGATTCCGGTCCAGGGAAGACATGCCTTGGCAGTTCGGGCTTGACTGTTCCCATGAGGCACAGGGTCAAGACTGATTTGCATATGGCCATATCTGAACTGGGGTGGCTTGGTGAGCAAAATAACAATGGATTAAACCCAGATCTGTGACTGGGGGTGAATGTTTTGCCATTGTGCAACATTCCGTCAATCATCTTGTGTGTTTTGCTGTTCACCCTATGTGGGAAGGGTATGCCCAGATGTGGGTCTGTTGCTCACTACGCCACTGGAGTCAAGCTATCCTGGCTGAAGAAGGCTGATAAATCAATGTCTGCTTGAAGGTTGCGGTATATTGGTTTCATCCGCCCCACATTGACATTCATGCAGTTATCATCGGGTTATTCCTATTAGTGGGTACTGCTAGCCTCATCCAGAGGCACCTCCAGTCTCGAGTGCAGTGTCCAGAGACAAAAGGACTTCCCAAAAAAAGGTTAAAAAATGAAAAATTGATGCCCTGAAAACTTTATTATTGGGCAAACTTTCATTTAGATAAAATAGTGAAATACTCGATTGTTGGCCGAGTTACTAGGCCATTTAGTATTATTTAATTGAAGTTGTCGACATGTTTCAGCTCTATTGGGCCAGGCGGTCTGTAGAGCTTTCGTCAGGACTTACAAAAAAGAAATTTAGACAAACGATATAGACATATACACAATAATACTACTCACACGAGTTGTGCGGTAATTCCAGAACTCATGGCATTTGCATGGGTATTGTACTCTTTACGATCTATGAGAGAATGTACAGATAACAATTTCCTTAGTTAGGAACAGTGTTTCTAGAAAATGGGTAAGTGCAGTAAATTAACTAGTGGTCTGGAGTCACCCTAGTAATACTCATAAGGAGAATTTCTCGCAGAGCGTACATCATACAGGTAATTATTTTATTGACTCTGCGATTGCTCTTAACTGAAAGAAAATAGGGGGTGGGTGGGGGGGAGGAGAGCTATGTTCACTTATTCATTGTTTCAAGCAGGCGCTACTTAATTAGTGAATGTTGTAGCCATAGGATGAGTTAGCAAAAGGGGACTTTTTCTACCTGGAGTCGAATAACCTGTTGTTCATAGGCCTTTTGCTCGAGATAATATACGTGCCAGTCTCTTACTACACATTAAGCATTGGTTTTACGATGTCTATCAGTAAATATTCATTAATAGCTCGGTGGTTCGCTATAATACCAGTTAGGGTTTGCATATGTTTCAAAAACAGATAAAGCAAAGGACAAGATTCTGTCCGGTGGCTATAAAGCGCCCTGCTGTGCAATATGCACGGGCGGGGAGCCCGTTTTTGTTATGCCATGCGCCTCTTACCTGCCGTAAATGTAAACTCTGCTTCCTCGGGGGATGCCTTTAATCACTGCAGAGCTAGGGTAGAGTAAGGACTTCGGTCAGAGGAAGGGAAATTATCCGGCTTACCTTGAGACGAAGACTCAGAGAAGCCTAGCGCCATTAGCCGCATGTGGACCGCATTCCGGCCTTGTGCTGACTCTGCCCCCGGAGTGCGGAAGTCAGCGTGTAGTTTCTTTTTAAAGGATAGTTGGGCGCCTTGGCAGTGCATGCAGTTCAGCTACGTCATTATGTTTTTATGTGGTTTCACTTGATTTTAAGGCGATCACCACTGGTAATGGGCCCTTATATATGTTTGAAGGCCCAGTTATAGTTACAGGATTGCAATAAAAGACAGGGCACAGGTGTGGAATTTTTGGAATAATAAAATGTCGAGCCTTTTGTCACATTCGGCTAGTTAGAGTAGTTCAAATTTGAATATGCTGATTTGTCATTTGGGAGAATATAGCGGGGCAAGTACTCATTTCTCATCTGTTGGGATGTAGATGATTTATTTGGCAAAATGGTGCCATGCAATATTATCATTGAGCCCAGATTCAAAAGTACGGAGACGGTCCACCCATCTTTGCTCCTTCTCGTAGAGTATTTTTTCGGCATTTCCTGTTTTGTTTGTCAGCATTTCAATGACAGTCCATTGCAATTCTTCGTGGGTATGGTTTTTTTCAATATAGTGTGAGCACAACTTGGTGGTATTCTTTTTGAGTTTAATATTGCTCTTATGCTCACCTATTCGAAGTTTAACTTTACGGCAAGTCATCCCGATGTATTTTTTCTGACACGGGCATTGAATCATGTAAATTACATGCGATGAATTGCAGTTCGTGAACTGTTTCTGGGTCCATATCAGGTCGTTCTTCAAATGTAGAGTTTTTGTGGCTGTAGTAGTTTTGCAAGCCACACAGGTTCCGCACGGGAAATGTCCTGACAGTGGGGTCATGCTGATGCTGTTGGTTATAGGAGCAGGAGCTGTGGGCCTAGGTCGAGTATGTACCAGAGTGTCCTTGATGTTTTTGGTTCTTCTGTTAGCGAACCTAGGTCTGGGCCAGTCAAATTGTCCAGTGTTCACTATGTGCCAGTTCTTTTTGATTAGCTTCTGGATTGCGTATGTTGCTGGGTTGTACGTGGTTACACACGTAGTGAGGTCTTTTATCGGTTGTTTCGGATATATTTGTAAAAGGCACTCACGCGGTTGGTTGTCGGCTCTCTTTTTACATTTTCTTATGACTCTTTCAGTATAATCCCTCAATTTCAACTTTTTGCTCAGATCCTTTGCTTGTTCCTGGTAGTCACAGTTCCTGCTACAATTTCTTTTGAGGCGAAGAAATTGGCTGAAGGGTAAATTGTCCCTTAAGGGTTTGGGATGGTGACTTTTATGGGACAGCAAGCTGTTTTTCGCCGTTGGTTTCGTAAAAGTTTTTGTCTGCAGGGTATTACTTTCGTTAAAAATGGTTAGATCCAGAAAGTCAAGTTGGCTGTTGCTGGAGGTATATGTGAATTTTAGCCAGGGATCCAGGGCGTTGAGCCATAGGATAAATTCTGCGAGATCTTGGTCAGTGTTCCAAACTAGGAGGATGTCATCGATGTATCTCTTCCAGTATATAATACTGGAAGAGAACATATTGGTTTCATTAAAGACCAGATCAGTTTAAAATTGGCTAACGTAGAGTCCCGCCACCGAAGGCGCGAAGGCGCTGCCCATGGAGGTACCGTGGGTTTGGAGGTACAGCTGGTCATTGTACCTAAAAAAATTCTCTTTGAGTGCCAGTTTGCAACATTCCAGTATGAAATGTCTCGGGGTATTGTACTGCCATGTCTCTGAATAAAGGACATCCTCTAACATCTGCAAAGTTCTGTCTTGGGGGAGGCTGGTAAAGAGGGATTCCACATCCAGGCCCACTAGAAGCATCGTAGTGGGGTCGAAAGGCATATTCTCAATTTGTGTCAGGAGGTCCCTTGTGTCTTTTAGGTAAGAATGCGTTTTTTGGACAAGAGGTTTCAAAAATTCGTCTGCGAATTTTGATAGGGGCTCTAGCACTGATCCAATACCGGACACTATTGGACGTCCTGGAGGTGGTGTCCTATTTTTGTGTGTTTTAGGGAGAGAATAGAAATAGGGAGTGACTGGTTCTCTCGCAGTAAGGAAATCTGCTTCCTTTTTGGATATCCAACCTTTCATTTCCGCCTCGTACACCATGATCGATATGGAGTTTTGCAATCTTTCAGTGGGATCCGTTAGAATTTTCTGATAAAACCTGGTGTCGGAAAGGAGGGCTAGGCATTGCTGGTTGTATCCTGTTTTTGAGAGGATTACTGTGCCTCCCCCCTTATCCGCCGGTTTTATCACCAAGTTTTCATTTTTGCTAAGATCTTCCATTGCTAGTCGTTCTTTTTTTGTCAAGTTTTGGAAAACTTTTGTACCGTTCGTGTCTAGGTTGTCTATTCCTTTGAGGAGTGCTTGCTCGAAGGCTTGGAATTCAGGTGGTATACAGGATGCGGGGGGATTGAAAGTTGATTTATTCCGGAGGCCGGTATCACCCTCTGATGGTATTGTTGTAGAGTTGGAGAAGTATGCCTTCAATTTTAAGATTCTGCAAAATTCAGCCAGTTCACTTTTGATTTTAAAAGTGTCTATTTTTGGTGTGGGAACAAAACCTAATCCTTTGTTCAAGACGGAAATTTGGTCGGTTGTGAGTTCTGCATCTGAGAGGTTCACGATTAATGAGTGTTCTTGCTCGTTGATGGTTGTGCTGCTGCCATGCTCCGTGTTTGGACGTTTCTTTGCTGGTTTTGCCAGGTCAGAGATTTTCTTTTGCCTCTGTTCTGTGGTCGGCCTCTGGATAAAAAAGGCGGTTGTTCTGGTTGGGGCTGATTATGTTGCCCTGGCATTTGTTGGTCCATCATTTGAGGCATAGGTTGCATCCCTTGCATTCCTTGCTGGAAAGGATCAGCCCAACCTCCGTAATGTGGAACGAAAGGTTGGTAATATGGCATATTGTAAGCCGGGTGGTAGGGGCGTTGCCATCTATTACCTCTTCTTGGACGTTGGTGACGAAAGTTGTTTCGACCTCTAGTTGGATTATAGTCGTCGGAACTACCGCCTTTTTTATCCAGAGGCCGACCACAGAACAGAGGCAAAAGAAAATCTCTGACCTGGCAAAACCAGCAAAGAAACGTCCAAACACGGAGCATGGCAGCAGCACAACCATCAACGAGCAAGAACACTCATTAATCGTGAACCTCTCAGATGCAGAACTCACAACCGACCAAATTTCCGTCTTGAACAAAGGATTAGGTTTTGTTCCCACACCAAAAATAGACACTTTTAAAATCAAAAGTGAACTGGCTGAATTTTGCAGAATCTTAAAATTGAAGGCATACTTCTCCAACTCTACAACAATACCATCAGAGGGTGATACCGGCCTCCGGAATAAATCAACTTTCAATCCCCCCGCATCCTGTATACCACCTGAATTCCAAGCCTTCGAGCAAGCACTCCTCAAAGGAATAGACAACCTAGACACGAACGGTACAAAAGTTTTCCAAAACTTGACAAAAAAAGAACGACTAGCAATGGAAGATCTTAGCAAAAATGAAAACTTGGTGATAAAACCGGCGGATAAGGGGGGAGGCACAGTAATCCTCTCAAAAACAGGATACAACCAGCAATGCCTAGCCCTCCTTTCCGACACCAGGTTTTATCAGAAAATTCTAACGGATCCCACTGAAAGATTGCAAAACTCCATATCGATCATGGTGTACGAGGCGGAAATGAAAGGTTGGATATCCAAAAAGGAAGCAGATTTCATTACTGCGAGAGAACCAGTCACTCCCTATTTCTATTCTCTCCCTAAAACACACAAAAATAGGACACCACCTCCAGGACGTCCAATAGTGTCCGGTATTGGATCAGTGCAAGAGCCCCTATCAAAATTCGCAGACGAATTTTTGAAACCTCTTGTCCAAAAAACGCATTCTTACCTAAAAGACACAAGGGACCTCCTGACACAAATTGAGAATATGCCTTTCGACCCCACTACGATGCTTCTAGTGGGCCTGGATGTGGAATCCCTCTTTACCAGCCTCTCCCAAGACAGAACTTTGCAGATGTTAGAGGATGTCCTTTATTCAGAGACATGGCAGTACAATACCCCGAGACATTTCATACTGGAATGTTGCAAACTGGCACTCAAAGAGAATTTTTTTAGGTACAATGACCAGCTGTACCTCCAAACCCACGGTACCTCCATGGGCAGCGCCTTCGCGCCTTCGGTGGCGGGACTCTACGTTAGCCAATTTGAAACTGATCTGGTCTTTAATGAAACCAATATGTTCTCTTCCAGTATTATATACTGGAAGAGATACATCGATGACATCCTCCTAGTTTGGAACACTGACCAAGATCTCGCAGAATTTATCCTATGGCTCAACGCCCTGGATCCCTGGCTAAAATTCACATATACCTCCAGCAACAGCCAACTTGACTTTCTGGATCTAACCATTTTTAACGAAAGTAATACCCTGCAGACAAAAACTTTTACGAAACCAACGGCGAAAAACAGCTTGCTGTCCCATAAAAGTCACCATCCCAAACCCTTAAGGGACAATTTACCCTTCAGCCAATTTCTTCGCCTCAAAAGAAATTGTAGCAGGAACTGTGACTACCAGGAACAAGCAAAGGATCTGAGCAAAAAGTTGAAATTGAGGGATTATACTGAAAGAGTCATAAGAAAATGTAAAAAGAGAGCCGACAACCAACCGCGTGAGTGCCTTTTACAAATATATCCGAAACAACCGATAAAAGACCTCACTACGTGTGTAACCACGTACAACCCAGCAACATACGCAATCCAGAAGCTAATCAAAAAGAACTGGCACATAGTGAACACTGGACAATTTGACTGGCCCAGACCTAGGTTCGCTAACAGAAGAACCAAAAACATCAAGGACACTCTGGTACATACTCGACCTAGGCCCACAGCTCCTGCTCCTATAACCAACAGCATCAGCATGACCCCACTGTCAGGACACTTCCCGTGCGGAACCTGTGTGGCTTGCAAAACTACTACAGCCACAAAAACTCTACATTTGAAGAACGACCTGATATGGACCCAGAAACAGTTCACGAACTGCAATTCATCGCATGTAATTTACATGATTCAATGCCCGTGTCAGAAAAAATACATCGGGATGACTTGCCGTAAAGTTAAACTTCGAATAGGTGAGCATAAGAGCAATATTAAACTCAAAAAGAATACCACCAAGTTGTGCTCACACTATATTGAAAAAAACCATACCCACGAAGAATTGCAATGGACTGTCATTGAAATGCTGACAAACAAAACAGGAAATGCCGAAAAAATACTCTACGAGAAGGAGCAAAGATGGGTGGACCGTCTCCGTACTTTTGAATCTGGGCTCAATGATAATATTGCATGGCACCATTTTGCCAAATAAATCATCTACATCCCAACAGATGAGAAATGAGTACTTGCCCCGCTATATTCTCCCAAATGACAAATCAGCATATTCAAATTTGAACTACTCTAACTAGCCGAATGTGACAAAAGGCTCGACATTTTATTATTCCAAAAATTCCACACCTGTGCCCTGTCTTTTATTGCAATCCTGTAACTATAACTGGGCCTTCAAACATATATAAGGGCCCATTACCAGTGGTGATCGCCTTAAAATCAAGTGAAACCACATAAAAACATAATGACGTAGCTGAACTGCATGCACTGCCAAGGCGACCAACTATCCTTTAAAAAGAAACTACACGCTGACTTCCGCACTCCGGGGGCAGAGTCAGCACAAGGCCGGAGTGCGGTCCACATGCGGGTAATGGCGCTAGGCTTCTCTGAGTCTTCGTCTCAAGGTAAGCCGGATAATTTCCCTTCCTCTGACCGAAGTCCTTACTCTACCCTAGCTCTGCAGTGATTAAAGGCATCCCCCGAGGAAGCAGAGTTTACATTTACGGCAGGTAAGAGGCGCATGGCATAACAAAAACGGGCTCCCCGCCCGTGCATATTGCACAGCAGGGCGCTTTATAGCCACCGGACAGAATCTTGTCCTTTGCTTTATCTGTTTTTGAAACATATGCAAACCCTAACTGGTATTATAGCGAACCACCGAGCTATTAATGAATATTTACTGATAGACATCGTAAAACCAATGCTTAATGTGTAGTAAGAGACTGGCACGTATATTATCTCGAGCAAAAGGCCTATGAACAACAGGTTATTCGACTCCAGGTAGAAAAAGTCCCCTTTTGCTAACTCATCCTATGGCTACAACATTCACTAATTAAGTAGCGCCTGCTTGAAACAATGAATAAGTGAACATAGCTCTCCTCCCCCCCCACCCACCCCCTATTTTCTTTCAGTTAAGAGCAATCGCAGAGTCAATAAAATAATTACCTGTATGATGTACGCTCTGCGAGAAATTCTCCTTATGAGTATTACTAGGGTGACTCCAGACCACTAGTTAATTTACTGCACTTACCCATTTTCTAGAAACACTGTTCCTAACTAAGGAAATTGTTATCTGTACATTCTCTCATAGATCGTAAAGAGTACAATACCCATGCAAATGCCATGAGTTCTGGAATTACCGCACAACTCGTGTGAGTAGTATTATTGTGTATATGTCTATATCGTTTGTCTAAATTTCTTTTTTGTAAGCCCTGACGAAAGCTCTACAGACCGCCTGGCCCAATAGAGCTGAAACATGTCGACAACCTCAATTAAATAATACTAAATGGCCTAGTAACTCGGCCAACAATCGAGTATTTCACTATTTTATCTAAATGAAAGTTTGCCCAATAATAAAGTTTTCAGGGCATCAATTTTTCATTTTTTAACCTTTTTTTGGGAAGTCCTTTTGTCTCTGGACACTGCACTCGAGACTGGAGGTGCCTCTGGATGAGGCTAGCAGTACCCACTAATAGGAATAACCCGATGATAACTGCATGAATGTCAATGTGGGGCGGATGAAACCAATATACCGCAACCTTCAAGCAGACATTGACTTCTCTGAGGGTCTCCTAATTTGCACGGAACCAAAAGTCAAGCAGTGTAACTAGTGTCCTTTTTTGTTGATTTACAATTGATTATCTTGGGGATAGAAACGGACACTTTGCAATCCTCATCCCTCCCTGTTGATTAACTGTGAAGAAGGCTGATAGCCAGAAACCGGTCCTGGGATGCTTGATTCCGCTCCAGGGAAGACATGGCTTGGCAGTTCAGGCTGGACTGTTCCATGAGGCACAGGGTCAAGACTGATTTGCATATGGCCATGTCTGCACTGGGGGGGCTTGGTGAGCAAAATAACAATGGATTAAACCCAGATCTGTGACTGGGGATAAATGTTTTGCCATTGTGCAACATTCCGTCCATCATCTTGTGTGTTTAGCTGTTCACCCTATGTGGGAAAGGTATGCCCAGAAGTAGGTCCCTTGCTCACTACGATACTGGAGTCAAGCTATCCTGGCTGAAGACGGATAATAGCCAGAAACCGGTCCTATTATGCTTGATTCCGGTCCAGGGAAGACATGGTTTGGCAGTTCGGGCTGGACAGTTCCCATGAGGCACAGGGTCAAGACAGATTTGCATATGGCCATGTCTGAACTGGGGTGGCTTGGTGAACAAAATAAGGATGGATTAAACCCAGATCTGTGACTGGGGGTGAATGTTTTGCCATTGTGCAACATTCCGCCCATCATCTTGTGTGTTTTGCTGTTCACCCTATGTGGGAAGGGTATGCCCAGACGTGGGTCCCTTGCTCACTACGCCACTGGAGTCAAGCTATCCTGGCTGAAGAGGGCTGATAGCCAGAAAGTGGTCCTAGGATGCTTGATTCCGGTCCAGGGAAGACATGGCTTGGCAGTTCGGGCTGGACTGTTCCCATGAGGCACAGGATCAAGACTGATTTTCATATGGCCATGTCTGAACTGGGGTGGCTTGGTGTGCAAAATAACGATGGATTAAACCCAGAACTGTGACTGGGGGTGAATGTTTTGCCATTGCGCAACATTCCGTCCATCATCTTGCGTGTTTTGCAGTTCACCCTATGCGGGGAGTGTATGCCCAGACGTGGGTCCCTTGCTCACTACGCCACTGGAGTCAAGCTATCCTGGCTGAATACGGCTGATAGCCAGAAACTGGTCCTAGGATGCTTGATTCCGGTCCAGGGAAGACATGGCTTGGCAGTTCGGGATGGACAGTTCCCATGAGGCACAGGGTCAAGACTGATTTGCATATGGCCATATCTGAACTGGGGTGGCTTGGTGAGCAAAATAACAATGGATTAAACCCAGATCTGTGACTGGGGGTGAATGTTTTGCCATTGTGCAACATTCCGTCCATCATCTTGTGTGTTTTGGTATTTACTGTATGGCACTCCATTTCACAAGGATTTTCAGATATGTCAGTATTCTTGGCTTATCTGTCAGTGCTAAAGTCACACATTGCTGCAGTTTTCTATCCCTCCTCTATGCCAATCACAACGATGCAATGCGGGGTTGTGATTGTTCTTGAGCGCCGTTATAAGGCATTCTGCCAGGGGGTGTAGGGGTGAGCATGTTCTGCATGCAGGCTGTAATTCAGCCTGCAGTGCGAACAGGGAAGTGCTCAAGACTGCTTTGGACAGCCTGAGAGGGCCGACCAAACAGTTATTGTGCACTTAAATGGTCATAACACTCAGCCTTGCCCTGCTCTGTGTGTAGAGTAGCCCATCCACACTTCTTCCCGCAAAGGAAACATATCATTAGAATATCAGAAAGTTATCATCAGGTTATTTTTCCTCTTCTTGCAATTCTTAAAAGCAATGGGGTGATGTTCTTCCAGCATAGCGGAGGAGCCGCCACTGGTGTTTGCTCAGACACAGGCACTAGGCCTGAGCCCAACACGATCCCCGGGCCTCCTCCTCTATGCCTCCCAACTTCTCCTCACCTGGACATTGACACCGTTGCACAATCCGCTATACTCTCTCTAAATCTCTAAATCTGTGAGTCAGCAAGCAGGACCCTCAGCCAGGTGGGATTTCATAAGCCTGAGTACAGCAGGAACGTCCCGATGCAGGTGATGCAACAGGGCCCCCTTACTCGTGAAGTTGCAGCGTTCCCATGATGGAGTAGGGGAGAGACAAAAATGTTTGCGTACCCCTTGTAAAGTCATTCTCTCATAACCATAATAATGTTAATTGTGTGAAGCATGTAAAATTAACCATCCAAGTGCACCTGAAGTCTACACAACACGTGGGAAACTAACTGCTGTTTTGCAGAACATAAATTAACTAATAAACAACAACGAGTCATACTAATATAGATCTGTGATATTATTAATGTAATTGAATAATGTATGTGTTTTTGTGGTTATGTTAAATGTTTTTGTGGCAAAAAAATTTGCAGATGATAAGTAAATAACGCATATGTGTTCGCTTTTGCTAGGTAACACTTAACACGGGAAAATTAGATTGGTGGGAGGTAAACAGAAGGGTTACATTTCTATATCTAATTTCTGTTTTGTTTCATTTCATAGTAGTTCCCATTGTGGCCTGCACGGCCTAGTCTGAAAGTTGCTGTTTAAACGCGATGGTGGAATAGAATCCAAGATGGCCCCCCACGCATGTGCGATACCAATAACAAGTTATGAATGCATGGCCTCTGCCGGAGGAAAAGATGTCAAGGCCAGCCTGGCCTATGAACAGGAGTTGTGCCAAAAGGTTGACTGCATTTTAAAAGCCTGGGAAAGGAAGAAGTTGAAAGTCAAATAGTTTGGAATAGATAGAAGAAATGAACGACAAGTACAAATGTGAACATTAAGTCATGAGAAAAACCTTGAGAGTGAATAAGCAGAATCACGTACTGGTTTAAACAAGCAGGACATGAGGTGATCATCACCACCCCTCTAATGGACCAATGGGAAATGAGTGCGGACCCTAAACGTTTCAATTTTAGTTTAGATAGTTAGTGAAAAGGGTATAAAAGAGCCTGTGCAAAAGAGGTGTCAGAGGTTTTGGTTCCGTTGTTTTTTGCATCATGACATGCTGTCAGATTGAACAATTTTATGGTGCTAGAGACATTGAAATTTTGGACTTTAAACTTTTATGGGGAAAAGAAACGAGATCTGTTGCGGAGGTTAGAAAGGCAGTCAGCTTGGGAACTTCTTCTATGCAGTTCTGTCATCTTCCTATGGCAGATTGGTAATGCGTTCTTTTAATTTTCATTTCTTAAATGTATTCAATAATGTTTAAATTGTGCTTGTCTAATAAGACTTTGCAATATAACATTTTCTTCCTTATGAACTAGATAAAATACTGTAAATTACATATAAACTCGATTCTGTTTTTATGTGAATTAAAAGTCATGACAATCAAATGTTAAGAAGTGATGGGAATATTGTGATTAAGCTGGACTTTATCTCCATCAACTGATTTCTACTAGTTGGTCCATAGACCAAATAGCGAGTACCTTGATGTTTTATTTCCTCTTGACTGTTTGATCACATGAGAAATTTAGAATGTATATAATGTATAAAGGTAATGTATAGGTTAATAAGGTACCCCCGCTTATCCAGCAGCTTGTCTACTTTTCACTGATTCAGGAGCAGAGTTGGTTTTGTGTGCGAAAGTGTGACTCACGGTGCTATGGGCCCAACCACAGAGTAAAACAAGTTGCTCCTCGGATAAGTGAGAGGGTTATGAGGGTTGTTTGAAAGCCGCCCAGCGTCACCCACCATACAAGTTCTGCGCAGCTCAGGGGCCTCACCCTCCACAGTGTCTGGCCAGTGCAACATCCTCAGGCCTGTGATGCACAGAGTCAGGGGCTACCATTGGTAAATCTCCGTGCACCTTGGTGTAGTGGTGGTCCGTGGTATGAGATGCAGACTTGCCTACGTTGGTGTGCAGGAGTGCCTCGACCATTCACAGCTCGAAGAGGCACCAGGCAGTCTTCTCACACAGGTCTGCAATGTGTCTCAATCTGACCTGGCAGACTTCACCACCAGGTAAGGGCAATCCCCGGTGCCTCAATGTCTACCGCCATGGCCCAGCAACTCCACAGCACCTCTGAATCCCTCTTCGGGTCCCAGACGCAGGCACAGCGAGGCCTCCGGGCCCAAGGGACTGTTGGCGCTTTCAAGGTTTTGGATGCCATGATATTGCAATGAGGGCGCTATGAAAAGTGATGCATCACAGGTTTTCCCCAGCGATGCACCTCTTTTCATACATGTAGTCCTAAATCTGCATTTCCTCTTCCCCTGGGACTCTGGCTGGTCATCCTGGCTGTTGGGGAGTTTGGGGAGGTTATTGATCTGTGCTGCACTTAACCCTGCCTGCTACATTTTGCATTCAATAGTTTTTCCTTTATTTTATTAATTGGAGGAGGACTTATTGGTTGGTCTTTTGTCAGTTTTCGCCCGATAGCGTCAGAATTTGTATTGCCTTCATGCTAGTGTTAGTGGCAGTTTTGCACGTGGCTACCTGAAACTATCGCTATGAAGCGACGTATTGTAAATACATCGCTAACAGGGCGATTTTTGGTGATAGGCGCATTAAGAAAACTGCTGCTAGCTAACTCTAGTTAGCTGCAGTTCTTGTACATATACTCCTTATTGTGATGTGGGAGGGATTAGCCTCCTGCCAGAAAACTTTAATTTAATTCATAAGTTTGCCACAAATACGTTTCTCACAGATGCCAGACAAGTACTTTCTCAAACTCATGGTAAGGTTCAATCGTGGTCACGTTCATGGTTCGTGAAAATGTGTCTCCCCGCTTCTTCCGCATAGGCCTTCTTTCTGACGTTAAATCCCACAAATAAAGGTTTGAAAAGAGCGAGAGTGGTGTGTTTCTAGTTCTATTGCAATGTAGATTGCATCACTTTATCTTGCTTTATTTCACTTATGTACTTGCATAATAATACGTGAATCATTTGCTATCAGCCCCCCCCATCAACTTTACAGTTTACATTCAAATCTCGTTTATGCAATCACGTTGAATGATTTCAGACAGTTTAAACAAATTATTAATATGCTGTTAAGATTCATTAATTAATATTGGTGCATTTTATCAGGATTGGCGTTAAAAATTATTGCCAGTTTAGCGGCAGAAAACTGCTGCTAAAGCGGCGATAATGGGTTTGATAATATGCCCTTGAGACTTCCAATAGAAGCCCATGTTCTGGTGTGAACTTGGGCTTCTACTGGAATTCTCCAGGGCATATTATCAAGCCTTTCTGCCGCTAAACCGGTGATAATTTTAACGCCGTTCTTGATAATATGCCCCTTAGTGTTTTTGTATTTCTCACTCGGTCCCAGACGATATCGGAGCATTGTTCAAATTGGGCATCACAACATGACAGGAGGAGAGGAAAGACAAGAACCATTGTCATGGAACTCCCTCCCCACCCACCTACGGCTGACCCAGGACCATCTCTCCTTCAGGAAGCAACTCAAGACCTGGCTCTTCGAGCATTAGCAGCACCCTCCCTACCCCCAGCGCCTTGAGACCCTAGCGGGTAAGTAGCGCACTCTATAAATGTGTTTGATTGATTGATTGTACGTGGGGACAAGAACTTACATGGAAATATACACGATAATGATAAACAGACGCAATGACTATCCATTCGAAACTGACACTATAAGACCAAGCAAAATAACTTATTAGCACGCATTACTTTCCGAGGTAGAATAAGGAGAAAGAGATTGGCATGATGACAGACGTGAAATGGATCATGTGGGAACTATTGGTCAAAGATACCAGGGAAAGAAAGGCATGAAAGAAAACCAGGACTACTGAAGTACTGGTATTTGTGGAGTAAATTTGCTTTCAGCCCGCTTGTTAATGAGAAGGAAGGCGACAATCTCATCTCTAGAGTGAAATTATTCCAAATCCTTGGCGCGCATCGTAAGAAGAAATGAAAAAGAGAAAATGTTCTTTGAAAACGGAGGTTTGGGGTTGCAATGCGTATTTACTTTCTTGCGATTCGTGCATGCAATGGGGCAATGGGCCCCCATATCGTTAATTTTACCATGCAGCTTTCGACGCACATCATCTCATGCGAGAATTAAATGTGAAAACTGATATCTCCTTCTTGTTCTTGGTTTTAGATTGGAAATGTAATATATTAGGAGAATGAACCTGAAACATATTATTTTCTAAAGCAGAAGGTACATGAATTTCCATTTAGTTGTAACATGTTCTCTCCTTGCGGTTTGAATATGAGTAGTACCTGTGTCCCATCTGGTTTGCCGCTTCAATAGGCACATAAACTCAAACAAGAAAAATAGCGGGCAAGTTTACTTTTGCATATGACTTCTCAACAAAGCAAAGGTATTTTGCACGTTTTGTTGCTATATTTGCAATCAAGAGCTACCTAATCCTTCAGCAATTATTTGCTCTAACAATGAGGGAATCAAAGTACAGAGGCTCCAGTAATACAGTGTATTATGCATTGGATGAATCAATTATTTTTCAGCCGCTTTTGTCGTGCCAAAATTTATTTGTACAATTGTGTATATTACTGGAATTCAAACTCGCAAGAAAACCTTTGTTTGACAATGCAATCCTATTACTATGCACTCAAGCTGCATCTCCAAGAAAGATAATTACATATTTCAAATAGGAAGGTCTGATAAATTTTTCTTGCATAAATCGGTTGTTCGTGTATTCATACATTTCTTATATATGGGTTGGAAAAAGGTACGGCAAGCACATTCAAAGATGGAATAATGCAATACATTAGCTAAATGTTTTATTGAAATTTGGAGGGCATTGTTTGTTACTGGGCCTGGGCAGAATTGTTCATTCCGGTCGCTGAATTGTGGGAATTTGGTCAATCGGTAATGCTCTTGCCAAATTCTACCAAACGTTGAGTAAGAGATTTTTCGTCTGGTTTGAATAACCCGATGCCAACTGGATTAGAGCAAGGCTCCGGCAAGCACGGTGGTGAACGATATTTGGTGTTTGCTAGTGCGATTTTTTCCGGTCGCTAGGAAGCCCTCTGGCACCATTTTCTAATGCTGTGAGGGTTTGAGGGCTGCTTCTGGAGTAGCTTTCTTCTCAAATTTAACTTGAAGAAAGGTTTTCAAGTAACTATTCTACCCGAACATATGGCTCAGGTAGTGTTTTAGCGTAAAAACCATATATATTTTTTTTATTTAGATTTTTCTTTGAACAAGAAGGAAATGCCACAGAGACTCCAACTTCCTCTTCATGTCCAGAAGGCTCCTCCCAATGCTTTGGCCATCCCTTGGTCCCTTTTCATTCAGATCTGAATGTGAAAGGATTACTCTCTTTCCTGCAATCCCTGCTGCATACATTCCATTGGAGTTTAAGGACTTTTTTGTAAGATATCAACTCAAGTAAGTTAAACAACTTTTGGATCAGTTTAATGTTTTAGAGAGGGTATTTTTCTGTACAGATTTTCTTCTTTGTTGAATTTCCAAATTTGATTGTGGGTGGCCTGGAGTTGCAATAGTGCCGTATTTTGCATTAACTTAAAAAAAAAAAAATTCTAAGGGAAAAAGTTGCACAGTTTTGGAGGGCTGGAGCCTGGTTTTAAATCTTTTACCGTAATTTAGCTCCATTTTTCCCTGTGTTTTTTGTGAATTATGCACTATTTTGCTAATTTTACTGTAGGGCCTAGTCATTCCACGGGCCACGCCCAACCAGCCATTACCATGCATTGGGTGTAATTATAAAACTGTTTCTGTGGTACATGTTTTTTTAAGCATATATTGATTTAGGTATGGTCTGGGACAGCGTACAAAATGTTTGTTTTTTATTTTACAGTGTTCTCCAAAGTATTAAAGTATATTTTTGTGGAGTAGTTTTGGAAGTCTTGGGATGATTGTGGTTGGTGAATTTTTAAAGTCGACAGGATTTTCATTTTTGGCATCGCTGAATTAATGGTAGTGTTTCCCTCTTTGTTTACATGCTTCCTTTCTTTGCTGGCCAAGTGCCCATTATGTGGCCAGTGTGTGTGTGTGTCTGCCATGGGCCACGATTTTGTCCTTGTTCTCCATGCCATGGTGCAGGGTGGCCATTTTGTGTAGCTAGTGTGTTTTTGCTACAGGCCTGAATGTGTTCTGCCTGTTGTCCATGTCTTCTTGCCTATTGTTTTAACATGTGGCAGGCAGACATTTTGTATAGTCAGTGAGCTTTTGCCATAGGCTGCATGTGTTTTCTTTTTTGTCCATGCCTTCTTGTTTGTTCTTAGAACATGTGGCCAGCAGACCATTTGCATAGTCAGTGTGCTTTGCTTTTGCCATAGCACTACATGCGTTCAATGTTGTCCATGTCTTCGCCCTTGGTGGCCATGAGCCAGCAGCTATTTTGTGGAACCAGTGCGCTTTGCTTTTTCTATATTGGCTTGTATATGTTCTTTGTTGTCCATGCTTTTCCCCTCGATGGCCATGTGCCAGGGTATCCATTTTGTGTAGCCAGTATGTTAAATCATTTTCTTCTGCTTTTCAAAGCCATTTACTAGGGACACTGATAGAATAAAATGAGTCTAATGTGTTGAGGATGATTATAGTACAGCGTTTTTAATGAATTTTTTTCATTTGCCTGTGCCTCCTTGCCTCTCATAGTCCCTAGGGATACACCACAAATATATTTTTTCAATTATTTGATTTTTCCCTGAACCCCCTGTCTGCCATAGGTGTCTCTCAAGGACATAAGCACACACGAGCAATAATTTTAAGGGTTATTCCATTTTCCCCTGCACCCCCTGCCTGCCATAGGAGTCTCATAGTTGCACACCAGCAATTTTTGCTTAAGGATTATTCAATTTTCTGGGGGGGCGTGGCTAACCACCAAGCATGGCGGATGTGTTCTAGTCGAGCTCCAAGCCGGCCTTGAATCCTGTAAAGAACTGCACCGTTGCTTGGCCATCCAGGCTCCTACACTGCCTGGAGTTCTCCCTGTGCCCCCAGGCAACACCGTGGGGGCAAAAGACTTGTGCTGGAGCAGAAATCGAGGTAGGTTGTGGAAACGTTACCGCCGTGGCCCAAGCTACAAGAACGACAGCTGCTGACCCACGCAGACCCTGGAAGAGACTGTGCTGTGCGGAGGCTGGGGAGCGGTGTGCCATTGTGAGACCAGAACACACAGCGCACCCCGGGGGACACTGTGACTGCTGATCCGGGAGGCGCGCACCGAGAGAAGAGGTCGCCGTTGGCTGGGAGGTCCCATTGGCAGCCGCCGAGCAGGACGGTGTAGTGGAAGGCCGTGGGACTGGAAACCCACCCTACCCACCCTGCTCAGGAGGCCCAGAGACACCAACACCTGCCGCAGCCTGGTGCGGCTTTGGTGAGACCTGTAGGGTCAGCTGCTTTAAGTACTCAGCACCACTATCCCCGGCCTTGGAAATGGCCATCCCATCTCATCCCTGGGGACGGCCTGAATAGAGTGGCACCTGGGGTGTGGGGCTGACCCGGTTTAATTGTGAGGACATGCTGCGGAGCCGGTGACCGTGTAGACGGCCAGAGCGGGTACTGCTCCACAACTCTCGCATCGGGATGATGGAAAATGCCCTGGGGCCCGCGCTGACTCACCGTAATGGGAAATGTTGATTCTCTGCCTTCTCCACTCCGCAACGAACAGTGAGTACTGTGACCCGTTAGGCCTCGTAGGGCAGCGCAAGTCCCCAGCACTGCTTTGATAGGGCTGAGCTGCAGATAACTGCCTCTTTGCTTACTATCCCAGAGCCCACTGAGGACACTGAACTGCTAGATACTCTTGCCAGGTGCAGGTTGTAAAGATTGAGGACGGTGATCACCCTATGTGCAAGAGGCCTTCCGAGGTGGGCTTGATTAGGCTCAGGTCTGGCGCCACGAGTTTGGGAACAGCACACACGGTGTTTGCGCTACAATCCACGACCAACACGTGGGGGGACGGACTGGCATCCTAATAATATGCAGGGTGCACTTTTTACAGGAGATGGGTCGCACCAGGGGGAAGCAACCGGAGCCCCTCACTTCAGGGAGGGTGAGCAGGATGATTCAACCAATGCCCTTGACCCAGACTGTGTGGTCCGCCGACAGACCTAGGAAGCCAAGTAGATGAACTGGACTTAATACTGCAGGAGGTCTGTGATTCTAGGAAGGCGATTGAACAGCAAATGAGTGCTCTCACCACAGGCTTTACGCTTTTAAAAGTCGATCACGAAAAACTGGCAGGCATTGTGAAAAATAACAAAATGCTCATTACAGAGGTATTACCACAGTACAAGGCTCATTCAGCACAAATTGAACAACTACGGCGCTTGCTCTCGGGGATGCAGGACAGGGTGGATGACGCAGAAGGGCAGACTCAGCACAACAACGTGTGGATAGTGGGCATACCAGAATGCAGAGAAGAATCGAATCTCACCCAATTTATAGAGCACTGGCTGCAGGACACGATTGCACCGGAGGGTCTCACCAAATTCTTCAGTGGAAAGAGCACACAGGACAGCGTTGCGATCCCCACTCTCTGGTGCTCCACCTAGGCCGATAATAGCATGCAACCTAAATTTCAAATATTGGGACACCTTATTACGCACCACCAGAGAAAAAGCCCTGATCCAATTCAAGAATAAGCGTATCCCACTTTACCCGGATTTCACACTGGCAGTGCAGAGGCTGTGAGCATGGTTTCAGGAGGTCAAAAAACTGCTTAGAGGCCACAAATTGAAATATGCTGTCTTATTCATTGCACGGTTAAAAGTAATATACAAGCAGAAATCCCACTTCCTTGACAGCCCTGAAGAGGCTGCGGAACGGATAAAAGTCACATTGTCACCGTGCCCGTCACAGAGTTCATCTCAAACCACAAAGCAGAAGCTGTGTAAATCTCAGAAGTTCGGGCGCGACAAGTCCAACCGCAGAATGTCTCCTCTTCCCAACACTAAGGCAAGTCCGTCCCCGGAGCAAATAATTGAAGTCCAGAAGTCAGCAATACTAGTGGCTGCAGCGTTGGATGAACAGGATGTAATCTCGATGGCTGGTTCACTCAATTCGTCTGAGGACACCACTTTAACTCAGAATCCGAAAACAGTATGGCCCTCTTTTCTTCTGTCATCCCACTTACAGTGAATGACTATTTGGGATAATGCACTTGGTTTGTAAACACAGGGGCCTGATATATTTTGTATATATTGTCCTAGAAATGCTTGTTCATGTGGTGCGATAGGGCCCGAGCTCGGCTGGCTGTGGTGCTTGTTTGGTTTATTGCACTGCTATACTCACAACAGATTATGGTGTCCACCTCCCCCATTGCAACTGCACATCCATATAAATTGCTAGGATTTCAAGTTTTACTTGCAATTATAATTTTGTCCTCTGCCATTTTGTGGGGAAACCTTGTATTGGGGATTGTTATGGGGTACGTTCACTCACTGAAATTTCTATCATATGTCATCAAGACCTTATGGGGTTAAGTCTGACAGAGCACCACTTCCCACCCATGGTTACCCCAGGGAAATACATGGTCACAACCTGGAATGGTAGAGGGATGGGGTCTGTGCATAAGAGGCATAGGATTTATGCCCAACTAAACAGGAGGAAGACTCGCATTGCACTAATTCAGGAAATGCATCTCACCCACTCTGAAGCCACTAAGTTACGGAAAAAAAGAAGAGGGCAGCTGTTCTGTACATCTTACTCCACGTTTGCGAGGGGGGCAGCCATTTTGTCGTCCTAGTTAACAGGCTAGATAGTAACTGCAGGTACATGCTGCTCCGTGGCATGCTGGATGTGGGACACCTAGTACTTTGTAGTATATACACCTCCAATGCATAACAGACTATATTTTTAGGGACACTCAACACCGTTATAGCTGATTGGTAGGAATATCCCTGGTTCTTGGGAAAGGATTTCAACGCAGTCCTGAACATAGACTTAGACCGCTCTCACCCACTACTACTAGGTGTGAGAAGTTGACCTGGTACATGCTGACCACTAATTAAAGTGGGCACCTCGTACCAGTCCAAACAACCCTCATTGATGATTCGGTTAAAGACAACCTATAGACCGCTCTCACCCACTACTACTAGGTGTGAGAAGTTGAACTGGTACATGCTGACCACTAATTAAAGTGGGCACCTCGTACCAGTCCAAACAACCCTCATTGATGATTCGGTTAAAGACAACCTATATTGAAAGCTATCCTTGTGGTAGCTATGGAGAGCAGCCTTCAGGCTAAGTCTAGAAGGAATGTAAAGCAGCTTGGTTTACCAGATTATAATCTCCTGAATGACCAAGGTATATATACAATATTTGTATTTTTTACTAAACACTCCCTATTAACCTCTTTATGAGATTATGAGATTAGAGAGCAAGGTACACAATATTAAAACACTAGAATGACAGTAAATAACACAATACACAGTGGGCCCCAGGGGGAGACCAAACCATATATTAAGAAAATGGTATAACAACTCAGACTTTACTAGACACAGTGCCTAGAACACGCAGAATTGCTGGGACCCCAATGAACCACCCAAGGTAGTGACACAGGGGAGCCACAGAGGACGCGTGCAGTGTGAGAACACAGCCGAGAGCTTCGTATAAATCCTATGGGAAAGTCGCGGTTGGAATTATAAAGATTAAGGACACTTAGGAGAGGGCTTTGAGCAAACCCTTTTAAACTTAGAAGGTTCTAAGGTTCAGAGGGAACAGAGTCTGGGTCACCTATCAGTGACAGGAGCTCGGTAGATGAATGCCCACCGATGTCGGGTGCTTCGAGTGCAAAGAGGTGAAGCTTGACTCTTCAGCCACGGGGACTTGGAGATGTTGACGATGACCAAAGTCTGCAGGCGAGCTGTCCCATGAAGGATGTTGAGTGCTAGGGTGTTTCGGTGTCTGGATTGGAGAACAACAAGCCTTGGCAACTACAACCCATGTGGTTAGAGAAAAGATGCTTCGGTGAGGACCAGCAAGATCCTGGGTACCCCCAAGCTGTGGAGAGTCAGGGCACATCTGGAGCAACCAGAAAAGCCCACACAAAGTTAAAGTTCCCTTCTCAGGGACCCAAAGGTCGACAGACCAGGGATCGTGAAGGGTCCTCGAGAGGAATCACAAAACACCAGCCCATGGAACATTCGTGGAGTGTAGGCCAGTAATCTTCAGTGGAAACACTGCTCAGGGCTTGCACTACACGTAGCCCAAAGCACAGCCCCAGGGATTGCCAAAAAGTATATGCTGCTGCAAATGTGCTCGGTGTCAAGGGGTTTGGGTTGCACGATCCCCATGAGGGCTGCGGGTCTAAGGTTTGCTGAGAGCACTGGTCGGCCTCAGGGAAGCTTAGAAACCCAACTCCTGTGTTGCAAAATCTTCAGAGTCCTTCAGGAGCTGCATAGATGCAAACCAGTCAGATGCATTGAGGGGCCTGCTTTTCAGGGGAGTAACTCCTTCACTCCAAGGGAGATTCTTCAGTCGTCCAACGTTGTGAAGATCATCGAAGTATACTTGGTTTCTGTAGCAAGTCCAGGTAAACTCTAAAGTCCTTTAGTCAGGGGTTCCTACTTTATACCCAAGGAAGGGGTGGGACAAACTCTGGGGACCCACCTTGGGAGGGCCAGGACAGAGGGCTGGCTATATCCATGTCCTTTGTCCAGTTTCATGCCAGAGCAGGGGCTGAGAGCCCTTACAACTGGTTTGAGCTGGACTATGCACGTTTCACAGAAACCTTTTTCTTGTTTGTTTGCTTTTAGGTGCACAAGAGTTCTTCTCTGCTTCTGCTTGTGCAGCTGAGGGGCAACTACCAGATTCAAGCAAGAACTTTAAGATGCAACCAAAAAAGGGTTTTTGTGCCAAGAAAGGGACATTGAGGAAAAGAAGAAGAATGATATTGCCATCACTTGTTTGCCACCCTCCACCTTTTCTCAGAAAATGTGGTGTACCTGCTGCACCCTCTTCTGGGCAGCAAAAATCTTAGAGCACCACTCCCACTGCAACAGCAACCCTCCAACATAAGGCTAAGCCCAATCCCATGTCACTCAGAGATACAGCCACTGTAGTCATGGCAATGAGCAGCGAGTCGCAACTGGATGTGTTTCACCCACAAAGTACCCAATTTTTGCAGGAAAGTGGACAACAGGGGCAACAACCAGCAAGTTCTTCCTGAAGTAGGTGCAGAACAGGAGGCTGAGCTGCCTACAGAACAAGATGGCTTCAGGATCTCCAGCAAGAAAAAGAAAATGTACTCTGCCAATCTCTCCGGTTTAGTTTAAAGTGGCAGGGCTTAAGTCAAGTTCAGAAGCAAAGCAACAGAAGTCAAGCAGGTGGCAGCACCATTGGCCACTCAGAGGATGGTCCAAGAGTATCTGGATGACCCAAAAGTGGGTCTACCTGGATCAAAATGTGCTGGCCTATTAGTAGGGAAAGATGTAACAATGGACAGAGCTCAGCAAGCTGGCAATAAAGTATCCTGCTTACCTGTAGGTAGTGTATCTACAGAGTGTGTGTTTAGTGCAGGTGGCATAATTGTCACAGTCAGAAGGACCTTTATTGTGCCTCAAAATGGAGAGAGATTGTTGCATGATTAATATGAACTAATGCTTTATAAACCAAGTCAAGTCAAATAGTGCTTTATTCGAGTAATTACTCATAAAAGCAAAACATACACAAAATGTTAAAATACAATTAAATATGCAGTAAATCACAAAGACAGGGCACTATTAAATCCTTAAAATACACTCGATTAAAAAGTTTCTCACAGTATTTCTTGAATAGTTAAAAAGAGATTAATACTTTGATAAAAAATAGCAAGATTATAAAAACATTGATGGTCTAAAAAACAATAGTAACAAATTCATGGAGACGGATTTTACAGACAGAGAATAGTTAATTAACTAGCAGTCTCTGTCTGATCGCCCATGCCCATCCAATATATTTTGCAGTGGCTATTAATATCCATGTAAGTGGGCTTGAACATATGATATGCCGGGCAACAGAACTACAGGTGGTCCCAAGGTTCCTACACATAGGTGCTAACCAGACGCGTCTTGGAGCACAGTAAGCTTTGCAAGAAAACAAAAAATGACCAAGTGTTTCCTTCCCCACGCCACACGCTGGGCAGGTGTCACACCCCCCTGTACCCCATTTAGCTGTCAGAAATCTTATGGGGAGGGCTCCAGCTCTCAGTTGGAATAGGAGCTTTCTGTCACCCGGCTTTGAAATAACATCCTAGTATGACTCCAAAGCGGGATACAGTTTAACCTCAAGGAAACCCGCAGTCATGGACCCATTGCTAGATCTACTCAAACTCCTACTAGCAACGTTTTCCCAAAACATATTTTTTAGGACAGACTTGGTGGGAAATATTGCACCTGCTGGATCCAGCCATATTGAACTTAACCCAAGCTCAAACAATATTGCTTTCAGTGAATTGAGCCAACTAATTTTGTGAAAACAATCCGCCTTAATGACATCAATAAAACCTTCAGCATAGTGAGAAAGCTCGGGAGTAGTCCAGAGCCTACGCCAATACAAGATTGGCCGTAATCTGGCTAGGTCCCTAATTTGTTTCCTACCAAGATCGTATCTTAAAGGCAACAATGGAGTGCTTTTCTGGGTACCAGTAAGTAATCGTAAGAATGTATTCTCTGAGGCTTGTAGGGTATTCAGATTTTCAAAGCCCCACATCTCCGCACCATAAAGTGCGGACCCAATTGCCTTTGCTTCGTAAACCAGGAGAGCTGGCTTAACGGGTTTGGTCAAAGACTTTCTATGTTCCGAATTGATGGCACCAGCTAGTTGCTTGTGTCGCAGGGTAGCAATGTTTATGTGCTGACACCACCTGTTGTTATCTGCAATATGGATACCCAAATACGTAAAAGAATTTACCACCTCAAGAGGCCGACCATTCATAACAATTTTAGACTTAAAACTGCGGTGCGGCTTAAAGATCATGAGTTTAGTTTTTGTTACATTCACCTCTAAACCATGTTCCCCACAAAAATTTTCAAAAATGGACAGAGCACGCTGCAAGCCACTAGGGGTTTTAGATAAGATAAGCGTGTCATCCGCAAACATTAAAATTGGGATTTTTAAACCTGAAAGAGAGGGAGCATCTACTGGTGCTGTTACCATACGGGGGACAACACCATTTATGTACAAAGTGAACAAGGTTGGGGCCATTGAACACCCTTGTCGAACCCCTCGCTCAACGGGAAAGTCAGCTGTGACCATCCCATGACCTCCCCACTGGATTTTAGCAAAAGTAAGCTCGTGGAGGCGCATTATCAAGGTCAGTAGCTCCACAGGGACCCCTAGACTCTGTAAAACTTGCCACAATTTAGCCCTTGGCACCAGGTCGAAGGCAGCCCTTAAATCGACAAAAGCCGCATATAGGCGGCCTCCTCCCAGCACCACAGTCTTCCATTGTAGCAATTGAAAGCGGAATACTTGGTCCACCGTGCTTGTTGCCCTTCTAAATCCCGCTTGGTAGGATGATAGGATGTTATTGTCCTCTGCCCAGTCCAGGAGCCTGTTTACGACCACACGACCAACTATTTTTTGCACGGTGTCGATAAGGCTTATTGGCCTATAATTGCCTGGCAGCGCACGGTCTCCCTTTTTAAACACTGGGATGATCACAGCTCCCCTCCACGAAGCCGGGACCTCAGCATCTTTAGCGATGAAGTTAATACGTAGGTAAATATATTTACACCACCGCTCTTTGTCATTTAAGAAAATATCAGCAGGGACGCCATCTAAACCAGGAGCACGCCCTCTGTTCACAGTATTTAGGGCAGACATAATCTCCTTGTAAGTAAAAAGATTACCTTGGGAGAAAGACATAGTAATACTGTCCTCACCTGTAATCTGAATATTAACAGCATACTGCGAGCTAAAAAATTCTACCCAATCCTCTTGTGGTACATTGTTGTTAGGGGGTTCCTCAACTCTCTCACTACCCCATTTGACGATGTTCCAGAACACTCTGGAATCCTTTCTGTCACTAGCTTTTTTCAGTTTACACCAATATTGCTCATCCCAGGCTCTCTTGGCTTTCCCTATGCAGGCTTTGTAACCCTTTCTGGCTAGGCAGATGGGCTCAAGCTCCCTCTTCTTAATGGCATGACCCAGAGCAAGTCGAGCCGCCCTACATTCGGCATTATACCATTTTGCACCTTTACAAACTCTTGCCCCATTGCGCTTAGCAGGTTTCAAAAAGTGTTTTTTGATTTTGCCAAAGAGGGTATCATGGATGTTAACCACATCCCCCAAGCCAGAGGGAGAAATACTAGTTGATTCCATAGCTAATATAGCTTTGTCAGTTTCATGATTAATGTTGTCGATGGCCTGTTGATTGGTCACTACGCTAGCCCAACTGAGCCTGCGCATGTTGTTTTCTGGGATGATCAAAGGTGGAACAAGAGCATTCGGGCAAGTTGAATTAGTCCCAGCGGGCCACCATTTATGCTCCACACATAGGGGATTGTGGTCACTCTCGGGTCTCACGACAACCTCCATGTCACAGACAGATGGCCATAGCATCGTGCTACAAATTACGTAGTCTATTCTGCTTTTTTGTCTCCCGTTGTCAAAAGTCATAGAGCCGTTTTTATCCAGTGCTGTTCTTTTATTCAAAGCTCTCAGACCTTTTTCAAGACACATGGCGTTCAGATCTATTATGTCCTCGGTCCAACGTGTGAATGGCTTCAGTTCTAGCTCAGGGATACTCCAGTGGGAATCCTCTTCTGCTCCAGCGAAGGCCTCACACGTGACCAAAGGCTCAAAAGTCCGATTAAGGTCACCTGCTATAACAATATTGTTGTCGTGGGAATTTGTATCAAGAAAATTACCCAAGGCAATTAAAACTTCAGATCGACCACCCTTAGTACTTCTGGCATATATATTATAGATATCGAGTGACCCTGAAGTATCGTTAGTTACCCTGATCAACTGGATATCATTATGGCTAGTCACTATACTTTTGATTGTTAATTTAAGGGACTGTCGGACCCAAATTGTGAGACTCCCCATTGGTCTCCCTTTTGGACCCTTTATTGCTGGCACAGAAAAATTTAGATAACCCAGCACAAAAACAGGATCACATGCCCAAGTCTCCTGGAATACGCATACATCGAATAAACTAACAAAGCCAAGCCAGTCCCTACAATCTAATTTAGAACACAGCACGGCCACATTCCAAGAAATTAGGTTCCCCATCCCAGTCAAAGAGCCAGCTAGCGCTACAGGTGTGAGGTTCGGGTTTCTAGGCTCCCAAGCTGCTATCACTACAGGACTTATCTCAGCTGCATTGATTATAACATCACTATTACCTGCCCCCTGCAAGCCAACTACAAAGTCGTAGCATACAGAGGATTAGGCCGTGACCATTTGAGGATCCTTATGCCCGAACCCGACCCCAGGCCTAAGCACCATCTCGTTTCTGCAGCAATTGCCATTCTGGACAGGCAAGCTGCATGTACTCTTATGGGTTGAAGCTGATAGTGCGAAACTTTTGCCACCAGGAAGTCAGTCACATTCATTCAAATTAGAGAGAGCTGAGAACCTATTCTTCAGATTTAATCCCCACTCAGTGGATTGGGCAGCCCTCCTCCCCTTAGTTGATACCACGTTCCATTTTGTCCTAAGTGTACACCGGTTAGGAACCCTCCCACTCCGGTATTAGAAAAAATCTAAGGTGAGTGGAACAATATCGGTGGTTCTTCGCTGTGGCGGTAGAAGGTTGGGCAGTATGTTAGTTAACACATCAGGGTCTGAGAAGTTCAAAACAACACAATCCCCCCTAAATCTTTTTGAACTACTTCCAATCCACTCCACCCTCCTGGCCATAACTAGTTCTTCTGCCAACTGTTGCTTACCCCAGGGTGTTATCACCATGTTATTAGACAGCCAGTGTAGGGACTTGGACAGCAGGGATGAGGTAGTTTCATCCTGTCCTGTAGCCAATGAGGGAACGTTAGCTAAAACAAGGACTAGAGGGGAAGCCTCAACTATAAGCTCAACCGAGCCTTTCACGGGTTTCGGAGCAGTAAATGCAACTGGAGGGGCAACTTCCCCTGGCTCATCATCCGCTATGACTACCTGAGGGGCCGCTGGTTGATTGGACAAAGGAATAACTCCACCACCTCCCTCAGATCTAGAGGTTCCCGTCTTTAGCTCCACTCTATTTACGACTTCATCAGGCAATTTTTCTACTTCACCTAGAGTTTTATTCAATAGATCCCCTAATCTGTTAACCTCGCTAGTGAGTTTCTCAATCCTGCCTACCAACGGCTTTACAATGCCCTTAATCTTCGTGTCTATCATACCCAACAGCTTCTTAAATTGCTCATTAGTTAAAGTCATGCAAACTTCATCAATTGACCCTTCTTCCTCCACCACTACAATATTGTTAGGTGGAGAAACAGGCTTTTTCCGGCTCGATCGTAGCCCACCGCGCTTGGGCAGGCCCTTTCTACCTCCTCTGGTGGTACGCGGTGCAGGCACTGGGGTAGGGGCTTTTTCCTCAATTGAGTGAAGTTCGGCCTCCTCCCCATTATCAGTATCTTCTGCTACACAGTTAATCTGATCCGAAATGGCTTTGTCAACATGGTCAAATATTGCAACAGAGCTACAGTTGTTATCTGAATCAGGAAGTTGGGCCAGGTCAGGTGCCGGCAAGGTGGATTTAGGTGATTTAGGAGATACACCCAACCCAAGTGAGGATCTCCTCTCACTATTGATTTTAGTAACTACCTGGACTAGGTAGTTGTCCATGGTATTTTTTGCCGGGGATAGCTTTTTACTAGACATATCTCACCAATGAACAATACCCTCCCAGATACACTGTGTAGATTCTTTGGCAGCGTATGTCACAGACCCTCAATGCGAATTAGCCACAGATCATGCAAAGTATATCACAAATAGTGACCAAGTTGGGTCTCGAACAATGTCAAAGTCTCACCTTGAGGTTACGGACAGAGTAACTGGCCCAGCCCAGTCTCTGCCAGTCTCGGACTGTCTCAGACTGTCCGCCCTTTGTCCGGGCTTCGTCCGGCGCGTCCCGCGCGCATCCATGCAGGACGAGGGACCGGCCGGTGCTTTATGCGCCTCCTGGCGCGCTGGTTACTGGCGTCGTCACTTCCCCCTAGGGATGCTGGGAATTGTAGTACGGCCGGCGGAGCCAAGCCCGGCCGGTCGTTTCCAGTGAGGATATGGCGGAGCCAAGCCCGGCCGCTGATGTTGGAGGTGAAGAGCCTCGCAAAGTCTGGCAGCAAGCAAGGGTCAGAAGAGGAACAGGGAGCTCGGCCCCTGCCGGTGCTTTATGCGCCTCCTGGCGCGCTGGTTACTGGCGTCGTCACTTCCCCCTAGGGATGCTGGGAATTGTTGTACGGCCGGCGGAGCCAAGCCCGGCCGGTCGTTTACAGTGAGGATATGGCGGCGCCAAGCCTGGCCGATGATGTTGGAGGTGAAGAGCCTCGCAAAGTTTGGCAGCAAGCAAGGGTCAGAAGAGGAACAGGGAGCTCGGCCCCTGCCGGTGCTTTATGCGCCTCCTGGCGCGCTGGTTACTGGCGTCGTCACTTCCCCCTAGGGATGCTGGGAATTGTAGTACGGCCGGCGGAGCCAAGCCCGGCCGGTCGTTTCCAGTGAGGATATGGCGGAGCCAAGGCCGGCCGCTGATGTTGGCTGTGAAGAGCCTCGCAAAGTCTGGCAGCAAGCAAGGGTCAGAAGAGGAACTTATAAACAAGATTACACTGTTCCTGAAACAGCAAAGGAGGAGGATGAGGGCAATTGGCCATACTCAAGAGTGTTAGTTAATTAACTTCTGCATGAGCCCCCTGAGTTTAAGGCTGAACTCTACTTCCCTGACTAAGTGCTAGCCCACAACAGAACTTGCAAATATTATTATCGGACTGCTTTAAAAAAAAGTACATAGAAGCACATTTATGTCTATGGTGACTGACTGACTTACGCAGTCCGATTTATTTAGTCACATGTGTGGAGTGGACCCGTCTGCACACAAGAAGACTCCTCATTTTATTAGAAGACATAATAAAATGCCTCCCATCCCCATTGTTTTTAGATGCACTACCTGGGCTCCTCGTAAAGTTAATTAATTATACAAGACTGCCATTACGTGCCGCTTCCATTGGAAAAGAAATATAATAGACAAATGTGTACCACGATTGGAACAGGTAACTATTACACTAATGAGTGATATATTGAGTTACTGAGGATTCTTGCAGTTGCTGGGAGGCAGTTGTAACCAGTTTGTAGACTTGATTTGTAATGTTTGAGACCTGAGGGATGATTCTGGCTGAATGATTGCCTTGCTTGCTTTCACATTTCTAATTACTGACATGGTCCACTTCTTACATGTACTTCTTTTTTTTCGGGTTCTTCCAAGATGAGTCTTTCTTTCTTTCTTTATTCTTTACTTCGGTCTTAGTTTAAACCATAAAAGATACACAGAGTAATCACATTACATTTTTTTAAAGTACGGTCAAATACATTTACACCAAAGAGGCTTCACTTTTAACAATTTTCAAAGACAGATAAACTCATTATCAAATAAAAATAATAAAGAATGATCATCCATTGTACTGATTTAAAATATATAAATATAAATAAATACATTAAATACTGGGCATGATTAGTATATAAAAACATTTGAGGAATAACATAAATCAATAAGTTAACCCTATTGTAACCAAGCACTATAAGTAACTGTCTATACTGCCTGTCAATAGAGTTTCCCAAAAGGGATCTGTTCTGGCAGAGTGCTACTGCCTTTAGGATGCAATAGGGTACAAGTATCTATACATTCATTCCTTTGATATAACTTTCAGGTTAATGTTCCATAACAAAAGTGCAGAGATTTTTAGTGCAATAAAACAACTAGCAATTTAGCCCTTGTAGTCTGTCCATTTTTTAAAGTGCAGATGCATTACTATATAAAGGAATATTTTTCAGATACACATACACGCAATCATTTAAAATCATTTAGAATATCAAGCCAACTTTTGCTCTTATTATGCCAACAGTTAACAAATACCTACTAACAATGAAAACAATTTTTTGGGAGCCATCATTTTTCAATATCCTTTCTGCCTCCCGACAAGCCCTAAAACCCATGTTTCTACATGTAGATTTGATCCATTTCTTCCTAGGTTTGTCGTATGCAGGGCAGAATAATAGTATATGTAAACCATCTTCCAAAGTGTCGGGTTGGCATAATGAGCAACACTCACTCTTCTCCTCCCCAGACTTACTGACCCATTTCGATGTATTAATGTTGGATTGTAGAATACCATATCGAAATTTCAAGTATAATGATTTTGTTAACTGTGGCTGCACTTCATCCAAAAAGAACTCAAAGCTTGCTATTGGCTTTATTAATAAAAATTGGGTGGTTAGTGTGCCAATTTTCGAATTGTGGGACACACTGTTTTGAATATAAGTCCAAAAAGTGGACTTTTATAGTGAAACACTCTGAAAAACTTCAAGTAAGTATGTAAATTGAACTGCTTTTACCAGGATGCAAAGGGACAAACTGTGCTGGGAAGTGAAGCAGTGTATTCCCATCCCCCTTCTGTTTGAAAAGGCTCCCTTGAGCCTCTGAGCTGACAAGCTCTTGGAGATGCACCTGTGCGCCATGGAGAGGTACAGAGACCTGAGAAGAATGTGGCAGCTCTCTCAGCAAACCCCAGATGAATTTCGTTTTCTCTCTACTGATGATGGATAAAATCCAGAAGCACGAGTATCTAGAGATTAGCAGCACTAACCTGCACCAACTTTGGTGAAACACTCTTGAAAAACTACAAGTCAGCATGTAAATTGAACTGCATTTACCAGGATGCAAAGGGGCGAACTGTGCTGGGAGGTGAAGCAGTGTGCTCCCATCCCCCTTCTGTTTGAAAAGGCTCCCATGAGCCTCTGAGCTGACGAGCTCTTCGAGATGCACCTGTGCGCCATGGAGAGGTTCAGAGACCTGAAAGGAATGTGGCAGCTTTCTCAGCAAACCCCAGATGAATTTCGTTGTATCTCTACCGATGATGGATAAGATCCAGAAACACATGTGTCTAGAGATTAACAGCACTAACCTGCACCAACTTTGGTGAAACACTCTGAAAAACTTCAAGTAAGCATGTAAATTGAACTGCATTTACCAGGATGCAAAGGGACGAACTGTGCTGTGCTGTTAATCAGTGTGCTCCCATCCCCCTTCTGTTTGAAAAGGCTCCCTTGAGCCTGTGAGCTGACGAGCACTTGGAGATGCACCTGTGCGCCATGGAGAGGTACAAATAGCTGAAAGGAATGTGGCAGCTTTCTCAGCAAATCCCAGATGAATTTCGTTTTATCTTTACTGATGAGGGATACAATCCAGAAACACATGTGTCTAGAGATTAACAGCACTAACCTGCACCAACTTTGGTGAAACACTCTGAAAAACTTCAAGTAAGCATGTAAATTGAACTGCATTTACCAGGATGCAGAGGGGCATACTGTGCTGGGAGGTGAAGCAGTGTGCTTCCATCCCCCTTCTGTTTGAAAAGGCTCCCTTGAGCCTCTGAGCTGACGAGCTCTTGGAGATTCACCTGTGCCCCATGGAGAGGTACAGAGACCTGAGAGGAATGTGGCAGTTTTCTCAGCAAACCCCAGATGAATTTCGTTTTATCTCTACTGATGAAGGATAAAATCCAGAAACACATGTGTCTAGAGATTAACAGCACTAACCTGCACAAACTTTGGTAAAACACTCTGAAAAACGTCAAGTAAGCATGTAAATTGAACTGCATTTACCAGGATGCAGAGGGGCATACTGTGCTGGGAGGTGAAGCAGTGTGCTTCCATCCCCCTTCTGTTTGAAAAGGCTCCCTTGAGCCTCTGAGCTGACGAGCTCTTGGAGATTCACCTGTGCCCCATGGAGAGGTACAGAGACCTGAGAGGAATGTGGCAGTTTTCTCAGCAAACCCCAGATGAATTTCGTTTTATCTCTACTGATGAAGGATAAAATCCAGAAACACATGTGTCTAGAGATTAACAGCACTAACCTGCACAAACTTTGGTAAAACACTCTGAAAAACGTCAAGTAAGCATGTAAATTGAACTGCATTTACCAGGATGCAGAGGGGCATACTGTGCTGGGAGGTGAAGCAGTGTGCTTCCATCCCCCTTCTGTTTGAAAAGGCTCCCTTGAGCCTCTGAGCTGACGAGCTCTTGGAGATTCACCTGTGCCCCATGGAGAGGTACAGAGACCTGAGAGGAATGTGGCAGTTTTCTCAGCAAACCCCAGATGAATTTCGTTTTATCTCTACTGATGAAGGATAAAATCCAGAAACACATGTGTCTAGAGATTAACAGCACTAACCTGCACAAACTTTGGTAAAACACTCTGAAAAACGTCAAGTAAGCATGTAAATTGAACTGCATTGACCAGGATGCAGAGGGGCGAACTGTGCTGGGAGGTCAAGCAGTGTGCTCCCATCCCCTTTCTGTGCAAAAAGTAGACTTTAATAGTTTCTTCGAAGCCTGTATCAAGTTTGAAGGTTCATCCCAAAAGTGTTGCAACCCCAATTTACTGAACCAATGGAAAACATGCTTAATCCACTGGAGATTCATACTGCGATCAAACTTTAATATTTCTTATAAGCCATCTTTGTAATGTGCAAGTTCTGGTGTAGACCACAATCGCACCCAAAACAATAGTGGTCTCAGTATGGCTTAATGATCCATGTGTTTAATATTTAGGGGGCATATTACCAAGCAATAGCGATAATTATCGCTATTGCTTGGTTAGAGACAAAACTTTACCGCAGAGCTGCGGCGATTTTTATCGCAGATAAACCTTGGTATTACCAAGGTTTATCGCAAATGCGATAAAAAACGGCCGCAATGCATGAATATCGCTGAAAAGTCAGCGATATTCATGCATTACCGAGCTAATACTCTTAGCCATGTTATCCACCTCCCATTGGATAACATGGCTAAGAACTGCTCAGGGCAGGTGTTAGCTTTTGGAGATATTTGCGCTTAGCGCGAATATCTCCAAAAGTTGGTAATAGGAGATAGCGATGTTAGCGACTGTTTCCAGTCGCTAACATCTTGGCACGCCCACTTTGCATGTCATTAGTGATAAAAATCACTGACATGCGAAGTGGAGCCCAAGATGGTTGCTATCTCCTACTAGCTGTCGCTAACTGGTGTTAGCGACAGCTAGGTAATAGGGAGATAATTTTATCTCCGCTTTCTTGGCTTTTAAAGCCAAAAAGGCGGAGATAAACCCCCTTGATAATATGCCCCTCGGTCCCTAACAATGGGGATTAGAGGTGTATGCACTGGAAGGCACAATAACTTTCTAAAAAACGTTCTTTCCCCAAAGATATTCTTACTTGACGCTCCCCATAATTCTGCCCCTTACAGGGTTGCTGATTGTATCTTATATTTAAAAGCCTCCAGTGCCGGGGGATGCAGCTCTAGACGTACTACTTCCAATGTTTTTTTAATATTGGTAGGGAGTTTCAAAGCAAGACAGCCTTACTTTTCTCTAGTTGCGGTTTCCAGGTCATTTTAGTATCTAAAGTTATACCTAAATAATAAAAACTATGCACATATTCTAACTTTTGGCTTTTGACCAAACAATTCTTTTTAAAAGATCTATTTATTTATTTATTTTATTTATTTATTTATTACAACACTTATAAAGCGCGAACGAAGGCCCTTGGGCATCTCGGCGCTGAGTTACTGCAGTATTCAACCAACAGGGGAGCTGGAGGTTCATTGATTAAAAAGCCAGGTCTTAAGCTGCTTACGGAAAGACCAAAGGGAGGTGCTCGTTTTAATTGAATGTGGCAGGGAGTTCCAGAGTTTTGGTGCAGCTACAAGGAATCTTCTGTCCCCCCATGAGACCGATTTAGTACGTGGAACCACCAGATCATATGAGCTGGCTGAACGTAACGTTCTGGAAGGACGGTAGGGGATGAGGTTTTGGATGAAGAATGCAGGTCCGACATTATGTAGAGCTTTATATACCAGGCAGAGAGATTTGAATTTTATTCACATTCGTACAGGTAACCAATGGAGCTGTTTTATGATGGGTGACACCGATTGGTATTTGGGGATACGTCCTAGGAGCCTAGCAGCAGCATTTTGAATAACTTGCATTTTTTGTAACACTCTCTCTTGGGCACATAAGAACAAGGCATTACAATAGTCTAAGGTAGACAAAACCAGGGAGCTCACCAGTGTTTTGCCAGCGGTCTCAGGTAGAAAAGGTAAAAAAAAAATTAATAAGCCGTAATTTGTGGAAGGCTGAGGAGGAGATCTGATTTGCATGTGGTAGAAAGGTTAGGCGATTGTCAAACATGACTCCCAGGTTCCTCACCTTACAGATTGGATCCGGGGGCTGGCCCATGGATGACGGCCACCAGATGGATGACCATGCCGGGGAAAGGTTGCCGAAAATGACAACTTCCGATTTATCGGAGTTCAGTTTCAGGCAATTTGAGGCCATCCAACTCCCAATTGCCGACATGCCTTGATTGAAATTGCTGGCGATTTTAGGCCCATCATTCTTGACGGCGAGGATTAACTGGGTGTCATCAGCGTAGGATGTGAGGCTCATCCCATGTGCCCGGAGGACTTGGGCAAGGTCCGACACGTAAATGTTAAATAGTGTCGGACTTAGGGATGAGCCTTGAGGAACTCCGCATGGCAGTGACAAGGGGAGGATTTGAAAGATCCTACCGTCACGACCTGGGACCTGTTTGCAAGAAAAGAGGCGAGCAGTCTCTTGGCATTTCCTCGAATGCCCAAGCTTTCGACACGGTCGACCAAAATAACATGGTTGACCGTGTCGAAGGCCGCCGAGAGGTCCAACAGAATCAGAACAGCCGTTCCTCCCCATCCCGGATGACTCTGATGTCGTCCGCCGCTTTAACCAGGGCGGTCTCTGTTCCGTGGAATTGGCGGAAGCTGAACTGTGATTCGTCCAGGAGTTTGTGTTCCTCGATGAAGGAAGATAATTGAGAGTTCATGATTTTCTCAACTATTTTCGCCAAGAGTGGCAGACTAGCAATAGGGCGGTAACTTTAGCTTCTTCCCTGTCCAAGTTGGGTTTTTTAAGGAGAGGTTTTATAAGGGTCTTTTTTAAAATCTCTGGATAGATACCTGTGTCAAACATAGAATTGCAGATTGTAGTCATGGCCGGAAGAACTGCTTCTATAATTGGGCGCAGGACCTTCAGAGGACATGGGTCTAGGGCTGAGCCTGATTTTATAGAAGATGAAATATTATATATCTGCTCACAGGTGACCTCTTTGAACTGGAGGAAGGTGGGGCCATGATGGTGGGTTGGGGGTTTCGGGAGGACATTGATGTTGTTGGCGAAAGCCCGATAAATGTCTTCAACTTTGCTGAAGAAAAAGTTAGACAGATCGTCACAGAGGGCTTGGGAGGGGGGAGGAGTCAGATCTGCGGATACACCAGCTAACTGTTTAGTGGTCTCATAAAGTAATTTATTGGAGTTTTTGGCTAATTCGATTTTTTCACAGTAATATTTTCTCTTTGCTTCGGAGATTAAAAGTTTATATTTGGTCACTGACTCTTTGTACTTAGATTTAGCTTCCTCTGCATAATCTTTCCGCCAATGCCTCTCTCTATTCCTGCACTGTTGCTTTTGAGTGCGTAGTGCCTCTGAATACCATGGGGCCGAAGGAGCAGGTCTGTTACGGGACCGTTGTTTAACTTGGACCAATTCTGTGGCTGCGGAGCTCAGCCAATCGTAAAATTGGGAAGTAGAAAAATTAGGATTGGGTGAGAGTGCCGGGATGGTGTCAGCCAGCCGGGTTTCCAGCCTTGAGGTGTCTATGTCATCCCACGCCATGTAAGGCTGGCGGGGATTGGGGCACCGTTTACTGGTAGATAAGTCATGAGCTGATAGAGATGCCATGATGAGATGGTGATCGGACCAGGTAAGGGGAAGTATTTGAGTGACTTGCAGGCCCGCTACGTTTGTGAAGATGCCATCTAATATATGGCCACCTTCATGCGTGGGGGAATGAACCAGGGAATGAAGACCAAAGGTGGACATGTCTGCTAAAAGAATGGCGGTATCAGGGTTGTCTGGTAGATCGAAATAAAAGTTAAAATCTCCTAGTATTGTGACAGAATTATCAAGAGCAATTTCTTCCAATGTTGACCTGAAGTCGAAGATGAAATCGTTCCTGGGCCCCGGAGGACGGTAGAGGAGGATTCCCTTGAAAGTGTAGGAAGGGGACAGCTTGATTTTATATTCTAGGGACTCACAGGAAGGTCTGGTGATAGTTTTTGTCCTTACCGAGAAGGTATCACGAGCGATTATGGCGATGCCACCACCTTTCTTCTTTAATTGTCTGTCCAATCTATGTACGGTAAACCCGTTGGGAACAGCGATCACCAGATCGGGATCAGATGCCTGATCCATCCACGTTTCTGTCATGAACAGTAAATCAATTTTATAATCAATAATCAGCTCGTGAATGTCCTGGCAGTGTTTGCCTAGCGAGCGGACATTGGTGAGAGCGATTGTATAAAGTTCCCCTGGATTATGCCTTGTACAGGATGGTAGTTTGTGAATAACAGGTATCGAGGCTTTAGAACCTGGACAATGTATGACCGGACTTGTAAGTAGGGAGAGAGGATTGGATATAAGACAAGCCTGATGTATCGAGGGGCGTAACTGTCGGAGCTGGGTGGTGGAGTAGTGGCCTCGTGGGGGCAACGGGTGAGAGCCAGGTGGGGTGGCCCTGGGCCCGGTCCAGGCGCGGACGGGCGCAGACGGGCTTGCCTTGGGCGCGCCTTCGGCGCGCCGCCGGCGCGCCCGCTGCGCCAGCCCGCTGCGCGGTCGGGCGGGTCTGTTGTTTATATTCATGACTGATGGGGGCGGGAGGAGGGTGGGAGGGGCGCAGAGCTATGCGGCCAGCCTTCCCTGTCCAAGATGGCGCCTAAAGTAATGCTGAAGGCTTCCCAGCGCCTGTTAGCAACAGCGTAGTGGGAGGCAGAGAAAATGAGCCTCGGCGAAGTAATCTCGCCTTGAGGTGGGGGGCGGGTGGTTAAAAGGGCACCGTTAAAATATGGTACAAGTATTAAGAACAAAACGCGATTATTACATCAATCACATTTCACATCAATCACATGTCACAAAGTACCTCCGGCTTTCCGCCTCAGAGGGAAACAATGAAAAACAGCAGAACCTCGGGGAAGTGAGAGTGACGCCTTTATATATCCTGGGAGGGCGGGAGGGGCGCAGAGCTATGCGGCCAGCCTTCCCTGTCCAAGATGGCGCCTAAAGTAATGCTGAAGGCTTCCCAGCGCCTGTTAGCAACAGCGTAGTGGGAGGCAGAGAAAATGAGCCTCGGCGAAGTAATCTCGCCTTGAGGTGGGGGGCGGGTGGTTAAAAGCGCACCGTTAAAATATGGTACAAGTATTAAGAACAAAACGCACTTATTACATCAATCACATTTCACATCAATCACATATCTGTGTGGGTTTATTGCCTTGTATTTGGTTTTACCAGGATTAATTTCTAGGCCCTTTGTATCGCAGTATGCACAAAAGGTATTTAATAAACATTGTAGGCTCTTTGGAGTTTGAGATATTAGTATGGTATCATCTGCGAATAAAAGAGCTGGTACTGGCCCCCCTCCTAGCCTTGGTGAATCGTGTGCACAACCCATTAGATATTCTGGAATATCATTGACATATAATGAAAATAGGGTGGGAGGCAGCACACATTCTTTCCTCACACCCCTTTTTATTGGTATTGCCTCTGTAAGTTCACCCCTCAGACCCCATCTGACCTTTGCAAAGTTATCCCCGTGCAACCTTACTTTTTGCAAGAGGAGTTCACCTGGTACCCCTTGATCTTGTAATGTTTCCATAGTAACTTTCGGGGAATAAGGTCAAATGCAGCCTTCAGGTCCACAAAGGTAATATAAAAGTGACCTTTTTTTAAAACGGTGTACTTCCAACTTATGCAAAGGAATCTAAACACCTGGTCGATTGTGCTGGTTCCAGTTCTAAATCCAGACTGAAATTTTGGAAGAATGCAATTATCCTCATTCCAGTTATTTAGTTTCATTAAAATTTGACTTGCAATTTTTTTTGTAAAATATCAATTAGGCTGATTGATCAATAATTTGAAGGATCATAACGATTACCCTTTTTTAAAATAGTAGTAATTTCTGCCCCATTCCGTGATTCAGGGATTGGTGCACCGGCTGCTATTGAATTGTAAAGAAGGTTAATGTAAGGGCCCTAGACAGTTTTATCTCCTGGTATCTTGTGGGGGCATGGCGCTTTCCCTCGTTTCACTGCATCAATTGCTGCCAGTGTATCCTCCAAACTAAAGTGCAAACAAGCTGTACTAGAGTCAGATGTACAATATTGCTGATCATATCTTATTTCAATCGTGGATACAGAATAAAGGGAGGAAAAATGGTTGACCCATGTATTTGCATCCAAAAAGAGGTCTTTTCTGCATCTTCCTGTTTTATTATCTTTTGTTATCGACCACCAGAATCCAACATGATCTCTACTTTTTGCTGCTCTGATTAATTCCAACTAAATGTTTTCATCCCAACTTTTCTTAGTTTGTACCAGTCGTCTCTTGTTATTAGTCCAGTGCCAGTATTAGCTCTTTTTTGCCTCACGGCACTCCTTATTATACAAGGTATATGCCAACCTACTTTTTTTAGTTTTCCCTCCGCTCGCTTTAGGGATTTTACTCAAAATAGGTTTTAACGCTTCTACCAATGCTCGGTGTACAATAGTTACAGGGAACACTGTGTCAGGCAATCAATATACCAGGCAATGATGTCTGTGAACATAACATAGATTTGCGTCATAGCCTCAATATTGCCCACTATAACTGCCCATTGTAGCGCTCTACGGTTGTTACTTACTAATGGCTCATTAAAAAAGTATTATTTATATATTCATTGTTCGTTGTTCCCTGGAGTTATTTTGAATATATCCGCTGCTAGTGTCAGGTGCAGGGGTTAATGATCGCTATCAATTCTAGCATCAACTACTAGATATTTTATGTTTGGCCAAAATCCGATAGATGTTATAATGTAGTCAATGCTTCTGTTACAATTACCCCTATTGAATGTTGGGATGTTTGGGCTGTCTAAGGGTAATCTACCATTACAGGCTCTAAGTCCGTGACCTGCCACCAATCTCATAATTTGGGCAGATGCAACTGAACAAGGTAATACAGGGCTACTTTCTAAGGGGGGGGACATTATTTGCCATGTCTTCATCTTCGAAGATTGTTTCAAGGCCCACCACTGGCTCAAATTTACAATTTGAATCTCCTCCCACTATTATCATTGCCCTTGAATAAAGTGTTGTTAAAAAAAGCGGTTGAACCCTAGATTCCTTGTTGGGCGGACTTGGTCTATTATATATATTTATTAAATATATTTCAGTTTTATCCCATGCACAAATCTTCACACCAATTATATCTTGTGATGGGAAGATCAACTGGGTTATATCAATACCTACGGTGATTTCTACCCATGTAACAAGGCCGCCTGAGGGCCTTCCTCTATCTGAAGAAATAGTATTAACGCTATAGGTTCTACGCCCAAACTTGTGGGGCCTTTCTAGAGTCCATCCTGCAAATTCCTTTTTAGCCCTGCAATATTCCATGACATCAACTGTATTTCCATTAGTTCCTTTTCCCCCCATTTCTAAATTAACAACAGTATCCACCTATATCCCTGTCTTATGAACTACCTGGGATTCAGTAACCAAATCAGGGGTGACTGTTGCATTTTTGTGTCGGGTCAAATTAAATTCAGATTTCACCCCCTTTCCATTAAGTCCGGGCACCAATGGCATATTTTGTGCCTCTTTAAGCTTTACCATGTCTTGTAAATCTTCTAAACTCTCACTCAGGGTACTTGCATCTGAGCTTATCTTATTGTTGGGTGGGGTAATATGATGGTCAAATATATTACTGGCAGAGAGTGATGTAGTAACTTGAAGATTATTAGGAAGATGCAATTCTCTTTCTACTATGACTGGTTGTCAGTCTTGAGTATCTAAATCTGATTGGACCTGAAACCTATTTGATAAAAAAGCAGAAGCACAGTCATATCCACCAGCCCTAGATGGAGGTTTATAAAAATAACCTAACAGCAAAGCACAGATACTGGTGGTTTCACTAAAAGTTTGTTTGTTTAAACTTAGTAAACGATGAACTGTCTATGGCCTACGGACGTTGATCACTAAGTATTCACCCTCAATGTTCTTGGGGATTGGCCTACCCACCCAACTCTACAAAACATAATAACCTCTTTCAAGTTAGATGGGTAGAATCTTTTATATTTTACGAGCCAATCCACCGTCTTGTTATGTAGGTTAACCCAGGATTCCTTCTGGTTGCTTTTAAGAACTGGAACACCAGACAAAACCAATACGTAATAACACGAAGCTGGAGGTAGACTTAAGATATCAGTATTAGGTTGTAGGTTAGTTGTCATTGAACCATCTATGGTATTATTACTCGAGTTGCTCAGTGTAGTTCCCAGGGGTAAACATTCAGGTACCTCTCTTTGCCTTATATTTTGATCTTGAACCACTCCCTGCATGTTTCCCTGTATGTTTCCTTCTCCCATCCTTGATTTCAATCTAGATTTAGGTATATGGGGTTCTTTCGTTTTGCCACTTGTATTACAACTTGTATTACACAAATGATCAGATGAGTTCATATTTACTGGTACTGGTACTGGTATTGAAGAGTTCTCCCCCTCAGCGACATTTACATTGGGATTCATAATCTTACCACTTTAATTGACCATAACAGCATTCAACCGTTCCAACTTTTCCCTTAAAGGATTAAAATTCTTGTCAACTAGTTCATTAATGTGGGCTAACACAGTTCCCAAAACTGACTCCATTATAGAGGTAGTAATGGAGTCCCCTATACACTCAGGTCTTAGTCGTGGTGATGATAATGAGAACGTGCCTAAGACCGTCTGCGTGCCAACAGAATTGAACAGGGGAGCTACCGATTCAACCGTATGGACAATATGGGCTGTTATTCCATTAATGGGGCTAGTTCCTTTTGTACTCCTCTTCTTCTTTTGGGGACCACCCCCCTTTTGAGGATCACCCCCGCCTTTGTTTAATTGTTAGTTGTCTTCCCTTGGTCTCTTCAGATAACTTAGATGCCCGTGTTCCTGCCCCATTCAACGTTGTTGTTTGTGGTGAAGGGGATAAGTCCAAGGGGGGCAGGGGAGGTGTCATAGGTATATCTTGCGATGTAGTAGGCAGTGGTGCTTGTAAGGAATCCCCCGGGTTCAATAGTCCTAGTAATGAACGTCGCCGCTACGAAATTTCTATTTCATGAGTCAGAAGTGATTCTGCCCTAACTATAAACGCATCTAGGGTACCTGCCACTCCCCTGCACTAGGTCATTGTCTTACTCATATTCAATCAGGCCCCCAACAGCTTGGCAACTCACTAACCACCACACAATGCTGCAATCTAGTGTAGATAGTATTAAGTAATTACCCCAAAAAGTTTTTTACCGTACAATTGTACCTGCAGACAGCTGCCGTACCTGTCTCAGCCACACTCCTCCCTCAGGACTGTGGCACGGCGCTCCGAAGGAATGTTGGTTTCATGTCTCGCCTTCCTTCTCTCTTCCTTGACTCCGCACTCCTCTCCCGTCACCTCTAACTCTCCGCCACGTTCTTGCTTCTACCTCCTGGGTGTCGTCTCACGCCGGCAGATGCACTTCCTGGGTTTTCTCCACTCCTGTTGTCTCGACATCACATAGGGGCGTGTCCTCGCTTTTTGTACACGTCAAATTAAAGGCACCGTCTTCGTTTTCCTCCGTTCTGGCTAGCAGAGACCATGACAAACAATCGCCCTGAAGGGAAGGAGGGGAGGGATGATCCGCGACCCACCATTGTTCATATGGGGTGAGTTCTTCCTCCCTCCGGCCCTCTCCGTTACAGGGTTATGCAATGCTCCAGCAGTCTTCCAGTTCTTCATTAATGAGTTCTTGCAAGAAATGGTAGATATCTACGCCTTAGCTTACATCAACGACCTTCTGGTCTATTCATCTACTTTAGCTGAGCCTGAAAATCACATAAGACCAGTACTGCTGAAACAGAAGGAAGACCACTTGTTTGTGAAGTTAGAAATGCGCGAGTTCCACATATATCAAGTAGCCTTTTTGGGGTTTATCCTCTCTCCAAATGGGGTGAGCATGGATCCTCAAAAAGTAACAGCAGTCACACAGTGGCAATCTACCAAATTTGTGAAAGAAGTGCAAAGCTTCTTAGGGTTCGCTACTTTTTACAGGCGTTTTATAGAGAACTTTTCAGCATTAGCCTCCCCTAGGGGTGGTATTTTCTTGGTCTCTTGAAGCTGAAGATGCCTACGAAAAACAAAAGCAGGTTTTTACTCAGGCTCCTGTACTTAGACACCCACACCCTTCTAACCCCTATACCATATGTTCTTTTCCAGAGAGCTGTCAGGTGCTTGCATCCAATAGCCTTTTTTTTCACACAAACTGAATTCCGCAGAGCAGAATTACTCCATGGGGGACACAGAACTATTAGCCACAAAGAGCTCAATTGAGGAATGGCACCTAATATTAGTGGGGCCTTTACATACGATCACTGTCCTCACTGATCATAGACATTTATTGTTTTTGAAATCAGCAAGGGCCTTGTCTCTGAGGCAATTGCGACAGACTTTGTTTTTTAGTGAATTTGCTTTTTGTGATACAGGATCAACCTGGAAAATGACATGGAAAGGCGGATGCCGTCTCCAGATATGGATATGAAATCAAAGAACACAAGTGAGAACCTGCTCCTATTATAGCCTCTGAATGTATTCTTGGGGTCATTACTTCAGATGAGGATTTCCTACAAAAGGTGGCAGTGGCAGAAGACACAGAAGAGGTTTACGTTTGGAAGAAGAAGCATCAAGGAACCAGAGTAGAGTACCTCCTATACATTTAGGGAGGGCTAGTGGTTTCCACAACAAAGTCAGGCCCTAGAATGGAGTCATGCTTATGTACTTTCAGGTCACCCTGGTTATGAAAAAACTTTGGATCTAGCAAGACGTCATTTCTGGTGGCCTTCCCTGGATAGAAAAGACACACAATTGATGGATGGAATGCAGAACAAATAACATTCAATTCCAGTCAAGAGCTCTGGGTTAAATCTATCATTCTTTTGCTCACCATGCCACCTTAGCTTAGACCTGGCCATATGCAAATCTGTCTTGACCCTGTGTCTCATGGGAATAATCCAGTCTGAACTGCAAGCCAGGTCCTCCCTGGACTGGAAACAAGTATCCTAGGACAGGTTTCGGGGTTTCACCCCTCTTCAGCCAGGATAGCTTGATTCCAGTGGCACCGTGAGCCCAGGACCCACGTCTGGGCATACCTGGCGTACTTGGGGCGAGAAAGCAAAAGACACACAATTGATGGACGGAATGCAGAACAAATCCAAACATTCACCCTCAGTCAAGTGATTTGGTTTAAATCTATCATTCTTTTGCTCACCATGCCACCTTAGCTTAGACCTGGCCATATGCAAATCAGTCTTGACCCTGTGCCTCATGAGAACAGTCCAGCCCACACTGCCAAGCCAGGTCCTCCTGACCGGAAACAAGCATTCTAAGACCGGTTTCGGGTTTTCACCCCTCTTCAGCCAGGATAGCTTGATTCCAGTGGCACCGTGAGCCCAGGACCCACGTCTGGGCATACCTGGCGTACTTGGGGCGAGAAAGCAAAAGACACACAATTGATGGACGGAATGCAGAACAAATTAAAACATTCACCCCCACTCAAGCAATTTGGTTTAAATCTATCATTTTTTTGCTCACCATGCCACCCCAGTTTAGACCTGGCCATATGCAAATCGGTCTTGACCCTGTGCCTCATGGGAACAATCCAGTCCGAACTGCTAAGTCAGGTCCTCCCTGGACCGGAAACAAGCATCCTAGGACCGGTTTTGGGGTTTCACACCTCTTCAGCCAGGATAGGTTGATTCCAGTGGCACCGTGAGCCCAGGATCCATGTCTGGGCATATCTGGCACACGTGGGGCGAGAAAGCAAAAGACACCCAATTGATGGACGGAATGCAGAACAAATCAAAACATTCAACCCAGACAAGAAATCTGGGTTAAATCCATAATTCTTTTGCTCGGCATGCCACCCCAGTTTAGGCCTGGCCATATGCAAATCAGTCTTGATCCTGTGCCTCATGGTGACATTCCAGCCCGAACTGCCAATCCAGGTCCTCCCTAGACCAGGAGCAAGCATCCTAGGACCGGTTTTGGGGTTTCACCCCTCTACAGCCAGGATAGCTTGATTCCAGTGGCACCGTGAGCCCAGGACCCACGTCTGGGCGTACCTGGTGCACTCGGGGCGAGAAAGCAGAATACACACAATTGATGGACGGAATGCAGTACAAATCAAAACATTCACCCCAGTCAAGAGATCTGGGTTAAATCCATCATTCTTTTGCTCACCATGCCACACCAGATTAGACCTGGCCATATTCAAATCAGTCTTGACCCTGTGCATCATGGGAACAGTCCAGCCCGAACTGTCTAGCCAGGTCCTCCCTGGACTGGAAACGAGCATTCTAGGACCGGTTTCAGGGTTTCACCCCTCTTCAGCCAGGATAGCTTGATTCCAGTGGCCCCGTGAGCCACTGGAGTCAAGCTATCCTGGCTGATAAGGGCTGGCAGTTCTTGCTGGACTGTTCCCATTTGGTGCAGGGTCAAGAATGATTTGCATATGGCTGGGTCCAAACTGGAATGGCATTGTGAGCAAAAAAATGATGGATTTATGCCCAAATCTCTGTACTGGGGTGTATGTATGACATTTTTCTGCATTCTGTCCATCAATTGTTCTTTTTGCATTTTTCACCCCGACTGGGATGGGTATTCTCATACGTGAGTCCTGTGCTCTCCATGCCACTGGAGTCAAGCTATCCTGGCTGATAAGGGCTGAAAGCCCGAAACAGGTCCTAGGATGCATGTTTCCAGTCCAGGGAGGACCTGGCCTGGCAGTTCAGGCTGGGCTGTTCCCATTGGGTGCAGGGTCAAGACTGATTTGCATATGGCTGGGTCAAAACCGGAATGGCAAGGAGAGCAGAAAAGCTACGGATTTAGGTCCAGATCTCTGTACTCGGGTGAATGTATGATATTGTTCTGCATTCTGGCCATCAATTGTTCTTTTTGCAATTGTCACCCCGAGTGGGACTTGTATGCTCAGACATGAGTCCCGTGCTCTCCATGCCACTGGAGTCAAGCTATCCTGGCTGATGAGGGCTGAAAGCCCGAAACCGGTCCTAGGATGCTTGTTTCAAGTCCAGAGAGGACCTGGCCTGGCAGTTCGGGCTGGACTGTTCCCATTGGGCTCAGGGTCAACACTGATTTGCATATGGCTGGGTCCAAACTAGAATGGCATGGTGAGCAAAAAACTATGGATTTAGGCCAAGATCTCTGTACTGGGGTGCATGTATGACATTGTTCTACATTATGGCCATGAATTGATCTTTTTGCATTTGTCACCCCGAGTGGGACAGGTATGCTCAGACGTGAGTCCCGTGCTCTCCATGCCACCGGAGTCAAGCTATCCTGGCTGATGAGGGCTCAAAGCCCAAAACTGTTCCTAGGATGCTTGTTTCCAGTCCAGGGATGGCCTGGCAGTTGTTGCTGGACTGTTCCCATTTGGTGCAGGGTCAAGAATGATTTGCATATGGCTGGGTCCAAACGGGAATGGCACGGGGAGCAAAATAATTATGTATTGATGCCCAGATCTATGTACTGGGGTGAAGGTATGACATTGTTCTGCATTCTGTCCATCAATTGTTCTTTTTGAATTTGTCACACCGAGTGGGATGGGTATGCTCAGACGTGAGTCCTGTGCTCTCCATGCCACTGGAGTCAAGCTATCCTGGCTGATGAGGGCTGAAAGCCCGAAACCGGTCCTAGGATGCTTGTTTCCAGTCTAGGGAGGTCCTGGCCTGGCAGTTCGGCTGGACTGTTCCCATTGGACGCAGGGTCTAGACTGATTTGCATATGGTTGGGTCCAAACTCGAATGGTGAGCAAAAAGAAGATGGATTTAGACCCAGATCTCTGTACTGGGGTGAATGTATGACATTGTTCTGCATTCTGTTCATCAATTGTTCTTTTTGCACTTCTCTTGAAACAGACACTAAGAATTACATACAGAAATTTCACACATGCGCACAAAGCAAAAGTTCCATGCCAACTCCTCATAGCCTTGGTTTTCCATTTCTATGGATTTCATTGTGGAACTACCCAGAACTACACCAGGAAACACTGTGGTATTGGTGGTGGTAGACATATTGACTAAAATTTTACACTTTATATCCTTGAAGTCTCTTCCCACATCTCAGGAGTTAGCCTGGTTGTATGTAAAGCACATAGGTAGATTATATGGGCTCCATTCCGTGAACATTTCTGACCGTGAACCTCAGTTTGCTTCTAATTCCCGGAAGGAGTTGGATAAGCTTTTACACATAGATGTGCTGTTTTCTTCTGGTCAACCCCCTCAAATCGATGGACAAACAGAAAGGGTCAATCAGTGCTTCGAACAGTACATACAGTGTCAGTTGTTACAATCCACCTCTGATTAAGACAAGCATTTGTGGGCTGCTGAATTCTTTGTTAACAACAGTATACACTCCTCTATTGACAAACCCCCTTTTTTCTGTTCAGATGGGTATCATCCCCAATTCTTGCAATCACTCCCTACTGACTTTGCTTCAGTTCCGGCTGGCTAGGACTTTATCAAGGTGATTCAGGAAATACATAAGGCTGCTATAATCGATGTAGATAAAGCTAAAGCAGATTACAAGAGAAATGCAGATCTTCATCGCCGCCCAAGTCCTGATTATGCCTTAGGGGATATGGTTTGATTATCAACATTCCATGTTAGGATCAGAGGGGCTCGAAAATTCAAACTTTGTTTCATAGGTCCATACAAGATCCTATAAGTAATAAACCCTGTGGCAACCCTGAAGATACACCCTGTCTTTCATGTGTTATGCTAAAACCGGTTGCACAAGGAACAGTGCTACCCATCCTACCCAATCCTGTTGAGGTGGAAGAGGAACAGGAATATGAAGTATGGGCTATTATGGACTCCAGTCGGGTTTCTGGTAGGCGTCAATACCTGATACACTTGAAAGGATATGGGTCTGAGGACCGTATTTGGTAACCTGCGAGGCATGTTCATGCTCCTCAGTTGGTTCTTCATTTTTCACTGCAAATATCCCTGCAAACCCAAACCTGTTGGAGCCACTGCTGGTAGGGGTGTTCTGTCATAAATCCTCTGTTCATGCTGCAGTCAGCGGCAGGGGCGGAGCACCACCCATATAAAATACGCTGTCCGTAGCGGCAGTAGCGGACCCCCCTCCCCTAGCGCCTTGAGACCCTCCGGGTGAGTAGTGCGCTATATAAATGCTTTGGTTGATTGATTGATGGTCCGAATGGGAAGAGTGCTTCACCTTTATGCTCTTGTGAGCATTTCCTTCCCGTCCAGCTTTCTAGTCAGCACTTCCGGGTCACTGAAGCAGTGTAATTCTCCCCCACGTCCAGCTCCTCACATCGGTTACTCGTTACCGTCCGGACTCTTAGGCACAGCATTACTCGGTGGGGTCTCCCCTGTAAAAGACAAAAAGAATACACAAAGAATCATTACTATGGCAGTAACATGCTTTCGCTTGTGTGAATGAAAGATGTTTGCGAATGTGTATCAAAGCAGACTTATCTTAAGGGATCCTTGTGGCATCAAAGCATACTTATCTGAAGGGATCCTTGTGGCATGCATGAGTAATGTTACAAACGGGCTCTCTGGCTGGCCAAGGCTTGCGCCAGAATCAGTCAGAGACCACCACTTCCACGTCAGGGCAAGGGAGTCACACACCAAGATAACCCCTGCTCACCCTCTAGGTAACGTGACGCGAGCAGCCAGGCTAAACTTGGAGGCTATGTAGGTTAAGTGTTTGCGCGCGCACCCAGCAACCACACCCAAGGCCCACCACAAAGGAAACTCCACACAAGGTTATATAAAAATAGCCTTTGTATTATACCAAAACACATTAGATAAGAACACACATTTTACAATGTGCCAACAGGCACTGGCAGAATTTACAGGGGATATGTACAAGACAGGGCCACCTGGACCACTGTCAGGAATCATCACTTTCTAGGAATAGTAATTAACACATAGAAAACTTGTAGAACAAAATAGAAAATGTAGCACACAACCAGGGATTACTGGTAAAGGGTAAGTACCTCCTAACCACCTTAGGAAAATATTGGGCAGGGAACCAAGACCTCACTAGCAACACCTGTACTAGGAGAAAAACAACTACCTAAGTATCACCAACATTTAGGGGTATAAGCATAGGAACATTACACATGATGCATTAACATTCAGAGGTGTAGGAAAGAAAAACACATGATGCATCAAACCACATTCAGAGGTGTAAGGAAGGAAAACACATGATGCATCAAAACACATTCAGAGGTGTAAGGAAGGAAAAACACATAATGCATCAAAACACATTCAGAGGTGCAAGCACAAGCAATTGCGCAAAACTCACATGAGCCACAACCTGTGGCAGTCCCTAGGCCCTCTGGCCTTGTTGGGGCTAGGACGCCCTGTGTCACAATGTCAGGGGCCTAAACGTGGCAGCTGCCCACGAAGTGCTGGGCAGCTGGGTAGATAATGATGGGCCAACGCTGGAGCCTCGCAGGCTCTGGCCAAAAGCAATGTCCCCTTGGAGCCTCGCTGGGCTCTTCAACCACGCAATGCTCCTGAGCCTCTCTGGGGCTCTACAACAACAATGGGCCCCTAGAGCCTCTCTGGACTCTTCACAAGAAAATCCCGCCTTTTGGAGCCTCTGGGCTCTAAGACCAACTTGCCCCGTCGTTGGAGCCTGTCTTAGGCTCGAATTAAAAATGCCCTTAAGAGCCTCTTGGGCTCTTTCCCAATGCCACCTCGAGCCTCGCAGGCTCTATGCCCAAGACAACTTTGCCCCTTGGTGCTGGAGTCCCGCTTGGGGGACTTGTGGGTACTGGGCGTGCAACCTGGATGTCCCCGAGCCTCTCAGGGCTCAATCCGGCATGCCTCCGAGGTCGGAGCAGCCTGCACCGGCACTCGCCAGCACAAAACCGGACCCGGCTGCACTCACCCGACTCTGGTGGCGGCGTCCTCTCTACCGGCTCCTCTCTCCACCGGCGGGACTCGGGGGAGCCTCGCTCTGCTGCAGCACTCCTCCGGGCTCTACCTCGGTCCCGGGAGCTTCAGGCTTCCTCTCTCTGGTTGCACGTCAGGTCCCGGGCCAGCAGCCAATCAGAGCACGGCCCGGGAATGACATCACGGGGGTGTCCAAAAGTACCGCCCCCGGCCTCCCTGACTTCCTGGTCGCGGGCCGGGTGGCGGCGATTCACGAGGAGGCAACCGAGGGGTGGGCTCCGTCCAGGAATTAAATATAAAGCGAGGTGGGCTCTCGCTATGGCGGCCAGGTCCCTGGCGAGGTGGGCACTCGCCAGAGGACTTCCAAATCGGCAAATCAAGCGGGAACACGCCGGGTGGGCACCGGCTGAAAACAACAGCGCTCCCAAGCGCTAGGACAAAAAGAAAGCACTCTCAGGCGCTAGGGGACCAAGTAAAGCGCTCCCAGGCGCTTAGCAGAAGCAAAGTCCAGGCAAAGTCCTTGAGGAAGTCAGGGGGGCAAGGCTGGGCCCAGAGCCAGCTCACTGGGCCTCCAGGCAGGGAGGCAGTCCAAGTGGCGGTCCTCCTGGCCCCAGCAACAGCAGCAGCCCCCTCTGGCAGGATCCTGGATGAGAACCTTTTCTAAGGGGACACAACCCTTCTTATACTAGAAAATCCTTTGTCTGTAGGTGCAGGGTGGGGGAGGAACCAGTTGCAGCTAGTTTTGGAGCACCCTTGATGGCTCAACCACCCCTTTCATTCACTGGGGAGGCTAGGGTCGTTAGACGCACCACAGGGGCCAGAGCCAGCATTGTGTGGGGAAAGCCCAGCCCCATCAGGAACCAGGTGCAGCCCTCCCTCACATCACTCATGCTAATCTCTCCACTCACCCCTGGGTAGACCCATCCAGACTTCCTGGAGCCAGGCTTGCCAGCCAGCTCCAGCCAATCACGCTCCAGCACCCTCACTGCACACACACATCAATGTCTAGAAGTGGCACTTCCCCACTAGACACATACAAGCTGCACATACCATCGCGCAGCATTCATTCTCACGAGTTCGTACATACCAAACACGAGCCTGCACTCCCCACGCATCAGGAACTAACATGGACACACACATTCCCAATGCATTCCTATGGGAGGGCAGGCCAACCTTACTCCATGCACGCACTTTACCCTGGGAAAAAGTGCGCCAAGCCAGAAATCATGAACACCAGGTCGCCATCGAAAGCAAAAAGTTCAGGGGTGAACCAGCCACAAAGGCCCGGGTCCAACACAATTCCCTTCCAGCCAAAACGCAGGGTAGACCGATCACCACCATGATGGGCTTCCCTGCTTTGGGCGATAGAACACGGACACGGGCCCGCCACTGCCGGGACACCGTCCGGTTCCACACCACTGTGAACCCCTGGGATTCCTTCTAAAACCACCATCTGGAACAACTGGGCTACCCCACTGGTACTCCCAAGCTGTCCGCGGCCAGGACCAGGCCCTGGGCCACCCAGGTGCCACCGGTCCTTGCCTATCCACAGAGTGGGGGGTAGTAACCCCTGGCACTTAGTAGCCATTCTCCACTCTTCCTGTCTGCAAGACAGGGCTAGACTGCCACTGGTTCTCCAGCCTAGGGTCTACACCCTCAGGCGGACCAGGAGTCTCAGGGAAAGCTCTCCTCCCTCTACCTCTTCTTCTAGGGTTCCTCCACCTCCTGCGAGGGGTAAACCTAGAACGCCATTACAACCCAGGGTTTAACCCCTCAGGTGCACCGGGGTCAGAGGCGGGCTCTCCCACCCTCTGCAGCCTCTTCCAGAGTTCTGCACCCTCCCCACTGGAGAGGTACCCCTTGAAGAAGCACTGGCTAGGACTCTGGTTAAGGACGTCCCACCCTTCAGGTCAGGTCGACCCTGAACCTGGCCTCCCAACCTTCGGTCTAAACCCCTAGGTGGGATAATTGCCTTGCACTCCAGGACTTCTGGGGACTCACTCACCATCCCCCTGAGGCTAACACATGACTCATGTGCTGTGTGACTGTCTGTCTGGCGCAGATCTCCCGTCCCCTGTCCACCTGACTGTGCGGGAGAATCCCCCAGAACAGAAGTGGTTTCACCATGGTCACTCCAAGGGAACGTAGCCCAACTGGCTAGTCCCTGACCCACTGGTTCTCCCACTGGGGAACACATCCCCCATTCACTCCTCATTTCGGACTTCTGTGCCCCCCCCAACTGGAGTGGCACTGCCTGACACTAGAACCACTGGAACACTATTTAAAGATACTCCAGGTCCTCTAGACACTAGGAGATACCCCTCAAGGGGTCTACCAGGACAGCCTAGGTCTCCAACCTGGTGTTCCCTCAAGAAACCATCCAGTTCTGAGACTGGGTGTCGGGCACCTGGGAACACTCAGTCCCCCACTCACTCCTACTCCACTGAGACAAGACGTGAGCCCCTACACCCCTCTCGCTACACTGGGACCTAGCTGGGCTACTCTGAGCCTCTTCCACCACACTGGGCTGGAAGATACCTGACCCACTACTCTCGGGATCACTCACCCATGACGTGTCAGAACCTCCGGCACCTTCCCAGCGGTCTGCTTCCCTCGCAATGTCCCAAGGACTAACATAGTCACCCCTCAACCCGTGTTGTTGCAACTAGGGCACAAAACAATTGAGCAGCTGCTCTCTGATAACCAGGTTGAGCAGGCCATCAAAATCAGGTTCCCCGTGAAACTCTATCCAATCAATCAGTGCATCATGGCAATCATCCACATAATCCCCCCAATCCTGGTGAGGCAGTCTCCTACTGCCCCAGAACTTCAACCGGTACTTGTCCTCTCGGGAACAAGGTACTATTCTTTGGAGAAGGGGACTGGGACCTCCTGCACTGAACTCTCTATTGCTGCCACCACTGGATCCAGCCCTCCCTGGGGAATCCAGAAAACTATAATTGCGGTCATCGGATACCCTACCCTCTAGGGCTATCTTCTCCCTGGCCAAGGCCCTCTCAGCCTCTGCAATCCTCTCCTGCACACCTAGCTGCGCTATCTCCTTGGCATGCTCTAACCTGAGCTTCTCCAAAGCCAGCTGGTGCTCCCTCTCTTCCCTCCTTTCCAACCACTCATCTGGGGACAGGGAAAGGGATGTGGTCCTACATCTGACACTGGACCCAGCAAGGGACTCCCTATCTATGGGGTCCTCACCATCTGCTGATGCCCATTCACTGTCATCCTCATCCTCCACTTCAGACTCTTCGTGGATCCCATCAGACCCACCACCCTCACGGCGTGCGGCCCGGGCCCTATCTTCCTCACTGCGCTCACGTTCCCAGTCATCCTTCTGCCATAGGATCAGGTTATCCCTAAGCTTGGACTGGGTGTCTGACTCATTCACTGGGATGTCTCTCTCCTCACAAAACTGTACCAACTCATGCATACTGTACTTAAACAGACCACAGAGGTTAAAAGGAGATTCCATCTTGACAGGATGCTCACAGACACGTGCAACACAGGGGACTTAACTGTCAGAGTTGAAGCAAGAGTACACAGTTCAAAGTATTTCAGCAAGCTCCCTACCAAAGAGAACTCACACTCATTTGTCCAGGGCAATACACCATTCATCCACACCCCCCCCCCCTCGGACCGGTAAGGCAGTTTTTACCACCCCTGATTTATCAACCTGACCACACATGACACAGGTACCAAACTCTGGGAGCAGGGCAGGGGACAAATGGACTGGACACTCTTTGGAAAAGAAATACTAGAACTTCAAAGGACAATAATCCCCAACATGTAATTATCTAAAATGCAGAGTTTTGTAGTGTGGCCCGTTGCCACTGCGGTACAACGCAAACACAAATCCGGATCCTCACCGCCTGCCACCAATGTTAGAAACGGGCTCTCTGGCTGGTCAAGGCTTGCGCCAGAGTCAGTCAGAGACCACCACTTCCACGTCAGGGCAAGGGAGTCACACACCAAGATAACCCCTGCTCACCCTCTAGGTAACGTGACGCGAGCAGCCAGGCTAAACTTGGAGGCTATGTAGGTTAAGTGTTTGCGCGCGCACCCAGCAACCACACCCAAGGCCCACCACAAAGGAAACTCCACACAAGGTTATATAAAAATAGCCTTTGTATTATACAAAAACACATTAGATAAGAACACACATTTTACAATGTGCCCAAAAGCAGAATTTACAGGGGATATGTACAAGACAGGGCCACCTGGACCACTGTCAGGAATCATCTTTTTCTAGGAATAGTAATTAGCACATAGAACACTTGTAGAACAAAATAGAAAATGTAGCACACAACCAGGGATTACTGGTAAAGGGTAAGTACCTCCTTCGCAACCCTAACCACCTTAGGAAAATATTGCGCAGGGAACCAAGACCTCACTAGCAACACCTGTACTAGGAGAAAAACAACCACCTAAGTATCACCAACATTCAGGGGTATAAGCATAGGAACATTACACATGATGCATTAACATTCAGAGGTGTAGGAAAGAAAAACACATGATGCATCAAAACACATTCAGAGGTGCAAGGAAGGAAAAACACATGATGCATCAAAACACATTCAGCGGTGTAAGGAAGGAAAAACACATGATGCATCAAAACACATTCAGAGGTGCAAGCACAAGCAATTGCGCAAAACTCACATGAGCCACAACCTGTGGCAGTCCCTAGGCCAACTGGCCTTGTTGGGGCTAGGACGCCCTGTTTCCCAATGTCAGGGCCCTAAACGTGGCAGCTGCCCACAAAGTGTTGGGCAGCTGGGTAGATAATGATGGGCCAACGCTGGAGCCTCGCAGGCTCTGGCCAAAAGCACTGTCCCCTTGGAACCTCGCTGGGCTCTTCAACCACGCAATGCTCCTGAGCCTCTCTGGGGCTCTACAACAACAATGAGGCCCTGGAGCCTTTCTGGACTCTAAAATTACGAAATGCCCCCTAGAGCCTCTCTGGACTCTTCACAAGAAAATGCCGCCTTTTGGAGCCTCGGGGCTCTAAGACCAACTTGCCCCGTCGTTGGAGCCTCTCTTAGGCTCGAATTAAAAATGCCCTCAAGAGCCTCTCGGGCTCTTTCCCAATGCCACCTCGAGCCTCGCAGGCTCTATGCCCAAGACAACTTTGCACCTTGGTGCTGGAGTCCCGCTCAGGGGACTCGTGGGTACTGGGCTTGCAACGTGAATGTCCCCGAGCCTCTCAGGGCTCAATCCGGCATGCCAAGGTCGGAGCAGCCTGCTACCGCACTCGCCAGCACAAAACCGGACCCGGCTGCACTCACCCGACTCCGGTGGCGGCGTCCTCTCTCCCTGCTCCTCTCTCCACCGGCGGGACTCTGGGGAGCCTTGCTCCGCTGCAGCACTGCTCCGGGGCTCTCCCTCGGTCCCGGGAGCTTCAGGCTTCCTCTCTCTGGTTGCACGTCAGGTCCCGGGCCAGCAGCCAATCAGAGCGCGGCCCGGGAATGATGTCACGGAGGTGTCCCAAAGTACCGCCCCCGGCCTGCCTGACTTCCTGGTCGCGGGCTGGGCGGCGGCGATTCACGAGGAGGCAACCGAGGGGTGGGCTCCCTCCAGGAATTAAATATAAAGCGAGGTGGGCTCTCGCTATGGTGGCCAGGTCCCTGGCGAGGTGGGCACTCGCCAGAGGACTTCCAAATCGGCAAATCAAGCGGGCACACGCCGGGTGGGCACCGGCCGAATACAACAGCGCTCCCAAGCGCTGGGACAAAAAGAAAGCACTCTCAAGTGCTAGGGGCCCAAGTAAAGCGCTCCCAGGCGCTTAGCAGAAGCAAAGTCCAGGCAAAGTCCTTGAGGAAGTCAGGGGGGCAAGGCTGGGCCCGAGCCAGCTCACTGGGCCTCCAGGCAGGGAGGCAGTCCAAGTGGCGGTCTTCCTGGCCCCAGCAACAGCAGCAGCCCCCTCTGGCAGGATCCTGGAAGAGAACCTTTTCTAAGGGGACACAGCCCCTTCTTATACTAGAAAATCCTTTGTCTGTAGGTGCAGGGTGGGGGAGAAACCAGTTGCAGCTGGTTTTGGAGCACCCTTGATGGCCAAACCACCCCTTTCATTCACTGGGGAGGCTAGGGTTGTTCGACGCACCACAGGGGCCAGAGCCAGCATTGTGTGGGGAAAGCCCAGCCCCATCAGGAACCAGGTGCAGATCTCCCTCACATCACTCATGCTAATCTCTCCACTCACTCCTGGGCAGACCCATCCAGACTTCCTGGAGCCAGGCTTGCCAGCCAGCTCCAGCCAATCACGCTGCAGCACCCTCACTGCACACACACATCAATGTCTAGAAGTGGCACTTCCCCACTAGACACATACAAGCAGCACATACCATCGCGCAGCATTCATTCTCACGAGTTCGTACATACCAAACTCGAGCCTGCACTCCCCACGCATCAGGAACTAACATGGACACACACATTCCCCATGCATTCCTATGGGAGGGCAGGCCAACCTTACTCCACGCACGCACTTTACCCTGGGAAAAAGTGCGCCAAGCCAGAAATCATGAACACCAGGTCGCCATCGAAAGCAAAAAGTTCAGGGGTGAACCAGTCACAAAGGCCCGGGTCCAACACATGAGTATCTGCGTTTTCTTTGGTGGCATATTTCTTGCTTGTAAGAAATCCTTGCACTCTGCAGAACGAACTCCTGAAGTTAAGGAGACACATTATGTTCAATAAATCCTGGCTGTATAAATTATGGAAGTCTGCATTGTAAACAAACTCCTGAAGTAAAGGAGTTACATTACAATCAGTCCTTCCCGGCTGCAAGAATCCATAACAGTCAGAATTACTAACTCCTGAATATAAGAAGACAAGTTTGGTTTAGCCTGCACTTTTTTTGCATATTTTGTGATTTTATCACTGGCTAAACTGTGAATCAGCCTTGGTTATTTTTGGACTAAGTCTATTTTTACTAGGGTACTGACACTGGTAAACACTAATACATATAAAACCATTACATAACAGAATAGTGTGCCCACAGTGATGTTCTCTCTCTGTTCTTTATTTTGTCTAGGCTGAATTTTTTGTTGATTACTTAATGCTCTTTTATTGGACACTAGTGGAAGAGGGAAACAAATCAGGTAAATAACCTTGATGTATTAATAATTGTTATCTATTGTTATGCTGTCCACCATTAGTTAGCGTGGTCTATTGATGATACTTTGTTTACAGGATCACAGAAGTCTCCAGTGAGGTATCCTTGATGCCAAGACCATGCCGTGGGACCTTCTTCAACTTTATCCTCCCTTTGTTTCCCCTCATCCCCCTGTACACTAGTCCTGCTTTGACTCCGTTGAGTGGACTGGTGGTATTAGGAAGATGGGACCTATTCTTCAGTCTCCTGTCTCTCGTTCCTGTGGAAACATCAGGTGAGCCTTGATACTGTGTAAGGTACTTCAAATTTAGGGTCTATCCACTTTCTGATGACCTTCTTGATGGGCACTGTGTCTCCTGGTTGTGGGACCTGGCCTGCCTCTGCATGATCATTGGTGCTGTTTTGTTGGTACTATAAAACCTGCTTAGAAAACAATTCTGATCCCTTTGTTAATTGAGACAAATAGTCATACATTTCTTTCCCTAGTACACCTCACTACTTGTTTCAGCATCTGTTTTTCATCTGGATGGATGATGCTGCATTTTAACAGTCCTCCCTGTCACTATCTGATGGGGTGTGAGATGATGATCAGTAGTTAGCGTGTTCCATATTGAGAATAATGCAGTGGGAAGGCATTGTAACCATTTTTAGTTTAAAGTTGCTGGTAGTTTGCTAATTTATTTGTAGAAGGCCATTTAGGCACTCTACAATTCCATTACTTTGTGGGTAATAAACTGAAGTCAGTTTATGCTTCATTCCTAACATTTCTGTGATATTCTTAAAGATATCATTTTCGAAAAGAGTTCTGTTTTCTAATTTTATTGCTTCTGGAACTCCCCATCTTGGTATGATCTCTATTACTGGGAAGGTAGCAGGTGATTTGGCATCACAATATTCACATGGGCCTGCCTGTATCCATCTTGAGAATAGACAGACTACAACTGTAGTTTTTGCACTTATCTAACATATCTGCAAAGTCAATGTGTAAATCTCAGAAAGGGCCCTGTGTGTGTGGTATTGATGTGATCACTTTTTAAAGTTGGTTTTAGGGAATATTTATCATAGGTTTGGCGCTAACTTAAATACATAGAAGCTTATTTACAAGCCCCTTGTGCCACCCGTACGTCACTATTCCCATGTTAAAAATTATGCAAAAGTGGCGCAAGAGGCTTGTAAATAAGCCTCATAGTAACCATCTCATGAAAATGTGGTATGATCCATTCAGATTGTAACTCATTGCACATTGGAATGATGGCAGTGTGTGCAGGGTTTTGTATTTGATCTAAATCAATGATCAATATCTGTTGGTCCATTACTGGTTTGCCTATAGTGCTTTGTCTGAATATCCAGCCAGTGCTAGATTGTTGACATCCTCTTTGTTTTCAGACATCGTTCTCAAACTCAAGTGCTGCCTCTAGCAGTTCTCTGAGATATTGCTGGGAAGTCTCGACATATGGTGTTATTCTGGATATGTTTTACTCATCTTTCTTATTTTCTTCATTCTCCTCTTTTTGTCCTGCATAGAAAATTTGGTGCGTGTGTCATGTGACTCACGCTGCTTCTTTTGCTACTTGGTCTGCTAACTCATTCCCTCTGGACATTACATCCTGTCATCCTGTGTGTGCTGAACACTTCACTACCACCACTCTACTAGGTAATTCTAGTGCTTCAATGATAAGTTTTGAAATATCTCTATGTGCTGCTGGTGTACCATCACTTTCGAGGAATTCCCTTCTTTTCCACCTAGAGATACTATAATGTATTGTGGTGGTGACATGAGCTGAATCTGAATACACTGTAATATAATCTCCCTTCCTATGTTCCAGAGCATGCTTCTGCTGAATAATGGGAGTGCAGTGTTATTTGCTCTGTTATCAAGAGCATATCACTGTGCATTTTATCATCCACTACTGCTGCACCGGTATGTCGTATTCATATTTCTTGGTTAATTGTGGATGAGCCAACAACAAAGTATATTGTACTGTCAGGCATTGGCTCTTCTTCTGCCTTTAAAGCCTCATCAGGGGTAAATTTGGAGCAGTCATGTACATTTTCTCCTTCCTGTACTGGGTGTGCTATGGATGTGGCAGGATTTACATTGCAACAGCTCACTATATTCAATGAAGGTAAACATACTAATATTTCATAACCTGAAACTCGTTGTGTGGTTAATTTGCATTTTGCTTTTTGTATTAAGGCAAATACTGCCTGTTCCACATACAAAGTAAGAGAAAAGCCCATCAAATTAGGTGTGCTTTTTTCAACATGAAAGCAGTGGTTGCAAGTGCTTGGGTCTAATGATGCACTATAGTAGGTAATTGGCTTATGACCCAAACGATATTTTGGTGTTAGTTCTGTGATCATGGTTGTACCATTACTATGGTAGAAAAGGTAGCATTTCTTATTGTAGTCTGGTGTACCAAGCATAGGAGCGACATTTATCTTGTCTTTTAGTTTCTTAAAAATTGCTGTCCTTTCCTCTGTCCAGTGTATTTTTCTTTTGTTTGTTTTGCTTCTTTCATTCCCTGCAACAGTGGTGCTGTTAGTGAACTGTATGTCTCGAACAACAAGGGAACCCCAATTAAGTCTGCAAAGGACCTCGGGGAGCAACTTTTTGTAACAACAGCGGTCCCAAGCATAAAGAATTTAAATAACAGGATAAACACAGACAAAATTAGTTCTGTATTAAATGACTTGTCCAGCCGGACAGAGGTCTAATTTTACTTTTAACAGAGATACAAAAGAAATTTCCTTCAACAGTTTCACGTTGTGGGGCACAAGCCTGTACCCCAATTTAAGTACAAACAACTTAATACATCGATAGTGGACAGGAAAGGGCTTTTAGGCAAAAAGCTTTGAATGTTCTCACAATCGCAATTTAGAACAAAGAATACTGGATGCACCTTTACATCAACAGAGTGTATAATATAACCATTGTATAAGGCACATAAAATGGTCGACGGCGTTTCGATCCCAGTTTTAATTAAAAGGGATCATCATCAGGACATTTATTAATTGCCTAAATGATTTTGAGCCTCTAAAACCTAAAGAAGAAAAATGGGGAGGAAAAAGACAATAGAACATAAAATATCAATACACCAGAAATTCGTTTCAGAACGTGGTGATAAGTGAAGATGTGGTGCTAATTAAAAAAACAGGCAGGTGAGTTCCTGACCGTTGGAACTGAAATGATCAGACATCAAGAAAAATGGACGGTCTGAATAAGTAAAGCAGAGGAACGAGGGACTATTACAAATTGAGTAGATACAGCAGTGTGCCCAGGAACGTAGTGGCTAGTGGTAGTTCTCGTGCGTGGGAATCTACCGAAGTGAAGGATCTGAGACAGTGGTCACGTGGAGGTGGGAAGACGTGTGATCGAACAATACAGTGAAGTCCGGCTGTGTAGGCATACTTGTGACTCGCGGTGATAGAGATTGGCGGTATAGCAGCAATTGGGATGGTAGCAAGGGGCGAGGAGAACAATCGAGACTATGCATGCGTGAAAGTTAAAACACGACGCAGTGAAAGTGGGCTTACCAAGCCATTATTGTGGCTAGAGATTTGGGCGTCTAATGGTTATCTGTGGAGAAACCAAGGTCTTCGTCAAAATAGGGTAAAGGCAGACTTCGAGTGATAGAAAACCGCTAGTAAGAGATCGGCTTACCACTTTGTATAATCCACCGCATGGCGTCGGGGGTCCGATCGCGTGTTGGGCGGGGAGTACCTATAAGGGGGAGAGGGAGTAAATCAAGGGCTAGAATCCAGGGTCTAATGTGCATCCGATATGCGGAAGGGGTTAGCCTTACCGGATCAGTCGGACTATGCTCCCGCTCGGCAATGCGATCGCTCGGGAAGGCCTCTGTGCTGTACTTAAACTGAGACAGGCACCTGATTGGTTCTGAACAGTAGCATGGAAACAGAGGTAGTCTGTTCATGAATGGGAAGTGATGGAAATTACGGCGGCCATCTTAAAATAGGCATGTGAGCATATGAATAAGGTGAAAGGCCACAGCGCTGAATTGCATGCAATTAAAATTGTGCAGGGAGTGGGGTGAATGCAGGGTGGGAACGTGAATAATATATATAATAGCCAAAATAACTGAACAGTTAGGGTACAATAGACTGACATTCTAGTAACTCATGAGAGAAGCTATGCAGTTATGCTGAGGGTAAACACTTAGATCAAGTCGGTCCAGTCTTCCTGGAGATTCAGTCCGGAATTCAAGCTACCCGTTTTCAGGATCCATTTCAACTCTTCACGATTCATAAGTCTATTGAGGTCGCCGCCTCTCGGGGGAAGGATTACTTGGTTAATCACGGTCCAGCGAATATCATTTTCGTTGTGTCCTCTGTCAGTAAAATGTTCAACAAGAGGAGCATTCGCTGTCTTACATCGAATCCTACTTCGGTGCTGTGATATCCGAAGTTTTATCTTTTGTGTTGTCTGTCCCACATAGATCTTATTACAAGGACACATGATTGCATAGATGACATTACAGCTGTTACAGTTTGTAAAGGTTTTACGCTCATTTTTCACATCCTCAACGTAAATTCTTTTCCATCAATACAAAACTCACAGACAACACAAGAGCCACATTTGTAGTGCCCCCTAACTGGTGGTAGCGATCAGTGATCTTCTAGGTTGGTGTTTACAGTTCTGTTTACGGGAAGGGCTGCCCTGACCAATTGATCCCTTAGGCTTTTGTTTTTCTTGAAGGCAAACATCGGTGGTTCTAGATCAAGTGTGCCAGATTTGAGTATGTGCCAATTCTTTTTGATTGATTTTCGGATTTTGTTGGAAATAGTTGAGAATGTAGTGACACACACCAGTTTGTCGGTGGACTTTTTTTGCTTGGGTTCTAGCAAAGTTTCTCGTGGGCAGTACCAAGCCCTTTTCATGGCATTTTTAACCAGCCGCCTCGGGTAGCCTCTCTGTTGTAGTTTAGTTGATAAAGTATTTGCTTCCTCAAAATAGTCAATTTTTTAAAAGCAATTCCTTCTCAACCTGAGAAACTGTGAGTATGGTGGACTGTCTTTAAGGGCCCTAGGGTGGCAACTCTGGTAACTCAGTAGAGTATTCCTCTCGGTAGGTTTACGAAAAAGGGAGGTATACAAGAGGCCATCTTTGTGTTGGATACATAGGTCAAGGAATGGTATGCTAATTTTACTGTGAGTGAGAGTAAAGGTAAGGCCACCACAGTTGTTATTAAGCCAATGTAGGAAGAAATTGAGTGATTCTACAGGGCCTTCCCAAATTAGGAAAATGTCGTCTATATAGTGTTTCCATTGTGAGATTCCTTGATGGAAGGGATTGCTCAGGGGGAGTATGGTGTTACACTCCAACCAGTCCATATAGAGGATAGCCAGGGTAGGTGCGAAAATAGCACCCATGGAGGTACCGCGTACCTGCTGGTAGTATTGGGTGTCAAACAAAAAGAAATTCTGTGTCAAGCAGATTTCAAGAAGTTGAATGATAAACAGAGTGGGAACCGTGTGGGGACGTGTCCTGCTGTCTAATATGTTTTCCATGACAAAAAGCGATTCTCTCTGGGGAATGTTGGTATAAAGGGACTCTACGTTCAAGGTACATAGAGTCTCTTTATTAGGGTCAAAGGGATGATTTTCAATTAAATTAATCATGAACATACTGTCTTGGATGAAGCAACATGTTCCAGATACGAAGTCTTTAAGAAAGAAATTTGCATAATGACCTAGTGGCTCCAATACCGACCCGCACCCAGACACAATGGGTCTCCCAGGTGGAGAATCCAGTCTTTTATGAATTTTGGGCAGGGTATAAATTACAGGTGTTCTAGGGTTAGTTACATTGAGAAAGCAAATACTTTATCAACTAAACTACAACAGAGAGGCTACCCGAGGTGGCTGGTTAAAAATGCCTTGAAAAGGGCTTGGTACTGCCCACGAGAAACATTGCTAGAACCCAAGCAAAAAAAGTCCACTGACAAACTGGTGTGTGTCACTACATTCTCAACTATTTCCAACAAAATCCGAAAATCAATCAAAAAGAATTGGCACATACTCAACTCTCATAAACAAAATGGAATCCACTGGGTGGACGACGGTTGTTACCACAATGGTGGGGAGCAACCAGTAATGTTAAAATACCCCTCACACACCAACAGGCCCCTTGGTGTCATGCTTCATCATCGGGGTCTTCGCAAACCTCTACGGAATGCGGCGTGCTACGACTTCACGACTACGCAGGAGCACTTTATGAGTGAACTATGTGTTTGGTGTGTGTGAGTACAAAAATGTGAGTGGGGGATGAAAGTGAAGAATTAAAAAATACCTGGCACGTGAATACTGAAATTTTTTTTTATTTAAGTCTCCGGCTGGTATTGTTAAAAGGAGTGCTAGAGTGGTTGTGGTTTACTGATTAGGGTAACCCAACCAAGTTAGTGCGTCGACATGTTTCGGAGTTTTGGAACTCCTTCTTCAGGACTGAGGAACATATAGACTGAGACACATAAACATTCAAAGTATCAGATAGGTCTTAGAGGGTATGGTTTCTGACCCAGATGTGTAGCTTACTTATTAAGAGAGGTCCAATGGCCTCATGAGCCACAGCGTGATGGGGGGTCCGTTCTACCCGGTATGGCAACCTGTGAGGTATTTAAGGGAATGGATCAAAAGGTTGTAATCCCTCGAAATTGAAAGATCACACACCAATGTGCGGAAGGTACAGATCAGAGCTGCCCTACATGGACTGCTAATGAGGGAGTATTTAAGGAACAAACTAGCCCCTCAGGGCTTGCTAGTAAAAAATGAACCTTTTATCTTCCAAGATGATTTGGCCTTTAAAAAAGCATGGTCCTTAATCTCCTGGCATTGTACCAGGGACTGGTTGGTACTTATAGTGCAGACGGCAAGTAAAAAATCCCAAGAATTAAAGATTGAAATACAGAGACTGGAAGTCCAACTAAAAGGTTATATCCAACCGGCTGATTTAAAGAAAGGTTTAGAAGAACTTAATAAACAAACGTCTGAGTTCGAAGCCACTCTAAAACAAAGTAAATTTAATAAATTCAAAAAAGATAAGGACCGCTTCACAGCTGAATGGGCTTACCCTTACACCAAAGCGGACTATGTGGCTAGTGGGAATACCAGTGACGCTGATAGCGTCAACTCTGATGGGAGTTCTGCCAGTAACAACTCTGGGGGATTCAGGAACAAGAGACATCAAAGGGGCGGTTATCGGCAACAGAGAAACCAGTATCCACGCCAAAGGGGATGGCGGGGTTTCCAAGGACCACCCATGTTCAATCCTTTTCAGGGCCCTTTCCAGTTTCCACAGTACCAGTACGGTCCACCACAAATGGGACCAATGTACCCACAATGGGGGGATGATCAGTCCACCGTACCACAACAAAACCCACAACCTTTTTTATCGTGGGGCCCAGGATCCAACAGGGGCAGGAACAAGAGAGGGAACAATGTCACTTGGCAACAGGTGACAGAATCAGACCCCAGAATGCACACCAGGAGCATGACAGCTGGTCAAGCCTCAACCAGCAAGAGAGGAACTTAGTTATCAACATATCCCCATGGCCATTAACTGAGATACAGCAAAAAGTACTGAACAAGGGTCTGGGCTATGTACCTACGAACAAACCAGACATTTTTCTCCTACACAAAGAGGTCCAGGATTTTATTAGGACCATCAAGCTAAAGGCTTTTTTCTATAATCAAGAACCCAGTGTCGAGACATCAGACACGGGTTTGAAACCAAAATCTTCCTTCACACCACAGGATAACCAGCTCCCAGTGGAAGTCTTAGCTTTTGAAAAAGCAGTCATGACTGAGTTAGGCAAGTTGGATACAGACTCCAGGGTCTTTCAGAACATGAGCAGACTAGAGAACGAGGCTGTGAGGGAATTATCAAAAAACAAATTGATTATCATAAAACCCGCGGACAAGGGCGGGGCCGTTGTGATTCAAACAACGACGGCGTACGATCAAGAATGCAGGAGACTCCTCGCAGACAGAAGGAACTATCAGGTTCTGAATGAGGACCCCACAGAGTCCATACGAATCCAAGTGGGAGCAATGACAGAAGAAGCTCTAAGCCATGATTGGCTCACGAAAAAAGAGGCCCTGTTTCTGACACAGAAAAACCCACGAGTACCGTATTTTTATACGATACCCAAGGTTCACAAGAACCTCGAGAACCCCCCTGGTCGCCCCATCGTGTCTGGCATCGCTTCCATTTTGGAACCCCTTTCCAAGTTCGCAGATGCTTTCCTGAGACCTTTGGTACAGGCCACTGATACGTATCTTAAGGATACAAAAGCCGTCCTTCAATTACTGAAAGACCACCCTTTCAACCCAACCTCTCAAATCTTACTGAGCCTCGATGTGGAGAGCTTGTACACTAGTCTCCCACACGATGAAACCCTGAACATCATTGAGGAAGTCCTATATAGCAAGCAGTGGCTTTACCATACCCCACGAGGTGTAGTGATGGAATGCATCTCTATGGCCCTCACGAAGAACTTCTTCGAGTATGAAGGTACCCTCTACTTGCAACGCCACGGGACTAGCATGGGGAGCACATTTGCTCCAAGCCTGGCGGGTCTCTATGTCCACCACCTGGAGACTACCAAAATCCTTCACCAGGACAATCCGTTCAGGAGTAAAATCCTGTCATGGAAACGTTATATCGATGACGTCTTGGTCATATGGGAAGGCAATAACCAATCTGTCATGGATTTCATGCAATGGATTAACAGCCAGAACGATTTCCTGAGATTCACTCACCAAATGTCCAATGAGTCCATGGTCTTTTTAGACCTCAACATTTATCATGAGGCTGGACATTTGAAAACAGAGACACACTTTAAGCCGACAGCAAGGAACTGCCTCCTCAGGTTCGACAGTTTTCATCCACGTCACCTGAGGGAGAACTTACCATATGGACAGTTCCTTCGCCTACGTCGTAACTGCAGCGATGTGGGGAAGTACAAAATCCAAGCACTGGATCTGAGTAAAAAACTACAGCAAAGGAAATACCCAGATAAGATCATTAACCAGGCTATGAAAAGAGCCCGGAACAACAACCGGGTAGCTCTTTTGGATGACAACCCACCAAAAGAGGAGTCGGGGAGACCAGTCTGTGTCACGACCTTCAGCCCCGTGTCTAACCAGGTATCCAAACTGGTAAACAAACATTGGCGCATCCTTACAAGTGTGAATTTAGATCTGGAAAAACCCATCTTTGCACACAGGAGAGGAAGAAACCTGAAGGATATCCTGGTCCATACAAGACCTCAAACCAATGTAATCCAGCAGACAAGGCTAAAAGGACTACATGGGCATCACCCATGTGGGAATTGTAACAATTGCCACCTGACTGAGAAAAGCCTGACTCTTGAATTCAGTAATGGCGAAAAATGGGAACAACGTGCTGTCACGAATTGCAACAGCCGCAACGTGGTGTATCTCATCACATGCCCTTGTGGAAAAGAGTATGTAGGAATGACCACACGTGCAGTCAAGACCAGAATTAATGAACACAAGAGCAATGTGAGATGCAAGAAACAGACAACGAAAATGGCATCCCATTTCCTAGAGGCACAGCACTGTGTAAATGATATACATTGGACTGTTATTGAGCAATTGAAATCTGAAAGAGGCTTGTTTGAGAAGGAACAAAGATGGGTGTTCCGTCTGGGCTCAGATGTGACTGGGTTGAACGACTCCATTCCACGGAGCCAATTGCGCTAAATAACCCCCACCTTTGCCAAGTACGCTGAGATCTGTTAACCACCCTTCTCCAGTAACTGGTAAACCTTATATTCAATTTCTTGAGTTCCCTGTCGCCAAACTCACTCCACTGGAGAACATCCTCGCTAACATCTATGCCATAAAACCCTACTGTACCCACGGCTCATAGGGATTCAGTGACCCCTCAAGATAGATGTATTTTATTTATTAATTTTTACTTCTCAACTGGCTTTCTCCGGGCTTTAAATATTTGTAACATCTCCCCGAATGCCCAGGGTTAAATATTATTGGATTATCACTATCCCTTTTGTGCAGGCGGCTTATACATGGCGCCTTTAACTTTCACCAAAGCCTTCCTACCTCGTTTTCCTTGTAACTCATGAAATTTCTGGGTTTCTGTGACAAACTTATTCGAACATAGGTAAATATATCACCTATCACCATCTCCGCGCATGCGCGAGGCGGCAGACACTGAATCCAGGCCGTCACCGGTTTCGCGCATGCGCGAAGCGACACAAAGTCAGTGTGGTTACTGACAAGTAGAGCTGGGGCGCACGCGCACCTCTCTCACACTGCTCTTCCACACATGCGCATTCGCACGGGAACGCCCTACCCGATGCGCGCAGATGCGGAATGCAAACTAGGGGTCCGGACCAGTTATGGGCTTTTTCCGCTTTCAATTAGGGGCTAATTGAAGTCTTCTGAGACTATATAAACTCGCCCCTCACCTCACAATTTTACTCGTCGGAGCCGCGTGAAGGGGGAGCAAGCCAGACAGTCCTGGGTGTAACCGTGAGTGTGTATGGATGTATGAACATGCTAATTGGTGTGTGATCTTTCAATTTCGAGGGATTACAACCTTTTGATCCATTCCCTTAAATACCTCACAGGTTGCCATACCGGGTAGAACGGACCCCCCATCACGCTGTGGCTCATGAGGCCATTGGACCTCTCTTAATAAGTAAGCTACACATCTGGGTCAGAAACCATACCCTCTAAGACCTATCTGATACTTTGAATGTTTATGTGTCTCAGTCTATATGTTGTTCGTTTTTTCCTGTTTTTTTAGGGTTCCTGGACCTTCACTTTTGTTCCTTGTTACCCTTCTGTGTATTTACACAGTATTAATACGAGAACATGCATTATCCTGTTTAGTAATTTTTAGGGTTCCTGGACCTTGTTACCCTTCTATGTGTCATCGTGTTTTACATGACTTTTCTGTTTACAGGTATCCTGAATCGCCAATTGGGCGCAACGGACCTTACATTCAACATAGATAGGTACATTATTCACCATATCTTATTTTTGTAGAGCACACTTTAAAATCTACACACATGTGAGTAAGGTGGGGATAAGTAGTGCATATTCCCGTCCTGAAGAAGGAGTTCCAAAACTCCGAAACATGTCGACGCACTAACTTGGTTGGGTTACCCTAATCAGTAAACCACAACCACTCTAGCACTCCTTTTAACAATACCAGCCGGAGACTTAAATAAAAAAAAATTTCAGTACTCACGTGCCAGGTATTTTTTAATTCTTCACTTTCATCCCCCACTCACATTTTTGTACTCACACACACAACACATAGTTCACTCATAAAGTGCTCCTGCGTAGTCGTGAAGTCGTAGCACGCCGCATTCCGTAGAGGTTTGCGAAGACCCCGATGATGAAGCATGACACCAAGGGGCCTGTTGGTGTGTGAGGGGTATTTTAACAACACTGGTTGCTCCCCACCATTGTGGTAACAACCGCCGTCCACCCAGTGGATTCCATTTTGTTTATGATAGTTGCTAGGGGAGACAGAATCCACTATTCCCTCTCCATCCCTCTTTTGTTAACGATTACATACTCAACTCTGGCACACTTGATCTAGAACCAGCGATGTTTGCCTTCAAGAAAAACAAAAGCCTAAGGGATCAATTCGTCAGGGCAGCCCTTCCCGTAAACAGAACTGTGAACACCACCCTGGAAGATCACTGGTCGCTGTCTGTGAGTTTTGTATTGATGGAAAAGAATTTACGTTTGAGGATGTGAAAAATGATCGTAAAACCTTTACAAACTGTAACAGCTGTAATGTCATCTATGCAATCATGTGTCCTTGTAATAAGATCTATGTGGGACAGACAACACAAAAGATAAAACTTCGGATATCACAGCACCGAAGTAGGATTCGATGTAAGACAGCGAATGCTCCTCTTGTTGAACATTTTAAAAACAGAGGACACAACAAAAATGATATTCGCTGGACCGTGATTAACCAAGTAATCCTTCCCCCGAGAGGCGGCGACCTCAATAGACTTATGAATCGTGAAGAGTTGAAATGGATCCTGAAAACGGGTAGCTTGAATTCCGGACTGAATCTCCAGGAAGACTGGACCAACTTGATCTAAGTGTTTACCCTCAGCATAACTGCATAGCTTCTCTCATGAGTTACTAGAATGTCAGTCTATTGTACCCTAACTGTTCAGTTATTTTGGCTATTATATATATTATTCACGTTCCCACCCTGCATTCACCCCACTCCCTGCACAATTTTAATTGCATGCAATTCAGCGCTGTGGCCTTTCACCTTATTCATATGCTCACATGCCTATTTTAAGATTGCCGCCGTAATTTCCATCACTTCCGATTCATGAACAGACTACCTCTGTTTCCATGCTACAGTTCAGAACCAATCAGGTGCCTGTCTCAGTTTAAGTACAGCACAGAGGCCTTCCCGAGCGATCGCATTGCCGAGCGGGAGCATAGTCCGACTGATCCGGTAAGTCTAACCCCTTCCGCATATCGGATGCACATTAGACCCTGGATTCTAGCCCTTGATTTACTCCCTCTCCCCCTTATAGGTACTCCCCGCCCAACACGCGATCGGACCCCCGACGCCATGCGGTGGATTATACAAAGTGGCAAGCCGATCTCTTACTAGCGGTTTTCTATCACTCGAAGTCTGCCTTTACCCTATTTTGACGAAGTCCTTGGTTTCTCCACAGATAACCATTAGACGCCCAAATCTCTAGCCACAATAATGGCTTGGTAAGCCCACTTTCACTGCGTCGTGTTTTAACTTTCACTCATGCATAGTCTCGATTGTTCTCCTCGCCCCGTGCGACCATCCCAATTGCTGCTATACCGCCAATCTCTATCACCGCGAGTCACAAGTATGCCTACACAGCCGGACTTCACTGTATTGTTCGATCACGCGTCTTCCCACCTCCACGTGACCACTGTCTCAGATCCTTCACTTCGGTAGATTCCCACGCACGAGAACTACCACTAGCCACTACGTTCCTGGGCACACTGCTGTATCTACTCAGTTTGTAATAGTCCCTCGTTCCTCTGCTTTACTTATTCAGACCGTCCATTTTTCTTGATGTCTGATCATTTCAGTTCCAACGGTCAGGAACTCACCTGCCTGTTTTTTTAATTAGCACCACATCTTCACTTATCACCACGTTCTGAAACGAATTTCTGGTGTATTGATATTTTATGTTCTATTGTCTTTTCCCTCCCCATTTTTCTTCTTTAGGTTTTAGAGGCTCAAAATTATTTAGGCAATTAATAAATGTCCTGATGATGATCCCTTTGAATTAAAACTGGGATCGAAACGCCGTCGACCATTTTATGTGCCTTATACAATGGTTATATTATACACTCTGTTGATGTAAAGGTGCATCCAGTATTCTTTGTTCTAAATTGCGATTGTGAGAACATTCAAAGCTTTTTGCCTAAAAGCCCTTTCCTGTCCACTATTGATGTATTAAGTTGTTTGTACTTAAATTGGGGTACAGGCTTGTGCCCCACAACGTGAAACTGTTGAAGGAAATTCCTTTTGTATCTCTGTTAAAAGTAAAATTAGACCTCTGTCCGGCTGGACAAGTCATTTAATACAGAACTAATTTTGTCTGTGTTTATCCTGTTATTTAAATTCTTTATGCTTGGGACCGCTGTTGTCAGTGAACTGTAATCAAACACCCACTGTCTGACATAATTACAGCAGCCTAGGAGTTGTTGCATCTCTTTCCCTGTTTAGGCTCTGTCTTTTTCCCGGTAAATTCTGCTCTTTCTGGTGTTACTCTTCGTTCTGAGGCAGATAATATTTGGCCCAAGTAATGCACTTCAGGAACTGCACATTTCACTTAATTTTTTTCAACTTTGTACCCTCTTTACGCTAAAAGGGTTAACAAATCGGTGGTATCTTTTCTGCACTGTTCTTCTGACCTGCTACATATCTGAATATCATCCACATATTGGAGCAGCATACTGTCACACTGGAAGTTTGGAAGGTCATTTTTGACTACCCTGTTAAATATACTAGGCGACTCACTGTACCCTTGTGTATACAAACACCAGGTTCCTGTATAGGTAAATGCTGTTAGGTGCCCACCTTCAGGGTGTAGGGGGACACTATTGAAAGCATTTTTAAAATCACTGAGAAATGTGTTGCATCAGCTGGTATGTTTATCAATTTAATTGACATATTTGGAACCACCTGGAACTTGGGTACCACTATATTAAGTGGGTTAAAATCCTGTGCCATCCTCTAGGAAGTACCTGCCTTTGATTTCTTTAACAGGTATTTAGGATTATTGCAGGGTGAGATGCCTGGATATAGTACCCCCTGGTGTACCAATGCTGTAATAGTAGGTGCTAACCCCTCATCTGCTTCTTTTGACAATGGATACTGCCTAATTCTAGGTAAAAGTGCTCCTGGCTTTATAGGAATTTTTACTGGTGTTGGTGTCTGTATCAAACCTAAATCATATGGTCCTGTTGTCCACAACTCTGGTGGTACTTTTGCTAAATCCTGGCCTTTCATAGAGTTGGGACATGGCTTTTGTATAGATATTCTTATCTCTAACTCTAATCAAATCCCTACTGCTTTTTCAAACACCATGGAGGAAGTTGCTGGCCTATGGTCTTCAAACAGTTGTTCATCAAGTAGGTCTTGTAACCTTAGTCTGGAGTTCATGGATATTACGCATGCCTAAGTAGTTTGGTGCTTGTCAGTGGCCAATAGTATACTTTGGGTGAGTTATTTCAATTCCATCTATGGTTATCAAGAATCTTGTGTCCTGCAACTGCTGCATTTGGGGTGTTCCTTGTCATCTGAAAAGGAATTATTTTGGTATTTGTACTAATCTTTCCCTTCAGTTGGGGTGGATTTGCTATTATAGTATATACTGACCTTAGAAAACCTCTTTCATCAGTGGGCCTGGCTCCGTATTGTTTATAGATCTCTGCTCTCATAGGTAAAATCATTGCTCTTTTTTATGAAACCCCTGAAGTTCTGCAGACCACTGTCATCGGAGGCAAAATGCATTGCCATATTTATTTTTTACATCAAATCCCTTCCCAAGAAATTAGCTGGAGATGATGGTGAATATAACAGTTTTCCGTCTGCTAAAGCTCCTCCTATTTCCATCTAAACTATTTCTGAAAATGGAACCCTATTTACTGCCCGAGAGAATACCTGTGTGTCCATAGCTTTTTTTTATAATGGGATTTTTCCTTCTTTGATGCATGATTTTGTTGCCCCTGTATCTACTAGAAAGGTATATGGAATTTTGCTTATGGCAACTGTCACAGTGGGGTTCCCATCTATTCTGTGCATTACTGATAAAACTGGGCACATTGCAGCGCTCTGTGGGCCCCTTCCTTGTATGTACTGTTGTTGTTGTTGGCCATTGTCTCCCATATTCCCATAGAATGGATGTGTTCCTGCCATCAATACCATACCTCCTTGGCTATGCTATTTTAAAGGGTTGCTCTGTTACTGCTGGATTTGTGGACCCGGTTTCTGATAACCTTGGAAGTTATTTTGCTGTGGTGGACTCAAAGTTTGTTATCCTTGTATCAAGTTATCTTGCAGGAGTGTGTTCTGTATCTGTTGTCCCTGCCCCTGTATCGGCATTTCATGTGTCTCCAATTCTGCTTTCTTGTATCTGCTCTTTCTTGTCAAGTGACAGTAAAAGCATTTGATCAAATTTTTTGTTTGTCCATATTTCCTTCATGACTTCCTCTTCCCCTTCCACCATTTGTCTGGTTGCCACTGTAATGTTGCAAAGTTACATTTTGGGGTGCCACTGCAGCCGATACTGTCCCTTTCTGTTGCTGTCTTTTGAAATGTATGTTGTTCTAGCCTGGCAGCCGCTCTTTCATTCTCTATCTGTTTTTCCTATCTCCATTTCCACCTTCTTTTTTTATAACAGTGTACAATATGCACCAGGTTTTCCATCCAGGGCTTTGTTTCCAACCCCACTATATTCTCTAAATTGGCCTGTGCATCTGCTGGTAGCCCTAATAATTACTATGTTATAAAAGTATATTGTGTTACAACCTTCATTCTCCCATGCATCCCATGTCTCTTGACTCCACCTCTTTTGCATTCTATTTACATAATAAGTTAGATTTGTATCTGGTTCCATTGTCTCTGCCATCATGCCTCCTATAAATGGGTTATTGGGATAGATTCTCCTCAGTGCTCTCCATATTTCTGTTCTGTAATTGTGAAATTGAGACCCAACAAACGTATTCTCTGTAAGCGTTACTCATGGAATTCTAGCAGTTTTAAAAACATTGTCAGTTTGGCTCCCAATTAACCCACTCAATACTCTTTTTATATCGCCTATATTTAAGTTCATCCCTGTAGTATGTCTATCAATGCTAATGATCCACGTATCTGCCCCATCTGACAGAGGTGGTTACTTGTTTTTTTAGTCCTTCTTTGTCCATTTGTGGTCATGGGATAGAATTTGACTGGTCTGCTCATTTCTGAATTAGTGGTAATTACATTATTCTACTGTTTATTGTATAGGTGTCCGTATCATTATATCATGCTATGAATTCCTTGTTGGATGTGGCTTTTAGATTGTCATATTGAATACTTTTCCCAAACTGTTAGACATTTTAGCATAGAATCATAATCCCAGTCTGGGTTCCCCTTCTATCCATCCAGCTAAATAATGGCAGAAGGGGTTCGCGGATATATCTCCTTGTTTTTAAAATATTATTTGTTTAGGTGTGAGATCTCTACTTCTTATTCTATCTTTATTCCTTACAATCAATGTAGCATTGGCAGCTGATCTCATACTTCTAGCAGTCATTCCTGGTCTTCTTTCTTGCTCTCCTAAATGTGCCCATATCCTGTCTGCCCATATCCTGTCTGCAATTCTATTGAAGTTTGCAGTTCTCATCATTGGTGCTGTATTGACTCTGTTTTCTCCTACTACTGTATTTGCATGTGACCTTTGTGTTGGTGGTGGCATATTATTGTTATGTATATTCGCTGATGTGACATGTGCTAGTGCGGGCGCTGGGGAATACTGTGACGGTGCTTGTGTTGGTGTTTGTATTAGGTCTTCTAGTTCTTCCTCTTCCTCGTCTGTGTCCCATTCTTCTTCTGAGGCAGCATCTGTTTGCTCCTCATACTGTACCCAATTTGTTGCTGCATCTTCTAATCTGTCATTTCCTCCGTCATTTATTCTAAATAAAAGTTGCCCTGTTCTCCACCTTCCAATTTTAGGTCCAGCCCCCACATTTCTTTGAGCTAATACTGTTGTCGTGCAGGCCTCAGCCAGACCAGCTAGAGCAAGGGGTTCGCCCTTCTGTGCACAAGGTCCTCAGACTCCAAAGGAAAAAGTTGGCACGGAAACTGGAAATACAAAACATAACGTTTATTACACCTCATGAGGTGGTGCTATAATTCAACCAGTACCCTTCGGTACTGCGAGAAGTAGCACAAAGGGCTACTGGACACATGGTTTAATTATACCCACACAGGGGCTGAAAAGAAGGCGGTACAAAGCATAGGAGCACATTTTATGTCCATACAAGGTAATATCGAGAAGCACGATCGATCAGTAGGAGGAGCTAACAGTCTTGGGGTCTCGGCTAACACATTCCAATCGAAGGTTAACAATTAACAGATGTGGACCCTAACAGTCAGTAGCAAACACAGAGATGCTATTAATAGCCTGTTGCCAGGCAGATTCAAAGGCCATGAGCAGAAAGGTAGGACAACGTACATGGTCGACACGAGGTAGCATGTGGCAGACAAAATGGCTGCCGTGAATTCAAAATGGATTTCGTCAAATGTCAAGATAACGGTAAAACCAAGATGTCTTTTGCTAACGCTCAACTTAATCGCCGTAAAATTACAACACTGTTCCTTGTGTCTGTACCACTTTTGGTCTTTGTTTAGTAGTTGTATGATTTTGTACTTCTGGTGGGTTTTCATATCCTGCTGTTGGGGGCAGGAGATTTGGGTGTATTCCTACATATGTAGGGGTGGTAGGGCATGTCATGGGCCCTGCCTCTATTTCTTTATTCTTATCTTCAAGAGGGCTTTTAATTGGCAGCTCTTCTTGATTTTTAGAGATGTTTTTAAATATTGATAATAAGCTAAGAATGAACCCTCTTTTATTTAATTTCTTTTTTTATATTCAGCCCTGATAAATGTTAATGTGTGTGCTACAAGGTCTTTGTCAAATGAACCATATTTTGAACAGGAGTGTGAATTTGTTTGGTGGTTTTGGTGGTTTCCCTGTGCCCCTCTTGGTCATATTTGTTTATTCTTTTCTTGTCTCTTGGAAATGTCTTTAGGATGTGTTCTAAACTCCATTTTAACATCTGGAAGTACGTCTTTTGTAGTTGAGTTGCAGGAATCATTCATTTTCCTGTTCATTTTGCATGCCTGTATTATGTGTTGCATTCTACCTGCAGTGTGTCTAAGCTTTTTAACTAGCTTTTGGGAGCTGACTGCCCTTCCAACTTTTTGGACTATTTTAGTTCTTTTTTAGAGCCTTTATTTATTTATTTCAATATACATGCTTATTGATACTAAACTACATCTGATATGAACCATATCTACAGAGTGGTATCATGAGTTTTCTGGTCTTCAATCAACTCACGCTTTTAGATTTACATTCTCTTCAGATCTTCCAGACCTTGTCTGGGGTTGACTCTCTAACCTCAGAAGGAAGTTTGGTCTACACCTTTAGACCTATTTCTTCTCTCAGATCTCCTTTCCTTACAGGCCTGAGGGGCGGAGCTCACATATGCATACCCTAGAGGCCTTGTGAACATTTATCATAACCCTTTTTTACTTTATCACAGCATTACTTCAATTGTAATAATTCAAGGATTCCTTATTGGCCTCGCATTATGAAACCCACTACCTCAAGGGAAGAACTACCCATGAGAATAGACAGGCTTTTGATCAAACAGGTGTCTGCATACCTTCTTAGAGAACTGAGCAGTCACATATCCAATAGGCAGTCTCCTGACCATTGGTTACCATTGGTGATGACCTCTGTGATCTCTCTGGCCATAATGTTGGTTAGACCTTAATTGAAGTAGAAAAACAAGCAAGAGTAAGTAATAAAGTATAATGGTTTTATTTTACAGTGGCTGGGAGAGTGATGAGCCCAGGTAGGATTGCCACCTAACTCTCAAAATGTCTATAGAAGGTATTCCTTAGTATAATGTATTTTTGCTGAATCATGCATACTAATCATGTGAGCAACAATGGACATATATGGCATATTTGAGCAACATTACACACTTAAAGTCAAGCCTCCCTCCCTCCTAAGTTCATTTGTGCAATCATTCCAACCCTCCTAAGTTAATTGGCGCAATCATCTGAGTATGCGTTATTTATACCATCTGACTACCTGTTTTTTGGTTTTTGCAATCTGACTATGTGTCTGTCTCTAAAGCCTCAGTGCAAGCAGAACGTGTGATCTGACTATGTGTTATTTGATTTGTGCAATCTGACTACATGTCCTATTTCTAAAACTCCATCAACGTACTTTGATCATCCTTATGTCTTTTTTCCCTGCTAAATTGACCTGAAAGCTGATTAGTTGCTTACATCCCGCTTCTCTGTACCAACCCTCACACAATGGTTCTCCAGAAGAACTGTCAATACTGGTTTGGTTTGCTGTGCTAGAGATTTCTTAATTTGTTTGTTTTATTTATTACTGACTACCATCAGTATGTATGTATCAAGGGATGCATCTGTTCTCTCTCTGAGCTATTGTAATTCATTAACCCGAAGCATTGGGCACGCACTACCACATATATTTCTGTGGGTGAAGGTGAGGTTTTTCAGTGGTACTTTCTCGAAGTGTCTCTCCTGACTGTCTAATTCAAAACACTTTCTATACTACCACAGCATACACAGAAAAATGCAGCTCCACCAGTATCTCCTGTGGGCGATGCAAATGAGCAGGGGTATCTTCGGTGAGTTGGAGGTGCGGGACCACCTCCCCCAGCATGTTGTCAGCTGGCTGCAGACCTGGCAAGGATTACACCCGGAAGGAGAATCGGGTGTTCTGGGAGCGAGAACCAGTGTCCTATGCACTGAGGAGCAGCTGTTGCACCACTAGGCAGACATCCCACATAGGGAACAGGACCTTTATATATGCTTTTTTCACTAATTTCTTATAGTATCATGCAAACAGAGTTGATTTTCCCACTAGCGGACTTCATTCTTGCCAGGCAACCATGATTTGTTTATTTTTTTATATTTGGACATTGCATATAATGGCACTTGCCTGTGATTTTATGTTGGCCATTGAATATTAGCGACTGTGGTTAAGGGTGACTACAATTGTTTAGAATCTCCCTGGAATTGCCAGAATATTTTACAGCATTCAGTTGGCTATTATTGACACTTTGTCTAGGATTACGTCAAAAATGTATGTCATGCTATCATTGCCAATGCCCTGTCTGGCTATTACTGAAACTTTGTCTAGGACATGTGAATGGCTTAAAAGGTATGCCATTTATGATATTCTACTATTGCCAATGCTCTGTCTGAATATTTATGTTTTTAATCGGCATTATGCGATTATACACTCTAAGATGGCTTCCAAACCTAGTTACCTGAAGGATCTACATGTGTAGTCCTTTCTTTACTTCGATTGTGCATATGTAAATATGGCGCTCTGTCTCCACTATTAACTGTGCGATGAAGGCAGCGGGACTGCCGAAAAGTGTCACGTAAGATTTATGATGGAATAAATCTTTTCTTGGATTGATATTTGCCTGGCAGTGGTTCCTGAGTGCGCGTTTACTTGGCTCTTCTTTGGGATATATATAAATATACCTACATTTTTCCCAATCACCGGGTCGGGTCAAATGAGTCCCCAATGTTTCTTTGAATACTTCTAAATTCGTGTGATCTTAGATTGAAAGTAGTAATCATTCTGTGAATGGTGTCAGATTGTTTATTTACTGTATCATCTCTGTTTTTAAACAAGATGTCCTCTTGTTTCGTATTCTGTAATGTGAATTTAGCCTGGCAGAGAATTTTATTGGAGTAGCCTCTCTTGTTGAACCTTTGTATCATGCTGTTGTATCAAGCCCTCTTCTGTATTACAGTTCCTACGGGCTTGTACCAATTCCCCATATGGTATGCTATTAATGAGTGTGACTGAATGATGGCATTGTGAGTGTAAAGTAGTGTTTCCAGCTATTTCTTTCCTTACAAGGCTAGTAACCAATTTGTTTTTTTTCAGCTGGTGATGGCAATATCCATCACCAGCTACATCAAGATACTCTACTGATTTTGTGAGTAAAGCTCAAATGTAACGTTTTGTCAGACAAAACCTCAATACATTCTCTGGATAGATCTATTTCTCCATCCCAAATGATAAAAAGGTCATCAACATACCTTACCCATATTCGCACATGATCAGTATATTTTTCGTTGGTCCAAACGCTTCCATCTATTCCTCCCACCAGCCCAGGAATAGGTCCATCAGACTGGGGGCAAAACAGGTGCCTATGGCAGTTCCAGAGCGTTGTCAGTATCATATTTTGTGATATAGGAAGATTTTTTCTTGTAGACAATAAACATCAGTTGCTCAAGCCTTCTAGTATGATCGGAGAGGCCAATTGATCTCCTTTGGAAAACATACATACAGGCTTCTACTCCTTTCTTTTGATCTATACATGTGTACAGGGAACAGACATCTAAAGACATAATCGAAAAACTCCTCTCCCACTTAATGTCATGAATTATTTTCAGAAAATCAGTGCTGTCCTCACAGAATGACCTAAGACCCGTAACGTAAGCTGCAAGGAAATGGTCTAGAAAAAGGAACGTATTTTCTAAAAGACTTCCATTTGATAATAGAATGGGCCTCCCTGGTGGTCTAGTAGGATATTTATGTACCTTTAATAGGAGGTAAAATCATGGTAATCGTGGGTTATCATTTTTCAAGAAATGGTATTCATCATCCCCAAGACCCACCTCCACCACCCAATTAGCAAATAGCATATCTATGTTTGGATCTCTTATATATTTCCCAGTTGATGATTTCATGGCAGCTTGAGTCGTTCAATTGTCTAATGGCTTCATAATTGATAATCAACGGAGTTCATCAAGACAATGATTCCTCCCTAGTAGGAGGGTTTGATTACTGTAGAGGTATCCTGGAGCAGGCTGACCAGAGCTTTTCTCTGACCCTACGTAAGATTGTCCTTTATTCGAAAATCATGATTATTCCATAATGTTGTCAACTCATGAGTCATAACAGAATGAAATGCTTCAATGTTATTGTGACTGACATTTGGATTATTCCTAGTTTTGGGTTTTAGATCACTCTTACAGGTTATATTTGATGTGAAGCCCAAGGTTTTCAATGTCATCCCTATATTATCATTTGTAACATGATCACTGTTAGTTTCCAGTTCATGAATTGCCAAAATTGAATCTATGTCTTGTAAGGTGAAATTGGTAGATATTTCCAAAGGATTCCGTACAATCATATTTCTTTTCAGATTATCCTGATATTTTGGTATAGCATGTAAATCATATATTTTAGTTTCCTCACAAATAGGAATAGACCAATTTGCATATCTATATAGTTCATATCAGCTTTGGGGAAAAAGGATAAGCCTAATCGTGACAGTGATTCCTCATCTGATGTGGGAACTCGAGTTGATAAATTTATGATACATTTATCCATTGAGTCACTTTCAACTAGTCTTTCTTTATGCCCATTCCCTTTCCTTTTCCTTGACCCCTCCCTTTTTTAGTTTCGTTCAATGGTACCCGGTCTTGTGAAACGTGCTCCTTTTGTTGTTTCAATAACTTGAATTTATGAAAAAAGTTCAAGGGGCGCAATCCTAAAGGGACGGCTGGGGTCTGTCTTTCTGTGTCAAAACTCAATTCAGAGGAGATTATATCTGTTTGTCCTTCCTGCTGGATAAATTGGATATTGTGTTTGGCCCAAATCAAAATGTTTGGCATATAGTTGTGATTCTGCCCTCTGCATAGTCTCTTTTATCTCTTAGGAATTTCTGTTGTTTTTTTAATTTTTATTGCATCCTCATAACTCTTGAGATGACCCTCCAAAGTTCTTAAAAATTCGATCACAACATTGTCATCTTTATATTTATCCAGTTACTCTCGTAAGGCAGTTGTCTTGTTTTTTCAAAATCAATCGTGGCTTATTCGACTAAAATTTCTAACATTCCTATGCATGTTTTAGCCATATACAACGCCCATTCCTTTAAGAGTTCCGGGTTGGGGTTCTCATAGGTGGATATTAATGAGATTCCTAATCCTCTGGGAATCTGACCCACGTTGATGTAATTGGTTAATGAGGTCACTTCCCACCATTTGTTCAGTTTTGTCAAGCAAATTCAGGTTTTGTTTCAGAGTAGCTTTCAATACTCTCCATCAAATTCCTATTTCAGTTGTTGATTGATTAATATCAGCATCCTCAATAAATAGGGAGAGTGAAACCTCTTGCTACTCTGACTTCCATGCAGTCATTTCTCGTTATGCAGTTCCAATACTGTGGATTTAAATCGGCATGGCAGTTAATTCAGTTCCGGCTTGCAGCACTGCTCCAGAAAAAGTGAAATGAATAACAGGGATAGCTATAGTGATGATATGAGAGAGATTGGAGAAGGTAATCAAGTCTTCAGAGCCCACTGACCCATGTAAACCTGATATTTCTCTCAGCCGCCCACCACCACGCTTACGGCATGTCTGTGGGATAACCCACTGTTGTGTTTTACAGGACATTCGGGACTGGAGCAGCTGGGATGACGTATAATTCAGAAAGCTCCAATTGATGCCTGTATGAATACACACTGTGGATTCAATCAGTATGCCACTTTATATATATATATATATGTATATATATATTACCTACTGGCGGTCGCCAGTAGGTAGTTATAGTTAGGACCTAGTTTCCATAGGAAATCCACAAAATTCTATTTGGAATAACTTTGGCGCCGGTGGACGAATCTTCATGAATTTCTCCAAGAAAATGGCCTGCTTGGTTCCGCTCCTTCCCTGAAAGTTTGGGGGTGATTCATCAAGTGGGGGCCGAGAAAAAAGGGGGGTCCCAAAACGTGTTTTCCTCATGCAATTTTCCATAGGGACCTTTAGCCAGGGCTATGCCCGAACGGCTGAACGGAATTACACGAAATTTGGCAGAGAGGTAGATTTCTGTTCGCAGATTGTGCTTTTTGTTAAATGGTGTAAATTCGTTCAGTAGTTTCTGAGAAAATTGCAAGTAAAATCATAGCGATATCTAGAGTCAGAGTTCAGTACGCGTACTGAAATCTGTCCAATTACGAGCGCGAGCTGCATGCTGATTGGCTGTGAACTGTCTGTCAACACTCGAAACCAGGAAGTGTTGGCGGCCATCTTGTGCCTCGCTAGAACAAAGTCTCAAGAAAACAGTAAAACAAAGTTGAGAAATAAGGCAAGGGGGTAGGGTAGAGATATTCTGACCCTCTAGACTTGCTTAGGGGGTCGTATATGGATGTTTTAGGCTCTATTTTTTATTTTATTTTTTTTAAGAAAAATCGCGGTGTACGCGTATGTAAATACCTACAATTACGAGCAGGAGCTGCATGCTGATTGGCTGTCAATACTCCAAACCAGGAAGTATTGGCAGCCATGTTGTTTGTCAGAAGAGCAAAGTCACAAGAAAACAGTAAAACAAAGTTGAGAAATAAGGAAAGGGGGCAGGGTAGAAACATTCTGAGCCTATAGTCTTGGTCAGGGAGTGGTACATGGATATTTAGGGTCTATTTTTATTTAAAAAAAATATTTTAAAATGGCGGGGTACTTGTGCAGTACTTGTACGCAGTGAAAAATGTGAAAAAGTAGAAGTCTGTTTTATTCATTAGGTCCCGGGGGGGTAAAATATGGGGGCAATTTTTAGTCATTAGGTCACGGGGGGTAAATTACGGGGGCAATTTGTCTGCATAATGGGGGCTTGTAAGGGGCCCGAGCACTGGGAACAACACTCCTCTGGTTTTATTTTGAAGTATGCGGGGGACGGGGGTTACGGTCCTACTCCCCGCAGTCTCGGGGAGCGGCACCCCTCGGGTCTTTTTAAAAAAAAAAATGTTTTGAGCTCTCTCTCTCTGTCCCCGTACACGTCGCGGGGAACGCCACCTTTCTGGGGCAGTGATATGTAAAATGACTTTCCAGTTCCGGGTATCTGCATTGTCTGGAGTTTTTTATTAATGTTGGGAGGGTGGGCTTGATAATACGTCCTTGTTAATTCACATAGAAGCCTATGTTCTGGTGCTAACATGGGGTTCTATGGGAAATAACAAGGCCGTATTATGAAGCTCATTATCGCCGTTTTATCAGCAGCTTCTTGCAAATAAAAAGGCGATAATTTTAACACCGGTCCTTGATAATATGCACCTAACTTTACTGGTCATAAAAAAGAGCAATGGTCCATATTATCAACAAAAGGCGATACATTATCGTTGCATTTATTGGCAGGAAACTGCAGATAAAGCTGAGATAATGGGCTTGATAATATGTACTTGTGAATAACCATAGCAGCCTAGGTTGGGATCAGAACCTGGGCTGCTATGGGAAGTTACAAGGGCCTATTATCAAGCACATTATCGCCGCTTTATCAGCAGTTTCCTGTCGTTAAAAGGGGAGATAATGTATCGCCTTTTGTATGTAAAGCTTTCCTTTTTTTTGGTGTAGCAGTTGTACTCTCTTCGCATGCTCAGCGTTGTTTCGAAGTTCACGTTTTTTTCTTCAAGTTCAACAAGCAAACCTTTTTTTATATCAGTTAGCAAATCTGTCGCTTTCTTTTCCCGGTTCGTGTGATTCATCCGGTGCTGTACTTTTGTACAGTATTAATAGTCATATTTTTTATTTGAAAGGTAGTGCCGAGGCGCCAAAGGTTGATTACGTTGATTACGTACTCCGTCCACCGCCATTTTAGTAGTTTCTCACCGTTGTATTTATTATATCAGTTAGTTAGAACTCAGTAGTTTTCATTCCTAGTCTTGAATATCTTACTATAGTATTTCAACATTATTTTTATTGTGGACCGTCATACCCCTCACCCACAAAATAAAAGAAGTATGTCGTTTTTTTAATTAACTTTCATTAAGTGACCACTGTGCCTCTCGAGGCCGGGTCACCCCCCTCACTCGCCTGCTGCCCGAGCGGCCCAGCCACAGCGGAGCCGGCCGCTCGCCACTTTTCCCGCCGCTGGCCCCTGCGGCCCCGCCCACCACCGGCCCATTGGCCCGGACGCTCGCCCAGCCCAGCAGACCCGCCCTCCCGTCCCCCTTCTTATGACGCCCCCTGAGCGACCACGCAGCGGAAGCGCGCAGCGGGAGCACCGATTGAGCGCCGAAGGTGCGCCAAAGGTAAGCCCGTCTGCGCCCGTCCGCGCCTGGACCGCGCCCAGCGCCAGGACCCCTGGCCCTCGCAGACCCCAGCCCACATGCCGGACGTACGACGCCGCCACCCTCAACGCACTCAACGCCGGCCGAACCCCTGGATGCTACCGAGCCACCCCGAGACGCACCCACGGACCCTTCATCTGCCAGGCCTGCAAGTTCTCCTGCATCCGGACCTGCACTGCACCAGCGTCCACCAAGCAGAACACCAGCAGCAACCACCTGAAGGGCATCCTGCTCAACACCCGCTCCGTCCACAGACACGCCGTCGAGCTCTGGAACCTGCTCGACACCACAGACCCAGACGTCGCCTTCCTCACGGAAACCTGGATGAACGCCTCCTCAGCGCCCGACATCGCCATCGCCATCCCGGACGGCTACAAGATCATCCGGAGGGACCGCGTCAACCAGACAGGAGGAGGCATCGCCATCATCCACAGGAACACCATCCGCATCACGACCAACACCGATGACACCATCGCACCCGCCGAACACCTGCACTTCCAGATCCACGTCAACCCCAAGACCACCCTCAGAGGCACCCTCATCTACAGACCCCCGGGACCACGCACACAATTCAGCGAGGACATCGCCGACTTCATCAGCCCGCTCGCCCTCCCCTCAGCCGACTACATCCTCCTCGGGGACCTCAACTTCCACCTGGAGAACAACAACGACCGCAACACCACCACCCTGCTGGACAACCTCGCAAACCTGGGACTCAAGCAGCTGGTGACCACCCCCACCCACTACGCCGGACACACACTCGACCCGATCTTCTCTTCCAGCCACGCCACGGGACTCCCATGGACGGACCACAGCTGCGTCCACTTCAGCTTCAGAAGGACCACGCTCCACCATCACCAGCAACAGGCTCCCCGCAGAAGCTGGAACAAGATCACTGCAGACCAGCTCACTACGTCCTTGAGCAAGAACCCTCCCACCAGCACAACGAACCCCAGTCAAGCAGCCACCAACCTCACGAAATGGATCAGCGACTGCGCAGACGAACTCGCCCCGCTGAAGACCCCGCCGAGCAGACCCGGCAGCAAGAAAGCCCCATGGTTCAACGACGAACTCAAGAGCTGCAAGAAGAACTGCAGAGCACTCGAGAAAACCTGGCGCACAGACCCAACACCGGACAACATGACTGCCCTCAAGCTCGCCACCCGAAAACACCACCAGCTGATCCGCGCCACCAAGAAAACTGCATTCAAGGAACGACTGGACAACAACGCACACAACAGCAAGGAACTCTTCAACATCGTGAAAGAGCTCTCCAACCCCAACGCCGGAAACAACGACATCACCCCTTCGCAAGACCTCTGCAACTCCCTCGCCTCCTACTTCCACAACAAGATCGCGGACATACACAACAGCTTCAGCACTCAACCAACGCACGCCACGACCGAACCACCGCCCCCCACCACCACCCTCCGCGCCTGGACCCCGATCAGCACCGAAGACACCATCCGCACGATGAACTCCATCCACTCCGGATCTCCGACAGACCCCTGCCCTCACCACGTCTTCAACAAGGCCGACGCTGTCATCGCACCCCACCTGCGGGACATCATCAACACCTCCTTCGACATCGCCACCTTCCCGGAGAGCTGGAAGCACGCCGAACTCAGCGCTCTACTCAAGAAACCATCAGCAGACCCTACCGACCTCAAGAATTACCGCCCCATCTCGCTGCTCCCGTTTCCGGCCAAAGTCATCGAGAAGACCGTCAACAAGCAACTGGCCGCCTTCCTCGAGACGAACGGCTCCCTCGACCTCTCGCAGTCTGGCTTCCGGGCCAACCACAGCACCGAGACCGCCCTGATCGCAGCCACAGACGACATCCGAGCCCTGCTCGACAACGGAGAAACAGCGGCCCTCATCCTCCTGGACCTCTCCGCGGCCTTCGACACTGTCTGCCACCGCACCCTAGTACAGCGCCTCAGCAACGTCGGAATCCAGGAGAAGGCACTGGAGTGGATCACCTCCTTCCTCACCGGAAGGACACAGAGAGTCCGCCTCCCCCCGTTCAGATCGGAGGCCACCGAAGTCATCTGCGGCGTTCCTCAAGGCTCCTCGCTCAGCCCAACTCTCTTCAACGTCTACATGAGCCCCCTCGCAGCCATCGCACGCCAGCACAACCTCAACATCATCTCCTACGCCGACGACACCCAGCTGATCCTCTCCCTCACTAACGACCCCGCCACCGCCAGAGCCAACCTGCACGAAGGGATGACAGAAGTAGCCAAATGGATGTCGAACAGCCGCCTGAAACTGAACTCAGACAAGACTGAAGTCCTCATCCTGGGATCCTCACCCTCCGCCTGGGACGACTCCTGGTGGCCCCCCGCCCTGGGCAGCGCACCCAAACCAACTGACCACGCACGCAACCTGGGCTTCATCCTGGACTCCTCCCTCTCCATGACCAGACAAGTCAACGCCGTCTCCTCGTCGTGCTTCCACATCCTGCGAATGCTACGCAAGATCTTCCGATGGATCCCCACCGAGACCAGGAAGACGGTCACCCAGGCCCTCGTCACCAGCCGTCTGGACTACGGCAACTCCCTCTACGCCGGAACCACCGCCAAACTCCAGAAGAGACTCCAGCGGATCCAGAACACCTCAGCACGACTCATCCTGGACATCCCCCGCGGCAGCCAAATCTCCGGACACCTGAGAGACCTGCACTGGCTCCCGGTCAACAAGAGAATCACCTTCCGGCTCCTCACCCACGCACACAAAGCCTTACAGAACCAAGGACCAGGATACCTCAACAGCCGCCTCAACTTCTACGCTCCCACGCGCCAGCTTCGATCGACCAGCCACGCCCTCGCCGCCGTCCCCCGCATCCGAAGAGCCACCACAGGAGGAAGGTCCTTCTCCTACCTGGCCGCCAAGACTTGGAACTCCCTTCCGACCCACCTCCGCCTGACCCAGGACCACCTCGCCTTCAGGAAGCAGCTCAAGACCTGGCTATTCGAGCAGTAGCGAACCCCCCCCCCCCAGCGCCTTGAGACCCTCCGGGTGAGTAGTGCGCTATACAAATGCTCTGATTGATTGATTGATTAAACAATAAATATAAACGAAACTCAATTAACTTTTATTAAACAATAAATATAAACGAAACTCAATTATAACTATATTAGAACTGGCAAAATAAGGTAAACAATGTTATAAAGAAATTGTGAAATGGATTGCAAAAGGTATCCAATTGGTAATCTGCAAAAGAAAAAAAGAAAATTAGAGTTTAGAATTATGTAAATGTGAGTAAATGAGCTGGAGCATTACAAGTTGTGGTAACTCTACAGTTTTACGTGTGCAGTGTGACTCCTATATTCCTGTTCTGTTATAGTGCCGCGTTCAAGTGGTGTCTATATGGAAGTGCCTATTGCATTACTGACGCCTGTTATGGCGACTTATTTCTAATGCATTCCTATGAAGGATTTGTAGATCTAGGCCTCTGTGCTTACCGTTGTATACAGCTTGCGGCCAAACACTGCAGCCACTGGGATGGACAACTTCAGGTGGGCTGATCTTCTACACGTCCAAGTAGACAGCAGTGTCTAAGTTTAAGAGAGATGGAGAAATGATCTCACAGAGAGTGAGAGAGAGAAAAAACATTAAAACTGTGTCGCAGAGTCTGGAGTTGAGATTTTTGTTGAACCAGAGGTAGATTTACTAGCTCCTTGCATCACTTTACCCATGTTAAAAGTGACTCAAAAGTGGCGTAATAAGGTTGATGATCTGTTTCTCAGACTGTTGTAACCTATCTGTTGTCACTGCTCGGAGGTAATTATACATTTTACAGAGAAGCTTCTGTACACTACGCACTCTGGGCCATAATATCAAGCCTTTGGTGCCAAAAATTATTAACCACTTTATCGGCAGGAAAGTGTCGCTAAAGGGGCGATAATGGGTTTCATAATATGCTCTATGGAATTCCAATCGAAGCTCATGTCAGATGTCCTTGACATCTAACATGAGCTTCGATTGGAATTCCATAGAGCATATTATCAAACCTATTATGGCTACTTTAGCGGCAGTTTGCTGCCAATAAGGTGGCGATAATTTTGTCACCAGGGTTGATAATATGGCCCTCTCTCGTTTCACAAATAAAGCTAACACTACAGTTTTACGAGTGCAGTGTACCTGGTACATTTTACTTGTTATAGTGCCGCGTTCAAGTGGTGTCTATATGGAAGTGCCTTCTGCGTTACTGACGCCCGTTATGCCGAATTATTTCTAATGCATTCCTATGAAGGATTAGTAGATCTAGGCCTCTGTGCTTACCGTTGTGTAAACTTTGCGCCAAACACATTAGGAAGTGGAGTTGATAACTTAAGTTGAGCAAATCTGCTACACATCCAAGCAGACAGCAGTGTCTAAGTTTAAGAGAGAAAGAGAAATGATTTCACAGAGAGTGAGAGAGAGAGAAAACAACATTAAAACTGTGTCGCAGAGTCTGGAGTTGAGATTTTTTGTTGAACCAGACGTAGATTTACTAGCTCCTTGCATCACTTTACCCATGTTAAAAGTGACTCAAAAGTGGCGTAATAAGGTTGATGATCTGTTTGTAAGACTGTTGTAACCTATCTGTTGTCACTGCTCAGAGGTAATTATACATTTTACAGAGAAGCTGCTGTACACTACGCACTCTGGGCCATAATATCAAGCCTGGGCGACACAGTTTTACGAGTGCAGCGTACCTGGTACATTTTACTTGTTATAGTGCCAGGTTCAAGTGTTGTCTGTATGGAAGTTCCTACTGCGTTACTGACGCCCGTTATGCCGAATTATTTCTAATGCATTCCTAAGAAGGATTTGTAGATCTAGGCCTCTGTGTTTACCGTTGTGTAAACTTTGCGCCAAACAAATTAGGAAGTGGAATTCCATAGAGTACATAATCAAACCCATTATCGCCACTTTCCTGCCGATAAAGTGGTGATATTTCTGTTGCCAAGGTTTGATAATATGGCCCTCTCTCCTTTCATAAATAAAAGTTACACTACATTTTTACGAGTGTAGTGTACCTGGTACATTTTACTTGTTATAGTGCTGCGTTCAAGTGGTGTCTATATGGAAGTACCTACTGCGTTACTGACGCCCGTTATGGCGACTTATTTCTAATGCATTGCTATGAAGGCTTTGTAGATCTAGGCTGCTGTGCTTACCATGTATAAAGAGCGCGGCCACCGGAGTTCACCACTCAACTTGAACTCTGCTTCTATACGTCAAAGTATATTCAATAAGTTGCAGAGAATTCCATTGCTGTTGCTCGATAGACCGTGGTTGCTTCTGAACGATGTTTGGTGAAGGAAACAAAAGGACATTTTGATTAGTCATTGAAACTGAGTTGCGTAACTACTATCAAAAGTGAATTTTAATGTGGGTTCTTAATATTCCGTAGTTAAGACTGTTGCAGCTCCAGCAAACAAAGGAAGATCAATACCTTAATAAAGGCCTGGGGCCGCCTTGTGACGCAGAAAAAAAACATACTGTCATGGACGCACAATTAATAATAATAGAGGCCTAAGCACGTGACGTAGTCCAGAAATACGACACAGAAATGTATGCACGCACAATTTTTAAGATTAGAGGTGTATAGGACCTCGTGACTTATAAAGAAATATTTCAATTGTGTAAGTACAATTTAAAACCATTGAGGGGTAGGAAAGCCATATGAAGGATAAAAAAATAGTATTATGCATATACAATTTACAGTGGAGGCTGATGTTGTGACGTCTTCTCTTACCTTTGTTACTGTCGTCTTTTGTCAGGTCTTGAAAGGCTGTGGTTTCGCTGAGTCTGGAGTGTTTTCGACAGTCTGTCTGTCATCGCAGCAGAGGCAGGCAAACGGGAGCATGCTTACATCAGTGCCCGCATTATATGGGAACCGCGGGGGCTGAACAAACCAAGCCCAGGGCCGTCATTGGTAGCGTTTTCGCGGTCTATAAGAATGATGGCCCTGGGGGACATCACATTGGCTAATGTATTGGTTTCCAGGCTAAATGATAGCAAGCATGCTTGGTGGTGGCATGTGGGTAGTGTGGGCGGGCGTGCACCGCGCATGTGCAAGCATGAGTGTGTGCAGCAACAATTAACAACAGAGAGAGATGGGGGCGGTGTTATAATGTACGCAGAGGCAGACCCAGAATCGGATCTGCAATGAGTCAGCACTTCTAATCATTCTTCTTAGCACGCCCTGAGCTCTGATTTGTCACTGAGAGGGTGATCGCACCATAGTTTGTACTGCGTATCATACTCAGCATAAGTGCTTAATTTGTGCCGGTGCTTGCCGTGCTTAGCACCGGCACTTAATTATCAGGGCCGGGGCTATACGCATTTAGTGCACGTCAGTAATTGATTTATAATTAGCAGCACATGCCGTGCTGCTTGACCGTAGGAAGTGCTGCTGCTGTGTTACGTACTGGTTGTGTTGTTGATGAGAGACTGGTGATGTTGAAGAACTGTTCTTCAAGAGTTAACTTCTTTGTAATCAGGCACTGGCGGCCCAGCGGCCGCGGATCAGTGTGCGGGACACTGAGTTGGGCAGGACTGAGCACCTGGTCTTCTGCGGGGGTTGGGGCTGTGCGCTGCAGCAGGCGCAGATTTTTTTTCCAGATGGCATGCAATACGCGCGCATTCGCTGCTTTTGGCACGCTCTCGCATACCCGCAGGGCCGCACCTCACCAGCACCGGCGAGTATCGTGGTTCAACGGCCGCCGCTCAAAAGTAGAGAGTAGTGCGACCGGACGGCGTTGGCCGCATTGAGGTGGCCTCAGAGACTAGAGCTAAGCACCAGGTGAGAGCGGCAGGGCGTGGCAGACCTAATTATTTCTTGAATTAACAAAATAAAGCTTTGCAGCAGCACCAGGTGAGGCAGGGCCTGCGCCGCGGCCTAATCAAATAATGTTAAGCTGCGCAGAAGCCTAATAATGGTCCCTTCGTGAGTCATAGATGTCCCACAGTCTCACTCCCACAGTCCCGCTCATTAACTACTTACTGCTCCAGGTGACGATCCCATAGTCAAAAAGACAGTGTTTGTTTTGCGGGCAGTGTGGGGCACGCCTTTGTAAGCCAACAGAGGAGTATCGTGATTCATGAAAAATGAATGAATCTCAAATATCTCCCACTGTTTGATTATAATTTGATACCACTCATTAGTGAATATATGTTTTATGTTGATGACTTATGATGATGGCATGGCCGGGTCGGGGATATATGTCTTATGTTAATGATCACGGATGTCTAGTGATGATGTTGCGTTGCGCGGGCCGGCCCGGGCTGCCTGGATTCAGTTTTACTTTTGGTTCAACAAATCTGCAGGGGTTGGGGCTGTGGGCGGCAAGCAGCGTGCGCAGATTTTTTCACATTGCAATGCACGCGAATTCGCTGCTTTGCCACTCCCCAGCATACCCGCACTGCCTCAGACTCATTACCACTGTCCGAGTCATCGTGGTCTTTCATGTTTTCAGGGGTGAACGGATGGAGTAGCCGTGCACGGGCCCTTAGTTGGAAGAGTTGCCTTCATGTTATAATGAATGAATGAATCGCCTGTCCAAGTGGTCTGTCCTGTTTGCTGTCTTACAGTGAGCTAGGGTATTGTTATGCGCTCCTGCTGTGATGGCTAGTCTTGCTGATTCTTGGAGTACTGAGACCCGTGTTTGCAGTGTCTCCTGCACTTTGGCTTTCCCTAGGGCAGGAGTTTCTGATCTATATTTTAAAGTCGTTAATGATCATTTTTAAATGTATTAATTGTTATATTTGTATTTACTACATTATTTTTACCTATTTATTTTTAGATATTTTATTTTTTAAATTACATTACACATTTTTAATATAAATTGAAAAAAAATGTTTTTAAAAATATTGAAATTGTAATATTTTTTTTTAATTTAATATTTTTTTAATTTATATATATTTTATATAGCAGGCAATGGTATCCTATGGAAGGAAAATCAAGTTACTGGTAAGTACAGTTAAATTTACTTTTCAGGAATAGTAGTGAGCTAGATTGGGGAATTAATTCCTCTTCAATCCTGAGGTCCCCTGTGAGCCAACTAGCCCACCAGGTACCTCCAGAATGCGCGAGGCAGCTGTGTTGCAGAGAGTCGTTCAAAGGGCACCCCCCTTTTTACAACTCACATCACCTCAAGCCCCGCTCCCTACTTTCACCACTGTGCTAACGCACCCTGTAGAGTGTTCTAAGTTGGGGGATTAAGTCCCCTTGCATACTGGGGGTCCCTGGGGGCCAACTAGCCCACTGGGAACCTCCAGTATGCGTCAGCATGCTGCGTTGCAGAGACGTGTAATGAGGCCACGCCCCTTTTTACCCCTCTCTGCAACGCAGCCCCCGGGCGCGTTTGCAGAGGAGTCACTAAATCCCCTTGCCAACTAGCCCACTAGGAACCTCCAGTATGCGCCAGGATGCTGCATTGCAGAGATGTGTAATTAGGCCACGCCTCTTTTACACCTCTCTGCAGCGCGTTTGCAGAGGGGAAACTAATTCCCCTTGCATACTGGGGGTCCATGGGGGCCAACTAGCCCTCCAGTATGCGCCAGGGGGCTGCATTGCAGAGAGGTGTAATGAGGCCACCCTCCTTTTTACACCTCTCTGCAACGCAGCCCCCTGGCGTGTTTTCAGAGAGGGAACCAATTCCCCTTGCATACTATGGGTCCATGGGGGCCAACTAGCCCACCAGGAACCTACAGTATGCGCCAGGGGGCTGCGTTGCTTTGCCCCGGGCGGGTGGTGATCTCCGGGTCAGTGTGTGGGGGATTTGGGCCCCCCCACACTTCTTTTTCACTATGCCCCCGGGATTTGGTCACCCTGGGGGGTAGTTTGAAAAAAAGCAAACCCGGTTTTAAAAAAAAAATGGGGGCCTTGGGGGTCCTTGTGGGACCACCTGAGCAGGCCTAGGGGGTCAAGCTGTTTCTACCCTGCACCCTTTTTGCGTTCTACATGTTTGTTTTTCTGATTTCTTGTGCCTCAGTCTACCGAGCACAAGATGGCTGCCAACACTTCCTGGTTTGGAGTGGTCACAGCCAATAAGCATGCAGCTCGTACTCTGAAAGGTACGCGTACGGTACTCGTACGGTACTCGTACGCCGCGATTTTTGTCAAAAAAAATAATTGGCGCGGGGGGGGGGGGCTTGGGGGTCCTTGTGGGACCCCCTGAACAGGCCTAGGGGGTCAGGGTGTTTCTACCCTGCCTCCTTTTTGCGTTCTACACGTTTTTTTTCTGCTTTCTTGTGCCTTAGTCTACCGAGGCACAAGATGGCTGCCAACACAGGTTCTGAGTGTTGACAGACAGTTGACAGCCAATTAGCATTCAGCTCGTGCTCGGGAAGGTACAGAGTACAGTAAGCTTACAGTAAGCTTACCGTATGCACCTCTAGATATACTTATGATTTTACTTTTGATTTTCTCTGGAAGTACTGAACGGATTTACACCATTTAACAAAAAGGCCCATCTGCGAACAAAACTCTACCTTTTTATCAAGTTTGGTGTAATTCCTGTCAGCCGTTCGGGCTGTAGCCCCGGCTAAAGGTCCTATGGGAAATTGCATGGGGAAAGCACGTTTTGGGACCCCCCTTTTTTCTCGGCCCCCGCTTCACGAATCACCCTCAATCTTTCAGGGAAGGAGCGGAGCAGATCAGGCCATCTTCTTGGAGAAATTCGCGAAGATTCGTCCACTAGCGCCAAAGTTATTCCAAATAGAATGTTGCAGATTTCCTATGGAAACTAGGTTTTAACTATAACTACCTACTGGCGACCGCCAGTAGGTAATATATGTATATATATGTGTATGTGATTGACAAAGGCCTCTTGAAGGCTGAAACGCGTCTCTCCTTGTGCTCGGGATCAAGGGTGACCTTACCATGAAATAAATGCCGAATCCAAAGTCACTTCGGGTCTGTGCCTTCTTTCCATGGAGACTCTGTGGGGAGCTGGATTTTTTGGTTCATATATATATATATATATATATATATATATATATATATCAAATAACATACTCTCAAAATATTTATTATTACTTTAAGTACCATCTTGCATTGCAACATACATTTCAGTGTTTCAACAATAGGCAAATCAGTTCATGCCACTGTACAAAGCAAGTATTAAATAAGAGTTATGGTTGAAGAGGCAACCATTTACACTAAAGTGGGCAAGAATCAGCATGACACCTCAAAAGTAAGCGAACAATTTTGATCTGAAAGACGTCAACAATGTATGTACATGTGAGAAAAACAAATACACAATACCACCCAGACAAGCCTATCTTTTTATGGTCGGAGTTCTCCACCCCCCGAGAATTCAGCAGAACTTCCTTTGGTTCCTTCAAATATGCATTTCTTTCATTACACGGATTCCTAGTTGCTTCCTGTATAAAAAAAAATTCTCTGCGTCTCCTCTGCAAGCTAAGGCTGTCCGTGAAACCCCTTAACTCTTTTCTCATTACACTTAATTGAGGTCTGACATGCTTCTGTAATAAAATATTTAATACCAGGCAGAGGTTGAGATAGGAAGTCCTTTTGCATGCAGCCTCATTGCTGCACATCACATGGCAGTAGTAATCCCTTTTACTGTATTTTTCTACATAATTGGGGTTTTCACAGCTGTGGGTTAGGTTTTATTTTACACCACACAATAAAATGTACAATTATTTTGTAATTACTGTTCTAATACAGAGTAATTACACAGCTCTTTTTGCCCAGAAAATGACATGGTAATTACGCTTTGAAATACCATTCAATTTTGGAACATCAGAAGTCATTGCTAGTAAATGATTTCAATATAATTGCACGGTGCTCCTAGCACAAAAAGTAGTATAGAAATTCCTGCAAGTATCCATTCAGTGTGGAGGCCGATAAGAGCTCAGCTATTTCTCATAAGAAAGGTGTTCCTTTGCCTTTCTACTCATAATTTCAAACCTTTGTATCCATTAATGGTAAGGAGGGCTCTGGACAAATGAACGAGGATGAGATTATGCCACAAAATTATTTAGCACAAAATTAAAAGCAATTTTCGGAAACCCTGCTGATTGCACACCAGATGTTATTGCTGCACTATCCCATGCCATAATTAAGTTTCCCAGCGAAGCATCAATAAGCATTTGTGTACACAATAATGGCGGTATAATCCTTAACAAACCGAGCATCAGTCCAACGCCACGAGTAATGAACATGTTTATATACTCGAGAAACACATTTGCTCATTATCATATGATTTAATGGAGCAAAAATTACAGTGGAGTTTAAAATTTGCTGGTAGGATGCAGTAATGTCTAAAAAAAAATGTTAGGATATTATAACAATCCAAAGTGTTTAACCATGGCACACTGATTAAACATTACTTTCATGTTCTTCATATCATTTGATACCATGGTGTTAAAACTGATTACACAACTACTTTGTCAACTCTGAACATGCTTAACGAACAATGAAGACTAAAGGGAAAGCCACATATTAGGTAGTTATTGGGGTATTAGCATCCATCATGTTTTATATAAAATAAAAAATTGAAAGAAAAAGATAAACTAGCGATAACAAGCGTAGTTAAACACATTCTAATCACTTAATCTGGAATGACTTCTAATTAGGAAGAGGGTGAACGGGAGGCGTTTTTAAAAGAGGGAAGTAAAACAACACAGTCACCAAAAGAAGGAATAATAACACTGAAAGTAAAACAAACACAGCTCTACATTTATGCAGATTGCAGACCCGAAGCATGTTGGTCTTGTCCTGAGTTTGGTGTCAAGAAGAAAACAAAATTGGTCTGTCTGCTTTTGAGCTTTATGTCTCTAGTCTCTATTTCCTGCAAGCAGGGATCAAGGCTACAAGGTAGACTGAAGACACAGGGGCTTATTTACAAACCCCTTGCGCTGCCAGTGCGTCACTTTTTATGACGCTCTGGCACCGCAGAGTGCAAACCCATATCTACGAGGCCGATCAAAGCCACTTTGCGTGGGTTTTCCTGGCATCATAGATACGGTATAAGGCAACAAAGCACAAGACGCCGCATTCCCTTACTCTGCATCTGGGAGGCGTTCCATGGGTGTTCCGGTGGGGCGTTCCAACGCAACACCCATGGGATTTCATGCATTCCCAGATTTACAAGTATGCAAACCTGCAAATACGACAAAAATGCATGTCTCCCGAGGGCAGGCGTAACGAGGAGAAATATATTTATTTCTCCATGTGTCGTCTTTCTATTTGTGCCGAAATCTGCAGCACACATAGAAAGAGGAAAACGCCTCCATGGATTGTTTTTATGCAGGAAGGTATCCCTTCCTGCCCCAAAACAATCCAGTCAACAACGCAGACACACTTGCACCATGGTGCAAGGATGCCTGAGTTTACGATAGGTACCACATTGTGCACAGGCACTTTCGATTTGGAGGAGGGCAGCTCAGCAAAAACACCTGTGGCTCTGCCCTATGCCAAATCATTGTAAATCAGGCCCACGGTTGGTTTGAATCGTTTCTGTTGGATCAAGAATAATCAGTGGGTTAGTTTAATGCTTGATGTATCCACTCTTATCATGTATCTAGGAGATTGCACTTTCCACAACAAATTATTACCATGACCATTGATCAATACCCACTCCGGATTGCACATTCTCTCCAGAAATTTGAATCACTTGTTTTAGTTTTCAGGGGAAATTCTTTCCTTGAATCGCAAGATTATTTTGATGTGGGTGCCCCAGTTCCTGATGTGTTGGCTCGAGGATTATATTTTGCTATGCCTCTGTCAAAGTCTAAAACATTTTGCCATCTACCCTCACAATTCCCACAATTTGTATGGATATTTATCAAAACCTGCCTTGCATTCAAATATAGATGGTGGGTCAGGGATACATTGAAATTACATCCACACCAAGATTTATGGAAAGAGCAGGGGTGTCATTTAAATCTGGTATCAATGATGGGTAGTACAAAACTTAGTTTGCCTTTGCCTTTGGTCCACCTCAAGTGATTTGTTTTCTCTTAAAGTAGTGGTTTCATTACCATGGTCTACATAATGTTGCTCTCTATCTCCTCAATGATCACTAATACCTTGATGACCATATACTATACCTCCAGCATTTTCTGCAGTCCTGTTGGAAGTCTGTTGACTGCCTTCTTTTGCAAGTCTGCTATTGCTAGTATCTTTCCATATGAGGAAATAGCAACCACTTTGTGATTTACCATTGTTCATTTCTGAATGGATAAAAAATGTCCCTCAATCACTATTCTTTCTCATTGGAAATGCTTGTCACTGGCAGATTTGGGATGGCATCTGAACCATGCTCAACTAGAGGAAATTAGATCACAAGAAGCTATAGCTTCATGTCATTGAAGTAGGCATTTATGAGAGATGTGTTGCCTAAAATCCACTAGGGAGGACGACCAAAGAAAACATCCACTTCTCGGGCCTCTCTTTGATCCAGCTTTTATGCCACCTTTAATCACAAAGAGAGTTGCCTTTCGGCTTTCTTCTTAAATGTCAGTGAAGATATTGGGCCCTCCATTGAGTACCAGGATCATTTTGGTTTTCTAAAGTATTTCATTTAAATTGATTGTAGGTTTCAGTAGTTGGTAACATTGAGCCCTTACCGCCAGTGACAAATGATTTGAAATTACCCGATTTTTAGTCATTGATGATTGTGAGCAAAAAATGATGGATTATACCCAGATCTGTGAATGGGGGTAATTGTTTGATTTGTTCCACATTCCATCCAACATTTATTCTTTTTGCTTTTGTTACCCTAAGTGGGAAGGTTACGCCCAGACATAGGTATTGTGCTCACTATGGCACTGGATTCAAGCAAGCCTGGCTGATAAGGGGTGATACCACGAAACGTGTCCCAGGATGCTTGTTTCCAGTCCAGGGAGTACATGGCCAGCAGTTTGGGCTGGAATGTTCCTATGCATTTAGGACTGGGTCCAAACTGGGGTGGCGTGGTGAGCAAAACAAATTATGGATTAAACCCAGATCTGTGACTGGATGTGAATGTTTGATTTGTTTAGAATGTTGTCCATCAATTGTTCTTTTTGTTCACGGGGGTTAGTGAAACGTCCCCACAAGGCTGCGCTGTCATTGTTTGGTTGCTGATAGAACCACGCTGTGATAGGTTAACCTTTGACAGAGTAGCACTGGAATTGGTTGTGATTCACTAGTTTGTTTTGTGTGATATTCAGATTGTGATGAGCAAAAATAATTGGTGCTGTGTTGAAAAAGTCACACGTTTCCTTTTTATTTACTACTGAATATCAGAAATTACCTGCAGAGGCAATGCCCACATATGAAACCTGCAGTTTCCTTAAATGGTGTCTTTAGCACTAGAAAGTTAGATTGCTTGTGACAAACTATGAATGAAAAATACCTGCTACCTTTTACCTAGACCCACACAGTTTGATGTGAATGACACATTTTATCAAACGGCTACTGAAAAAAGAGAGAGGATGTGACAAAGCAAGTGAAGAGCCTATTTAGACAACGGCTAGAAAATAAGTGGGATAATTAGGAAATAAACTGGAGGGATGATATGATGAAGGGCGTAAGAGTATTGTTGGCAATAGACAAAAAGAGAAACTACAAAAATATATCCAAAGAGAGGGAAAAACAGAATCATGATGCAAATGAGGGGAACGAAAAATTATATGACCTTTTAAATTCAGACCTCATTGTTATATCAATAGGGCACAGCAACAGGGAACCTATCCAGGTCACTTTTTTAATTTCAGATATGGGTGCAGCAGGAAATTATTAACCTACACGGTTGGCAGGAAATTATTAACCTACACGGTTCATGTAATGAAATACCAAATTAAAGAAACAGCCTGATGTATGAATGAAGCACACAATAAATTGGAGGAATTGGCTAATAAATGTGAGGAAGATATCAGCAAAATGAAAAATGTGAAACAATTGTAAACTGGATTTTACTGATGATGAAATAAAATAATAGGGTCTAATTTCTTTAGGAACTTACATTTAGGATTTGAATAAAAAACAAGGGATTTGAGTGAAATAAAGAAATACAGATGAAAGGGACAGAAAGTAAAAAAAAAAAACTCCAGAGTCAGAAAGAAATTTGAAGGGATCTGTTAGTGATTCTGCAGCAGGGACAATTTTAGAGTTACCATTGAAAGAGGTTCATGGAGGAAATGTAGTACATGTGACTTTGGATGAGAGCTGATCCTTATTCCTTTACTACAAACTTATAAAACCTGAAAGGTTGTGTTAGAAATGGAGGTCTCTGGTTGGCAGATGTGTACCCTGTCTAAGTAGGGACAATAACTTCTACTCAGGATAAAGGGTATTACACTTCTAAATAAAACCTGCTCACCCCCTTGGTTGCTTGGAATGACCAGTCAGGCTTATCTAAAAGGCAATGTGTAAAGCATGTGCACATAACAGTCATTAATACAGTGAAAATAGTATTGAAAACACTTCACCAGTTTTTTAAAAATAGCCAATATTTATATTTGTAGAACTAGACCAAAATGGTAAAAGTTCAACATACAGTAAACAAAATACAAATATTGCAAGAATGGCATTGTGAGACCAGGGCTGTGGAGCGAAGAGGGACGGTGCTCATTGTGGTGCTGGCAGGTCATGGTGCAAGCAGCGGCATCATTGTTACTGAAGTGCTGTTGTGAGTAGAGTCTATGGTGCCGGAGTCAGTGGGCCAAGGCTTCGGTGTGAGATGGGGTGGTGGGTCGAGTAACTTACAAGTGGTACTCCGAGTCCATGGTGCAGGCAGTGGCATTGATGTTGGTGTGGAGTGGCAGTGCCAGGGATACCCTGGTGACGATGTGGAGTGAAGCGGTGCGGAGTGCAGTGCCCTCATGTTGCGTGCAAGCAGAGGCTCAGTGGCAGTGTCGGCGTTGGTGAGAACGGGTATGCGATGCGAAGGGGACAGTGCTCTCTGAGGGGCCAAAAGGTCACAGAGCCTTCGTTGATTGAGTCGAGTTACTTTTTCTTCTGTTTCAGCACAAAACACACCGTTTTGCCGATAGGAGATGGTTTTGAAGTCTCTTCTGTTCCTGAGACTTCTTGAACAGGAGGCAAGCTCTACCTCCAGCTTTGTTAGAAACTAAGGAAAATAGGTTGCAGAAATACCAGTCCAGTCCTATCACTGACCATGACAGAAGCAGCCACTGCAGGCCAGCACACCAAAGCACACAGCAACGTGGAAGTTCCTCCTAACAGCATCTCAAGCTCTTCTTCTTGACAGGCTCCTTAGTCCAAGTGAATTCTAAAGTTCTGGGGTCAGGGCCTTAATATTTATACTACTTTTCCCTTTTAAGTTTTAGGCAGCAGGTCCCTCTTCCTCAGAAAAAAACAATTTCGGCCTCTCCAGCCCAGTTTTACTACAGGAGGTGGAGATAGAATTTCAAAGAGCAGACACATCGTATTCAGGTGACTGTGAAAACTCCTCCCACCACTCGAAATGCAGAAATGTCTATTCAGCCTGGCATAAGCCACCCAGGAAAAGACGGACGCACCTCACCCCCCCCCCCCCTTGTGAGTATCTGGAGTGAATGGAACATTCCCATTACTTGTCTCTCCGACAACAGATGGTGAAAACACAAACAGGCACAGGTACACAGGATGGTTAAACAAGAAACTGCACACTTTCTAAAAGTAGCATTTTCAAACACACATAATTTAAAAACACCTTTAATAAAAGACATGTTATCACATTCTGAGCTCAGGGAGCCCAAACTCCATTCCATTATTTTTTCCCAATTGACAGTTACGCTTGTAAAATATTACAAGGTAGCTCCAATGATCACCTATGTTAAAGACAGCCTTTCAATAGTGAAAAACGAAATGCACAGTATTTCACTATCAGGACATGTAAAGCACACACTACATGTCCTACCTTTCACATACACTGCACCCTTTCCATAGGACTACCTTGGGCCTACCTTATCGGTGACCTACAAGTAGGGCAAGTGGAGGATAGGACCTGGCAAGTGGGTGCACTTGCCAGGTCGACATGCCAGTAAAATATACACTCAGACACTGTAGTGGCAGATATGAGTTATCTTTGAAAGGCTTCTTGTGGGGATTTATCAAAACCAGTGCTGCAGGCCCACTAGTAGCATTTAATTTATAGGCCCTGTGCACTGTACTAGGGACTTAACAGTAAATCAACTATTCCAATCATGGAAACACAATCATTACACAATTTACAGTAGAATCACTTGCACTTTAGCCCTGAACAGCAGTGAAAAAGTGTGCAGAGGCAATATACCAGCAAAAGCGGAGTGCAGCATACCATCAAAACAGGAGGTCAGAAGGCAAAGAGAGAGGGGAAACATGCCAAAATATGCCAGGTCTAACAGGTTGTATGACTGACTTGAATATATTTTTTGAAACTGTAGTTCCTAGTGGCTTGGGGTCAAAATGCAAGGATACTATTGCTTTCCCAACTGTAGAACCAGCTAGGATGGGTTCTAACAAAGCTCCTCCTGAGGAGGTAGCTAACAAATATAGACAGGTCATTGAAAATGCAAAAAAGAAGGTGCCTGAAAAGGCTAATAAGTGGTCAAAGATTTTGAGAATTCCACAAGACCTGAAAGAGTTACTGAATGCTTAGTATGTGTGGGTTATGCACATTTTAAGAAGCACAGTGGAGTCAATGATCTCGATATTGATGGGGTAAGTGTTTTCACTTCTGCTTTTGTTATGGGTTTGCGTACGGAGGTAGGTAATCAGATATAGCAAAGTGAAATGTGCTGGTATACAAAGAGTATAGATGAGATTTGAAGCTTGCCAAATACGGTAGTGACTTGTTTGATCGGAAGCAGAAGTTGATGGTTGCCAAGGCAAAGCAAATTGAGAGGCGTGGCTTAAATATGTTAATGGGTTCAAATTTTTGTTATGTGCAATCTGGGAATACTGGAATACATGGGATGATTTAAATGGAGGTGGAACACTGGGAAATGGATCAGTGCAAACACAAGGTGATTGAAGAGAGATAGAGAGCAACTCTAAAATGAATGCTACTGTCATTTCTGTGGTAGAATCATCCATTGGAAGCAAGAATGTAGAAAAATTCGGATAACATAAGAAATGAATGTGGTCTCCGGGTGCAGAAAAATGTTTTGTCAAGGATTCCATCCCAACTGGTTTCTGTTCAGAGTATGCATGATCAGAAATCATTTTGGCTTACAATGCTTCCAGCCCCAGTGTTGCAGTAAAATATAAAAAAAATGCCATATACTCCGGGGCACCAACGAAATACAATGTTTTTTTTTTAACCTATCTTGATATTTTGTAGGTTAATACTTTAGTGTATACATATAAATCAGTTTTCAAGTTACTCATCTCTTTCTCATGTGAGGCTACCTAATGCAAATTCCATCTTGATCCTAAGAATTGATTATTAACACTTAGTTCTTCAGAACGTATTACAGGGTTATAAACATACCCATACACATATCTATGATTCCCGGTTACCCTGGCTTCAGGGCATGTCTAATTTTCTCCACCCTCTGCTTACATCTCCAGGTCAGTACTCAGCAATGTCATCCACATTTTGTAAGGGATCTGTTTCATGATCCAAACTATTAACAGAAAGAAAACAAAAAAGAAAACGTGTGCGGTGTAGTGGTGTGTGTATCTTCTGATGAGGGTGTATGTGGGGGTGCCAGTTAATAAGTGGACCACAGTATGTTGGGAGGGATGTTCAATATATCCTAGCCCTTCTCATCTCTCAGGACTTACCCCACCAGTATGACTGTTGTTGTCGATGGGTGGTAGCTTCAATCATACCGACCTTTCACAGTACTTGAGTTACTATGATAGAGTGTGTTTGTCACCCCTGTGCACACCCATTTCCCTCCTCTTCACTACTTGTGTGCATCGGGTTTTCCCAGCCCTCAAAAATTCTTTCCATTGGTCTGCTATAAGGCACTTCCTTACTCCTCTCGACTACTCTCAGCTCAACTCCCTGCCCTCAATACCTGCCCAACTGATTACATCATGATTCCAACTGCAAACCTGTGGTCCGATCGCTGCCTGCCACATCCTTGCTATCTTCCTCTTGGCTAGATCCATGGCCAAATCTATTAGCCTATTCCCAAGCTTTCAGGCCTGCGGTCAGAGGAAAAGTCTCAGCAGACAGACCACCACGGTGAGAGTCAATTCCTGCCCCAGGGCGTCTTTAATCTTGGATAAAATCCCTTCCTAATATGCACAGAGGTGTGAACAGGCCCATTGAATATGTATAAAGTCAGCATCAGTGTGAGCACATCTCGGGCATTTGCACATTTCACTGCCATATATGACATTGATATAGGTCATGTGTAAAAAGTTGAATTGCGTATATTTCAGACGAGTGTTTCTAGAGATCTGCTTAGAGGATCGGAGAATCTTGCCCCATTCTGCATCTGCTAATGCCCTATCGACGAACCTCTCCCATTTCCCCCGGAATTCCTCAAGTGGGGCGTGGGATGCAGAGCGTAATGAGGCATAATGCTACTTCACTTGGTGTCTCGCGGTGCCCAGGGTAAGCAACAAATGTAACACAAGGTGTGACTCCGGTTCCTCTCTACCCATTCCCCACAACTGCCCAAATGAGCGAGTCAAGGCCTCATGCTGTAAGAACTTATCTGGAGGAAGACCATAGCTTTCTATCAATTCCGCAAACGGGACTAGGGTCTTCTCCTGGTAGTAGTCGCCCATCATCTCCAACCCCGCCTCCGTCCAGGAAGACAATTGCTCTGCCATGAATGTCGTCATAGAATCTCCGTGAGGGAGGCCTACCAATGGCAGCATGAGAGTATACCTTGGAGTTCTCCTCACCCTGGCCAGGCATCATTTCCACGTCTTCAAGGCTGTGACTTGTAACGTCGAGTAGTATGGAACAACGGTTATCGGCTCTACCAATATAGCCAGTAATAAACTAGGATGTGTGTTGGCCTCTGTTAGGCAGTGACCCTCCCCATTTACCCCCTCCAACCATTGCGCCAACCACTGCATTTATTTATTTATTTATTTATTTATTTTCGACATTTCTAGAGCGCACTGTTACCCGGAGGTGTCCTGGCGCTAACCTGATTGAATTGGTGTGCATGAGTGAGAAGCTTTAATGGGAGAAGAGCCAGGTCTTCAGTGCTCTTCTAAAGGATAGCAGGTTGGGCAGCTGTCTGATGTCGAGGGGAAGTTTGTTCCAGGCAACTGCTGCGCCTAAGGCAAAGCTCCTGCCCCCCATCTTGCTTTCTTAACTCTGGGGACTAAGACCAGTGCCTGCTGCCCTGATCTTAGGGTTCTTGCCGGCTTATACCAGTGGAATAATAGCTTCATACATCTAGGGCCGAGGTCATGTAATGCTTTAAAAACCACACAGAGTGCCTTAAAGGTTATTCGTTTCCGCACTGGCAACCAATGCAGTTTCGCCAAGTCCTGGGCCACCGATACGAACTTGGGGGTGTATGTTATCAGGCGTGCGGCTGCGTTCTGTAGGATCTGGAGCTTATTTAGTACGCCCTGTTGAGCGTTCAGCATGAGGCAGTTACAATAGTCTAGCCGAGACAGTACTAGACCGGTGACCACTGTTTTTCTATGCTCTACCTCTAAAAAGGGTAGTACTTTCCTAATGGTTTTAAGGATAAAGTACGTGGAAGAGGCAAGAGCGTTGATCTGAGGTTTGAAGGATAATAAATCATCAAACAGGATACCTAGATTTTTCACCTTGGTCACAGGGGAGGGGAGAGTTCCCATTTCTTCAGGCCACCATCTTGGACACCAGAAGTTGACTTTGGAGCCAAAGAGAAGTACTTCTGTCTTTGACGAGTTTAGCTTCAGACAATTTTGTGCCATCCAATTGCCCACTTCTCGCATACACCCTTTAAACCTGTCCGCTGTGCTATCTATTTCACCCGGCAGCAATGACACCACTATTTGTGTATCATCAGCTTATGCTGTGAGATTAAAACCAAAGGATCGAATTATCGGGGCTAGGGTAGAGACATAGACATTAAAAAGGGTCAGGCTTAAGGAGGAACCCTGGGGCACTCCACACGGGAGTTCGAAAGGGTGTGATTCAAAGTCCCCAAGTGCCACCGTCTGAGTCCTGTTGGAGAGGAAGGCCTGCAGGATCTTCAAGGCCTTTCCTTGAACTCCGCAGGCCCTCAACCGGTCAACCAGCAGTTTGTGATGGACCGCATCGAAGGCTGCGGATAAATCCAACAGGATCAAGGCGGCTCTTCCTCCTCCGTCCAACACTCTTCTAATGTCTTCCACAGACTTGATTAGGGTGGATTCCGTGCTGTGTTCTGCACGGAATCCATGTTGGCATGGGTCTAGATGTTCTCCTATTCTCAAGAAAGTGCTTAGCTGCGTGTTTAAGAAACCTTCCATAATTTTGGCTGGAAGGGGCAGTCTGGCAATAGGCCGGTGGTTGTTCAATTCGGCTGTATCCAGATTGGTTTTCTTTAGGAGAGGGTAAAATGGAGGCCTTTTTCCATTTTGCGGGAAATTCCCCCCTGTCCAACAAAAGGTTTAGGAGAGGAGTGAGTCCGGCTGCGATGGTAACCGGAGCTAGTTTGGGCAGCTAACATATAGAGCTCATAGTCCGGCACCCCCAGGTCTCCTTCTGTCATAGGGCGTTGTAAGATTTTCAAGGACACCCTCCTCCGCCCATCTCCCCATTTCAGGTCTCAAAGAAGGGATTTCAAAGGTCTGAACCACCCTGGGGGCATCAGGACTAAGAGATTGACAAAGAAGTATAAGAGGCGAGGTAGCATAACCATCTTGGCCAAGGAAATCCTGGCCATAATGGGCAGCTGTAAGGTGTGCCAAAAAAGGACACTGGATCGGAGGGACTGAAGCACCCTATCTAGATTCCCTTCCTTCGTATCGTCCATAGAATGGAAAATTTGAGTACTGTTAGAACAGACTCTTGTCTGACCTATATTTCTTTATATGCAGCCTCCTATGGGCTTGAATGTTAGGCTAGGCCCCAAACCATAGAACAGTTGTAAGTAATTATGAGATGATTCTGCATGGGGTTATTGTTGATTCTTAGTATATTAAATTATTGACTTTTGTATGACATATTTGTTTTGTACTATATGATGTTTATAAAATTAAATATTTTGTCTGTGTACTTATGTTTTGTTAATGTATTATTGTCTTATTAGACATGAATTGTATTATATTTGTGATGAACTGATGTAAATTAAAATCACAGAACATTATTATAAAAAAAAGTACAAGTATTTAATACGTTTAACAAATCACTAATAACTTAGATATTTTTTCATAATGAATTATGACTGTTTTGGGTTGGGGCCTAGCCTAACATTCGAGCCCATAGGAGGCCACATATAAAGAAATAAAGGTCAGACAAGAGTCTGTTCTTACAGTAATTATCCCTCCCCTTACTCTTGGACCTAAAAATATATATAGGGGGTACCTTTCTTACTATATAGAAAATTTGAATACCCAGATATTTAAATGAGTGTGGGGCCCAATAAATGTCCTGAGGCAAGGTTGCAGGCCTAGGCAAAGGTCCCGCCATCGGAAATAAGTATGTATTTATTTTGTTAACCCGCAAGCCTGAAATCTGCCCAAAGCTCTCCAAGAGCCTTAGGGCTAAGGCAATACCTGACATGGCCTTTCCCAAGTAGATCAACAAAACGTCGGCGTACAGGGAGACAAGGTGCACGCGCCCGTCTAAACGAAGTTCTAGCCCGTCGCCACCTTTCTGGATCAATTCTGGACGTGGTTCAGTTGCCAGGGCGAATAAAATGGGCGATTTCCCTCTGTGATCTGATATTGAGCAGAAAGAGTTTTGCTCATCCTAACCCTCGTCGTGAGGGAGTTATAGAGGAGTTGTACCCATTTCACCCAGCACTTGCCAAGGCCTATTCGCAACATGACCTCAAACAAGTAGTTCCATCCAACTGTGACAAAGGCTTTTTCAAGACCAATCGACAACACCGCCACATGCGGTATAAATTTCACCTTGGTGTTATATAGGATGGAATAGAGTCTACGAAGATTGTAGGAGGTATTACAGGAGGGAATAAAGCCATTCTGGTTGGGATGTATGGGGGCTTGCATGTGCAGAAGTAGTTGAGGCGCCAGTATTTTGCTGAGGATCCTAAAGTCTAGATTAAGCATAAACAGTGATCAGTAATCTCTAACTCTGTGGTTTTGGGGAGGGGAATCACCAACGCATTCTGACTGGACTCGGGGAGACTTCTCAGTCTCAGGGATTCCGCGTGTAGAGTCACCAGATGTGGTGCCTCTATATCTCACAATAAATTCCGCAAGTAGGGCATCTGGCCCAGTGTTTTTGCAGACGCCATATCTGTAATGATTCCACAAACTTCCTGCAAGGTCACTGTGCTCCCCAACTCGTCTTGAATTTCTTTATCTAATAACCAGAGTAGCAGGGTATCTAGAAAGTCTCCAACACTGGAATAGGGTACTAGTGCGGGGGCTGAATATAACATCTCATAATAATCGAGAAATAAAGCATTAACCATTTCTAAGCTATACACCAATTCACCAGTTTCTGTCCGGGCTTAGGTGATCGGTGACCCTTGTGTCTCAGGTTTAATCAACCAAGCCAGCAGGTGACCTGCTTTCCCTTCTTCTCTCTACACGTTGTCAAGGTACTCCCTGTGATTGTGACACCACAGCCTTTCCAGCACGTCATTATAACATGTACGTGCTTCCTGCAAGCCCAATGGGGCAGTGGCATCCCTCCCTTGGGCAATGTCTAATTGACTAATCTTCATTTCCAGGTCTAATAGTTCCTGCTGAATTTCCTGCTGTGCACCAATCGATTGACACAGACAGTGTCCTCTCACTACCTCCTTAAATGCTTCCCACTCCATTAATGCAGGGGACGCTGTGTATTGGCTAAGAAAAATATGTCAACAGGGTGTCCAGGGACTCCCGAAGGGGGCATCCTCCAGCATCAGAGGATTCAATCTGCATAAAGGGATTGGCAGGCATCTACCCAGAGGCTGGCGAATCATCAATAGTGGACTATGGTCAGAGAAGGTCTGTCCCAAGTGCTCTGTATGTGTAACAGAGCCACTAAAGTACAGCGTACACAGGAAGGCATCTAGTCTGGTATGTACTTGATGTATCGGAGAGAAGTAAGAGTATACTCTATGTGTTATGTGTTGCACTCTCCAAATGTCCTCCAGCCCCCACTGGTTCATCCAACCCCAGAAGCCCAATGCTACACGATGAGCCTGTGCGCCTAGCAAAGGGGGGTGGGAACGGTCAGCTATAATGTCTGCAACGCAATTGAAGTCTTCCCCCAGCACAGCCTGCCCCTCCATGCACTCTGCCATTCGAGCCGAGAGGGCTGTAAGAAAAGCGATTTGATCAAGGTTAGGTGCATAAACATTACCCAGCAGCATCTCTAGGCCCGCCAGCCTCCACGCAATAAGTATATATCTGCCTTCACAGTCTATCACGGTATGTGTAGGGTCAAAAGGAACACAGGGCCTTATCCAGATCAATACTCCCGAGCATTTGGCAAGAAAGTGGTCGCAAACAACTGCCTTTCCACCTCCTGCGCAACTTCTCAACTTTACTTCTGATTAGGTTGGTGTCCTGAAAAAAGGCTATGTGCACATCACTTCACTTTAAATAGGTGTATAAGTTGTGTTGCTAGACATAGAACCAATGCCTATAATATTCCATGTTAGAATCCGTACTGCATCATGTGTTAATGGTATAATGACAGAGTTCATCCCACCAACCGCTCTCTGCGACCCTCCCATTTTTCTGTCCCCTCAGCTGCACACACCAACCCACTGCCACAAACTAAATAACAGAAACCATAAAAAGAAACCCCATGTTGAACAGCTCCCTAAACCCAGAACAGTCTGGCAACAACCAGCTGCCCAATCCATGTGTAAAACATCATCAATGGAAAGAGGTCCTAACCCACTGTGAGAAGGACCATAGGGGAGCATGGAAAATACTGGAAAATGTCCAGGAGCAAGAGAACTGTATGGAACGTGCCGTCCTCAGCAAGCCTCTCACAGTAGGTGCCCGGCCACCCAGCGGGTGGCCCCTCAAGCCGGCACCCACAGAAGCCCACAGATATCAGCGTCAATCTTCAGAGTCAAGCAATCTCATCCGCTGCCTTCGGGGTCACCACAGGTAAAATTAAGCTATCACTTCTGGAGGAGTCTGATTCTGAGCCCTCGGCCCCTCTCTGGGAGGGGGGGGTCTCACCTCCAATGGAGACTTTCCGTCCTGCATGATTGCCGCCACAGCTTGCAGTGCCTCAGCTCTCTCTTTCTCAGTTTGCGAGGAACTCGATTTCTTTGGGGCATTGCATCCTAGTCGCCTCTTGAGTCGTTCCCTGGCTTCTCAGCCCCGGGGTGGCTCTGTGGCTCTCTGCACTGCTACGGTCTCTCCATTCTTAGTCTTTAATCCAGTCCCATGCCATTGTGGAAACATTGCAAAAGTGAGCCTTCCCATCCAAGAATATACGCAGCCGGGCAGGGACTATCGAAGAGGACTGAAGGTCCTCTTCTTGTACGGCTTTCTTGGCTTCGAAGAAAGGGGCACGCTACCTTTGCAACTCCAGCGTGTAATCAGGGAAAATGTAAACCCTACTACTGTCAACCACATATGGGCCATCGTCCCAGGCCTTTTGTAGCAGTGCATTTCTGGCTTTATAGTGAAGGAGCCTAGCCACCACCTGGCACGGGCCCTGCCCGGGGCCGGTAGTCTGGCAGGGACATGATGCGCTCTTTCCAGGTTATAGAATGTCTTGTCTGGAGCCATTGCTTCAGAAAGGCAACCATGTCACTTCCCTCCGCTCCCTCTGGCAGGCCCAGGACCCTGATGTTATTCCTTCTATTTCACCTATCTGCATCTTCAGCCCTCTTATCGAGTGTGCGGATCCTGTTGGATAGATTGCCTACCTATGGTGAAAAAGCCTGCTGCTTCTGCACCATATCGGCAATAGAGGATTCGGTTTGTTTCACTCTCTCGGTTAATTTTGCATGCTCCTCTCTAAGAAGGCCCAGCTCCACTGACACTGTACTTATGTCCTTGGTGTCTGCTATTAACTCCAGAATCCTTGTCAATTGCTGTTGCACCGTGTCTTCTTGGGGGGTACTGCCGGGATCGTTCAGTACCTGGTCCTGGGCAGACTCTTCTGGGTCCAGGATGACCCCGGTCTGTCTCACTCTAGCCTTGGAAAACCAAAGGTAGTGATGGACGGAGCTTTGACAATGCAAACACTCACCCCCAGTCAACTGATCTGGGTTTAATCCATCACCGTTCTTTAGCTCACTCCGCCACCCCAGTTCAGACATGGCCATATGCAAATCAGTCTGACCCTGTGCCTCATGGGAACAGTCCAGCCCGAACTGCCAAGCCATGTCTTCCCTGGACCGGAATCAAGCTTCCCAGGACCGGTTTCTGGCATCACACCCGTCTTTAGCCGGGCTTGCTTGACTCCAGTGGCAAAGTGAGCAAGGGACTAACGTCTGATCATACCCTGCCAACTTAGGGCGAACAAAGAAAAACCAAAGGTAGTGATGGACGGAGCGTTGACAATGCAAACATTCACCCCCAGTCAACTGATCTGGGTTTAATCCATCACCGTTCTTTAGCTCACTCAGCCACCCCAGTTCAGACATGGCCATATGCAAATCAGTCTGACCCTGTGCCTCATGGGAACAGTCCAGCCCGAACTGCCAAGCCATGTCTTCCCTGGACCGGAATCAATCTTCCCAGGACCGGTTTCTGGCATTACAGCCGTCTTCAGCTGGGCTTGCTTGACTCCAGTGGCAAAGTGAGCAAGGGACTCACGTCTGAGCATACCCTGCCAACTTAGGGCGAACAAAGAAAAACCAAAGGCCATGTCTGAACTGGGGTGGCGGAGTGAGCTAAAGAACGGTGATGGATTAAACCCAGATCAGTTGACTGGGGGTGAGTGTTTGTATTGTCAATGCTCCGTCCATCATCCCCTTTGGTTTTTCTCACTCTAGCCTTGCCCATCATAGATGGAGCGCTGGAAGCCACCCAATCTGTAGGCTCCTGGAGACCCTTTGTTCACCTCTAGGGTAGAGAATGAATCAGCTTCACATCAGGCCAGCACCCAGCTTTGGTAACCCCTTATATGTCACCCGGCCCCTCAGTCCGCGGACAGGGGGGCCCATCAAGTCATTGACAACAATCAGGGATATATATCAAGGGCCTTGCATTGAGGGCCAGTCCGGTCCCTGCCACTCCTTGAGTCTCTGGAGGTCTTCCTTGTGCCTAGTCCCATGACTGGCTAACTCCCAGCCTGACCACCAGTTCATCGTTCAGCACTAGAGCGCCTCCCATATTGGCATGCCCCACGCCGCCTGGATTTAAGTCTGGACACCCAACATTCACTGACCTGCCAGGCCCCAGCTCTTGGGGAGCATCTACTGTGGCCAGGCCTCTTCCGGAAGTCGTCTCCCAGCGTCTAGCTCTGACTGGGTCCCCATTTACTTCAGGGGCTGTTTTCGGCGCTTCTTCTGCCCGCTGCCTGAGCTAGCCTCCAACGCAGTTTCAGAGAAATAACCACTCCTATTGCATGTCTTCTTGGCCTCCAGGCCAATCCAGAGGATCAGCACCCCGGCCCAGTGCGACTGATCAGCCCGGGTTTCAATTACAATCCCGGCATCCTAGATCACACAGTTCTTGCGCTCCTTCAAAGAGCTCTCCCCGGAGTGTCTTTCCCCGAACAGGCTATCGCGTCGGTCTGCCTTGATCTCTTCTTTCTCTCCAGGGACTCACTGCTTTGAGCCCTAGGCTCCAACTGCACCCAAGCAGGCTGTGTCCCCCAACTCACTTCTTCCCACAAGGGGGCGCCACAAGAGTACACTCTTCGCCCACAGGTGAGTCGCTTTGGCCTCCTCCTTCTCGCCAGAGGCCTAGGCCGCCATTTTGCAGGAAGGTAGTCGCTGATCCAGCGTTACCGCACCGAGGCTGTTCCGGGCAGCAGACGGCACCAGAAACTGTCCTCAGGGGTCCTCAGATGCAGATGACCCCACCGCTGGGCCCACGGGCCACATCTGTCTCTGATGCAACAAGATAATTGAGAGGCCAGTGCAGAGCTACAGGCTTACACGTCCTCCATCGTAGGCCATCAAGCCACGCCCCCGAAATACATTGATACTAATTGATTTTATTCAATTTTCTTCTAGAAACAAATCCCAGTGACAGTGCCTGTGAGGGGAGGAGCATTGTTTACTTGGAGCTGTCCTAGAGGTAGACAAAAGATGCCCATCTATTGAAGGTGTAGTCAATGGCCACCCCTTTTCATTTATGACTAAGACACAGGCTACCCATTCTACAGCGTGTTCTCCGAGTGTCTCATACCTACCCCTCTCGTGATGAGAAGTCCAAGATGTAGGAATCAGTAATAAACAAATTCTTAATCATGTTACAGCAGAAAATAATTATCAGTTTATGTTGTGTGACTCAAGTCCTGTTAATTTGTTAGGAAAAGTCTTGTTTTGCAAAACAAATTGTGTGAATTACTGCACATTAAGGATCTAGTAGTTTGGGAAAATTAAAACTCAAGATTCAAGATTCAAGGTTTCAATTGTTCCAGAATGAACAAAGGATGACCTGCCTCCGGATTTAAGGCATGCTGTCAAGGAAGATATATGGGATTTTCCTGGTAAAGAAATAGAACTGATCAAATGTGCTGAACCAGTTAAGATTAGAGTGAAGCCTGTTCTTCCCAGCATTAAACAGTATACCCTTTCAAAAGAGGAGTAAGAAGGGTTAAAACCAGTTATTAAAAAAATGTATTATTAGAGAAGTGCTTGGTAGTCCTGGGAAATGGTGAATTGTAAAAGATCTAAGCCAAATGAACAAAATTGTCATTCCATGTTGTCTGGTGGTACCAAATCCAGAAGTTCCATCATATGCAGTATGGTATACAGTCATTGACTTATGCTAAGCTTTCTTCTCTGTTTTCCCCATGAACAGAGATAGTTTTTATTTGAATTCCAAGGCAAAAATAGAGTTCTCATTTGGTGTAGAACTCCACAAGGGTTGAAAGTCCTTCAATCATAGTCAAATCTTAAAGAAAGAAAATTGGTTGCTATGTTTTTCAGGCTTGTTACTAGTCGCATCAAAGACAAACAAGGATGGAAAACTCAAAACAGTTGCTTTACTAAATCCTTTAGCTGATGATAAACACAAAGTTACCCCAACAAAGATGCAGTACGGTGAAAAGGAAATAATTTATCTTGGTCATCACATTGAGAAATGTACAAGGAAAGTCTCAAAGAACATGTTTCTGAAATTCTGAAAATGAATCATCCTACCACCCAGAGGGAGTTAAGTATGCTCTTAGAAATTATTGGCTATTGTTGTCACTGATTCCAAGCTTTTCTTTGATTGGAATACCCTTCATAGATTGACTCACATTGATATAAAGGACCGGGTACTATTAGATGAAAAATGTTCAGAAGTATTCTGGGTACTGAGAGAAAGTTTAGGCAGTGCATCCACACTTGAAATACATGCATATAATTTTTGTTTATTTTTATACTGTCATGATAATGGTAGGGGTGCATTATCAGTCCTTACTCTGGAGTGTGGTGGGAATATGAGACCAGTAGCCTACCTGTCAGCTGTATTTGATCCAGTAGTTGTATGTCTTTCTGGTTGTGTGAAATACTTTACAGCTTTTGGCATTGACATTTAACAAAGAGATGGAATAGTGATATAATGATGGACACTACCCTTATTGTATATGTTCCACACTCGGTTGAGCTCCTGTTTACAGTTTCATGAACTCAGCACATGACAGACTGTCACTTGACCAGATATCAACAAGTTATACTGGAAGCAGGGAACGTTATATTTAAGAGGTGTAATTCACTTAACCCTGCAAGTTGCTTTCAATTACAAACACAAGCTTTGAAGAGAGGGAACTTCAGCATGATCACATTGTGATTACCAAATGATGTACCAAACCAAGGCCAGATATTATGGAAACTCCTCTGGAAATGGCTGATCTGACTTTGTTATTGTCATTGGTTCTTGTTTCAGAGTTCAATAAGGAGCACTGAAAGCTGATTAGGAAGTATGTTCCATTTCTGAAATTCTGAAGCATCCCATCTCCTGAATGTAACCTCAGCACAAGTGACAGAATTGGTTGCATTGAAAAGAGTTTGTTGTTTGTCAGAAAATGTGAATGTGCCGATTTATACAGGGAGTCAGTATGGTTTTGGTGTGGTGCATGGCAATGGTCCTCCATGCACATGAAGGGGTTTTATGACATCTTATACAGGTCCCATGAAGAACACATTTTAAATTCTTGATTTATTGGAAGTGATAGAGCATCCATTGCTGTGGTCAAGTTCCCTGCCTAGAAGGCTCGAAAGGATTTGGTCATTCTTAGAACTAACATTACAGATCAGGTAGTCAAATATTGTGCAGTTGAGAATGTAACAGTGGTTCAAAAAACTGAGCAACAAGATAAATCAAGAAAAACTACAATGCAACAAATAGAAAATGTGAATTGTATTTTATAGAACTAAGTTCAAAATTCTCAGAGTGAGTTAAGAGTTCTTGAGTAGGAAACAGCAGAAGACATGAAAAAGAGAGGGGAAGATCAGGCTCATCAAGATTTGTATGTTACTTCTGAACATAAGCATGTTCTACCTTTTGTATCCAATGGCTAGGTATTTCCGTGGATATTCACAGTCAGAGTGGGGTACTATGGTCAGGACTTTTAAGAAATATTTCTGTGTCAGTAAGGTAGAAAAGGATTTTAGCAAGGTTGGTGAATGGACTTATAATTTGCGTGGGTGGACTTTCCATGTAATACTAAGTTCTGTAATATTTATAATGATTTGTACAATTGTTCTATTTCTCTTGTTAACATTTTCCTGGTGTCTGATTACAATTGTTGATGTTAAAATGAAAGGAAATGTTCAAAAAGGAATACTGACAAGGGGTATGTAAGGAAGAATGTCTACAACAAGCTAAACATGATGGGGGAGAGCTCCAGAATGAAAGAAGAAGGTAAAGATTGAATAGAATTCTTAGTTAACAAAGGTTTTTTAATTGTTTAGTGGTTATAAAATAACAAGAGTGGAGTTATGTGGAAAGGGTTTTCAGGTTGATATTTTTGTGTATCAATAATAAGTTTTCACGCTTAACCTGAAGAATGCACAGGACACAAAGTTAACCAAACCATAATGATCAACCTCCATACATCATTGGAGGATCACACAAGGCCACAGTTCGCTACTAAGCAAATTGGACACAGTGCTGAAGAAATCCCAAGGGGATAAAACATAATGGCTATGGCTACAATCAAAAAACATTTTAACAAAGAAGACAATAAATAAAGGAGTTTTGTACCTATCCTGAAGACTTATTTTTTTTATTTGGAGTCTTGCTTATGATATAGATTACATGATTTGAACTTCCTTGTTTCAAATCACTAATAATATGTACTATGCCTTCTCACACATGATTTCACATATATAGAGAGAAATAACATACTCCTTCATGAAAGCCTTAATTAAAAGTCCAACATTGCGGAACGATTTTAGGAATTCATTGTTTGGATGTTTCTTTCTTTGACAAGCATTGGAGCATTCAAAGGTTTTGGAATTGTCCCTAAAGTGGAACTCAGCTTCCAAGAAAATCCAGATATATCACACACATGATGAGCAGTTGCCTTCTAATGTTGTAAGGTTACCTATGTTTTGATAGCAGTCCCTCCAAAATGCACTGCTCACAAGAAAAGGGGACCAGTGCTGAGATTTTTGTTTTCAACCCGATGTAGAAAAGATGCATTCAAAAAGACAGCCTATGTCTGAAATACAAGAACTGTTTCACTGAAGTACGGTAGCTGGAAGACTGTGAACTGGGTTAAAGATGATGATATGATATGGATGAGAGGAAAAAAGAAAACTGGCATGAGATTGAACTAGACAAACAAGTCAAAGAACTTCCTTATTATCCGGCAGTTAATTCAGACTGAGGCACAAATTGAATTTTACACAAGCATCTGAATTAAAACTTGGGTAGGAAAACCACACTTTAAGGCTATTAAAATCTCATCCAATATCGTATAGTTTTACAAACAGATATTAAAAGAAGGAAGGCGAGGAAATTGAAACGGGTTGAGAATGACTATAGAACTGGACGCATATTTACATTCGCACGCCGTTTCGATTACCTCATGAATAAAGCTCAATCCCCTAAAAAGAAGGGTGAGTTCTCTAGTGTGAGTGATGTATATTCCTCATCAAGTAATGTTTCTACCAGTGAAAATGAGGGATCTTCATTATACTTAGAACTCGAATTTTGACTATATTCGTAGAGCCCTGAGGAAGTCATATAGCACAGAAAAGTGCCTGACGAAACACGTATGGCTGCTTCTTTTCTCAAAATAAAGGAAGAATTGTTTTTTCTTTGGAAACTGACTGAAAATAAATGGATGAGAAGACAAAAGACTTTTTGAGTTGGAATATTGGCATAAGAACAAATTGGATGGACTGTGTTCTTGGTTACCTGTGGTTTTGACTGTATTCTCATAACTCACAAATTGTGATATTGTTCATAAGAAAATATATATTGTCTGCTGTATCTGTTTGGAAGTATCAGATATTATTCGTAACCTATGTTCTACCAACTTTGAAGTGATTAACGTATAGTGCTCAGGGAGAAATATGATTATAGTAATGTTTATCCTTTGTGCAATCAGCACTCTTCTCCAATCAATATTCTTGCAGGATCACTCTTTTTCAATCCAAGAAAATTACATGGCGTAGACCATTCAGGCTTAATTTCTTTTAAAATACAATGTTCCACAGCCGACGAGCATTTCGCCCTATTCAGGCTTCCTCAAGGCTGTAAATCATACATAAGAAATATTTTGTAACCTATATGACCTGGTCATGTCCCATTAGACATACTAGTATCTTTATATGTATGTTTACACATTGCTTAGTCCACAAGTGTGCTACACACAGACAAACTGACCACCATATCATCATGTGAAAACGTCATGCTTAATACAAAAATTCACAAACAACAACCTTTCTCCCAGTTATGATCGTGATGCACACAAAAGAAGATAGGACAGCCACCAAGTGACATAGCCAAGACATAGAGATTAATCAAAACATTGGCTCAAAGGCCCCACGTATAGCTGTAAAATGAAACCCTTCAAAGATAACCATACCTGTACATTTGTGAAAAACACCATACAAAACGCTACTCCACCAGCTCACCTTGTTCACAGTGTATTGAGCACTAAAGTCATAAAAGCACAGGTTTCCAAGTTTTGCAATTCTGTGGAAAAAATTTATAAACTGAAGCATCAATGTGTTTAGTCACTAACTACCCTCTTTGACCACTGAAAGTCAGTGACACTGGCAGTAAACGTTCCTGAATCCTACCTTTATGTAAGATTCACCGTAGATTTTTCACACCCATTCAAGCATGTAATATATATATATATATTCAGGTTCTCCTTGTTTTCTACGGTTGTGGAGCCATGATAAGTTCCATCTGTCATGAAAGATTCCATAAAAACCCACTGTTACTTAGCTCCTTATCTTGTCAAATACGTAATAATTCTGTCAAGAAATTAACTCCAATGTACTTGCTCACTAATATATTGACTACAGAGTTCATAGAACCAAATAAAACTTGAATCCTTTGTGGAGTGCATGTCCCTTTACCATGTCCATTTCACGGGCACCACAATATTGGGTATCAGGCACAATTTAAAAACTCCCTTGGCTATCAGGACTTGTGACTTTCCTTAACCTCCTTAGTTACCAAGAGGATTTATGATAAAACATTTAATCAGAACTTAACACACCCTTTCTTGAGGAATTCCGAATTGCCCCACAAACACTATTGTATAAAATCACTCAGTGTTAGTTGAGTTTGCATGAAAAAATCGTCTATTAAACATTGCACATATTACTAGCGTAACCGGGATTCCTGCCACATACAGTGATACCCCGATAGTATGTGACACTTTCCCTTACGATTGCAGGCTTTGCCTCTCCCGTTTCATTTACTTGGGTGCAATGCCGTGCCATCCCACCCGACTCTGTAATTCATATGTGATATTTAAACATCTCCAAATGCCGTCTGGACATGTTTATGCGTAAAAAAGGCCAACTAGTAATCCCACAGTATATTGCTCTACAACGTACCTTTACATAAATAACATCCGAGAACTTTAAAACTCACCGTATATAGTCTGAAACGTTAGTAAGCATCCATATGCGACTTCAATTAGTTTTCGCGCCCATTCACCACTCGCGTACTTATAACGGGCTTACATCACAACCCGATAGTGAAAAGGGACATCTTTGTTCAAGACCACTGAATCCTACACCACTATGGCGGCCATCTTGAGCTTCCAAAAGCGGCTCCCCGAACTGCTGTGAATTGTTTTAAAAACACCTGTCAAGACAAGCGCATCCCTTATACCGCCTTGACATTTAACCGGGTGACTGTCCTCCTTATTTCGCACATCACATGTTTTATATGTGAAACGATTATTCAGAGCCTATTTCCTTCAAAACAGCAATGCATACTGTACAGAAGACAACATTCAAGTATAAAAACAAGGTTTACATTCCACTTGATCTGTGCATGAAAAAATATTTTCAACATGATCATTTTAAAACAAATAATGAGATATCCAAAAATGTAATGAATATTTGAGAAACCCGGTATTTGACCAACCCACTGTTCCATTTTGACTATTATCAAAGTTTGACAGAAAGTCCCACAAGCATGTACGAGTTTAATCTCAAATAATCCCTAGTGTGATATTCATTTAAACTATATGCGTTGTGCACTATCACATGAGCAACCTCATATGAACATCATTCTGTTGAGTTGCCATCTTCTTTATCTTTAAACCACTAACAGCAACTGTATCACTGTATCTATGTTGTATCATACAACGTACTCGACCTAAGTCACAAAGTCATATATTCATATAGATGTTGATCTCCTTAGGTACATATTTTCATTCTCAGTATACTATCCAAAGGCAGTTCTTGTAGCCCCTGTGTCTCTTGCAAAGAAGGCTTTCATTCCAACTTAACAGTTCATAAAAATTCAAAAATCTCCTTATCTATGTTGATTCCCTGTTCCACCACTCGGAGTGATATGATCCATTTGCTTTCTACTTGGCGTAGTTTGGAAGTTCTGTTTCTGCCTCTCTTACCCGCCACTGCCACGTCTATGCCATGAAACCCTATTTTGTAAATTTCACTGTTTGCATGTATGGTGTTAAAATGTACTGCAAAAGGGTATTGCATGTTGTTGTTACGTATGGCCCGTATGTGTTCTTGTATTTTCTCCTTTAGGGGCCTTATCGTACTGCCGATATGGATTTTATTACAGATACATTTAAGGCAGTAAACTGTGTGTGTGGTGTTACAGTTTATGAAATGATTTACATTGTGTGTTTTCGCACTGTTATATTGACATTTGATGGTTTGATTCATGGCGAAGCAGCACACACTGCACATTCCACATTTGTAGAACCCCTTCGGTGCAATGGGTAACCATGTGCTGGTTCTGCTTGGGGCAATGTAGCTTGGGCATAGCTCTTGTCATAGTGTTCTCCCCTTCTTGAATGTAATAGAAGGCTTAATACCTGTCTTCTCGTGCAGGCTCACATCCTCTAGTAACAAATGCCAATTTTTGTTTATGATCCTGTACAGAGCTGTGCTTATTGAGGTGTACGGTGTTATGAACCGTATTTTCCTGGTATTTGCGACCTTAGTGTATCTTCTACGTTTGAGCAGTGTATTCCTGTCCCTCTTATTGATCTTTAACCGGGCCTTATTAATTACATCTCTGCCATATCCTCTGGCCACGAATCTCTTCTCCACAAGTAAAAGTTCCTCATCAAGCCAACGCTCATCACTACAATTTCTCTTTGTTCTTACCATTTCCCCGTAGGGAATTGAATTAATCTGAGAGGTAGGGTGTGAACTCTCAGCATGTAATAGAGCATTACAGGCAGTAGATTTTCTGTAGGGAATTGAGAGCAATTTGCCATTATTAACAACGATAGTGATATCAAGAAAATTTATACTGAATATACTTTGTTCCTTGGTGAAACTTAAGTTAATGGGATTATCGTTCATATATTCAAAGAACTGATCTAATTCATCCTTTGTACCTGCCCAAAACATCAGCATATCATCAATGTATCTCCCTAGATTCAGGATGTTGTTCAATGGGTCAATTGGGCCCTTACGCCATACGTGTATTAATTCAAAATACCCCATATAGAGGTTGGCCAGTGAAGGGGAAAATGTTGCCCCCATGGCCACCCCTCTTATTTAGCGGAACCAACTTCCATTATGCAAAAAGATGTTATTATTGAGAACCAATTCAAACATTGCCAATAGCATTATGGAATGCTCATATGTTTCGATGGGTCTAGTATCTAAGAAATGACGTATTGCATCCAAGCCAGATTGGTATGGGATGCTTGTATACAATGCACACACGTCTATTGTAACCAAGTAATCTCCAGGTTCCCAGTCCACATTTCCAATTTTATTCAGGACATCGCCAGTATCCTGGATAAATGAGGGCAGATTAGTGACCAAATGCTGCAGGAACAGATCTATGTATTCCGAGATTTTCTCCGTGGGAGACCCAATGCCTGATATGATGGGTCTCCCCGGAGGAAAGTCCCCACCCTTGTGTACGTTGGGTAAACAGTAGATGCACGATCAGGTCAGTACATCATTGAAGAGATATTTCATCTGCATGTCAGAGATTAAACACTTGTCATTCCAAGATTTTAAATGGCTATATATTATGTCTTTGGTTTCTTTTATGGGATTACCACTGAGCTTTATGTACGTCATAGTGTCACTAAGTTGTCTGTCTATCTCAACGATATAGTCCCGATGGTTCATCAGGACTATATTTCTTCCCTTGTCAGCCTCTCGGATGACAAGGAAGTTCTTTTTCTTGAGATTGACCATAGCATTTCGTTCTTCCATAGTGCTAGCCTGGCTGATGAAGGAAGTTACACAGAAACTGTTCCCAGGATACTTGTTTCCTGTTCAGGGAAGACCTGGTTAAGAAGTTCAGATTGGACCGTTCCCATGAGGCACAGAATCAAGACTGATTTGCATATAGCTGGGTCTGAACTGAGGTGGCGAAGTGAGCTAAAGAATGATGTTGGTTTCAACCCAGTCTGTGACTTGGGGTGAGTGTTTCAGCACTCTTTCCATCATCTCCTTGTGTTTGCATTGTCCCCCAAAACTAGACAGGATTTTCAAAATCCTAAGGTACGGAAACCAACTTATCGCCAGAATCGATAATAATGGATACATTTAAAAGCAAGAACCAGCCACTATGCTCATGCTATGTGGACTAAAAGGTTGATTTCGATTCCGTGAGTCAAAACCTCCTTTGGCAAAAGCTATTTCTCTGGGGTACCCCCCTCTTTTAAAGGCAATATAGTGGCTATACATGGATACTTGGGTGCGGGCAGTGCTTAATTTGTTCCGGTGCTTTCCGGTGCTTAGCACCGGCACTTACCTCTCAGGCCGGGTCTACAGCATCTGCTGCACGTGACGTCACATACGATGTTGATGATTTATATTTAATTCACTCCCTCTGCGCAGAGTGTTGTTCTTGTCTCCCAAGTTCCTATAAAGAGTATTGCAGCTATGGGAGCCTGAGCGAAGATGATTCTGACGGCATTACTGCTTTGGCGGCCCTTAATTAAGTGTTTCCGGTGGTTGGGACACTGACTGGGCAATTTGGGCTGCATTTGGTAAGGTTGCGCAGGGTCTGTGGGGCAGCCAGGCAGCGTGAGCAGATTACAGATCGCCACGCCCCAGCACGCCCGCACCCCACGAGTCATGAGCAGCATTGAAGTGAGCCCGCTAATGTTTAGGGGAGGCAGCAGCAGCACCAGGCCTATATCTGTGAATTAAGGCAGTGCCCCGGCCCACCACGTAACTGTAAGTAAGTGCCGGTAGCCATACCCATTGCCAAAGGAATGCTGCTTTTTTAATTTGTTTATTAGCGTGGTGATGTGACGGGGATTTGATGATGCTGCGCGGCTGTGCCACTGCCTCTGCCTGGCCTAGAAGCGGCCGCCGTCTGTACTCTCTCATATATCACGATGAAGGGCCCGGCCGGGGTTAAGTTAAAGGTCCTGCCCAGCACCAGAAGTTTCCTCCAGACTCCCACTCTCCTAAATAATTTGCTGCTTAAAAGCTATGTATCAGTTAGTGAAAGCAGCCAGTGCCCCGGCCCACCAAGAAACGGTAATAACCATAGCCAAGTACTGTAGCCATCCACACTTGTGTTAAAAAGTGTTCTTTCATTTAAAATGTTCCGTTTTAAATCTGTGCTTTACTAAGGGACAGCCAGGGTGCTTGGTAATTTGGCTTCGTGCAGAAGAATGTGAAATTACTTTATTTCAGAAATAACAAAGAAATAAACAATCCCACCCCCTCAAACCAACAAAGAGACAGACAACCTTTCAGACATGTTACGCATTTATCAGGCTTTATTGAAAGCCAATTTACAAGAAAAATGAACTACTTGTGATCCCAGTGTGGACTGTGGCAGTATTGTCTTCGTGCAGACCCTTTGGGGAGGTTTCAGCATCGCCAATGTGCAAGGAGTCTGCACCACGTGGGGCAGTGTCCAACGCAGCCTTACTACTACTGGTCTCCCCTGTTAAGGGTGGGCGCACTCCGACAACATAGGTTTCCCTTCTGTTGAACCCCGAAACATTCCTACTGGGTGCTGCTCCAGGACCCCCTGGCGCAGACGTTCAGGACTAAACACTAGGAAGAGATTTTACACAGGGCTGCGACGGAGACTGCAACCCAGAGCTTGTAGTGCGTATCTGGGATTACTGCAGCAGTACGATATCCTGCAGATGTAGATGCACTTAGGGAAACATAGTCTTTCCGCCAGTGCGACACGGACTCTCAAGGGTATGCTCCCACATCAAACTTCAAGACTGGCCTAAATAAAATACACCAATAAAAGTCAGCATGGAAACAAAATGGTGCAGAGCCTAGTTTTTGAACTGCATAAGATGATGGATAGCTTGGGGGAGGTCAGGAGTCGGAACATAAAAACCACCCAACACCCTCTCTGGCCTACGTAAACACGTCACTACAAGCTTTGCTTTGTACAGGCTTTTGGAGGGTTCACATAGGGTGCCAGCACTGGCCTATATGGGGACATCAACACCAGTGTGTGATGCATGCTGCAGCCATCCTAATATGAGGCTTCTAGCATGACTTTGGATGTCTGGCTGACGTTCTCACTCTCGAACCCACTAGTAAGCAGCCACCTTCCTTTAAATGGGTTGCTTGCCAACTGCAGGTCCAAAGTGATAAGGGCAGTAGAATATCAGGGTCCTGGGGGCTGTAGCAGGGGAGTGTAGTTTGGCATGAACCACTGCCCTGCTTCAGCCAAATAATTTGTTCTCTGCATTTACCTATGCATGCCTGGGGCCTATAGACCATTGAGGTTCCAGCTTGCACTGCCTTGGAAGACTTTTAGCTCCAGTTTATTATGTCAATCCAACTTATTAAAGGGCCACCCTTCCCTTATAGGCTAGTAAATTGGGCATTTAGCAGCAACATTAATTCGGATTTGGACGGGTGGGGGGGCATTAGCAGCAAGTATAGACATTGGCATCAGGATACAATCTCTGGTCCAGGAAGCAGCTTGGTTACCTCGCAGCAGAGGCTGGATGAGTGAAGAGGGAACAGCCAGGCCTTGAAAGTGCTCTTCTCTTGGCAGCAAGGCTCGCAGTGGAGAGTTTCATTTGCTAGGTAGTGTAGTCCTTTTGCTCTCGTTGCAGTGCACCCTTCTCCCAGTGACACTGATACCCGCCACATAGCTGCCAAGGTTTCAGATTCCTATGAATGCCATTTTCATAATTTCAGTCAATTCAGTGTAATTATGAGTGACACTTCAACGACTATGAACCAGTAGTACTAACTATGATTGACTCTTTCTGGCAAGCAAAATCAAGCAATGAAGACGAGAGATTAGAAACATGTAAATATCAGACATTGCACCGATTTGTGCATCAAGATTGTCTGAATCATACGTTTTGAGCTGAATCATCACCCTTTATTAAAGCACCCGCTACATTATGTTCCTAAACAGGGCGTTCCATGTCCGTGATTGCTCAACACCTTTGAGCAATGTTTGTAATATTTAGGACAAGGTTATGGTAAAAATGTACTCTATTTTGCTCCGGAGAAAAAATCTTTCTCTCGCGTGGCCTGCAACAAAATCAGAGAAACTATCTATAATACTTTAGGCCTCTGATTTTTTACTTCTGAAAGTCATTACTTTGAAGTTTTTTTCAAATGTGTACATTTGATATGTAAAGTAAGTCTACACAGGTGTTCAAGCCAGACAATAGATGTAAAGTTATCCCTCTTCAAAACACACCTGGTAGTAGCTACAACACAAAGCTGTTGCAGGAAGCTCAACAAAGAATCCCTACCATCACAAGCATCTCTGGGATAGGCTCGGGCTTGCTTGCAGTTTCACTCTTACCATTAAACACAGGCCTATATGTTATGTTATGTTATGTTACTAATATTTATACAGCGCACAGCTGCCCCAGCAAAGGGGCGTCCTGGCGCTTGTGCCATATGCTGCCTGCAAAGTGCCCTTGAAGTCTTGACCCAAGGCATACGTGTATTAATTCAAAATACCCCATATAGAGGTTGGCCAGTGAAGGGGAAAATGTTGCCCCCATGGCCACCCCTCTTATTTAGCGGAACCAACTTCCATTATGCAAAAAGATGTTATTATTGAGAACCAATTCAAACATTGCCAATAGCATTATGGAATGCTCATATGTTTCGATGGGTCTAGTATCTAAGAAATGACGTATTGCATCCAAGCCAGATTGGTATGGGATGCTTGTATACAATGCACACACGTCTATTGTAACCAAGTAATCTCCAGGTACCCAGTCCACATTTCCAATTTTATTCAGGACATCGCCAGTATCCTGGATAAATGAGGGCAGATTAGTGACCAAATGCTGCAGGAACAGATCTATGTATTCCGAGATTTTCTCCGTGGGAGACCCAATGCCTGATATGATGGGTCTCCCCGGAGGAAAGTCCCCACCCTTGTGTACGTTGGGTAAACAGTAGATGCACGATCAGGTCAGTACATCATTGAAGAGATATTTCATCTGTATGTCAGAGATTAAACACTTGTCATTCCAAGATTTAAATGGCTATATATTATGTCTTTGGTTTCTTTTATGGGATTACCACTGAGCTTTATGTACGTCATAGTGTCACTAAGTTGTCTGTCTATCTCAACGATATAGTCCCGATGGTTCATCAGGACTATATTTCTTCCCTTGTCAGCCTCTCGGATGACAAGGAAGTTCTTTTTCTTGAGATTGACCATAGCATTTCGTTCTTCCATAGTGCTAGCCTGGCTGATGAAGGAAGTTACACAGAAACTGTTCCCAGGATACTTGTTTCCTGTTCAGGGAAGACCTGGCTTAGAAGTTCAGATTGGACCGTTCCCATGAGGCACAGAGTCAAGACTGATTTGCATATAGCTGGGTCTGAACTGAGGTGGCGAAGTGAGCTAAAGAATGATGTTGGTTTCAACCCAGTCTGTGACTTGGGGTGAGTGTTTCAGCACTCTGTCCATCATCTCCTTGTGTTTGCATTGTCCCCCAAAACTAGACAGGATTTTCAAAATCCTAAGGTACGGAAACCAACTTATCGCCAGAATCGATAATAATGGATACATTTAAAAGCAAGAACCAGCCACTATGCTCATGCTATGTGGACTAAAAGGTTGATTTCGATTCCGTGAGTCAAAACCTCCTTTGGCAAAAGCTATTTCTCTGGGGTACCCCCCTCTTTTAAAGGCAATATAGTGGCTATACATGGATACTTGGGTGCGGGCAGTGCTTAATTTGTTCCGGTGCTTTCCGGTGCTTAGCACTGGCACTTACTTCTCAGGCTGGGTCTACAGCATCTGCTGCACGTGACGTCACATACGATGTTGATGATTTATATTTAATTCACTCCCTCTGCGCAGAGTGTTGTTCTTGTCTCCCAAGTTCCTATAAAGAGTATTGCAGCTATGGGAGCCTGAACGAAGATGATTCTGACGGCATTACTGCATTGGCGGCCCTTAGTTAAGTGTTTCCGGTGGTTGGGACACTGATTGGGCAATTTGGGCTGCATTTGGTAAGGTTGCGCAGGGTCTGTGGGGCAGCCAGGCAGCGTGAGCAGATTACAGATCGCCACGCCCCAGCACGCCCGCACCCCACGAGTCATGAGCAGCATTGAAGTGAGCCCGCTAATGTTTAGGGGAGGCAGCAGCAGCACCAGGCCTATATCTGTGAATTAAGGCAGTGCCCCGGCCCACCACGTAACTGTAAGTAAGTGCCGGTAGCCATACCCATTGCCAAAGGAATGCTGCTTTTTTAATTTGTTTATTAGCGTGGTGATGTGACGGGGATTTGATGATGCTGCGCGGCTGTGCCACTGCCTCTGCCTGGCCTAGAAGCGGCCGCCGTCTGTACTCTCTCATATATCACGATGAAGGGCCCGCCCGGGGTTAAGTTAAAGGTCCTGCCCAGCACCAGAAGTTTCCTCCAGACTCCCACTCTCCTAAATAATTTGCTGCTTAAAAGCTATGTATCAGTTAGTGAAATCAGCCAGTGCCCCGGCCCACCAAGAAACGGTAATAACCATAGCCAAGTACTGTAGCCATCCTGTAGCAGGGGAGTGTAGTTTGGCATGAACCACTGCCCTGCTTCAGCCAAATAATTTGTTCTCTGCGTTTACCTATGCATGCCTGGGGCCTATAGACCATTGAGGTTCCAGCTTGCACTGCCTTGGAAGACTTTTAGCTCCAGTTTATTATGTCAATCCAAGTTATTAAAGGGCCACCCTTCCCTTATAGGCTAGTAAATTGGGCATTTAGCAGCAACATTAATTCGGATTGGGACGGGTGGGGGGGCATTAGCAGCAAGTATAGACATTGGCATCAGGATACAATCTCTGGTCCAGGAAGCAGCTTGGTTACCTCGCAGCAGAGGCTGGATGAGTGAAGAAGGAACAGCCAGGCCTTGAAAGTGCTCTTCTCTTGGCAGCAAGGCTCGCAGTGGAGAGTTTCATTTGCTAGGTAGTGTAGTCCTTCTGCTCTCGTTGCAGTGCACCCTTCTCCCAGTGACACTGATACCTGCCGCATAGCTGCCAAGGTTTCAGATTCCTATGAATGCCATTTTCATAATTTCAGTCAATTCAGTGTAATTATGAGTGACACTTCAACGACTATGAACCAGTAGTACTAACTATGATTGACTCTTTCTGTGCATCAAGATTGTCTGAATCATACGTTTTGAGCTGAATCATCACCCTTTATTAAAGCACCCGCTACATTATGTTCCTAAACAGGGCGTTCCATGTCCGTGATTGCTCAACACCTTTGAGCAATGTTTGTAATATTTAGGACAAGGTTATGGTAAAAATGTACTCTATTTTGCTCCGGAGAAAAAATCTTTCTCTCGCGTGGCCTGCAACAAAATCAGAGAAACTATCTATAATACTTTAGGCCTCTGATTTTTTACTCCTGAAAGTCATTACTTTGAAGTTTTTTTCAAATGTGTACATTTGATATGTAAAGTAAGTCTACACAGGTGTTCAAGCCAGACAATAGATGTAAAGTTATCCCTCTTCAAAACACACCTGGTAGTAGCTACAACACAAAGCTGTTGCAGGAAGCTCAACAAAGAATCCCTACCATCACAAGCATCTCTGGGATAGGCTCGGGCTTGCTTGCAGTTTCACTCTTACCATTAAACACAGGCCTATATGTTATGTTATGTTATGTTACTAATATTTATACAGCGCACAGCTGCCCCAGCAAAGGGGCGTCCTGGCGCTTGTGCCATATGCTGCCTGCAAAGTGCCCTTGAAGTCTTGACCCAAGGCAAGGGTCTGCTTTTCGGATCTGGGAAAGTCTGAATTTTCCCTATTTCGAGGGAGGCCAGCTCACCTCGTCAGGCCATTCCTGGGATTGCCTTAAGGTAAAGTGCCAAGCCCTGGAGGTACCAAACATACCGGATGCGACGGCAGGAGTAGGATCCCCTCTATACAACCTGTCTAATCACAGGACTAGCTTTGCTTCAGAGTCCTACGTCTAGCTATCTTGAATTGTTACCGCTGCTTCGTAGAGCTATGCCTAAAGTCATATCATTAACAACTAGTGATGTTTGGTAGCTACTCAACTGTCCAAAGCATCAGCCGATAAGCGGACATTCTACCACAACACTGGAAAGAGCAGGAAGTTGAGGCACTTGGGGTTGATGAGTTTAGGATTGTGGAAAGATTTGGTTCATACAGTTCACCAACACCACTCAACAAGCAGTGGTCTTCAAAATGCTCCACTGGCTGCAACATACCTAACCACACTCTCACCAGTTCCGCCGGAATGGGCAAGGCGCATTTGCCATGTAGTGTGATGTTTGGATTTTTCATAATCTTGACTTCTTCAGTGATGTAACTGTGAGGGCAGCACCAACACTTTGAAAATGGTTCCAGCACCCCTGGCTTGGGTGCCTTTGTTTGCCATTTTCATACTTTCTGGCATGGGTACCTTTGTTTGACATTTCCATGCTTTCTGGCTTGGGTGTCTTTGTTTATCTGTTTAGAGAGTTTTCTGAACATTTTGGTTTATTTTGTCACACAAGCTATGTAAAAGTTATATCTTTGAACTCATAGTCTGTTAAAAATGCCATACTTTAGTATTGTCCTTTCCCTAAATCAGCACATAGAGCACTGGAATTGACCCTTTTCAATGCATTAGTGATTTTAGCTAATGTATTCCAAAATTGTTCTTTAAATGCACGTTTAAATGCACGTTTGATTTAATCTTTTTAAACATTTTCACAGGACAGGGGAACCTCTTATCAAAAGCTTACTTTGAGGAAGGCTCCCTTACTGAAATTCCGATCAGGTATTTCATACAACTGTTATCAGTGCCAGTTGATAGTGGGTGGAGTCAGTGGAAGAAGTGGGTGGGGCCAGAGAAAAGTAGGTGTGGCCTCTGACAAACATTTGAGCACCTGCACTTCATATTTTACAAATTAAGCACTGGATGCGGGTAAGAATAAGAGAGGGAACTGGGTTGTCTAAGAAAACAGAAACACACCAGGGCTTAAAAACAGGCCTGTGTCCTTGCTCTGTACCTATTCAACCTATTCTTAGCTGACCTCCCGACTGGTATCGATAAAGTGAATTCTCATCCTCCAAAATTGAGCTCTATGCCCATAACTAATCTTCTACATACAGACAATGTCACATTTCTAAGCCAGTCGCCAGACAAAAATTGGCTTACAGCGAATTATAGATCAACTTTTTATGTATTCTGTAACAAATAGATTGACAGCTAATGTACAGAAAACAAAAAACAAGGATGTGAGCCGAAAAATAAGAAAGAAGTATAAATGGTTCTTAGGAAAAGACCAACTGGAGCAGATAACGCCATGTATATATTTGGGAGTGCTCTTTGATCATAGAGCAACTTTTTTACAACATAAAGCGCACTTGAAGAGAAAGGCTATGTCCCTGACCCAGGAATTCTGCATCCTTCAAAGAACCTTAGAAGGACCCTGTTATGCACCACTACTAAAAGTGGTTTCAGCTAGGCTTCTACCAACTGTTACATATGGTAGTGAAGTACTCCACAGCAGGGATGCAGTTCTCCTAAATCTGATTTCTTCCAAGGTATTCAGATCTCTCTTCCATCTACCTCTGAAAACATCTCCAGCCCAGATAAGACAGGAGTTCAGGCTTACAAATCAAATATTAGCAAGAATGGGGACATACGTGAAAACTTGCAACAGAATAAGAACTGCCTAAAAAATTACTTATGCAAAGCTTTGTGGGAGAACTTGCAAAGAAACGAAAAAGCTCCAGCCCCTATTTATCTAAATGCAGCAATAAACAAACTGGGTTTTCAATCAATATGGGCACAGTCTCTTCGTCTAACTGCTTAAAAATGTATTCAATAGGATAACAAAGAAAGCATCTGTTTTAACAGATAAAGAGAAGTTGGCTATCAGAGCCCATGTCTGGTCAGTAATCAATGGACACAAAATTCTCAAAACCCAACCATATTTATAAGATGGCTGGCCAAGAAAACCGAAAATCGATTTCATGTACTACAATTTCGGAAAAATCCAGGTGAAACAAATAAATGTAATAAGACATCCACAAGAACACTCTGTAAACTGTATAATGAAAAGATTGAGAAAATTGTTCACATTGTGTGTGCATGCCCGGGACTGATAAAAGAAAGAAAAAAATCCTGATAACTTTTTTTAATGAGCAGGGGATCCGCACCTGTAGGCAAGCCGTGCTTAGATTCATAGACCCAATGGTCAACTGCTGATATACAGAATTAAATATGAGCGGGAAAAATCGCTGCCATGTAAGATAGGATAAAATATTGACAGTTAAATCTGCTATATTTTGATTCGTTATAACCCCAAGGCCCATTTTTATATAGAACTGCAAATATCACTGCAATTTAAATATAGCTTACACACATGCACTTTAGAGATATAAAATACTTCCCGGCACTCGTAACAGTTAAGAAAGAATTCTATCTTTTATATGTCATCTATCCACTTTTACATGCTCTTTCAAAAGCGTCCTTCTTTCCTCGACTATGTGTAAAAATTTATGAAACGTGTATGATGTGTAACTTTTTGTAGGCAAGCGGTCCTTAGATCCATAGATCCAATGGTCAACTGCCGATATACATGTTTAAATATGGGCGGGAAAAATCGCTGGCATGTAAAATCGGATAAAATATTGACGGTTTAATCTGCTATATTTTGATTTGTTAAAACCCCAATGCCCATTTTTATATAGCACTGCAAATATCACTGCACTTTAAATATAGCATAGCACACATGCCCTTTAGGGATACAAAATACTTCCTGGTACTCAGAACAGTTAGAAAGAATTCTGGGGCATATTACGAACGTTAAGCGATATTTATCGCTAACGATGCTTAGCAACAAATTTTTTACCGCTAAACATCGTCAGAAATTATCGCAGATAAACCTTGCTATTATCAAGGTTTATCGCAAATGCGATAAAAAACGGCCGCAATATATTCGCACTTAGCGCGAATATCTCCAAAAGTTGGTAATAGGAGATAGCGATGTTAGCGACTGTTTCCAGTCGCTAACATCTTGGCACGCCCACTTTGCATGTCATTAGTGATAAATATCACTGACATGCAAAGTGGGGCCCAAGATGGTCGCTATCTCCTACTAGCGGTCGCTAACTGGTGTTAGCGACAGCTAGGTAATAGGGAGATAATTTTATCTCCGCTTTCTTGGCTTTTAAAGCCAAAAAAGCGGAGATAAACCCTCTTCATAATATGCCCCAGATTATCTTTTATATGTAATCTATCCACTTTTACATGCTCTTTTAAAAGCGTCCTTCTTTCCTCGACTATCTGTAAAAATTGATGAAACGTGTATGATATATAACTTTTGATGAATGTTTTATGATAAATGTAGATTGTATGCTATGGTTTTATATAACTATGCATAAATAAACACTACACAACAAAGGAGAATCGGTGGTAAAAAAATACAAACAAACCCTCAGGGTTGTGACACCTTCACCACTGCATGTCCTGCGACTCCAGAAAGGGTTTTGACAGTTCACAACTCCACCTTCTGTTTCTTTAATAAGCTGTGCCTTTTATCATCTCTGCTTTTACATATCAAGAGAGAATTTGCGAGGCTTAGATTCTGTCTTTTTAATATAGCAAATATTAGGCAAAATTGGAAATGCAATCCCATCTCTGACGGATGGTAGTTTTTAGGTCTGACCTTATTAAGGTTGGGTATTTGAACATGCCAAGATGCCATCAAGGAGTGTTTTAGTGGTTCAAGTGGAAAACGACTAGAGGGTTTGCAAAATGTATGAAGATTATCTAAAATAAAATGGAAAATGTGGGTCTACATGCATCCTTATTACCACACGTTAATGTCAGCAACAAGGGCGTTTTCTAAACACATTTTAGAAATGAATATGGTTTATGAATATGGTTTTAAAATCTAGATCAAATATTATGAATGTAAGGATTCTATGACATTTTACTGGTTTTCAATAATCATTCAAATAAAGTTAATGAATTCACATTCATATAGTGCTTCACACTCGTTTCAATGTGACCATGCGCATTTGCATTCTGACATCACTGCTCTATGGGCCTGCTGTCAATGGGAGAGAAAGTGTCTGCCATTTGGCCTATGTGAATAGCGATTTGATTTCATGCTTGGGATGTATTCTTATGGACTAGTCGTGTACTACATATGATTTGTCTCTGTGCTAATGCATGAAATTTTAAGTGGGAGTAAGTTTACATAAAGGCGCTTAACTAGTAGATGCTAGTGCATGGATAGACCAATGTTTTTTCAGTGCAATGTTGGTTATGGGTGAGTTGTAGACCATGTAGCACAGGCTTCTAGATGCTTCAACACAAAGGTGTGAAGACCAATCCATCTTTAGATTAATTTGCATCACACAGTGTAAGCTACATTGACTGTGCGGATAGAAGGTGCCCAGAGGTTAAGGATGATGCCTTGTGACATGCTGAGCATTCTTGCATCAAATATGGCCAGGAGTGCAACAGAAGTAGCATGGAAGCAACTCCTTGGATAGGGAGTTTTGTGATCTGCTAACGTATACTTGGCAGGGTCTACCCAGCAGCTACAGCTAGTTTTCAAAACAATGGAAATTATACAACCTTCTGTGGAATATGCTCTGAGGAGTCTACCCAGAAGTGTCAATGTGCAATCTGTAGGAAATGTCAATTAACGCAACTAGACATGATATATTCTTCAAGGGGTCCACCGAGGAGCAGCAGGGACAATACGCCTTTGGAAGGGCCAATACACAGCTGGCCATGTTGCATGCTCTGAGGAGTCCACAATGAAGTGGTAATGGGTGAATCTGTATGAATGGGGATTTTGCAACCAGCCATGGTTGTTGCTTTGCAGAGTCCAGCTAGTTGGGACAGACAGCAACTTATAGGGATGGACTAACCGTCCCAGGCATGATATATACCCTGAGGAGTCTTCTCAAGGGGCTGCAAGCAATCAATTCAAATCAGTTTTAGGCATGCAAACATCGTAGGTGTTCTGAGGATTCAACCTAGGAACAGTGGAGAGAAATAAAAATAAAGTGGCACTATGCAACCAGTCATAGCATATGGTGTGAGGATCCATTAAAGAGTAGCATTGGAGGAAAACATAAGAAAGACGAAGTAAGTATTCTTAAGAAAAAGGTGTAAGCAAAATCCTTGGATGTATAACATTCTACATCTATAGAGAAAATTTCATACCTAAAGCCACTTCACTAATTTGCATATTCGTTTCATGCATGTGCTAGCTACATGCATTTGTTGCGCTTCAGCATTTTATTGACGTGTGATGTGTCAATAAATTTCCAAGCATGTACTGTAGCCAGTATACCCTCTAAGTGGCTTTTCAGTGCACCTGGGGCAATTATTATGGTCAGAAGCCCCAGTCTATCTCCTCATTACTTGGAGAGAATCTTGATCATCACAATTAATACACATTTTATCCCCCAAAAATATCAACCTGCAGAAGAAACAACAGTGGATGAGGGTGACTTCTCAGACATCCCAAGTGCGGTGAGTGACCATCGTCCTGAGCAAATTCCTAGATATTAAGATATATTGATGTTTCAATATTTGCAATAAACAAAAAAATAGCAGCAGGCAAAAAATTAGGACAAAGTAATTTTGACTTTGTGACTGACTGATGCCTGGAGGGAAACAAAGACAGCTGGTTCAACTTTATGGTCCACTACAGACTTTTCAAGGAACAATCGCCTCTAAGCCTACAAATGATGCTTCAATTTTTAAAAAAAAAAGACACAAGCTGCCTCACTTCACTAATCTTTCATTCCCATACCTGGATGTCAGTGAAGATTGAAAATACTGCACATGGAAAAAGATGCTCATAAATACATGGCGTACTAGTTTGTAAGCAGGCCACATAGATTCCCTAGATTCCCTATGGGCAAACCGTTCATGTTTACTGAATTACCTTCAAAGTGAACAGTTCTTCCACCATATTCCAGGAGAAAAACTATGGTGGAAGGGCCAGAAGGACATTATTTAACAAACAAAATGCTGTGACAAAATGAAAGAGCTTTGCTTAGATCAAGGGATTATTTGTCTTTATTCACTGTGATTCACAGCGTGTGCAGTGAGCTGACATCACACTGATTGATAGTGAAACCAGTTGGCATTGGCATTATTAGATTCTTTTTGATCATGCTCAAGAGGCTGGAATAGGTCTCCTTACCACATGTACCCATCCCCAGTGGAACCCTGCTGTGGCATGGGTACCCTACTGGTACCAGTGAGTTGCCAAGGAGCACAGGAATGCCCCCCCCCCCCAGGCATGGGCAAATGCTCTTCCAGAGTTAAAAAAAGAAACAGTCTTTCAGCCCTTCTGGGGGCACAACAACAGGGTGATTAGCAATGTTCCCATTAATATTTTACCACTGTGTGCATCATCACACTGTACATGTACACACTTTCTTAAGTTGCGTGCAGAATGAAGACTAGCTGTGAGCTACTGCATGAGTGCTCAAAGTGAGCAAACTACCACTTCTGTGGGCTGTGTATTGGGGAAACAAATTTAATACGGGATTATTGTACCAATTGTATATAAACAGGGGGAAAGGTATGTCCTCTTCAATGTATAGGTGTAAAAGAGATCTAGTTGCACAATTTTTTATTTTATTTTTAATCAAATGACCATACCTCGATGTTAAAAAACATCAATGCTTACACACACCTCACTGAGCACTGTAATATTTTTGTTAGAGATTTGCCCAGCCAAACCCTGTTTAGCTAGAAGCTGTCCATTAGGCAAAACAAATATTCTCTCTGCATGTCACATTTACTTTCTTAATCTCTGTATTGTATTTATGTAAGGTATGCACATTCATGTGTGCAGATTTAGCTACACTGATAAAATACAAACTGAATTGTTTTGTCACTTAAATACTAGCCATATGAACATACCAAAACTATCACTTTACCAGTTATTTGCAGCTGTTGGCCACAGAAACAAAGTCCATCAACCAATTTTAGCAGCACTAGAACATGTGACCTGCATGTTACTTAACCGCGGCGCAAATTCCACTGCGGTGCGGCATTTTGATCGAGTGGCCGGGGCCGTGTCTTCCAACAGACGTGTGCAGCACTACGGAGGTAGTGCTAGCGACGGCCATTGGCCATCAGAAGCAACGAACGGGATAAAGAGATCTGCAATTAACACACTTAGCAACTGGGCTAACTTATGAACTTAGAACCCAGCGGTTTGCAGGTATCACACATTGTTCTCCATCCAGCACAATGACAGTGCGCTAATTTATGTCAGTTTAATTCTCATAATAGCATATAACCATCTGGCCTGTGTTTTCAATGTTTTACCCTGAGACTTGATAAATCCGCAGATTTTTGCAGCAGGTGTGTATTCTCACGAGGAGTCTCGGTTACATTACAACATTATTTTGTGTATATCCTGTCTTTGTAGTAAACCTAGTTGTTTTTTGTTGTTTATATGGGCACAGTATCATGTAATAGATGGCATTCTGCATTGTTTGCAATATATAATACCTGCGAATTTGTATTATGTGACATCTAAACAAACAGATTTTGTTCTGGTAAAAACCTTATTGCTGAAATATAGAAAAAAATGTCTCCAAATCCAACAGTTATTCTACATGCTGTTATTTGTATCTGGACATGCATACAATTTAATTTGACTGGTTGTTCCCCCCTTTAATACAGTGGAAGTGCTATAGAGAGTGAGAGAATAGTACTTATTGTATCAACTTCTTTCATTGTCCTTGGGTTTCTTCCTGGTCTTTGTTGAAACCTTGGTCATTATAGATTTGGAAAACACCATCATTCTCCATACTTCATACTTTCTGACTTTCAAACAGGATTCCGCCCTGCAATACGCACGGAATCTTCCCTCATCGCTATCTGGGATAACCTTAAAAGCACAGTAGACCGAAATGGGGTCACTGCACTACTTTTCTTGGACCTTTCAGCTGCCCTCAAGTCAGTTCATCATGAAGCTCCAATTAAAACACTCCACCAAGCTTGCATTGAGGGGACTACTCTCAACTGGATCACATCATACCTTCAAAATACAAGCATCGTCATCCATACTCCCCCTTTCTCATCCAAACCATACTTCACAAAAGCAGAGATCCCTCAAGGCTCTATCATCTCACCCATGCTTTTCAACATCTAAATGAAGTCATTACCAGCAATGATCAATGAATGTCAGCTCACATGTTATAATTGCAAAGATGGCACACAACTACTTCTTAAACTGGAAAGCCCCAAAGACATTATAAACTCAAAAATCTTCAGTTGCCTTCAAGCCATTGATCAGTGGATGACATGGAACCATCTCAAATTGAATGCAACCAAAACTTAAAATACTCATCTGTTGTAATTGGAAAAATGATGACCCATTCTGTGCTAGGCCTGACTATCTTGTACCACTCTCTAAAGTACCCGTGGAGTCTAAGTTATCAATTAATGCCCAAGTGGATAAGTCACCAAAGATCCCAAAGATTCAAGGTCAACCAATCCCTATCCATTCTCTCGTCTGTCACAAAGGGAGTCCCACAAGGCTCCTCCCTCTCTCCCACCCTATTCAACCTTTTCATGGAACCGCTCCCTGATCTTCTCAGCCTACCCAAGATACACTTCCACATGTATGCTGACGACACCTAAATATACATCAAAATCCACTCTCTGGAAGACATCAAATCACTCAACACCACACTACAAAAAACCCAAATTTGGTTGGACGAAAACCACTTGAAACTCAACTCCCTCAAAACGGAATTCCTTGTAATCGCTCCCCCTAACAAAACTCACACTATCATAGACTGGTTGAAGCACCTAACAGCTCTCAATGGACAACCGCTCATAGTCGACTCAGCAAAATCTCTAGGGGTAACGCTGGACAGTAATCTTAAAATGCAGAAACACATCAGCACCTCAACAAAGGGAGCCAACTTCCACCTTAAGACCCTGCAAAAACTGAAACCCTATCTGTCCGTTTTGGATCTCAAACAAGCAGTTCAAGCCCTAGTTATCCCATGCCTGGAATATTGAGCAGTAACCTTATGCGGACTCCCGAGGTCATCGACAGCCCCGCTAAGAGCCACGATAAACTCAGCGGCGAGACTCATCACAGGTTCTAAGAGAAACCCCCACATATCCCCAGACCTGAGAGCCCTCAACTGGCTACCGTTTGAAGCCAAAATTCATTTAAACATCGCTTGTATGGCTCACAAGGCCCTCTACCACAACGCCCCTACAATACCTTGCCCAGAAATTGGTGCTCTCGGCGGGCAGCCGAGCTTCCAGGAGTGCCAAGACTCTGCTCCTACAACCTCAACAATTTGCCAAGAAAATAACATATAATCGATCCTTCTCTGGTATAGCTCCGAGGATATGGAACGCTTTGCCCAATGAAACCAGAATGAACCCTTCCTCTACTGCCTTCAATAGAGAAGTAAAAGCTATCCTCATGGCTCAATTCACGTGAACTCTGTGTCCACTCACTGCACGGTATTACCTGCTTCTCTTCATTCATATTCGTCCTTCTCTTTATCTTTGTTGTTTTGCTCTAGCTTAGCACCATCCTCTCTTGATCTAGACGAATGTATAACTTACCTATTTTGTGTTATCCTATACCGTAATATATCGTATATTTACTCCACTTGCCCTGTAAGGCGCTCTGATACTCGCAAGAGTCTGGTTCGCGCTATATAAAACTTTCAAAATAAAAAAAAAATAAAAAAAAATAAACAAGCTTCATTACTATGAAAACGCTGTGACGCATCTTCCCCACCTAGTATTTCCACATAGGATCGAAGCTACTATCTATCTTGAACAGTATAAACTTGGCTACACCAATTGCCTCTAACATAGATGACCTCAATCGACTATGGAAAGACTACAACAAATTCAAAACTCTGCTGCCAGACTACACCAACATAAAAATCCACAAGCTCACATCTCCCCTGCCTTAAGGGCTCTACACTGGTTACTGGTTCCAGAATATCCACTTTCAAGTTGCTTTGTATAACAAATTAAGCAATACATGGACCAGGACCTCTTTTCATCAGGAACAAAATCACAAAATACATGAAACAAAGAAACCTTTGTTTATTTGTGCCCAGCATACAAGGAAAACTCCATGGGTTGAACATCCTTCTCAGTTTAAGTAGCTAAACTATGGAATTCATTACCTCCAAAAAAGATCTACATATAACCAACCATCTTATCTTCAGAAAATTACTCTTCCCTACATGACCACCATTTTCACAATTAAAATGTACAGCAATAGTATGCACAAGACATCAATGGTGCATGCATATACATGGGTTTTGAGATATGTGAATTTCATTGTACAAATTAACATATTACTTATGAATGCAAATATCTATACTTCCTTAGATTTATGCTTAACAAATATACTTATTACTTATGATTACAATAGAAACATTCCTTATATTAAAGCTTAAAATGCATATAGATAATCACATAAATATCATATAAGCATTTGACTACATGCTTATGGATCACTATTTATTATGATCACTCATATCACAACATACAAACTTGAATATACAGAAGGTATATGTAAACATTAACTATGCAAAGCACTTATAATTAAAAAAAAATCATACATGCATTAACCAAAAATATTAAAGTGATAAAAACAAATATTATTAATTAATAGGAAAAACAAACAAAAAGAGTATGGGTAAGTATTTCCATATGTAGTTTTTATATGAATTAGAGGAGTGAAAAAAATATATATATTAAAAAAAAAAAGAAAATATTATATAATACATACATGTGTAACTTTACCACTATCTATATATTTAAGGGGATCAATACATCAATAACATATACATATAAGAGTGTATGAATATGGGTTTATTTTCCTATAATAAGACATAACTGCCGCAATGTGTAAATATGATTACAGCAATTATATCTATACATGCTTTACTACTAAAATTTTGGGGGGGGAAATATAATTAAAAAAAGGTAATAATGAATAAAATTAAAACAAGCCCTCAGTTTACAGCAACAATGGAAAGCCTGAGCTTGTACATATTCATTCATGCACTTACGTATGGCACTTTACCTAGCACACTTTTATATCTCCTAATTACTTTTGTATATGCCTATCATATTAAAAACCCAAAAAGTTAACCAATCTTCCCAATCTTCATAACACCAACACTCAATGTCTCATCTAGTCCTCTTCCAAAATATCCCTATCATCCCTCCCAAACTCCTTTTACTACTATGAACTCCCAAATAATAATTTCTAAACTCTCCCCTCCTCTATCCATCCTTAATTCTATTAATTGACCTTACAGACGCACAGGTCGACCACTTCCACAACTCCCATTAGCAATTTATATTTCCGTCTGCTAACCCACTACTAATCCACATTTGCGTTCTGGAGAAGTGTATTACTTGCCAAAAAGTGCTGGGCCTAATTCACTACATTGCTTTATCAGCTGTATTTATGGCTAAATAAATTACAATAAGCTTCAGCTCAGGTGTTGGCTCTAGGTAACATGTGTTGTGGGCAAATAATAAACATGCAGTCCTGGAATTACTAATATTTCCTAAAAAGCAGCGCAGCAAAGAAAGGGAGAGGGCAGAAGTGAGGCATATTTACAAAGATGTGGTGCAGTTATGCTCCCTACTAGCACTGGAACAGTTGAAGCTTTCCACAGCCAAAGCTTGCACCCCTGCATCATGTTGCAAGGCTGTCTGCATTGTGGTCAGGACAGTTTGTTTGTAGGAAGGGATCACTTAATTGCAACAAAACTCTCCTTTGAGGCTGCTCCCGAAATAAATAATGCCATAAAACAGTTACATCATATTTATGCTGTATCAGTTTTAATTCCCCATTACATAAGAGGTGTAAGCAACACTAAACCATTGCAAAAGAGGGTAGAGCAATTGAAATGTTAATTACATCATTCCCTCTATCCTGCCCATAGGACATAGTTATGTTAAAAATAATACTCAATGGTAGGCTGAGGCTAGATACTGTGTACTTTCTTTCATGATCTGCATACCAGAGACATTTAGTTGCGAAAGTATCCTCACCCTGACTTGCGCACTATTGAAGATTAATGTTCCATACTTTGGCAATAACATACTTTACCTGGTAATGTGTAATATTTTTAATGGGAAACAGCCATCATCTCACATGCATTACAACACATGGGAATACAGCGTGACAGAGGGATAACTGGAGCCCTTCCGAGCCCCCATTAAGGTTGTGGTCATGTTCACTGTGATCTGGAGTACCGTCTCAATAATGCACTGAGAAAGGAGGAACAATGAGGTGAGATGACGACATTTCATGTTGAAGTGGCACTTTTATTACACAAAACACATGTATTTCAATAAAACGCATTGCTAGTGAACACTCTTAAGAAAACCTGGCTTCACTCTGCCAGGAGTACATGCTAAATAGCAATCGCTTCTAAAATACTGTGAGTCAAGCTGAAATGAGTAACTCTTAAAAATGCATAATGGAAAACTGCTAGAGATCCAAAGACATGGAGTACATTTGTTATGAAATCATAGTGCCTAGAATCATGCCTTTCTGATGAGAACTATAAGGCAAACTGGAGTGAGGAGACAAATAAGACTGAAAGCTGGCTATTGAAAAAGACACATATTCATGAGAAACTCATTAAACAAGCAATGGACTGAAATGATATCAAAAGGGTTGATTTTTAATATAATTAAAAAGGATATGTGGATACATATGATTCAATAAAAAGATAATTTACATGCTATGAATATCATCTTTTCCTGCACGAACCGCTGAGGAGGGCAGAGCTGTTTCGAAATCCGCGTTCCGTATCTCGGCAATTTCCTCTGAGTCATAGCCGCCGCCTGGGACACAAGCGGAGCTGAGAACCACCTTGTTTACCGCCTTTTCCTTTACTCGCATTTCAGCGATCACTGTATGACAGGTATTAATTCGGACCTGCAACCGCTTTCTAATCACTTTCACCTCTGAAATACAAGCGGAAAAGAGAGTTACTGCGTTTACAGCCCGGCGTCTTTTACCTCCGAAATAGCTTGATATGACAGCTGTTCTCCGAGATAAAGTCGCCTTTTAAAACAACAAAGAAAGGAAAACTCACACCACGGTCTTCTTCCCTCCCAGTATTCCCCTGAACTTCGATTAAAAGCCTAAATTTATCCATCGGCTTTTAAAGAAATCTACGAGGATGTCTATCCTTCATTTTTAAAGACGTTGAAGAGTATTTGTGGGCATTAGTAGGATGGCAGCAGTGATTACTGCCTAATCAGCAATCACATACCGTCTCCGGATATAAAAGGAGAGGTGCCTTACCTGCCCCATCTACCACGAACCTAATAGTCTATAACTTCTCTAATTTAGAAAAATTGGCTGATATCGAACTGTCCTGATGAAGACAAATGTTTTTTGTCGAAACGCGTTGACACACAGCCTTAGATACTTTCTGTACTGGAGAAATTATTTTTAAGAAAAAGCCTTCTATTCAACTTTTTATGTACATTTATATGTTTGTTCGAGATCTATTGTTCGAATAAGTCATGTTTATTCATAGCATGTAAATTATCTTTTTATTGAATCATATGTATCCACATATCCTTTTTAATTATATTAAAAATCAACCCTTTTGATATCATTTCAGTCCATTGTTTGTTTAATGAGTTTCTCATGAATATGTGTCTTTTTCAATAGCCAGCTTTCAGTCTTATTTGTCTGCCTGGGTAGATACCTTTGCACAAAAACTGTTTTCCCTGACCCAGGAGTACGATCCAAATCAGGGGGTCCTTGTTACCTACAAAAAACTGGAGTGAGGATCCATTAAAAATCACATTTAAATCAGCTAGAGACTCAGAAAGACACAGAATACATTCTAAGAAAATGTAGAGAACTTGAAAGAAGCCTTCCTGAAGAGAATAATTCATACAGGTTAAACATTTTAAAGAGACCCAGAATGCGAGGGGCCAGGATTATTAAAAAGGCACAATTGAAATTACTTAGGGAATGAATCACACATTTCTGGAGTGAAGGAGAAACTCAGGCA